>NC_134548.1:140645582-141270582 GCF_050624435.1 Tenrec ecaudatus
AAAGTATTGAAGGATTCAAAAAGCATTAAGAAAAAGATGGAAAGAATACACAGTCTCACAGTACCAAAAATAACTAGTCAACTTGCCAACATTTCAAGAGGTAGCATATGAACAAGAACCAATAATGTTGAAGTTCAAACTGCCCTGAATGTGTTAGCCAAAAACAAGTTTCCAGAAATTGATGGAAAATCCATTGAAATACTTTGAAAGCTGAACAAGCACTGGAAGCACCCATTCATTTCTGTCAGGAAATTTGGACAATAGCTCCATGACCAGTTGACTGGAAAATATCCATGTTTGTGGCCATCTCAAAATAAGGTGACACAAAAGAATGCTCAAACAAGCGAATGATATCATTGATATTGCACACAAGTAAAATTTTTGCTCAAGATCATCCAAAAAATATTTGCAGCAGTGCATTGACAGGGAACTGCCCAAAGTTCAGGCTGGATTCAGAAGAGGACATGGAACAAGGGATATCTTTGCTGATGTCAGATGGATGTTGGCTGAAAGTAGAGAATACCAGAAATGTGTTTACTTTTGTTTCCTTGACTATGTCAAAGCATTCAAATATGTGGGCCATTATAAAGTGTGGATAACCTTAAGAAAAATGGGAATTCCAGAACACTTCATTCTGCTATTATGTATCAAGAGGCAGTTGTACAAACAGAACAGAGGAATACTACACAGTTAAAATCAAGAAAGGGACACATCAAGGTTGTATCTGTATGCTGTGAATATCATCAGAGAAACTAGCCTCGATGAAGAAGCATTTGACATCAGGATTGGAAGATATCTTGTTAATAGACTGCAATATGAAGATGACACAAGCTTGCTTGCTGAAAATGAGAAAGAACAGAAGCACTCGCTGATGATGGCCAAGAATTGTAGCTTTACGTGTGGATTACAACTCAATGTAAGTAAGACCAAAATTCTTACAACTGGACCAACAGGTAGCATCATGATAAATGAAAAACGAGTTGAAGTTGTCAAGGATTTTGTCCTTCTTGGATCCAAAATCAATGTTCATGGAAAAAACAGTCAAGAGATGAAAATATGTATTACATGAAGTAAATATGCTGCACAAGACTTCTTTAGAGTATTGACGACCAAGGGTGTTTCTTTGAGGACTAAGGTGCACCTGACCAAACTCATGGTGTTTCCATTGTCACCTATGTATGTAAAATTCGGAAAGAAAGATAGTACAGGAATCAATGCAATTGAATTGCAGTGCTGGAGAAAAATATTGAAAATATCATTAAATGCCAAAAGGGCAAACTGATATGTATTGGAAGAAATAAGGTCAGAGTGCTCCTAGAGGCTAGGATGGCATGACTACATCTTACATACTTTGGGCAAATTGTCAAGAGAGACCAGTCCCTATAGAAGAACACCATGTTTGGTAAAATAGAAGGGCAGCAAAAAAGAGGAAGGCCCTCAACAAGATGGATTGACACAGTGCTGCATCAAGGAGCTCAAGCAAAGGAACAATTGTGAGGATGGCACAGGACCATACAGTGCTTTGTTCTGTCATGCACAAGGTCACTATGGGTTTGAGCCAACTGGATGTCACCTTTTAGGTGGAAATATAATTTCATATACAAAATATGATTTTGTATATATATTGAAAGGAAAAAACACACAATAAAAATGCCATTGAGTCATGGGAAATGTTTAGAAACAGGAAAATTTGCAATATACATGGCAATTATAGTATTATTATCATCATTAGATACCAAGCTAGTACAAGGGGTAAGGGAAAGAAAATTCACACAAATAATGAGAATAGTACATTCATAGAAGAGGAAATTCTAACAGCCATAACAATCTAAATGGTATTGAACCTAGTTCGAGTTAGGAAATTTAAAGTAACTTTAGGTTTCACCTATCACATTTACAAAAATTATACTCACATAATCTAATGCTAACAAGGATGGAGGAGAAGAAAACATTTAAAAATAGCTTCACTGAGCTATAATTTACATGGAACACAATAAAATTCAGTGGATTTGATCATTTGTGATGAGAATGCCACCTGTCACTGTTGTAAAACATTACCACACATGTTGAGATTTTAAATAACAAAAACTTGTGATTTCATTTTCTTTGGAATGTTAGAAGTCTTGTGGCATCTTCTGGAATGTTAGCTCTGAGTCTTCTAAGGTCAAAAACTAAGGTGTTTGTAACAATGTATTTTATTCTGGTGTTTCTGGGGATGCATGTGCTTCTAGCTTATTTAGAAAAGAACAAAATGTCCTACTATTATAGGACAGAGGGTATTATTTTAATCACAGCTTTAGTTATAAATTTGGATTATAGCAAACTATAGATAACACGATGAAGAAAATGAACTACAGAACAATTAATTGTACTCATACAGAACCTTTGTAGAGACTAAGAAGCTGACATTCTAATAGAGCAAGGGACTAGTGAATGGTTACAGTTAGGACAGGTATGTGCGATGGTTATATCCTTTCCATAGGTATGTATTCCATTTGTATGCTGTGCAAATCATCCCAGAAGCTAGGCTAAATGGAGGAGAATGGGGCATCAGGATTGTAGGAAAGCTCATTAACAACCTGTGATTTGCAGATGACACAACTTAGCTTGCTGAACATGAAAACTTGAAGCCCTTGCTGATGAAGATCAACTGCTGAAGCCTTCAGTATGGATTGCAATTCAATATAAAGAAAACAAAAGTCACAACTGGATAAATTGCAATTTCTAATGACCTAATACAAGATGTCAATAATACCAAGCTCGATGCAATATAAAAATCAACCAAGTGAGCTTTTACTATAACATCTATCTATCTATCATCTATGTATCATCTAAATATACAATTATATAGTCATTTTTAATCCTTTTATTGGGAGATCTTACATCTCTTATTACAATCCATACATTCTTCCAGTGTGTCAAGCACATTTGCATGTACACTGCCATCATCATTTTCAAAGCATTCTTTTGCCACTTGAACTCCTGATATCAGCTCCCCATTTCTTCCCCTTCCCTCCCCTACCCTCCTACCTCATGAATCCTTGATAAGTCATAGATTATTATTTTCATATCCTACATTGTACTCCATCACCCCTCACCCACTTTTCCATTGTTCATCCCCCTAAAGGGGGGTTATAGGTTGATCCTTGTGATCGATTCCCCATTTCTCCTCCCAGCTCCCCTAATCTTCCTGGTATCTCTACCCTCATTGTTGGCCCTGAGGGGTTTATCTATCCTGTATTTCCTGTGCATCAGGCTCATTTCTATAACATTGTGCATGTTCTGGTCTAATCCTATTTGTAAGGTAGAATTGAGGTCATGACCGTGGGGGGAAGGAAGCACCAAAGAGCTAAAAGAAAGTTGCGTGTTTCATCGGTGCTCTACTGCACCCTGACTGGTTCATTTCTCTTCTGTGACCCCTCTGTAGAGGGATAATTGTATAGTTTTATGCAGATCGCACTCCCCAAGGAAACTCACCTTTAACTGATTTATTCATCAGATCACATCACCTCATGGGGATGGATGACATCACTACATAACTTTCAAACAATTTCCAATTTAGAAAAGCTCAGTTAATATTTCCATCATGGAAGAAAAAGCACTTTGTGTGGTATAAAATAAGAAACACGTCATAGGTTTGATAGCTCACAGTCATCACAGGTAGCGTCAGTGTATTATCCTTAGATCTGGTTTTGCACTAAAGTCAGCAGGGCTTGACATCCGGAATGGATGGTGGATATGAAATGGGAGGTCACAAACACAAATAAGAATCCACAAATACTAAGGAATCTTGTCTGTTTCTTCCCCCTATCTTTGTGATATGGTTAACTTGCAAGATATGTTGGTGCCTTTCAATATTCAAAACTGCTCACACAGGCTAAGGTTTCATAGAAACTGAATGCGTTGTCTTAGTTGATATTTTCTACATGATCTCTAGTTTCCAATATCATTACAATAGCTACACAAAATCCATATTTAAAGGGTTTACTAAGGAAGTTAACAAGTTGTAATTCTGGTAAGAAATGCTCAGATTTGAGTTGTTTATAAGGATATGCTACGAAGTTCTATCAGGTCTGTTAATAAACCCCCAAAGAGGCATAAAACTCTGCTGTAAACATTGGTCCTAAGACACTCAGCTCCAATTATATGAATCAGGATGCCCAACTTCCCCAATAAGTGCCCAGAAACACTCCAAACCATAAGTCAACCTCTTGCACAAAAGTACAGCTGTGATGGGCCCTGATGATATAGTGGTTATGGGTTGTGCTGCTAACAACAAGGTCACTAGTTCAAAACCACCAGTTGATCTGAGGGAGAAAGATGGTGCTTTCTACTCCCTTAAAGAGTTACAGTTTGGGAAACTCTCAGGGGCAGCTATACTCTAACCTATGAATCTATGATTGCTATGGGTCTGAATCACATGATGGCAGTTGGTTTGGGTTTTGGTTTTGCTTGCTTTGTGAGTTGGATAGTTCTTTAATCCCAACCCTGCTTCCTGTCTTCATCATTGCTCTTCCAGTGCTACAGCTGTCTACTGCAACAAGGAGGTTCAATGCAAAGGTATCTCAGGTTCACAAGGCGTGCTTCACTCTTGACTCTTACAGGTAGTAAGATCCCTCCTCCTGCTTCTCAGAGGGTTCAAGTTATACCCTGCAGTTTGGCACTTCAGGAAATCCTTTTCCCAATTATTCACAAGTGAATCCTACCAGCATCCTCCCCCACTTTCATCCAAGACCCATGGAGGGAAAGGGCATTTGGTGGGAGTTAGAGACTTTGGCTGGGAGAGCCACATTATATAATTCACTGCCCCTTCATTGAGTTTCTAGTGAAAATTAAAGAAAGTGACAGCCAATTTCCACTCCAATTTAAGGAGAGCAAACAGATGAGTATTCATAATCAAAAGGGACATTTCAAAATCTGTCATATATAGTACAATGCTGCATGTGTATTTGAATTAATGAGAAGCCAATCAACACAAGTATTATTCAAATACAAGTATTATTCAAATTTATGCACCAAAGCAGGTGAGGGAGCAATTAAAAGATTCTACCGATGTCTTCAGTTTGAAATTTGTCATACTTGTACTCATGATGCATTGGTAATTATTGGTGACTGGACTGAAAAAGTTGGAAACAAAGAGGAAGGAACAGTACTTGGAAACTAGGGTCTTGATGACAAAAACGAAGCCGAAGATGACATGATAGAATTTTGAAAGATTAACGACTTGTTCATAGCAAATATATTTTTTCAACAATGCAAAAGGACTGTTCCAAATGGAATACACAGAAATCAAATTGACTACAAAGTGATTACATCTGTGGAAAGAGACTTTGAAGAACCTCACCCACTATCAGCAGCTAAAACCAGACCAAGGGCTGACTGTGGAGCAAACCATAAATTGCTCATATCTAAGTTCAGATCAAACCTGCAGAAAATTAAAACAAGTCAACAAGATCCAAAATGTAACCTCGAACCTATCCCTACTGAATTTCAAGAATAAACTTGTTGCATTGTACACTAATGCTTGAGCTGTGGAAGGACATCAACAATATCATTCATTAAGAGAGCAAAATAGCATTAAAAAGACAAAAATGAAAATAAAAGATCAAAGTAGATGTCAGAAGAGACTTTAAAACTTTCTCTTAATCATAGAGCAACTAAGCAAATGGAAGAAATGAGAAAATAAAAGAGTTGAACAGAAAATCTCCTGCAGAGACCTCTTTTTGAAAAGCAGGGAGGTTACTTCAAGAAGTAAGGTGTGTCTGACCCAAACCATGGTATTTTCAATTGCCTCATATGTATGTGAAAGTTGGGGATTGAGTAAGGGAGACTGGAGGAATAACACTACATTTAAATTATGGTGCTGGGGAAGAATATTGAAAGGACCATGGACTGCCAAATTACCTAACAAATCTGTCTTGGAAGAAGTATAGCCAGAATGGTGTGGCAAATCAGGAGAAACTTTGTCTTATATACTTTCAAAATATTGTCAGAATAAACCAGTTCCTTCAGAAAGACATCATGCTTGGTAGAGGGTCAGTAAAATAAAGGAAGCTCTTCAGTGAGATTAATTGAAACAATGGCTTCAACAATAGGCTCAAACATAGGAAGACTTGTCATGACAGTGTAGGAAAGGGCAGTGTTTTGCTGTCTTGTGCATAGGATCCCTGTGTCAGAACCCACTAATGGTACCTAAGTACAACAACCACAAAACAGATGAGCAAAAACATGAGACGGTTACTTCAACTTTCTAAAATGCAATGCCATTTTTTCTTATATCAAGTCAGAAAACAAAGACAGGGATTCTGGGAAATGTAGTTTCCTATAAATTATTACAGTACTATTCTGTTAGATAATATCATCTTATAGAATTTTTTCAGATATTGACCTGAAGAGACTTTCAAGGGATATAGGTAAATGAATACATTTTCTTGTGCAGGGCATGAACACTATGGACTAACTTTAGCTCCCCCACCCCCCACACACACATTTTTTAGCAAAATATTTCATTAAAACATAAATACACTCACTCGTTACCTCCTAACTTTGATTTCTTTCATACTACAATGGTGAAAGTTGAGTAGCTTTGACCAAGATCACTTGGTTTGTAAAGCCTAAAACATTTACCATCTGGCCCATTATAGGAGATTTCCAAACCTGGATCTGGAGCAAAGTTGTGGACAAAATATACACATTAGCATATGATCTCTATATGCAGCAATATTTGTATATATTTGTGAACATGTGAACTTTAGATAAGGTTTTATATCAGAATATTATCATTTGTTTCCTTGGTGACAACTTGATGTAAGTTCATGTGATTTTTTTACTTTTCCTGTGAACTGTAATCAACATTATTTTTACAGTGTCTTTTTTTACTTTTATAATGAAAAATCCATATATTTTAAGTAAGAATGTGTAAATATAAGGAAATATTCTATAGGAAATAGCAGAAATACAATTCTATAATCAAATTTAAGCATATGAGGAGGTACCCCAAAAAAACAGTATTGTCCTGAGTGGAGCAGAACTTTCTTAGTGTTAATTTTTCCCACAAGGAAAGCATCCAGCAACTCTCTCTGAATCAGTGCACACAGTGGAGTGACCTGGGCAGGTTCTCTCTGGTCACATTAAATTTTTTCATAAAGGCAGTTTTGCTCAAACCTTATTTTTTGTGAGAGCCGATTAAAGAGAACAGTGTGTGGCTGTGAAATCTTGTGTTCTTCTTGGGAAAACTTCCATTGAAATTGTTGTGATGTTGAACACAGCTTACAAGGGCAATGCTATGGGAAAAACTCAAGTGTGTGAGTGGTTTTCTCATTTCAAAAAAGGTCGATTGATAACAAACCTCATCCTTGACGTCTATCACGTTCCCAAACAGATGAAAATGTTGACTTGTAGTACATTTGGAGTTTGTTCCACCATATCAGATTGTTTGTCAAGCTTTCTATGTAAAGATTCTAAAAAGATTGCTTAACAGTATGCAACAAAAATGGCCTAATTTGTGGCAGATGGGGGAATGGTTTTTCCATTATGACAATGCACCTGCACCTGCAGCCTTTCTCAGTACACCACCAATTCTACCTTATAAATCTGGCTAGACCACAGGATGTACACTGGTACAGATAGGAACTGGAAACACAGGGAATCCAGGACAGATGGTCCCTTCAGGACCAGTGGTGAGAGTGACGATACCGGAGGCTGGAGGGAAGGTGGGGTAGAAAGGAAGAACCAATCATAAGGATCTACATATAACCTCCTCCCTGAGGGACAGACAACAGAAAAGTGGGTGAATGGAGATGTCGGACAGTGTAAGATATGACAAAATAATAATAACGTATAAATTATCAAGGGTTAATGGGGGAGGGGTAGTGGGGAGAGAGGAGGGAAAATGAGGAATTGAAACCAAAGGCCCAAGTAGAAAGCAAATGTTTTGAGAATGATGATAGCAACAAATGTACAAATGTGCTTGACATTCAATGGATGGATGTATGGATTGTGATAAGAGTTGTACGCGCTCCCAATAAAATGGGATTCAATAAAATGAATAAAAATAATCATTTTTAAAACCCAGCATGCCTCTCTTGACCTATGCATCTAACACACTTGACCTCACTCCGTGCAACTTTTTTTTCTTTGCACATATACAGAGGGACATGAAAGGACAGCGATTTGATAACATAGAAAGGGTAAAGGTAAAAATGAGGGAGGTGCTGTCAGCCATCCAAACAGATGAGTTTAAAAATGTTTCCAAGAATGAAATCACAGATTTGACAAATGTATTAAGTGTAATGGAGAGTACTTTGAAGGTGATAGGTTGTTTTGTGTAAAAAAATAAAATAAATATGTATCTTTGAAAAAAATCTGTGTTTTGGGGGGTTGTACCCTCTCATATTTCATAAGAACTATGGGGTTATGGAAAATAAGTGTAAGGAGGGAAGCTCAATTTTACCAGCCACTCAACTAGAGAAAGGTGAAACCATCTGATTCTGTAAAGATTTACAGTTTTACAAACCCTATGGTCTTGCTATGAATCAGAATGAACTTGGTTAGCGTTGGGCTTTTCAACTTTTATTTTATGCTACCAAATTAAAAAGATATAGGCCAGATTATATATCAATTTCCAATTTATCTTTAATAACCCTATCAGGTAATTTTTAGAATAGTGCCTTATAAATTTTTTTTTGCAAAACCTTAGTGTTGTAACAACAATAATCATTTAATTTTGCTTTCTAATCTTTGGATTAGCTGAATGGTTCTGCTAACCAAGAATGAACTCAGCTGAGTCCTCTTAAGTGACCTCCATGTGTCTTTCAAATACAATCAGCAGCCCAAGCTTGATCATAAGATGGTGGTATGTTTAAGGGAGAAAATTAAGCTTCTTATAGCTTCGGAAGATCTGAGAGAGGATATGGTACTCTTAGAATCTGTTATATTCAATTAGCTGAAGTAGGTAATGAGTATAGTCCAGATCCAAAATTTGGGGAAACAGATATCACTTTCCTTCTTTCTTTTTTTTTAAAAATACTTTTATTGGGGGATCTGACATCTCTTATCACAATTCAGACATTCATCCAGTGTATCTAACACATTTGCACATATGCTGTCATCATCGTTTTCAAAGCATTCTCTTCCCACTTGAGCCCCTAATATCAGCTATCCATTTCTTCCCGCTACCTCCCTTGCCCACCCTCCCTCACAAACCCTTGATAAGATATAAATTATTATTTCCATATCTTACATTGTCTGCCGTCGCGACATACCTACTTTTCTGTTATTCCTCCCCCTGGGAGGGGGTTCCAGTTGATCCTTGTGATTGATTCCCCTATTGTCCCCCCACCATCCCCTGATTCTACTAGTATCTCTACGATGATTGTTAGCCCTGGGGGGCTATCTATCCTGGATTCCCTGTATTGCTGGCTCTAATCTGTAATAGGGTGCATGTTCTGGTGTAATCCGATTTGTAAGGTAGGATTGAGGTCATGATAGTGGGGAGAAGAAAACACCTAAGAACTAGAGGAAAGTTGTGTGCTTCGTGGGTGTTATATTACACTTTGACTGGCTCATCTCTTTGCTGTGACCCTTCTCTCAGGGGATGTTCAATTGTCTACAGATGGGCAATTATCTACAGATGGACATTGGGTCTCCACTCTATTCCCCGCTCTTCCCGCATTCACCTTGGGCATGTTTTTTTTTTTGTTCTGGGTCTTAGATGCCTGCTACCTGATCGCATTGACACCTCATGATCACACAGGCTGGTGTGCATCTATTCCATGTGGGCTTTGTTGCTTCTCAGCTAGATGACTGCTTGTTTATCTTCAAGCCTTTAAGACCCCAGATGCTATATCTTTTGATAGCCAGGCAGCATCACCTTACTTCATCATATTTGCTTATGCACCCATTTTGTCTTTTTCGGGAAGGTGAGCATCACAGAATGAAGGATTCTTAGAACAAAGTGTTCTTGTGTTAACGGAGTACCTGAGTTGATACCCAGTGTCCATCTGCAACCTTAATTCTTAACATATAGATATGAGTACAAAGTTCTATTACTCTCTCGTTATATATGTATTTACATATGTGCATGCTTGTATTTGGGCCCCTATAAATATCCTTTAACTCCCTGTTCTTTCCTCTATTTCCTTTTACTTTCCTCTTGTCCCACCATCATATTCGACCTTCATTTGGGTTTAGTAATCCTTCAATGCTTGATACATTGCCCTTGATTAAGCCCCACTAGGCATCCTATGGCTTTCCTTCCATTGATTATAGTTCACTTGTCGTTCCATTGTCCCTGAATTGCTCACCCCTTTCGTTTCTCCCACCCCCCCTTCTCCCCTATCCCCCCAGAATCTGTGGTCTTATTCGTTTCATCTCAGAATTATTTATCCCATATATCTTATCTAGATAGATATGAAGATTCATTAATAAGTGAAAAAACCTGACAAAGCCAAATAAAACAACCAAGGAACCTCAAAACCAACAAAACAATAACAACAATAATCGCAAATAAAATAATAATAACAAAAAGAAAGCCACTGACAGAATTGGAAAAGCCTATAAATAGCTCAAGGTCTCTTTGTTGGCCTTGACCAGTGTTTTTCAGTCGAGTCTGATGGGGAGCCACACTCTGTCTCCCAAGACTAATTTTGGTATTTCCCGGGGTTTCATCAGTCTGCTCCCCCTGCTACTCGGCTGCATGCCCCCAGTGCCTCATCCCAGTGTGATGGGGTAAGACCATGCACTATTCCCACACTCTATCTCCAGTGCTGTGCCCACAGTACCATGATTCAGTGAGGGACACCGTGTTCCGTATTGGAGCCAGCCTTACAGTCCTCCCCAAGGGTTGTCTGCTCTGAGCAGGAATATCATCCTTGGGGCTAGGTAGGCCAGGATGTCCTCTCCTCCCTCTCCATCCCTTACTGTTTCTCCCATGTGCTCTAATATGATGCGCCCCTCTCCCCGAGCTGTAACCCCAGTGCTGTCCTCTGAAGTGGATTCTTCTGAGGGGCTGGGGGGGTGTCCACATAATTGCGGTTGGTGCCGGCCGGCAGACCTCTCTATTGTTTCCCTGGTACATGCCGGTATGTTGTATTCACGTCTTGGCACATCAGGTTGAAGCCTGGTCTCACTCTCCCTCTCCTGTGGAGGTATAAACAATACCTTTCCCTGCGGTGGCTTAGTGTCCTGTTCCCCCCCTACCCATGACTTTTTCCCCCTTTTCCCCCCACCCACTTATTTAGTTGGCTGTCGTGTGTATCCCTGGATTTGGTTTGGACCCTGCTATAGTTGCCAAACCTTACTCCAGGGATATATGTATGTAGTAGCTTTTTACCCTATGCGCCATTTTTTTTTTTTGCTTCAGTGAACTCATGTTGTACTCTCCTTTTGTGCTTGACTTACTTCACTTACTCTGATTTCCTACAGTTATTCCCATGCAGCAATGTGTTTCATGCATTCATCACTGCTTTTTTATATCATTTTATTGGGGGTTCGTACAACTCTTATCTCAATCCATACATACATCCATTGTGTGTCAAGCACATTTGTACATTTCTTGCCCTCATCACTGTTTTTTAGGGACACATATTACTCCATTGTATGTATGTACCACAGTTTTTTGATCCATTCATCTGTTGATGGAAATGTGGGTTGTTTGCAACTCGTTGCAATTGTGAACTGCCACAATGAATACTGTAGCACAGTTGTCTGTCCTTGGTTTGTTTCTTGCCTTTCCTGGGTATATGCCCAGTAAGGGGATTACCGGGTCATATGGTAGCTCAATCTCCATCTGTTTAAGATATCGCCAAATCGATTTCCATAGTGGCTGTACACACCTACAAGATCACTAGCAGTGGAGGAGAGTTCCTCTCTCCCCACAGTCCTTTGATATTCACTGCTATTACATCCATCTGTGGACTCTGTCATATCATGTTGTACCTTTTGTGTTCTGTGTTTCCCTACCTACCTATCTTATCAGTTTGCCTTGTGTATGTGTATGGTGCACTCTTGCCTTCTTTCCACTATTGAGCTAATGCTATCTTGGGGGTTGTTTTCTCTTTGTCGCCTTGTGAGTGGAATTATACGTGACGGTCTCTTATTTGTGTTCGGTGAGTGTTGTCCTTCTGCCCATACTGAATCGACAGGGAACCATTGTAGGGCTGGGTTTCTTTTTATGTGTTCTGTGAGTTTTTCATTTTCTGGGAAGACTCTTACTTCTCCATCTATTTAAATAGATAATTTGGCCAGTTATAGTTTTCTTGGGTTTGTGCTATTTTCCTTCAATTTTTGGAATGTTACTACACTCGCTCCTCTTCTCCATCGTGTCTGAAATTATTCTTATTTGGGTACCTTTATAAGTGACTATTTGTTTTTCCCTAGCTGCTCTTATGATTTTCTCCTTTTCTTCATAATTAGAAAATTTAACTATTATGTGTCTTGGTGACTTCTTGGGATTCAATCTGGTTGGTGTTCTTTCAACCTCCTGAATGGTTGACTGACTTGCATTTATTAAGCTAGGGAAGTCAGTCTTTCTCTTAGAATTCCCTTGCTATTTTTGCTGTTGAATTCTTTGTTGTGTCATGTTCAGGTAGTCCACTTATTCTAATGTTGTTTCTATTCATGGCATCAGATATGGCTCTCAGGTTTTCTTCAGCTTCTCTGATTGTCTTATTTGACTCCTTTTCCCATTTTTTGAGCTCTGCTTGGGTATCTTCTAGGTCACTGGTATGATTCTCTGCCTCCTCAAGTCTCTTGGCAATGTCTGCCAATTTGCTACTGGATTTTGTTACTTCATCCTTTAGGTCTTGTATTTCCCTTTGGTGCATTGCCTTTATCTCCTCTATCATTTCATACTTTTTCTCTATAGCTTCCCTCATATGCTGTATGACTCCAAGCAGCATTCTGAAACTTTCTGTCTGCAACAGGTCAATGTCTGCTTCTTCTATGCACATCGTTAGGTTCATGACTTCTTCTGGCATTGTCTTCTGCTTCTCTTGATTTTTCGTTGAAGCTGTTGTTGCTCGTTGCTGTTTACATGTTGTTTTTGAGGAGCCCTTTACCATCTTCCAGAGTCGAAGAGCACTGGGCTCTCTTTTGGGGGACTCGTATGAGTGCTTCTTCGAACTACCTGTAGGTAGCTATACTGGGGGGTCAGGCTACCACTGTATCTTCCTGTAGTTTTACTTGTCCCCTTGTGAACCAGTAATCCATTATTTTAAATGCCAGTTAGATATTCCTCTCATGGGATGCTGGTTGGTAGTTGTGAGCCCATGAGCATGGCGTTTTAAGGGCTGATATCTCAGTAAGCCATAGTGGTGTGTTTCACGGAGCTTGGAGCACCTCAGGTGGCATGTGGTGTTTCACTCTGCAACTGGAGAGCCCTGGAGGGCATGTGGGTGTACCTGCCTTGGAGTATAGCACCATAGATGGCAGGCGGTATTACTAGTAGGAGAGAACCTCGTGGAGGTTGGGTGGATGTTCCCACAGCAGCGTGGAGCACCACAGACAGTAGGCAGGAGTTACCCCAGTCACTTGTAGGGCCTTGGGGTGTAGGTGGGAGTTCCTCCATCCATGTGAAGGGGAGATAACACAGCTTCTTGGGGATGTTGGAGGACAGGCATGATTTCCCCTACTGCATGTAAAGCCAAAAAAGTGTGGGTGGGAGCTCCCCCAACTGGACTGTGAGACTTGCCATAGGCAGAGGGGAATTCCCTGGAGGCCAGTAATAGGAGAAGGAGAAGAGAAGAAAAAGAGAAAGGAGAAAACAAAGACAAGAACAAAAATAAAAAACAAACTAATACAAACACAAAATGCAAAGGCAAAACAAAAGAATGAGTAAAAAATAACAAAAAGAAAAAACTGAAAGTGCTGAGATTGTGGCAGGAAAGAGAGAATAGATAGAAGAGGAAAAAAGGAGAAATTTTGAAAGAAGAAGAAAAGAAAGAGAAAACGAGAAGAGAAAAAATAGATAGATAGCCCAGCCAGTGCCATGTGTAGCACTGCCTCAGGGGGCAGGCTGGAGCTCTCCCCACTGTGTGGGCGGGGTTGCCCTAGGCAGATGGAAGGGGCTGGAAACCAGCAGTGACTTGTGGAAGGAAAGAGAGGGAGAGGAGAGAAACTGAGAAGAAGAAAAAAAGAGAGAAGAAAGAGAGAAAAAGAAAGGAGTAAAAACACAACTGTGCTCGCTAAGATTGACTATGGCAGGAAAGAGTAGAAAGAGAGAAGAAAAATATACAGTAAGGAGATAGCTGATCCCTGATGGCCTGAACGTGTGACTTAGAGAGGTTTAAGCCCTGTCCTAACATGCCAGATTGGTGTGCCCTTTAATGTAGCATCCCAACAGTGCTGGGCAGAATTTCCCTAGTTGGCAAGATCACCATAGAGACCAGAATGAGGTTTCCTCCGCAGCTTGGGATGCTGTAGAGGGCTGTTCCAGCTGCCGTGTGTGGTGTGCAGCACTCCTACAGAGGGCAGGCTGAAGTTCCCCCTGCTATTTGGGTGGAGTTGCCCTAGGCAGAGGGTAGTGGCCCGGAAGCCAGCAGTATCATATGAGAGGAAAGAGGGGGATAAAAGAGGAAAAAGAATTAAAAAAGAAAGAAAGAGAGAAACAAACAAAGCAAAATTGCGCCCATTGAGACCGACTCCCAATTTTCTGGTCTGGAGGTAAATCTACCTGGACTCCATCTTCTTCTGTCTCCTCTATCACTTTCTTTTAAAAAATAATATTCTATTGACTTTTTGGTGAAGGCTTACTGAGAAGTTTAAGTTCCTATTCAATAATTTCTACAAAGATTGTTTGGTAACATTGGCTATATTCTCTAAAATGTATTAACATGGTCACTGTTTCTGTTGTGATAGTTCCCTTTTTATTAATGTAGTTTCCAATCCCCTTAAATTTTTACTTATTTAAAAATTATTATTGATAATTTGTCTCTTATGGGTGACTTTTTAAAAAGGGGAGCCTTACTTATTGTATATTCATTATTTGGTGAGCTAATTTGATATTTAGCTAAACAGTAACTTAAGGATATAATTTTAGTTCAAGATATCTTATTCCTTTTTCTTTGGTTTATAAATTCCATACATTTTGTTCTTATAGTTACTGAGCATATACAAGGGGTTTCAAAAATTTCAGCAAAGCATGCACCAATTCAAACATTTTACACGTACAATTTGGAAACAGTGATTACCTTCTTTAGGTAGGTCGTGCCACCATTCTTTTTCTCTTTTCCTAAGTTATTTCTCTTTCATTAACATAAACACAATGTCCCATTAGGTTCATACCTAATCTCTAAAGGTGCTCTTCTCAATGTAATCCCAAATAGATAGTTCTTGAAGGAGCATAATGCTCAAAGCAGACTTCGATTTTACTAGTTAAGGTGAACTGTTTCTTTTAAACAGTAAGGCTCCAGGGGATAGTTTTGGTTTAAGCTATAAAGATTATCCCAGGGCAATAGTTCCAGGGGTTCCTACAGCCTCCATCACTTCAGAAATTCTAGAGTTCATGAGATTTTGAAAAATCCGTTCTGCAGATTTTGATCAATATTATTTTATGAAATCTTTGATTAAAATGGTTACCAATAGTATCTTGGTATCATCTAGTTCTTCTGGTTTAATGGCAAAAGAGGCAGTTGACTCAGAGGAAATTTCTTCCTTCCATTGTTATTCTCATTTCTCTGTTGTTCCAGGGAACAAAAATCAATTGTTTGATTTGAATAAGCCACTTGAAAACTTTAAAGACTCTAGATTGTATGACTTTAACTAGGAGCAGATGAACTAAACTCCTTATTTGGTCGATTTATTGGATGGCCTACGAAGCCAAAACCGCAAGCCACCAAACCGAACACCCAAACCCTATGACATGTTAGGTCGTATAGAAGCAGCCTCCGAAGCTACTGGGTTTTTTTTTTGTGCATGTATGATTATTGTAAATATATCTAGCGCATAGCTTTTACTAATATGGATTCATCTTTTTACAGGTATACAACCTATTGAAAGTAATTACCATTACCATCTAAGCAGCCCTACCCTGATGGTTATAATTTTTGCATTCCTGATAACCTCCTTTAATTTGCCTACCTTCAACCCTTGGAAACCACCAATATGCTTGGTCTGTATACGTATGCCTATTATTGTCTTTTTATACTAGTAAAGTCATAAAATATTTTTCCTTTTGAAATTGGCTTATTTTGCTCTGTGTGATGTTTTCAAGCTTAATTCACACTGTAGCATATATCAAGACTTAATGTCTCTTACTGGCTGGATAACAATGCATTGTGCCACATTTTGTTTACTTGGTCATCAGTTAATGGGACATTTAAGTCGTTTCTATCTTTTGCCTACAGTGACTAGTGATGAAATGAACATTGGTACACAAGTCTCTTTCAGAGTCCTTGCGTTCAAACCTTTTGGGTATATCCCTAGTAGTGGAATTAATGGTTCATATGGTAGCTGTATTTATTTATTTACTTGTTTGTTTATTTATCTAATTATTTATTTTTGAGGCACCATCACATTGTTTTCAATGACCAGCAATGGATAAAATTTCTAATTTTCCCATACTTTTGCCAAAAATATATATTCTCTTTTTTATTTTGTTTTAAATATCAGCTATGCTTGTAGGAGTGAAATTGAATCTCTTGATAATTGTGGTAATTAAATGGTTTAATGTCATCTTGAAGCTTTATGGAAGTGTAGCGGTGGAGTCCAAATGGTCAGTCAGGTAGCAATCTGATGATGCCTCTTTGAGAGGTGGCATCTTATAAGAATAAACTATGAACCTCTCTCTCTCTCTCTCTCTCTCTCTCTCTCTCTCTCTCTCTCTCTCTCTCTCTCCCTCTCCCTCTCCCTCTCCCTCTCCCTCTCCCTCTCCCTCTCCCTCTCCCTCTCCCTCTCCCTCTCCCTCTCCCTCTCCCTCTCCCTCTCCCTCTCCCTCTCCCTCTCCCTCTCCCTCTCCTCTCTCTCTCTCTCTCTCTCTCTCTCTCTCTCTCTCTCTCTCTCTCTCTCTCTCTCTCTGTCACTTAGCCTTCTTGGTTCCTGGGACTGTTTTCTTTCAGGGTAGCCTCATGTGGGCCCAAACTTGAGAGCTTCTGTTGTGCCGCCATGTTCCAGCCTTGGAATCATACAACTCTGCACACACCAACTTGTAATCTTCCTGTTTCCTTGTTCACCATTCTGTCCTGCAGCGACCTGAGTCTGCAGAGGGACTTAATAAATAGCATCAGACTCAGGCACATAAATTGGGGTGAGCTGCGACACCTTTTTGATGTATAATTACTCCGCCTTGATATAGAGCTCTTTCTTACTCATATGTGAGTTCACTAGATTTGTTTCTCTAGACAACCTGGCTAATACAATGATTAAATGTTTGGTGGATATTTGAATGTTGTCTTTGGTGAAATATTTATTCAAATCCTTTGCTTGTTTTTTGAATGATGATGCAAAGATTTACACAATATCTCAGGTCAATAGTCTAGGGGAGCCCTCAATTATTAACTTTTCCAATTGCTCTGGTTTATTTTTTGTTTATTCGTTTGGAATTTTAAGTCTGTTACATATTTTTATCCTAATCTAACAGTGTTCATCAATTAATGACCCTGATTAGAATGATCAGTGGTTATATCCAACAAGTTCTTTTGGTCTCAAGATATATTAAAGCATGGCTGCAGTATTTTTGTAGACTAGTTTCTCCTTTAAAAGAAGTAGAGATCAATAACTGTATTTTATATGAGCAAACATAAACTCTCAAAGAGCATGTTTTAAACAACCTGGAAAATAAAGGGAATCAAGAATTGGGGACATTTTATAATTAGTCTACACCACAGTAAGTAAATGGTAATCGTCTTTAACCAGTTTCATTTAAGAAATTATGGATTTGCAAGTTCAATTTGGATTGTCTTTTGGGGTTTCACAATATACCTTGTTGTCGTACTTTATACTGGGATGTGTCTTAAACTTTGCTTCAAAAAGCTTGTTCCTAAGTTTGCTGAATGTTTTTAAAAGCCAAATGAACCAGAATACTCTCTTTGAAATCAATAAATTAAAAATCCAAGTCTCTAAAAGCCAATTGCTTAGTTCTGATCTCCAACGTGTCACTTACTAACTACAAGGCCTGGGACAAGTATTGGCATATAGAACATTAAGACAAAAAAATTAACTGTCTTATAGAATTTAGGCTGTAATGGCATATTGTAAGAAATAACATAGCCACATACAATATAAGCACTAAATATAAGTCACTGGTTACTATTATCTACTTGATTTCTAACATTACAATAATTTTGGAAACTTTTCCCTGAATATAAGTCCAGGAGTTTAACAATTTTCCCTTCCAATTCATTTCTAGGAACAGTTTGTTGTTCGGTGCCACTGAGTAGGTTATGGCTCCTATCAAACTTATGTAGAACAGAACAAGACACTGCCTTATTGTGTATCATCTCCATAATCATTGGTATGTATGAGCCCATTGTTGCAGGCACTGGGTAAATCCATCTGGTTGAGAGTCTTCCTCTTCTTCACTGACCAAGCATAAGTCCTTTACCAAGGTTGGTCCCTCTGATGACATGCCTACAGTACATCAGATGATGTCTTGTCATCCTTGCCTCTAAGAGATTTTCTGGCCATATATACATTTTCCAAGAGAGTTTTATTTATTTATTATTCTGGCAGTCCGTAGTACATTCAGTATTCTTCACCAATGTTATTATTTTTAGGTATCAAGTTACATCGGACTCATAATGACCCTATGTACAATAGAACAAAATATTGCCTAGTCCTGCTCCATCCTCACTATTGTTTTTATAGTTTAGTCCCTTGTCTCAGGGTCTTCCTCTTTTTTCACCTTCCCAGGCATTATGGATTTCTCCAAGGACTGTTCTCATTTGATTATATGTCCACAGAATGTAAGACAAAGTCTCATCATTCTTGCTTGTAAGGAGTATTCTGGCTGCATCTCTTTCAAGACAAACTTGATTGTTCTTTTGGCAGTCCCCGCTACTATCAATATTCATTACCAACACTATAATTCAAATGCAGAAATTATTCTCTTTTCCTCCCTTATTCAATTTCAAACTCTCACATGCATATAAGGCAATTGAAAATACCATGACTTTAGTCAGGTACACCTTAGTCCTTAAAGTAGAATCTCTGATTTTAAGACTTTAAAGAGGTCTTGTGCAGCAGATTTTTCCCAATGCAGTATGATACTGCATTTACACCTCTACAAATTAATTTTCATCAGCCAGCATCATTCTCAGGACCTCTGGTTATATGCCTGTGTTCTTTGGGCATCTTGAGATCACCTGCCTTCAGGTTGCTGCTGCTCCTGTACTTTAGAGGTTTTCACAGTTCAAGCGTAAATTCTCCATAGTAATAGTTGACATGCAGTTGAAAAATACAAAACTAAGTACACTGTGGCTAGGAGGTACAAAATCTCAATATACAGATTATAATAATTATGTGTGCATAATAATTATGTCATGTGCTATGCAGTGGTATATTTGCATTTTACAATTTATATTTAAATATATTATCCTAATTTTATTGCAAAACTTAAAAAAATATTTATTTACTGTAAAACTTATGAAAGTAAGAACCTATGTAAGGTACAAAGCTGTCAGAGAGAAAAAAAACCTAAAAATTTTTAGTAATATAAAAAAGTAGTAATAGTTCACCCTGACAAAAATCTAAGGCAGTGTCATTTAGTTCCAGCTCTCACAGATTTCACTGTAAACTTAGAAGTCTATTATAACTGGGATTACTTTTGTATAAATAACTAATAAATACTCAAATAACCAATTAATATTTGTATACTAATTAATATTCAATATTTTACTGCATATTGTTCTTCATTCTCTCTTAAAATTAATGTCTCTATAATTTTATATTCCCTTTATTTCCCTTATTTCCCTTTATTATATCCATTTTATTTCACTCTCAATTTTCTGCTCTTCTCTGTCTCTGCATTTCTATTGTCACAGATGTTATTCTGCTGTTAAATGTTCTCTTTTAGTTCAAATGTTTGATTTTAGGAGCTTGAACAAGACCTGTCAATTCTCTCAGGAAAAGCGGTAAAAGGCAAGAATTATGATTACAGAGAAAAGCTGCCAAAATCAAAAGAGTGCTTACAATGAAGCAAAATGAGAAACAAATAGTATAGTTCACATAATTATAATGTATGAATTCAAAAACGACAAGATCTTTCTCTATGTGGACAAATTTAAGAACAGATTTGAAGCAATTATTCTGAAAATTTGACAAGCATAACAACACTACTGCTTAAGAAAACTTTTCTAATTCTCTCACTCAAATAAATATGAACAAGTAATGCAAGAAAGTAAAATAAGTTTTGTTTTGTTTTCAAATTATTCTTTGAAATCTTTAGGAAGCTAAATAATTATTTATTTATTTGTAACAAACAGATGAAGAAAATTGTTTTTATGAAAGTACATTCACTTTTATAATAGCTCACACTTAAAAATAAATGTAATAAAAATTCATTAACTAATGATATACTAAATGTTTTAGGAGCCTTCATTGAATGCTATAGGTAGGCATTAAGCTGCCAATCCAAAAGGTCATTGATCAAAACCTACTAGTCGCTTCAGTAAAGATTTTTATTCTTGGAAACGCTGTAAAGGATCATCATGAATCCAATTGACTTAATGACAATGGATTTGGTTTGGGTTTAATGTTGAATACTTAAGTGGATGAAATATTTTCTTACCATAACTTTATGAGGCAGTTACCTGAGACTTCAAATTATAAATAAATCTAGTGGCCCATATTAGAAAAATGTACAAATAGATTGTGGTACATTATCACTACTAGTAATATAAATAGGGAAAAATCTTGTAATAAAAGCAATTTTAAATATAAATGAAATTTCAAAGTCATTATTCCAATTAGGTATAATCTAAGGAAAGTCCTTTAAGTGGAAAAGTTGAAAATTTCTAGAAATAGGCACAAACTACTGTTTTGAAGTGTTTTAAATGTTCTATGTCTTGCTTTAAATAATAGGTTAAATGGATGTATATGCCATTGTAAAAATTCAGCAAGCTAAGCAAGTAATTTTGTGTGGAATTTGTAATTCAAACAGAAACACTGTCTACTAAATAATTCCCAATGAAATTTAAGCTATAGAATGATAAAAAACAATTGATGTTTTTATTCATATGAATTAAAATGTGTTTACAAAATTTATTAATGAAGTAATTACGAATTCAGAAATTAAAAACGCATAAATTGGTACCTATGTAACAGTGAGATATAAACCATGTAGGAGGAGAACAAAAGTGGTAGATACTTGCCCTAATGAAGAGATTACTGAATAGGCAGATTAAGATAGGGGCACAATAACAAAACGTTGTGAAGAAATCAGGTGGTGCCCAGCTACTAGAAAGAATAGCCTCCGGGGGGTTAAAGGATTGTCTTTAAATAAGTAGCCATCTAAGTGTGCTATCAGCAAAGTCCACATGGAAGAAGCACACCAGCATGTGTGATCCAAGGATTATAAATAACAAAATCCAAGAGTGGAGAAGGGAACTGTATTTGAGCTTAAGTTCTGAGTATCTGGTTTGCAGATGACTGTGGATGACAGTAAAAGCCCAAAGTTCATTTGCTGGGTCTCCACTTACATTAAGCCTCTGGTGGATCCCCTATAACCATTGATCAAGGACATGAATAGCCTTACTATTGGGGCGCACTGGAAAATGGATTATTGCAGATATGGTTAGGTTAAAATGGAACCTCTTAGTATTTGTTCTCCCTTTACACACATTTTAAACTTATGCTAGTTTTAATTTTTTTCTCCGTTTTTTTCATTGCTGTTTTTTTCTGTGTCTTATTTTATTCTTGCTTTTCTTTTGTATATTTTTCATTATATGAAATCCAGGATATATAAATTTATAGAGGTAGTAACTGGATTAATAGATTCTCATGGTTATGGCAAAAGGGGTTGGAGGACAATTAGGAGCTAGCAATAGTGGAGACAAGAATGAAGAAATTGTTCTAAAATGGATTGTAGTGATGGTTGCACAACTCTTTCAAATATGTGTAACCAAGTGAATGGGGGAAGTGAGCTCAGGTGGCATAGTGGCTATGTGTTAGGCTGCTAACTGTGAGGGCCACATTTCAAAACCATCAGCTGCTCTGAGGGAGAAAGATGGGCCTTTTAACTTCCGAATAGAACTTAGAGCCTCAGAAACCCACAAAGGCAGTTCTCCACTGTCCTACAGGATCATTATGAGTTGGCATCTACATGATAGTAGTGAGTTTGGTTTGAGTAACCCATTGAATTGTATGGTATGTGAATTATATTACAATAAAACTATTAAAATGCAAAAAGTTTAAAGTGGTGGAGCTATGATGTAATTCACATTCATCTTATGAACTCTCCTAGTCTTGTATAGATAATTGAGTGATATCCCCCCAAATTAGAAAAAACATGAGCCACTTGTAATAAGGGATTAGAATTATACTATCCAATTTAAAACTAGAAGGATTGTCATAGTTGGGAAAACAACAAAAAAGAAAGACGTAAATGAATTACTTATCTGTGTTCTAATTTTTATTAAATATTTTTATTGGAGACTCATACATCTCGTATCACAATCCATATATCCATCCATTGTGTCAAGCATATTTGTACATATGCTGCCATCATCATTTTTAAAGCATTTTCTTTCTACTTTAGCCCTTGAAATAATTCCGTCATTTTCTCCCTCCATCCCCCTGATCGCCCTCTCTCATGAACCCTTGATAAATTATTATTTTCATATCTTGCATAGTCCTCTGTTGACCTTCACCCACTTTTCTGTTGTTTGTATCCCTGGGAAGGGGTTATATGTTGAGCCATGTTTTTAATAACTTGATTTAGGACTTTGTTGAAATAACAGGCTACAATAAAAAATACTCCCTGACACAATTCATGTCACCGCTAAGGTTTAGTTTGTTTAAATACTATGTTTTCTATGGATATTTCAAACTGTTGCTTAGGTTAACTTGCTAATATGCAAAGATTTCTACAGAAGCTATTAGATATTTTTAGAGTTAAAATAGCTTTTTAGGTTACCTAGAAATTGTTGTCTACAATTGCTAAACAGAGTATGAATTTTATATAAAATTACTATATAATGATTTATTGTACAGAATGAGAATAAATGGGTTCACAGGAAATAAGCGTGTGATCTTTTCTAGATTTATGTGAACTTTCTATCTCAATTACATTTGGTATAATTTTATATTCGAACTATATAGTAGAATATAATTCTCCCAATTGACAGCAAGTGTATTCTAACGCATAGCAACCCACTGATGCAGTACAGACTTGTCCTTTATATCGTTTCCAAGGCTGTGACCTTTCAGAAGCAGATTGCCAGGCCTTTCTACTAGGTGCCTCTGGGTGGTTTCAAATCACCAACCTCTCAGTTAGACTTGAGTGTATACCAGATTGCACTTCTAGGGAGCTTGCAAACATTTTGTTTGATAAGAGAACCAGGCAACGTCATCTTCCTTCTGATCTCAACAGAGAATTAGAATTCCTAACCCTCTCTGTAGTTGATAAGATCCTTTGCCTTGTTCAAGCCAATGAATTTTAAGCTGAAGAACACTGATTTACTTCTAGGCATAGTCTTTATTTATCAGAGTGAGATATTACGAGGTCACTTTATATATCCTCTCTAGCATCAAGTAATGTTTACAATAGCAGATGATTGATCTAAAATAGTAATTAAATGAGCACAGTTCCCTGTCAACTCCTGATGGTTCTGTAGTATAAGCAAAAAAAAATAACCATTTATTATGTCTGAAACTGGCCTTAAACTAGTTACAGTCTTCAAAGGGCAATTGTTTATATAACTTAAAAGATGCAAGCTTAAACACAATATTTAAACCACCTGATTACATTTTATTATCTTTTCTCACAGAAGGAAACATCTTGCAATGATACTGCAGACTGAGAATTTACAACTGGAAAAACATATGTAAGGGCTTTGATAGCAATATCCATATTTAATTTAATTATATCTCAGAGCAGTGGATTCACTTTGTTTTGCATGCTTGTTAAATTATGAGGATTCTATTAAATAAGAAATTAACAATATGTACAGAACAATTAAATCTATAGTACTATGGGACAGTTTGTCATAAGGCATATGAGTATTTGGTAGAACCTATTACAAAATAAACTTAAAATTGTCATGAAAAAGATGACAATTAACAAAAGAATATATTGCTTCTCCATAAAAAGATGAAGCACACATTGTCCAAGTTGGGAGTTTTTCTCCCGTGGAATAAAAGGCACTTGAAAATGAACTATAATGGGAAAAAGAGAAAAGAATCTTGCTTACTACTTAAAGTTGGAGCTTGAGGAGATTTCCTAACTCCACAATTATAAAGGATTAAAAGAAAAGAAATACTGCCCAATATACTTGAGGCTAAAATGTCTAGTTAGTTTGCAAGCATCAATAAACAAGACATAGACAGAGTTTTCTGATGAGGAGAACAAACAGCCTATGCAAACTAAGAAATTCTGTGATGAAATGTCATAGCCCTAAGATAACCACTGCATAGTAAATGTAATAAATTTAAAGTGTTATTATAAAGACCAGTTTGGGGAGGCTGACAGAAAGAAAACAAAAAAAATCTGGCTATTGGAAGGAATTATAAAGAAGGAAAAAATTTTCACGAAAGAAAAGGGAGAGGGATAAAAATAGAAATCTTCAAATAAAAATGGGCACAGTAAAAAGTACCAAATATGAAAAATCTAATAAAAGGGAATAAATAATTTAGTCAAATAGAAATTTATGTTTGTCAAAGACATCGAAATGTTAACAATGCAAAAATAAAAACAAAAATTTCATTCAAAAAGAATACTCAGAAAATGAAACAGAAAATATTGGTATTATGCATTTTTTAAAAGTATGACACAACTTACTAGTGAAGGCATATGGGTCTGAGCTTGTCTCTGTGGGAAAACTTAATTTCCAATTTCATATAGTTGATTGTTATAAATTTATGTAAGAATTGACTTGATGGGAGTGAGTTTTGTTTTGCTTCGTTCTAGTTATATAGTAGTTTACACATTTTTCTGCTAACCACAAGGTCAGCAGTTTGAATCCATTAGCCTCTCCAAGGGACTCAATTTATTTATATTCTCTATTTCTCATTGATCTTCTTTAAAAAATAATATTTTATTGAGATTGGGGTGGAAATTTGCACAGCAAGTTATGCTTTCCTTTGACGATTTCTATACAAATTGCTCAATGATATTAGTTGCATTTATCATAATGTGTCAACATTTTCTTTAATTATGTTTGGTATGTTTCTGTTCCAGAGTACTGTAAAAGAAATTCCATTATAATTATAACGATTGCTTTTTAGTGACTTTTTACCTTTCTGTTTCATACTTATGGTTTTTAAATAGAGCATCATGATGTTTAGAGTATATGTTCAACTAGACACTCCTGGATGAAGACCAAACTATCAATCAAGTTGCAACTTGTTGACACGTTCTTAGAGGTATTACCTTTTGTATAAGAGATAGAGCCTAAGCAGAACTGATTTCTCCTTGACCCCATCACCTTCTGCTGCAGCTGGATCCTGCATGTGATTTGTTAATCTCCTGTTGTGTCACCTAATGATATCAGGACTGTTGACCTTGAATTCATTTGACCTACCTCAGATTAATTTACCTCTTATCTACCAGCCTGTGGTGCTCCTGCTTCATCATCCTGCTTTATATTTGTCAGGTTCCACAGCTATATGAATCAGAGAAGCATTCAACTTCTGACCGATGTACTTGAACCAGATTGAACTTACCTACTTCTACAGCTGTTTAAGCCATTTCTTGACATAAATGTCTTTCCATATAGATATGTACACATACAAGTATCAGCGGTTTTGCTTCTCTAGATAACTCAGCCTAAAATAAGCATCCTCATGTATTATGTCCCTTCAAAATATGTACCAACTTAGGTTGGCCATGATTCTCAGTGGTTTGGTAATTATGTGATCATTACCCATCATATGCTTCATTGTGATCAGTCCAAAAATTGTAAATGGATTAGGGTAGGATACAACACCTTCATTTAGGTCACAACACTGATCTGATAGTTTCCTTGAAGTATCACCCTTTCAATTTTCATCTTCGAAGATCTAACAGGAGAATAAACTGAGCAAAGAAAGAAGAACCAGGAGTGGATCATGCCCTTTGGAACTGGAGTCCATGCACTGAGCACTACCTAGACCCTAGGGACGATTGATGACAAGAAACATGGACATATCTACAAGTAACACCAGGTCCACAATGAATATACGCTGAGAGAAAGTCTTTCCTTAGAGCTACATCCTAAATTTAGACTATTAGCGTCCTTAAACTATGAAATAATACATTTCTGTGTTAAAGATATCCTTTTGTGGCACTTGTGTTATTGCAATGTTATAAAACAAATATAGGCACAGAATTTATTGTCAATATCTTTTCATATGCCACTAAGCTATTTCCTTAAAAGATAATCACAAGGGATAGACTTGGTTCTAATTTTAAAGGATGTCTCCAGGCAAGAGTTCCAAGGAGTCCTCTGTTCTCTACTATTCCAATGTTTCTGCCTTATTAAAAATTAAATTTGAGTTCTACTCCATATTTGCCCCTCATTCTGTCCATGATCAACTAGGGTGGCCCTTGTTCAAAAGATTCATGGTGCAAGTGATCACCATCTAGTTCTTCTGGTCTCAGGATTGATGAGGTTGTGGCTCTGTTAGATAGCTTTCATCTGTGTGATTTGGGTGACTTCCTTATTGTTTTACTCCTGCCAAATAACAAGATTGGACATTGTGGCTTATATGGCAAATTGCAAATATACATATTAGGCCCTTTAAAAGTACTCTGACTTGGGTCAGGTGCACCTTAGTCCAGATGGTAAACTTCCTGTTTTTCAACACTCTAAAGAGGTATCATGCATCAAATGTTCCCAATGCAACCCAGTGTTTGATCTGTTGACTCCTGCTTCCATGAGCATTTACTGTGGATCCAAGCAAGATGAAATGGTAGACAACTTCGATCTTTTTCCCGTTTCCACCAACCTTGGATCCACGTGACTTTGCACCCACTAGCCTGTGATCTCCCTGCCTTCAGACTCACTGCCTGTTGCTGCATGTCTGAAGAGGGACTTTGGGGCTGGTAACAGGCTTACAGACTTCAGCTGGGTTGGGTTGGGAAGTTTTAAATGCCACTAGATTTTGGCAGGGCTCTGGCAGCTTTCAGGGTGGACAGAATGCAGGAAGGTGAAGGCAGAGAGAAAGGGAGGTTCCCAGGACTGTTCTTATAATAAGACCACACCCTCAAAGAGGCAGTGTTTAATTCTGTTGCATATAAGGTTATGATGAGTTGCATGACACATAACAATAAGAATAAGTCAATTCTATCTGTTCCCATCAATGCACATTTTAACTATATAACGTCCAATTTGTTGTATATGCTCAATCACTCATTATTTTTTGGTTATGCTGTGCTTATTACATTCATAATTAGTGCCATCTTATGAAAACATAATAAGGAGCTTTTTAAAATATATTTTAATCATGTTATTAGATGCCCATACAACTCTTATCACAATCCATACGTACATCAATTGTGTAAAGCACATCTGTACATTCATTGCCCTCATCATTCTCAAAGCATTTGCTCTCCACTTAAGCCCATGGCATCAGGTCTATTTTCCCTCTCCTTCCCCGCTCCTCCCTCCCTCATGAGTTCTTCATAATTTATAAATTATTATTTTGTCATATCTTGTCCTGATGTCTTCCTTCACCCACTTTTCTGTTGTAGGTCCCCCAGGGAGGAGGTCACATGTAGATCCTTGTAATCGGTTCCCTCTTTCCAATGCACTCTCCCTCTCTCCTCCCAGTATCGTCGCCACTCACACCACTGGTCCTGAAGGGATCATCTGCCCCAGATTCCCTGTGTTTCCAGCTCCTTTCTGTACCAGTGTACATCCTCTGGTCTAGCCAGACTTGTAAGGTAGATTTTGGATCATGATATATTCTGTGTTCTCTTCCTGAGGGCAAGTATCGAGCAGGGCTGTGGTGTAAAATAGAGGTAGGATTTAGTAAAAGCCCAAAACCCATTCCAGGGTCTGTTTGTTTGTTTAATCAGCCTTTGGGTCCCTTTCAAAACTTCTGTGGTAGTTATATAATCAGATGTCAGTTTGAGAGGATTATGAGGAAAGGGCTGGAGTCTAGCCTGTCAATCAGGTTGATCATTTGAAGGTGCTAAGGAGATAAATAGCTTGCTGGAGGTGGGATACAGGACTACTCCCATAGAGGCATTCTTATTGACAAGCCACGTGGAGACAGGCTGATTACAGTCAGAGCCTCAGAGCTGAGGCAACCACGTGGAGACCCTTGTCAGCACTGACATGCCTCTACTGCTACTGGATCCACAAAACTTTCCGCCCACTGGCCTGTGATCTTCCTCCATTCAGCATCAATGCATGTGTTTTATGAGTCTGAAGAGGAATTTATACATTGGTATTGGATATAAGGGCTAATATCAGACTTATGGATTTGATCTGGACTAGGCTGGGATGTTTTCTCAATATTCAATTGCTCTTATATATAAAGATCTTTCCTATACACATATCAGTGTCCATGGATTTGTTTCTCTAGTGCACCTAGACTAACACAACCTCCTTGTAAATTTATGGTAGAGAGTTTTATCCATCTACCTCCTGGGGTATAATGATCTTCTGTTAATATCATCTTTGATAAGCCTCTGGTACTAATTTTTTAAAGGCCTGTTTTTTTTCTCCACTTTTAAACTCACTGTAAGTTTTGAATACTTCAACAGCTTTCTGGAATTCTGAGCTCTATCTCTGCTGGTTTATATTTGTTGTTCAGCGAGATCATTGCTGGAAAAGTAAATGCGAGCAGCCATTCACTCACCATTTTGATCCACTTCTCTAACTTGTCTGTAATCAGTTTTGATGATTTGTGTCTTTATAGGAATTTGTGCATTTCCAAAAAGTTGCTGATTTTTGTTTATGTAAAGCTTTCCAAAAATATTCCCTTAAAATTTCTTTCATTTTTGTAAGTACATTGCTATGTTGTGTTTTCTTTTTTATTGCTTTTTGTTTTCTTGACCAATCTAATTTTATCAATAAAAAAACTCTTTGTATAGACCTATTTATTTCAGTGACTTTCTCTATTATTTCATTCAATTTATTTTATATTGTTAAATCATTTTATTGGGAGCTCCTACAGATATAATAACATTCCATAGTTCAATCATATCAAGCAGTATTGTACAGTTGCTACAACAATCAGTTTCAAAACATTTTCTGGAACTCCTTGATATCAGGTCCCTTGGGTCCCCTCCTTCCCACACCATACACCCTAGGTACCATTTATTTCCTCTCAATATTTGCTATACTTATCCTCCTCTCTGTTTTGATTGTAGTTTCCATCTCTGGCTTCTCCATGGATGTTGAAATTACTAATTTGGAGCTATTCCTTAAAAATATCGTTATAAGTTTTACATTTTCTCTAAGTATTGTTTAACTTTCATTTTAATATATTGAGTTTACATTCAGATAAAATATTCTCTACTTTACAATCTTTTATTTGATTCATGTGTCATTTAGACAAGTTTTGATTAAGTTCCAAATATTGGTGAATTCCCCAAGTGTCCTCCTGCTGTTGATTCAAATTGAATAGCTCTATGGACTGAAAATGTAATTTTCATTCTTTTGATTTTATTGAGCTTTATGGTCCAACATATGTCTTATAAATGTTCCATGTTTATTTCGCTGCTATTAAATAGTGTGTTTTATAAGTGCCAAATAAAAATAATTATATTGTTCACTATTCTGTACTTGCACAGTATCTCCACTTGTGGGATCAGCTATTGAGAGACAACAAATGAAATCACTGACTAGAATTATCTAGTTGGCTATTCTTGAAATTCTGTTCTTTTTCATTATGCATACAAACATTTAATTAGAATATAATGACATAATTATATTTCACAATTTTTAGAAGTATGAAATGAAGTCATTGACTTAGAAAAGTTATCTGCTGCAATAAGTTGGAGGAGAAATTTCATAACCTATACTATTACAGATATAAAACAGAATGATTCAACTTTTTTGTGCTTGACAGGGAGGATTCATGATAACAAATAAATTGTCTCAGGTTTTGCTTTACCTACTATGGAGCTCTCTTATTAGATAAAGAGCAATGTAAGATTTGTGTGCCCTTTAAATGAATGACTATTTCATCATTTTTAAGTTAATGTTTAGTTTCATAGGATCTTCTTTGTTACACTCTGCACTTCCCCCTTCATTCACTATGCTAAGATTTTTTTTTTTTTTGATGATGCCTTATACCTGATCCCTTTGGCACCTCGTGATCGCACAGGCTGGTGTGCTTCTTCCATGTGGGCTTTGTTGCTTCTTAGCTAGATGGCCGCTTGTTCACCTTCAATCCATTAAGACCCCAGACACTGTCTCTTTTGATAGAATTTTTATATTACTTTAAGAATGAACACTAATGAACAAAGAACTATCAAACTATGGGATGACATCAAAAACATAATACATGAATAAAGCAAACGTTTATTAAATAGAAAATAAAGAAATCAAAGACCAATGTAGATATTATAGGTGACTTTGAAACTTGCTTTTGCACATAAAGGAGCTAAAATAAATGAAAAAAATCATGAAGTAAAAAAGTCATAAATAACATTTCAAAGGGCAACTCAAGAAGATAAAATATTGCAATTGCATATGCTAACGAATTGGTAAGTCAAGAAGGAAGAACTCAGCATATCTTAAGCTGAAAGAACTGAAGAAAAAATCTAAACCTTAAGATGTAATGCTGAAGGATTCTGTAGGCAAAATATTAACAATGTGGGAATCATAACTTCCATTAAGATTTATCAACATTTATTTTTATTTTCATTCTAATGACACTCTTCTATAATTCACTGTCACAAACTTTATTACCAGGGAAAAGGAACACAAAAGAATAAATGCCAGAACAATAGAAGTTACATGAGAAAAATAGTGTGAATTACTAACATGGGTTTTGTCAACTAATCTTTGAAGATCAGAATGTGCCATACAGTACTATTTGAAGCCCTGCCATAAAATGTACAGCCCTAATAAAAATATGGTGAAGAGACCTTGTTTACAGAATATGCCTAATTCCAAATTCCCAAAATATATGTGTGCTATATCTATATATTATATCAAATCTATATCTAACTGGTTGAATTATTGCTGGTTTTAATTTTCTTTTTTCTTTCTTTAGCTATTTGCCTTATCCATAAATATTTCTTACATGTGTGCCAACATTTGTTGGAAGTTTGAATTATATATTATTATTCAAAGCTGTGGCAAATGAGTGTACTTAATGATGGTGTTGCAGAACAGGAATGCCTTTTCACTTCTTGTGATGTTTTGAACTGGCACTTGCTTTTCTGGTGTTTCCAAAAGGAATTTCAGATATTAATGCCACTGTAATTTTAAGTGATTTTTTTCCTTAAACAGACTGGTAATTTCCAGTGGATTGTAAAACAGTATTATTGGAACTAACTAATTTCATTTCTTGTGTTCTTTACTAGTGTTGCATAATTTAATGAAATAAATTGAATATTGTGTTTATAATAAAAAGAAGGTGGAAAGGATATAAAGAATCACTGTACCAATTAGTTGATATTTGACCCTTTCAGGAGGTAGTATAAGATTAAGAATAGATGGCATTTAAAGAATAAATCCAAGTTTCACTGAAGGCATTAGAGAAAAACAAGGCTCCAGGAATTGATAAAATACAAACTGAAATGTTTCAACAAAACGATACATAACTGAAAGTACTCCAAGAAGTTTGGAAGAGAGCTACCTGGCTAACTAACTATAATTTTGCCCATTCCAAAGAATGGTAACCCTAGAGAATAAAGAAATTACCAGACAATATTATTAATGCCACCTTATGAAGGTAATGCAATACATAGTTTCAGGAGTACATCCAAAAGGGGTTTCCAGCAATTACAGTTAAATTCAGAAGAAGGCTAGAAAAGAGGGATCTCGCTGATGTCAGATGGATCATGGATGAAAGCAGAGACTATAAGAATAGTGTACTACGCAAAAACATTCAATTGTGTGAATTATAACAAACCATGAACAACATGGAGAAGAATAGGGATTTCAGACTACTTAATTGTTCTCAGCAGCCCTGGTGGATTAGTGGTTTGCTAGTTGGGCTGCAATCGGAAACTCCAGCAATTTGAAATCACCAGGCATTCTGAAAGAGAAAGACAGGCTTTCTACTTCAATAAACAGGGTCTCAGAAAATCACGTGGTAATTCTACTCTGTCCTATAGGGTAGCTGTGAGTTAGTATCAATTTAATAACAGAAAGAATTGTGATCATGAAAACTTGCTGGTTAAAATCAAGAAAAGTGTGCTCAGGGTTGTATCCCCATATACGTGGTGGTACCCTCCACAACCTGGGATTACATTGGGCAGGGTGGAACTTTCATAGTATTCATGTTCCCCACTACGTGAGTATCAAGCAAATCACTCTGAGTTAGTGCACCCACTGGTGTCATCTGTGAAGATTTTTTTCTTGTAAAAGCAGTTTCATTTGAATATCATTTTCTGTGATGGCCAATTTAAGGGAACAGTATGCAGGTGTGAAATTTTGTTTCCTGCTCAGGAAAAATGCTGCAGAAATTGTTGTGGTGTTGAACACAGCTTTCAAGGATAGTGTTATGGAAAAACTCAAGTGTATGAGTGGTTTTCTAGTTTCAAAATGGTGGAATGCTGAGCAATGACAAAACTCATTCTGGATATCCATTACTTTACCAAACAGATGAAAATGTTGACTCGTGATACATTTGGAGATCATCCCATGAGGTCAGACAATTAATCAAGCTTTTTATTTGGAGGTTCTGAAGAGATAGTGTAAGAGTGTGAGACAAAAAGTCCTGATTTGTGGCAGACGGGGACTGGTTTTGCCACCATGACAAGACACTTGCTCACGCAGCCATCTCAGTGCTCCATTTTTTTATTGGCAAGAAACAGCAATGCCTCTACTTGCCAATGTACTTTACTCACCTGACCTCACCCCATGCAACTTTCTTTTTGCTTCTACAAATAAAGAAGGACATGAAAGGACAGCAATTTGATGATGTATGACAGGTGAAAAACATGACGGAGGTGCTGTCAGCCATCTAAACAGATGAATTTGAATAATGTTTTTAAGAATAGAATTGCAGATTTGACAAATGTATTATATGTAATGGAGAGCACTTTGAAGGTGATATTGTAGTTTAGTATAAAATAAGTAAATACATTATTTAGTGGAGGAAATCCATTTATTTTGGGGTATCCATTATACTTATTCAATCTGTATGAATGAACAAATAATCTGAGAAACTGGAGTATGTAGAGAGCACCTCATCAGGATTGGAGGAAGGATTATTAACACTCACAGTTATGTTACTATCATGCGCTTTCTTCCTGAAACCCAATAGATCTTGAAGCATTTTGTGAATGAAAATAAAGGACTGCAGCCATCATTATGGACTGCAACTCAATGTAAACAAAATCAATATTCTCACAAATATTACTCTAGACAACACCATGATAAACAGCGAAAAGACCGAAGATGTCAAGGATAACATTTTGCTTGGATCCACAATCAGTGTTCATAGAAGCAGCAGTCAAGAAATCAACAACATATTGCATTGTGTAAATCTGTTGCAGAAGACCTCTATAAAGCTGTTGAAGTGTAAGGATGTCACTTTGAGAACTAAAATGTATAAGATCCATTTCATGGTATGCTCAGTAACCTCATATGCACATGAAAAATGGATATTGTATAAGAATGACCACAGAAGACTTGATGAATTTAATTATGGTATTGAAGTATATTCAAAGTATCATGGACTACCAGGAGAACCAACAAGTCTGTCTTGCAAGAAGTACAAACAGACTGCTCCTTAGGATTTTTCTCATGTACTTACTGAATTTATCTTATCTACTTTAGACATATTATGAAGAGAAGCCCTCTCTAGAAAAGGGAATCATGTTTAGTGAAGGAAGGGGTTATTGAAAGAAAGGAAAGATCCTCAATGAGATGGATTATAACAATGGCTTCAGAGATGAGTTCAGCAATGGCAGTGTTTCCTTCATTGTTTACAGGGTCTTTATCAGTTGAAGCCAGCTCTATGGCATCTATCAATAATTTCTCCCCATGTGATAAATCTAACTTCAGTTTTGTTAGGTTGTTAACCGAGGAGAATAGGGTATTGGAGCAACAGCAATATAACTGAGAAGAATCATTAAGAGACAGAGATAGGTTGAGCATGACATGATTGTGGGACAGAAGGAAGATAAAAGGAAACAGAGGAACAACTAGGAAGCAAAGCTGTGGATAGAGGTATAAGCATAGGTGTGTACATGTGCAAAAAATAGTTCATAAAAATATAAGTATTGGCCTATGTACATCTATTTATCTGTCAGTACAGAGATGCTGGAAAGACTCCAGGCCTCTGTTCATGCCCTCCCTCAATGCAAGAGCACGTTGTTATAACAACTTGGCATTTTGTGATGCTCATCCTCCTGGCACAATCACTGAAGACAAAATGGGTGCACAAGCAAATATGGTAAAGAAAGAGGATGGTGTCCTGCTATAAAAAGATATAATGTTTGGGGTCTTAAAGGCTTGAAGTCAGACAAGCGGCCATCTAACAGAGAGGCAACAAGCCCACGTGGAAGAAGCACACCAGCCTGTGCAATCATGAGGTGTTGCCAGGACCTGATAAGAGGCATCAGATGACTCCAAAAAAAACAAGCTTAGAAACAAAACCATATTGATGAGAATGAGGTGGGTTGGAGCAGAGACTGCAAACCCATCAGTCAACAATGTGACATCCCCTCACTAAGTGGTGACAGGGAAGGGATGAGTCAATCAGGTTGCAGTAAAAAGCCGATGAAACACACAATGCTCCTCTGACTCCTTGAGCCTGCCTCACCCTATCACGACACCCTAGTATTGCTTTTCACTGTGGGCTAGACAAGAGCATGGGCACAGGTACAGCTAAGAGATACAAGCCCACGACACACGGAATCCAGGAAGAGGAGTGGGAGTAGCGATACCAGAAGGGTAGGGTGAAAGTGGGGAAAGGATGGGATAAAGCGTGAACTTATCATGATGATCGACATATACTCACACACTCCACCCCCTCCAGTGGGACAAACAACAGAAAAATACATGGGAAAGAAGACAGCGGTCGCTGTAAGATATGAAAAACATAAATTATAATGTATCAAGGGGTCATGAGCATGGGGGTGGGGAGGGAGGCAATTAAGAGCAGCTGATACAAATGACTCAATAGAAAGTAAATATATAGAAAATATTGACGGCAACATATATACAAATATGTTTGATTCAATTGATGTATGGGTTGTTATAAGAGCTGTAAGAGCCCACAATAAAATGGTCTTTTAATTAAAAAAAAAGAAGAAGCAAACCAAAATCCTCACAACTGGACAAACATGTAGCATCATAATAAATGGAGAAAAGCTTGAAGAGGTCAAGTATTTCATCTTCGTGGACCCACAATCAAAGTTCCTAGAAGCAGCTGTGAAATCAAACAATATGTTGCATTGGGCAAATATGTTGAAATGTTGAATAACAAGTCTATCAATTTGAGGAATAAGCTGCATATGACTTACATCCTGGTATTTTCAATTGTTCCTTATTCGTAAGAACATTGGGCATTGGATGAGAAAGACTGATGAAGAATTGATTGATTTGAATTATGGGACTGGCAAAGAATATTGAAAGTATCTTGGACTTTCAAAAGAACAAACAAATACAACTTAAAAGAAGTACAGTTAGAATGCTCTCAGGAAGCTAAGACAATGAGATTTTGTCTCACATATTATAGATAAATTATCATTAGAGATCAATCTTTACAGCGGGACATAGTGCTTGGTAAAGTAGAAGGGTAGCACAAAAAGGGAAGACCTTACACAAGATGAATGGATATTCTGGCTGCAACAATAGGTTCAAACACAGCAGCAATTGTGAAGATGGTGCAGGCTATGACAGTGTTTTATCCTGTTCTGCATAGGGTAGTTATGAGTCAGAATCTACTTTACTGCACTTACCAAGAACAAGAACATTTTAATATCGAGTATTCTTTATTTCAATAGAGAAGTAATGATATAATATTATAATCTATTGATCAGGTATTTGTTGTTGTTGTGGTTGCTAACAGTGTTCAAGTTAGCCCTTGACACTTGATGACCTATTACATCATCCCCCTTTATTAGTTGTGGTTAAGGATGTTATCATCCATAGGATTTCATTGGCAGATTTTCAGAAATAGTCAACCATTTATTCCTACTCTTTCAATTAGATACTAATTTATAATGTCTACTAATCACATGCATGCATATCTGTTTTTATGTGATAAGCTAAAGAGTAAAAATTATCAATTGACCTTTATAGATGCCCTATTTTATAAATTACAAGGTGTTCACATTTTCAGATTAATAACTCTCAAATCATATTGCATCTTATACTTCATGTTACCTCAAAATTAAAGTCAATGCAGTCATAACAAGATTTCATTGTTTAGAAGCCTATCTTTGATATACTCTGATAGCATCACCAGCATAAAGGATTTTTATACTCAGTGAATTATGATACTTCTGTATAGAAATTTTAATCCTTATCTACAAAAATTTCCTCCCACAGTTAATACACCATGGTGCACTGTTTGATTTTGTTCTTGTGATTGTTTATTTTGGGTTAGTTGTTGTGTTAAAGTTTGAGCCCTAAGGTCATAATCATTCTTGTCAAAAACATCAATAATTTCCATGATATGTATATCAATTGTTCTTAAAATAAATATTCACTTCCAATTTGAATGAAATGATATAGTTTATAGTCCTTAGAGGTTGCTTTAGAGGAAGCACATATATTAAAATGAAAAGAACATATTAATTTTATTGGTATTGTTTCACCCCTCACATTCATAATCTTCTCCCAAAAATCACCAGAAGGTTCAAATATGTTCACTTCAAAGTTCTTAATTTTAAACCTCACAAATACGCATAAATTTTGTAAATAGTAATTATTTTCACAAATATATTCATAAACAGATGTTTTAAGGAATGAAATGAATCCTAAATTCTGAAAATATGCAGCTTGCATGCCACAGGGCATAGGAACTTGAACATAAAGAAAATACATTAGTGTCTGCTTCTAGGATGTAGTATAAAAAATTCTTAACTATATCTAATTTCTTCTCATTAATTTGTTAAATATTCAAATTGAGAGATGATTGTTTTTTAAAATAAAATTTCTATTATTGTATAACTGGGAAAAATACTGAAGAAACCAGGTTATATATTTCTTGTATTTTTAATTTCACTGTTAGAATTGGAAAACAAATTTAAATGGAAGTAGTAGTTTTGTTAACATGGAACCACAGATGTAGTAAGAAAAGAAAGAGTAGTAAATAAAAGAAAAAGTAATATTGATTTTCCACTTTTTATGAGCATTCGTTCAAAATAAGATCAGTATTAGTGGCAAGAGCTTTTCTAGATGCTAAGCTTAGGAGGTTATCAGAAAATAATGAGGATATTATCTAGATGCTAAGCATAACAGAGTGTCATAACATAGCATAACACAGATATTAACATTAGTAAATATTACAGAAATAATTCCATGAAGAAGAAAAACTGAGGTTATCAGTTTTGAGAATGCATAAAGTCACCGCTGTAATTAATTGGAGAGAAATGAAGACTAAAACCACTCATGAACAAATTATTATACAGTCTAATAATGTGTTTTTCTAATTAATATATTCAGAACATACTTTTCATATTTTCAAAATCGTAAGCAAAATCTGACAACAGCTACTCTAGTCAGAGCACATGCCATGCAAAGGAAAATTTTAAAATGCAGTAGGCACAGCGACAGCCAATCAGCCAGAGGTTTAGTTTCCACTAACTTTAGTTTGTGCAACTTAAACAACATTACTGTTTACAATGGAAGAGTTGGGTAAAATTTACTAAAAATGTATATGTATCTATGGAGGAGGCATGGTCCACAATGGTTAATGCTTTTGGAGGCTAACAGAAAAGTCAATGGTTCAAGCCCACCCATGACTCTGTGAAGATAAAACTTGACAAGCCTTTAAAAGTATAGCCTAGGAAAATCTATGGGTCAGTTCTACTCTGTCCCATTGAGTATAAATCCCAAGAACATATACATGTAAATTTATATATCAATATGACCATTGGCGAGGAGGCTTTAAAAAATGGCAATAAAAAAATGAACAATGCAGAAACATGTTTTGAAACCAAGAGCTAGAAATGAAAAAAAAAAGGATAAAACCTGGAATTTGGCCCACATTTTTGTAGGTGTATCTGCTGCTTCCACTTAAGTGATTTAAAGAGTAAAAAGAAAATTTAAAGGACTCTAGACAATGGAAGACAAATTGAAGATAATGAGTAGAAGAAAAATGAATTAAAGTTATAATAGCCTTTCCAGGGACTACAAACTGTATTCACATCACCTGAAGTTCTGAAACTATTGTTATGACTAATTTTTATTATCACTTTTATTTGCCATGCATTAGCAAAATATTCCTTTTTGGATAATTATATCATGTCTAGTTTCAAATTACTTCTGAAATTATTTTTAATATATGGTGTCCATTCTAAAATAAAAACAGCCACACATTTAAGAAGATGATATGCTCAAAATCAAAGACATTATTGAAGAAAATAAAAAGAAATCCACATGCCATTATAAATATATTATGACTCTACAGGGTATATTGTATAAAATGAACATAAGGGTCTGGAACTTTAGGACAGAAACTGAACTTGCTTAATAAAATCAAATTGAAAACATAGGACTAAAAAGGAAATCTGAAATAAAATGCTTATTGTATAAACTTAATAGTAGAATGAACAATGAATTCTTGAACTCAATTATTGTAAGTAGAAAAATGCATAATCATCAAAGTGCAGAGGATTGAGGCTAAAGAGAGAAGCTTAGGGACAAAAATGCAAAAAATCATTATACCCAAAAATGTAATACTAAAAAGTATAATTGATGAATCATAAGAAATAATAAAAATAGGGCAAAGAATAAAATATTTAAAGTTAGTGGGAAAGACAGTAAAATAATAATTAGCTAACATAAATATCTTCCAAAATTAAGAAATAAATATTCAAATAAAACTAAAGGAAAATATTCAAATAAAAACAAACATAAACCATTTCTAGTAGAGTCCAATTGAAACAAGTTCTGAAAGAAAAGGAGTATCGGTTGTGTCCCCACAGATCTGGAACATGCATACAGACCCCAACACGACACACCAAACAAGGAGGGCAACGCAAAGTACAGAGGTCTACACAAAGAGGCTGGACGACAAGCCAGCCCAAACCAGAATTAGGCCGACCCCCACACTCGAAGGGAATACCACAGAAAACAAAAATAGATCGTCTGGAGTGGGAAAGGAACTGACCCACCACACCACATCCAGAAGGAAGCTGAAACAAAAGAAGGAGAAAGGACGTAGTGGAGTACACCTGGGTCCACCAAGCCCAAGGACGATAGACCAGCTAGAAGGGCCCATCATACAGAGAGGACCATTCAGCTGACCACACTACGAGATGCGACATCCTGCACCAACACATGGCCCTACACGGGACAGCACCTGAGACACAATGGGGGATGGGCGACTGAGCTGACCCCGCCACACTGAGGCAAACACTGGGGGTGTGCAATGGAGCAGTGGAGGAAGCAGAGCAAAGGGATCCCGAGGAAGTATAAAGGATGGTCTTCCGGGCCAGGACGTGGCGCCTCACAAGCTACACCTAGAAAACACTCCTAAAGGCCAACAAAAGGACCTTGAACTACTAGCAATTTTTCTTTTAATATTTGCTATCTTTTTGTTTAGTCTTCTTTTAATTTGTTTTGCTTTCTACCTTGTAAATTTTGTATTTTAGTGGCTTTTCTGCTTATCAGCGTGTCGATGTTGCTTCTGTCAAAGCCATGTTCTTATGGGCCACTAGGGCGCAGTCAAAGTCATATCCGTTTGTATGCACATATTACTATGTCAGCAGGTCCACCTAGACAAGATAGGCTGGACAAATAATGAGAGAAGAAAACAACAGGACCAACGGTCCTGGAGGGACATGAGAGCATGGGAGGTAGGGGAAGGGAGGAGGTGTCGCCTAACACAGGGACAAGGGAACAGCGAGTGGTTCAAAACCAGAGGAGGGAGGGGAGGGGAGGACTGGAAGGGAGTGACCAAGAGCAAGGTAACTGAGAGGAACTACTGAATCCAGAATGAAGGCTAAAAATGGTAATGGGTCAGGAGGAAAGCGAAAGGAAATAGAGGAAAGGAGTAGGAAGCAAAGTGCATAGAGAGAAGCCTAAATACAGACATGTACATATGTAAATATATTTATGTTTATGGGGGTAATTGATTTATATGCATATATTTATAGGTTCAGTAGTAGGGTAGCAGATGGACATTGGGCCTCCTCATGCATAATCCCCCAATACAATAGCACCTCGCCCTGCTAAACAGCCATTGCAGGATACCCATCTTCCCAACATGATCACTGAAGACAGCCGTGTGTGTAAGCAAATGTGGTGAAGAAAGCTGATGGTGCCTGGCTATCAAAAAAAGATATAGCGTCTGGGGTCTTAAAGGCTTGAAGGCAAATAAGTGGCCATCTAGCTCAGAAGCAACAAAGCCCACAGAGAAGAAGCACACGGCCTAAGCGAATACAAGGTGTTGAATGGACCATGTAGCAGATACAAAGGAACAAAAACAATCATTGTGTGATCACCTTCCTCACATAATCGCTGAAGACGAAAGTGTGCATAAGCAAGTGTGGTGAAGAAGGCTGATGGTGCCCAGCTACTGAGAGATATAGCGTCTGGGGACTTAAAGGCTTGAAAGCAAACAAGCGGCCATCTAGCCCAGAAGCAACCGAGCCCACACGGAAGCAGCACACCAACATAGGTGACCATGAAGGACAGAGGAGACCAGGTCTCCAACAACAAAGGTGGGGTGGTGGTGAGAATCACATCACCGTGAAAGAGGGGGAGTGCATGATGGGGACCCAATGCCCACCTGTAGACAGCTGGACACCCCTTCCAGAGGGGTAGTGAGGAGGAGATGGGCCACTCAGGGTTCAGTGTAGCAATAATGAAACTCAAAACCTTCCTCTAGTTCCTGAACGCTTCCTCCCCTCCCAATCATCATGACCCCAATTCTACCTTGCCTTGCGGACCTGGTTATACCGGAGGATGTACAGCGGTGCAATGGGGATATGGAGGCACAGGGAATCTAGGACAGACGAACCCCTCAACACCAGCGGTGGGAGTGGCGACACCAGGAGGGAAGGGGGTGTAGAAAGGGAGAACTGATCTCGGAGATCTATGTGTAACCTCCTCTCTGGGAGATGGGCAATGGGGAGGCGGGTGAGGGGAGACGCCGGAGAGTGTAAGATAAGATATAATAATTATTTATAAACTATCAAGGGACCAGGGGTGGGATTGGGGAGGGAGGGGAATGGGGGGAAAAAAAGGGAAACCGAGCTGATTCCAGGAACCCAAGTGGAAGGTGAATTATGAGAGTGACGAGTGCAACGAATGTATAAGGGTGCTTTGCTCAATTGATGTATGTACAGATTGTGATAAGAGCCTTATGAGCCCCAATAAAAACATTAAAAAAAAGAAAAGGACTCAGGTGTTAATTAGAATCTAGAGAAACTAATCAAGATACCTAGGAATGGTATTTATGTATGTGAATGAATATTAAAGAATATTTTAAACATTCTCTGTTTTTAATGTTATCTAAAAATAATAAGCACAGTTTATAAATATAATAACATGCTTATATAGATATGAACATAGTCTATCAATCATAATTTCATGGAACAAAAGTGGTATAATACTTGTATTTATTAATTCTTGTATTTATAAATTTGAATGTTTTTAATGATTTATTCCAGTGAGTTAAAGATATATACAAAGGGGTATGTGCCAAAAGTAAAATGGGATTTTTACCCAAATCTATGTATTTAATTTTTCTTAACAAAACAAACTTATCATCCTCAAAGTACTCTCCATTGCACTTAATACATTTGCCAAATCTGCAATTCTATTCTTGGAAACAGTTCTCAGATTCATCTGTTTGGATGGCTGACAGCACCTTCTTATTTTTTTCTTCACCTCTTCTATGTCATCAAATCGCTGTCCTTTCATGTTCCCCTTCATTTGAAGAAACAAAAGAAGTCACACGAAGTGAGGTCAGGTGAAGCAGGAGCGTGGGGTGAGCGGCATGCTGTTTTCTGCCAAAAATTGGCACATTGAGATGACTGTGCAAGCAGGTGCATTGTCGAGTTGGCAAAATCATTCCCCTGTCTGCCACAAATCATGCCTTTTTTGTTGCACTCTGTTACTCTATCTTTTTTGAACCTCTAAAGAGAAAGTTTGATGAACATTCTGACCTTGTGGAACAAACTCCAAATGGACTAATCCCCTCATACAGAAAAAACAAATGAGCATCATCCTTATATTTTCTTTTACCTGATAAGCTTTCAGGGGTTGAGGTGATAATGTCATCTTCTGCTGGATTGATTGATGTTTGCTTTCAGGGTCCAAAGAATAACACCATGTCTTGTCACCAGTAATAACCATGGGGAAAAGGTTGCTTCAGAACTGTTTTTTCAAAGCATGTCATGTTTCCATGGAGGCTCCTTGTGCTGGTCAGTCAGAACCTGGGGCATTCATTTCGCAGCAACCCTTCTCATTCCCAAATCTTCTGCTAAAATTCGCTAAATTGAGCTCCAAGATAGTCCAGCTAATTTTCCTCATATAATCAATGGTTCCTTGTCAATCTTTGAGAACAAATGCATGAATTTTGTCAACATTTTCATCCATTGGATAAGTTGACAGATGTCAACACCGAGGTTTGTCATCAATCGACATCTCACCTTTTTTGAAACAAGAAAACCACTCAGATACTTGAATTTTTCCCATCGTTGTGTCCTTTTAAGCTATGCTTGACATCACAACAGTTTCTGCGCATTTGTTTCAGGAAACAAAATCTTACAGTAACACGCTGTTCTCTTAAATAGGCCATCACAAAAAAGTGAGGAAGTGAAACTTTTTACGAAAAAATTCACTGTGACCAGCGAGAACCTTCCCAGGTGACCCCACTGGATGCACTAACTCAGAGAGAGTTGCTTGAGGCTCACCAAGCAGGGAAAAATGAGAACTACAAAAGCTCCACCCAACGGAGCTCATTCTGTTGTTTTCCTTTGTTTTGGGGGAGGGCACTCTCTCTTATATTAAACCCTAGAACTTCCCATAAAAATAAAATGTAACATATTAAAAGCTAATTGAGGATATAAAAAAGAAATATAAAGTTTTAATTGATTGGGAATAACAGGGACCACATTTTTTCTCCCTCTTAACTGCAAAGCAGGTGGCACAGATGGTTTGCACTCAGCTATTAATTGAAATGCAGATTATTTAAGTCTACTCTAGTGTTATGGAAGAAAGGCCTGGTGACCTAGTTTTGGAAGATTCCTACTACGAAACCCCACTGGAGTACAGTTCTATTCTAAAGTACACGAGTTAGAATTGACTCCATGGCAATAGGTAACTATGTTAGCTTTTCTGATCGATGAACATAGGATAGTTTCCCATGCATATGTTGCTGTGGTGTCATCAAGTTGGTTCCAAGCCAAAGCTACTCTATGCACAACAGAAAGAAACACTCCTGGTCCTGTGCCATCCTTGCAATTGTTCCTATGTGCCACTGTTGCAGCTACTGTGTCAATTCATCTCATTAAGGGCCTTCCTCTTTTTCACTGCCCCTCCACTTTAACAAACATAATGCCATTCTCCAAGGATGGGTCCCTCCTGATAACATGTACAAAGTATTTAAGAAGGAGTCTTGCCATCCTTGCCTCTAAGGAGCATTTTGGCTATACTTCTTCCAAGAGAGATTAGTTTGCCCTTTTAACAGTCCTTTATTTGTCCTTTCAGTGTTTTAACAGAAAAGTAAAACAAATCCATGTGATCCAAAATATGTCCTTGAGTTTACCACACTTGAATATTAAAAATACCACAAGCACAGATTTGAAGCATTGAATATGAATGACAAAAGACCTGATGAACTGTGGGAGGACATCGAGATCATTAGTCTTTCCATTCATTTAGATCTCTTTAAATTTATTTCAATAATGTATAATTTTCAGGATATAGGTTTATACTTCTGTTAAATTTACTTCTAAGTACTGTATTTTATTTAGTGTACTGCAATTAGGTAATCTATACATTCAACACCATTCCTTTCATAATCTCAGCTGCCCTGTTTTACCAAATGACATGCTGATTCCTATATTCATATAAAATTGTAATCAACTGGAAAAAGCTAAAACAATCCTGAAAAATGAGAAAAAAAAAAGTAGGTCTCACAAGTCACAATTTCAAAACTTAGTGCAAACAAACAGTACTCAGAGGAGTGCGCTCCTGATATTAGAGTCCAAAAATAAAACCATACATTTATGTTCAAAAGACTTTCAACAAGTGTATCATGATTATTCAATGAAGAACTAATAATCTTTTCTACAAATGGTGCTGGGACAACTGGATTATCAAACACCAAAAATAAAACCAGACCCTTACGCAGTACCATAGACAAAAACAACTCATAATGGATTAAAAACCTAAATATATAAACAAAATTATGAAAACAAGGGGTGGGATTGAATCTTTCTAACTATGGATTTGAAAAAGTATTCATTCACAAAATAGACATATTGGAGAATAATTATTTATAAACTATTAAGGGAGCAGGGGGAAGGGGGGAGCGGGGAGGGAGAGGGAGGGGGAAAAAAGGAAACCGAGCTGATTCCAGGAACCCAAGTGGAAAGCAAATTTTTAGAATGATGAGTGCAACGAATGTATAAGGGTGCTTTGCTCAATTGATGTATGTATGGATTGTGATAAGAGTTGTATGAGCCCCAATAAAAATATTTTATAAATAAAATAATAAAAATTTTAAACAAATATCAAAAAAGTGAAAAAAACCTTCACAGAATGTGAATATTTGCAAATTATTCATACAAATTATATCTAGAGTATATTATGAACTCTTACAAATCAATAATAAAAAGGCAAATCATTCAAGAAATGGGCAAAGCATCTGAACAGTTACTTCTCCAGATCAGACATACAAATAGTCAAAAAGTATATGAAAATATATTCATGATTACTAGTCATAAAGGAAATGAAAAAAATCACTCTGGAAATCAACCTCATGGTTCTTCAAACAGGTAAATTCTATGGCTAAGCAACACCACTCCTAGATATATATCAAAAAGAATGAAAGAAAAGCAGATATTCAAACAAATGCGTGTACATGACTGTTCATTATAGCATTGTTCACAATAGTCAAAAGACACTAATCACCAAAATATCCATAATCAGATTGATGGACAAACAACACATGATATATCCATATGTAATATATTTCAGTAAAGAAAAAGAAACGGAGTATGATACAACTTGTATTAACCTTGAAAATATCCAAGATGAGAAAAGCCAAGTACTAAAGATCACATATTATATGATTCTATTTGTATGAAAAGTTCCAAATAGATGAATACAAACTCAAACCCATTAGGTTCCAGCTGAATTATGACTCATAGTGACCCTACCTATAGGAAAGGATCAAACTACCCATAAGGTCTCCAAACCTGTAAATCTTTTAGGAATCAGACTGCTTAATCTTTCACCCACAGAGTAGTTGGTGGGTTTGAAGTGCCAATCTTGCAGTTAGCAAACCAGTTCTTAGCCACTGCACACCCAGGGTTCCTAAGTGAATCAAAGAGAAAGAAAATGGTCAATCTCCACAAAACAAATTTGTTGCTGCTTCAGGGAGAGGTGAGAGCAGAATATGGAGTGACTGCTTACTTGGTATGTGGTCTCCTTTTCCTAAAACCAAACCTGCTGCCATCAAGTTGGTTCCAACTCATAAGGACCCTACTTAAGTTTTGCAAGTTTGTAAATATTTAACAGGAGCAAATAGACTTATTTTTCTCCTGTGGAGTCCCTGGTGGATTTGAACTGAGAACCTTAAGGTTAGCAGTCTTATGCTGACCAGGACTACTTGTTATCACTTTTGGGCATGGTAAAATGTTTTGAAATTAAACACAGGTGATGGCCGCAAGTCATCATGAATACAATAAATGCTACCGAATTGTACACTTTAACACGGTTAATTTTATGTGACATAAATTCTATCTCAATCATAAAAAAGTAAATAAATGATGATGTTACATGTTTATACACACTTGAATGACTAAAATTTTATTTTAAAAATGCCAAGTTTGGGCGAGAATGTTATGTAACAGTACTCACATTACATAATGTGTATATAAAAATTAGAATATATTCTGTCAATTTCTGAAATTACATAATATATACTTACATACAAGTTGGAAAAGCTAAAAAACAAAGCAAAAATCATATAACTTTTTCATAAAATAGAAAAAAATGCAATTCCCTACAGTAGTCTAATAGGTACATGGAAAGATTATCACCAAAGACATAACCAGAAAGGAAAATTACATGACACTCCACCACAAATATATATCCAAAAATTCTAAATAAATTATTCATATATATATATATACCATCATAGTACAGCAATTTCATGAGAGACAATGAACTAGTGTATTTCAGTTAAGCTGTAAAGGAGATGGGGGAAGGGAACGGTGAACAAACAACGCCATAGTCAAGGGAATAACTAGACAATTAACATAAAAATGAATGGGACATAGAGATCCTGGCGGTGTTGGAGCAATAGCAATTTAGTCGAGAGGAATTACTAAGAGGCAGAAGAAGGACGAGGATGATAGTGGGGCAGGAAGAAGGTAAAAGTAAACAGAAGAAATATCTAGTAAGCAAAACAATGGATAGAGGTATATACATAGTTGTGTACATATATAAAAACATTAATCGATAAAAATAGAGGTATTAGCTTGTGTACATATATTTATAAGGCAATACACTGAGATAGTAGGTGGATTTCCGGCCTCTGCTCATGCCTTCCCTCAAGGCAAGAACACTTTGCTTTAACAACTTGCCATTCTGTGACGCTCACCCTCCTGGCACAATCACGGAAGACAAAATGGGTGCATAAGCAAAAGTAGTGAAGAAAGCAGATGATGCCCTGCTATCGAATAATATAGTGTCTGAAGTCTTAAAGTCTTGAAGTTGACAAGCGGCCACGTAGCAGAGAAACAACAAGCCCACATGGAAGAAGCACACCAGCCTGTGCAATCATGAGGTGTTGCCGGAACTGGGTAACAGGCATCAGATGACCCCAAACAAACAAAAAAAACCATATTGTTGAGAAGGAGGTGGGTTAGAGCAGAGACTCCAAACCCATCTGTGTCAAGGGGACATCCCCTCACAGAAGGATCACAAAAAGATGAGTCAACCAGGGCACAGGATAGCACCAATGAAACACACAATATTCCTCTAGGTCCTTGAGGCTTCCTCATCTCCCCCTTTCATGACAACAGTCCTCCTACTTTCACTGCAGGCTAGACTAGAGCATGTGCACAGGTCCAGATAAGAGATAAGAGCTCATGACACACAGAATCCAGGAGCAGGAATGGGAGTTGTGATACCAGGAGGGTAGGGTGAAGAGTGGGAGATGAGGGTAGGAAGCGGGAACAGATTGCAATGATCTACTCATTCACCACCACCACCACCACCCACAAACCGGGGCCTAAACAACAGAAACCGTTGGAGAAAGGAGACAGCAGTCGGGGTAAGATATGAAAATACTAATAATTTGTAATTTGTCAAGGTGTCACGAGGGTGATAGAGATAAAAAAAGAGGAGCTGATATAAGAGCTCAATAAAAAGTAGATGTTTAGAAAAGAATGATGGCACTATATGTACAAATATGCTTGATATAATTGATGTATGGATTGTTATAAGAGCTGCAAGAGCCCCCAATAAAATGATCTTTTAATTTAAAAAACTACTTAAGAGAATAACTAACTTATTTTAAGTTGTTAAATTCCTAGGAAATTTGTTGTCTAGCATAGATAACTGATATGCAGTGAATATACCTCCTCTATATGGACCAATGTTAGTAGTTCAAACCCACCCACAGTGCCACAGAAGAAAATTGAAGCTAACTGCTCAGGTGAAGATTTACAGCTTAGAAATTCTACGTAGGGTCACTAGGTATCAGAATCAATTCAATGACAGTGGGTTTAGGGTTTACATGGACCAATAGTATTATACAATGAAATAAATATGATTAATTGAACTCTACATCTGATATTCAAAGCAATAAAAAGAAAGCAGTGAAATATATTTATCCAAACACATCCTCCTTCCTCAGTGACAAAATGGTTACAATGAGACTTTACAGGCATTTTTTCTGGATTTATGTTGTGACTCTATAGCCATTACTAATTGTGTGATATTGGACAGATAACTAGCAATGTTGACTTAGTAAGAGGGGAATAATAATAGCAATTGGAGTATGAGGAGTATGACTGCTTACCATAAGATTGCCCATGAGAGAGAAAAAACTGATGATTTGTCTACATGAAGATTAAAGCTAATAAATGTCTACGGGGAAATTCTACTCTGTCAAATGGGGTTGCCATGAGTTGGAAACGACAGGACAGCACACAAGAACAAAACGGTTGTAAATTGTAAAATTACCTTGTGTGGTTTTTGTAAGCTTTTTTGAACAGCAATGGCCCTCTACAGGAAGTCCCTGGATTACAAATAAGTTCTCTTCCTAAGTATGTCTTTTAACTGAATTTGGGTATCAGAATCGCTAAGTGCAGTGTGTATCTAATGTCAGATATTGAAATGATCATCATCGTATGTAGTGCACCTTGCTATGCATTATAAACCATTAAGCAAACACTTCTATATACACTAAAATATCTTCAACATAATAGTCATATAATTATAATTATGTTTTTATATATGTCTAAAAATTCCACTTACTATTTGTTTGTAACCAGGGGCTATAGGTAAGTAGGACATTAATAGCTTGAGGATTGCCTGTGTATAGATGTTTACCATCTAACATAAATCAATGATTGAGATGAAAATATTATGATCTGTTACCAGATTTCAAAAATTACAAAATTTAACAGCTATCAATTGATCTAAGACACAGGTTTTTCCATGTTTTAAATGAAAAATTCTAAAAATTTCAATATTTACATGGTTTATTTCAATTAAGCCATAGTTTCTCAAATTGCCATGTTTGATATAAACATACATTTCAAATATTGGTGGCTAAAATTAACAACACATTTGAGCAGAAAGCAACCATGTATTTCATGCAAAGAAACCTGTTACTGCTAACTAAATCAAAAGGGCAATTACTATAGACAATTTAGCTATTAAAACCTGAAACAGCAAATCACAAAAGTGACAGATTTGCGACACTTTTCCACTTGATAATTTCCATTTCTGTTTGTAGAAGTGAGAAATAACTTTCATTAAATCAAAGGGCAAATCCATTAATTAATGAGGCATACCATCATTAGATAAATGTGAAAATTAAAGGTGGAGTGATTTGTTTCCTTCCAAATAGAAATAATATTGATTTTATCTAATACTAAAGTAAATAAACCCTTTGTATGAAAAATATTAAGAATGAGAAAAATGTTTTTCACACTCAACGGACAGGAAGCCATGGAAGGAAGGGTAGGAAGAAGGAAAGGAAGGAAGGAAAGAAAGGAGGGATTGAGGGAGGCTGGAAGTGAGACACATATGCGAGGCGCTATGGATTACTGATATGATTTGCTGACATAGGCTGCACCACCTCATAGGATATGTTTTCCTTTCTAGTGATTATGTTCCACAACAAAAGTGTTATATATCTATAGTAATATATATATATAGCAATGAATTTTGAAAAAGAGATAGAAAAGGGTCACAGCCTTTCAAATCCTCCAGATGCCTTATCCATTAGATGCAAACATTATTCTGAGTGACTATAAAAGGACAAAGAAAACAAAAGAGGAGTTGGATTCTTTAGTAACATAAAAATTCATTTCAAATAAACAACAAAAAGGAAAGATAATCAGATAACTCAGAAAAATATAAAGAAGACATTAAAATCACCATCAAATTTACAACACATTGTACCTCTTACTATGCTTATCCACTATGCACATCTTAATGTAAGTTCTTCCAGCCATTCATCTATGTAAATAGATACTGTTTTACTTTTAAAATTATATCATACTGTACCCTTTTAAAATTAATATATGTCCATTATTTTCCATATCAGAACACAGTTCTAAAGTGTAGTTTTAGTGGCTCAAATATATAACTTATTTTTGCAAGAACCCACCTTCTTAGATATGTGTGGGCAATGAAAGCTCTGATCCTTAGCATGTGTCAAGTTCATATTTTAACAGAGATTTCCTTCAATGTCATGGGAAAAGAAAGGAAAGAAAAACATTTCCCAATTTTATAGATTAGCTCTATCCCAGCGCACTTCTTCACAATTCAGTAATGCTTATATTTAGTTAACTTCAGGTGAACTGTAACACGGTCTCAGTTAATTTCTGAGTATACTCATGCATCTTGCCTAGGGCATGTGAATGTCTTTCTAAATTTCTTCAAATAAAAGTCCATTGTTTGAGTCAATTTCCGTTTATGGAGAACTTTTATGTTGTTGTAAAGAAGAACTACTCCACAGTGTTTTCTTGGTTTTAATTTTTTATGAAAAACATCAAACAAACTCATTGTTCTTGAGTCAACTCTAACCCATAGAGACCCTGTAGCCAGGGCTTTATTCTACCGCAGTGCAGTTGAATGGGTTTAGTCCATCAACCTTTAAATTAGTAGTGAAGAGCAAATCATTTGCACCACATAGAGGCCTAAGGAAATGGGTGCTTTTGAACGTTCTGATTTTACAAAGAAACACTCCCTGCCCCTTTTTATTCCTTATATAGTCAGTACTCATAGATTGGTTGCTTGAAGGTACAGTTTAGGCACAAGTGGCACCTAGGCAGACATGAATGCCTGCATCAGTTCTTCAGACAGCTCTTTCGGAATGCAAGCTTCCGCAATTTAAGATGCTCTAAGAGCCTGGGAAAAGGTAGAACCGGATACAGAGAACACCAACTTTGCCTTTTTGAAGTTACATTTGTCCTTAGCTCTTGTAGCTTAAGCATTGCACGACTAACCTCAAGGTCAGCAGGTTAAAAAAAAATAAACTAGCATTTCCACAAAAGAAAGATGCGGCTTTCTATTTTTGAAAATATTTCCAGCCTCAAAACCCTACAGAGGCAGTTCTGCTCTGTCCTATATGATCAGACTGGATTTGATGGGCGTATGCTTCAGTTTTTGTCTTAATTCAGTATTTTATTAGCTACTGTAAACTATTGACTGGTTTCCAGCATTCTGACAAATATGGATCTGTCAGTCTCTGTTTGTTATTGGTAGTTTTGTGAGAGGAGAGGTTCATGGGACTACTTTCATTCCCAAAGATGCCATTCATGCATTTTTAAAAACATAGGCATATGTTCATAAAAATTATAAACAAAAAAGTAAAATCAAAAGATGAAATAAAACACCCAAATTTTACCACATAGAGTTTTTACCATTGAGAATTACTCAAGATACCTATATTCATACATACACATGGTAACTAGTATTTAGTTAGAAGTAATTATAGCAATTATACCATGGATATCATATAATTATATCAACATAACTTCTCAATTTAATTTTAAGTTAACAAAGCACTGGTGATTGATCTGTAGGAATAAATATGAAGGAATTACTAAATTCCAAGTGCATATGTACTTACCCTAAAGAAATGAATTTCTAAGTAATATATTGAAAGTATTAAATATGTAGAAAATATTTTCACAAATTGCTGTTTCTTTAAGTTTCTCATGGATAGGAGATAATCAAGTTTTTAAAAGTAAACTTTACCTTGCAATCTTTCTAAACCCTATAATTGATTGCTATGATTTGCTTGGAGTTTCTTTTGGGTTATCTGTGCTAATCATAATATAATCAGATTTAATTCTTTCCTTTAATCCTTATGTCATTTATTTATATTTGTCTTGGCTTACAAAATCCCCTGGGGCCATCCATACAATGTTGAACAGTGGTAATGACGGCAGACAATAACATGTCTTACTCAAGATTTTAAAGGGATAAAATTGTTCCCTTCTGTGGCAGAGGCAATACTATGTATACATCAGAGCACATTTCTTTGTTGACTTTTCCTACATTCTCAAGAAAACTATATTGCCAAGTGTCTCTTGCAGTTTGGTCAATTGAGAACATGGAACTGGTTTGGCCAAGAAATAATGAGCATAAGTGACACAAAACTCTCCAGACCTAGCCCGGAAAAAGATCTACTGGGACTTCCCCACCCCCTGTGTTCATGTAATACCGAAGTCCATACATTTGGTTTGTTACCGCTATGAAATGGAGGCAGCTTGGCTTTCTGAGTCACCAGTTGGGAAGGTGTTGCTCTGGAGAGCTGCCAGACCAGAATTAGACTTTGCCTAAGTGAGGAATCATGTGTAAAGGTGTCATAATGTTGGTGCTCATCTGTTGCTGAAAGAAGTCCGTTCTCCTTGAACTAGTTAGAGTAGATTCTGTTCTCTGCAAGTCAACCCTGAGCAATACATCATCTCTTTCTTTTTCACTTAGAGGTTGTCTTTTGATATTTGAATTCATGAGGGATGCTGAATTTTTCCACATACATTTTGCTTATCTAGTGTATTTATTTTATTTCTTCCTTCAAAATTTTTAGTGTTGTAAATTACTTTACTGAATTTTAAATGTTAAATCAGATTTCATTGCCCAGATGAAACTAGCATCAATGATGATACATAATTATTAAACAGAGTCAACTCTGCATTAAAAATGTTTCACTATGGGCTTTGGATCAGTGGTCAGTAACTTCTTTTGTAGTACATGCTTCTGATTTAATATCAAGATAACAATAACTACAATTAAATGAGTTTAATTGGATGCCCATTTTTCTTTTTCATAAAAGACTGTATAAAACAGAAATTCTTTTTCCTTAAACAAATGTTCCCTTAAAGATTTATAGTCTTAGAAACTCTAGGTAGTGTTACTATGTATTGGAATAAACACAATGGCAGTGTCTTTTGTTAGGTCCCACCATTTGCTGATCTGTTGACTTAGTAAAGGACATTTGGGTTGCCTCCAGCTTTAGGAAATTATGGATACACATGCTGAGAATATTTCTGTTCAGGTTTAGACATGGCCATAACCTTTCAAATCATGTGGGTACATATCTGGAAGCACAAGTACTAGATCATATGCTAAGGTTACTTTTAGCTCTATAAGACACTGTCAGATAGTCTTCCAATGTGACTGGATCCCCTTTGCATTTCCATTAGCTTTGAATGAGAATTCTTGTTTTTCTGCATCCTTACCAGCAATTCATATGGACAATTATTTGCATTTTATCCTTTATAATTGATTCATCTACCACTAATCTACCAGTTTTCTGTTACGTGGTGGTTTGCATGTTGCTATGATTCTGAAAGTTATGCCACAGATATTTAAAATATCAATAGGTTCACCCATGGTGGACAAATTTGAGAAGAGCTTCTAGACTAAGACTGATGAAAAAGGACGGCCTGGTGATCTAGTTCCAAAAATTGGTCCATAAAAAAATCCATAGATCACTGTCATAGTGCTGAAAGAGGAACTCTCTATGTTGGAAGAAACAAAACTCTCAAAATTAAACTAGTGAAGAGATATTTGCAAAGATGGAGTAAAGCCCTAAGGGCCATCATTTGTTGGTACATGACTCACGATTAAAAGTAATGGCAGCATATTTCCATTATTAATCAAAATGTATAATGTATCAAGTATGAATCTAGGAAAATAAGAAGTCATCAAAAATGAACCAGGAGTACTTAGGTGGTGAAAACAGTTAAACTCTCAGGTGAAACAGTTATGATCTCAGCTCAAAGATGGGTGTTTGAATCCACCCAGAGGCATCAAGGTCTTCAAATCTGAGTCAGCAAGTTCACACTCTGGAAAGCCATATACAGTTTTACTCTGTATACATGGGGTTGCCATGAGTCAGCATCAACTCAATGGCAGCAACAACTGTAACAGCAATCAGTATCCTAGGCATAATTCCAATCAATCAGACTTGTATTAACCATGACTCCAACATGTTTGTGGCCTACCATTCTCTAAATGACAAATTGAAAAGGAATAGCCTTGTATTCAACATCAAAGAACATTTTCAAGATGTATCTAAAAGTGAAGCATTATGGTAGTTTAATATCTACATGTCTACCAAGATTACCATTGCATGTAATTATTGTTTTTAATTTATGCACATGTACCAATGGGAACGTTAAATGACACAGCCACTGTACGAAACAGGTTTAACTAAGAAAAGTTTAGCACAATATTTACCACATGATCCAGCAATCCTTGTCTGGTGTATGTGCCAAAAAATAGTAAGAAAGAAGCACTCAAAATGACATATGTACAATATGGTCGATTCACCTTTTTGATAGTCTTTATCTATGGTAAATTTGATCTTCAACAAGCTGCTAAACCCATGCGATGGAAAAAATATAGTCTTTTAAACAAATGTTGCTGAAACAAATGGATTTCAACAAAAGAATGAACTCAGACTCACACCTTACACAATATAGGAAAACCCCTCAAAGTGGATGATAGTCTTCAAGGTAGGAGTACAATGATAAAACTCTTAGAAGAAAACATGAAATTAATGTTTGAGGGTATAGATTTGAACAATGGATTCTTAGACAGGACACTAAAGGACAAGCAATAAAAGACTCCTTATTCATATACCAATCTCAAATAAAAATTATAGTCAACTTTTATATTTAACTTTATAGTATCCAGGTATTATTTATTCCTATTTAGTTTTTTCTCCATTATTGAACATGGGTAATTTGTATGTCCAACTACTGTTGAATGGTCTCTATGCTCATTCCATTGTGCTAGCTTTGTTTCATCGATTTTGTCTCAGTTGTTGGCTTTCTACATACTACATGACTGTTTATACAAGGCTGTTACAAATTAAAAAGTACTATTAACATCAAATGAACTGCCATCATGTTGAACTTGCATTATAGTGAGACTAGTAGGTTAGGCATAGTAGAACTGATCCATTTGGTTTCCGAGATATTGAATCTTTCCCAATGTAGACAGTTGCATCTTGCTCCCTGAAAGTGGCTTGTGGCATTGAAAGCAGTCTGACCACTAAGCATTCTGGTCTTCTTAATGATTTTGAGTTTTATTCCACAATTTTCACCCATTCTGTCCAAGACCTTTTAATGAAATCCCTGTCAGAAGAGTTGGTAGTGGTAGCTGGACACCACCTAATTGTTCTGGTCTCAGGGTTATAGACACTGTTGTTCATGTGCTCCATTGATCTACTATACTAATTGTTTCCTATTTTCTTCTATGTACATCATCATCTTCTTTGCAAACAGGGAGAGACTTTTGATGCACCTCAGAAGAACGCTCAAAAGCTGTTAGGACATCAGTCGCTGCTCATCCAAGTAGGATACAGGGCATTCCTTGTGCTCATTCTTACCCTTGAAACTAAGGTCCTGAGTTCCCAGGCCAAGTGACTCTTTCTCTCAATGTGCTTGCAAAAATCCTGGAATTTTTTATAATGTCGCCCCTTTTGTGCCTCCTCAAAGTAATTAATGTATTCTCAGCAAAGATAAATACACGTGTACAAAATACCTTTCATCAAAAACTAGAAAAAAACAAAATCACAGCTCTCGAGTCCATAATAACTCATAGTGACCGTATAGGACTGGGTATAATTGCCCCTGTGTGTTTCCAAGACTATAAATCTCGACAGGAGTAGAAAGTCTCATCTACCACACTCCCATTGGTGATTTATAACTGCTGACCTTGTGAATCACGGCCCAAAGCATAACGACTGTTAGACTAGCGTTCTTGTTACTGGCTGCCAAGAAATTTGCTATAGAATTTATGACTATATTTCACTCTTCCTTCTATGCTTGCTCAACCAAATGTCTACAGGTGCATCAACTCCTAGGTGATATTTATTTCAGGGTTGTTTTTATAAGAACATTTATTTCTTTTGTCTTCCAGGCTTGACTGCCTCTCAGTGTCATTCCTTGCCTCCATCATTTACATTTGGGCCATGCTCTCTCATATTATACATTCCGTTACCACGCACATTCCACACCCAAGTATCACATTTCACTTCAGAATATAGATTTTCAAATTGTCAGTGCTTCACCTGCTGGCTAGATCCACATGTCAATTCTGCTTATGGTTTCTAGTCTACTTATGGTTTCAAGTTTTAGAATTACAGACCTGCTGGATATGGGAGCTCAGCTTGCCCTGGATTGCTGCTGCTCTTATGATTAGATCTTAAGTCTGGATGCTGCATTTCTGCTGTTAGGGGCAGGGGCTCCAACGACCTTTATATGGTAAAAGGCAGCCATGGTGTAACTTCCACGATTATTTTTAATTGTTCTTTAATCAACTTCCATCTTACATTATCCTTGTGCACATTATCAATTGCCTTAAGCCATATTCACTAAATTCTAGAACCCTTATAATTATTATTTACAATGATATATCAAAATATTGATACTTTACCACAGTTGATTTATTCCCTGAAGCAAGTATGCATTCACATCAACATGCATATCATCAACATTGGAAAGGTCAACCTAAACCATTCACAGTTAGTTGCCTGAGCATCCATGAATCGCCCGAGTTTCCCTTTCATCAGGTTTTGACATGGCCCTTCCTGAGTTATCACACACACACACACACACACACACACACACACACACACACACACACACACACACCCTCCATAAACATGTTCTCCCTCGTGGCCACACCAAATGTGGGTTTCTATGATAATAAAAACAACAACAACAACCTTATAATCCAGATTATCAACAATGTTGATTATGCCTTGCCCCCTCCTAACGAGGCTACACTCCTCCTGCTCTAAGGATCAGCCCAGCTACATGGTTTGTTGTACCAGGTAGCTCTCCTGCATATATTCCTTCCACCACCACCAGCACCCCCCCCCAGCCCCATGTCCTTATGCTCCCCCTGATGACTGTTCTCCTGGCCTTGGGAACAGGCTGTGAGGACCACCCCGGGTTTTTTTTTGCCAATGTGCAGACTGCAGGCCCCTTGTTGGATCAAGCCACTGGGCAGGAGCCCCAGGCACCTGCTTTTTCAACAAACTGAAAGTGACCAGCTCCACTCACAACCCAAAGATTCCACAGGGAACCATAACTGAGGAGGAATATGGGGGGTGGGGGATTAGGTGGGAAGAGGCCAACGGGGCCCTTTAAAATGCAGTAGTAGGGGCAGAATCATTCTGGCGCTAATAAAAAGAGACAAAGACAGAGGGGGCAAAACACGTTTTATTGCGGAACGTGCTCAAGCCGCAAGGCCAATCTCAGCTGCCCCTGGTACCCCCGTGTCCCAAGGCTTCCACCAGTGCCCTACTGTGCTCAGAGTTTTCTAAAAACATTTCCTCTCCACCACAGATGACCCATGCTCCTTGAAATCAGCAGAGGTAACCCACATCTGCTTGAAATTGCTCTGAGAGCTCATGACAGACGCGCCGATCCACCCGGAGAAACACCTGTCAAGGGAAGCAGTGATCTTGATGGGGGTCCCTTGGGGAGCTACCAGCTCCAGTTCTTTCAAGAGGCGTTCCTCGAAACCGGGGAACAGAGTGGATCCCCCAGCCAGCACAGTCTCCGCAAAAAGGTTGGTCTGGATGTCCGCGTCACACTTCAAAATGCTGCTGTGGATCATTTTTGAGATCCCAGGGCTGTGGATGCCCAGCTGATCAGGAGAAAAGAGGGCCTCGGGCACTTGGTACAGTTGCTCGCCAATGTTGAAGACAGTCCCGTCTGGCAGTCTGTATTCCCTCAGGAAGTCCTCGGGCTTCTTGCACTGTTCCTTCTCGGGATCGTAGGCCACGTAGCACAGCTTCTCTTTGATGGCGTGCACCAGGCTTCTGTTGAACACGCAGGGACTGTTGTTTCTGTTGGCTAGGAGGAGCCGGGAGAGGTGCTCTGTGAGATCTCTTCCGGCCAGGTAGAGCTTGTTGGCGGCATGAGGCAGGGGGTAACCCTCAAAGATCGGGACAGTGCAAGTGACCTCGGCTCCACTGTCCAGTACGAGGCCGGTGACACAGGCAGAGGCATAGAGCACTCCCACCGTTTGATTACACAGATAAAAGGCAGGCACATTGAAGGTCTCAAACATTACTTCCGCCATCTTCTCGTGGCTCCGCCTTGGGGTTAAAGGGGGCTCGGTCATGAGCACGGGCTGCTCGCTGGATTTCACGCCGAGCTTACGCTCAAAAAGATGTTGCCAAAGCTTCTCCATGTCATCCCAGTTTACGACCAGGCCACGCTCAATGGGGTAGCGCAGGTACAGGACCTCATTCTTGGGTGGGGCTTCACCCTTGACAGCACAGTTCTTTGGATTGCCGCCTTCGGAAGACAGATGCACTTTTGGGTGCCTCACGACAGAGCTGATAATGTGGCGAGGTCTAGTCTCCCCAGAGAACCCTAGTTTACAGAAGCCAGAGCCGTTGTCAAAAACCACAGCGGGGGCGTTGAAGCTGCGCGGATTCAACATGTCTACCACAGCTTCCGCTGAGCTCCTCCCAAGTCTCAAGAGAACACTAGAGCGGCTTCTGATAGCTGGAAGGTCACAGGGTTCCACCGGCCTCGGGTTGTCCCCCAGATGGAACGACAAGGCTCTGCTCAAGCCCAGAGGAAACACAACTTTACCCCATGAAGCTGTCCTCCTCCTCTTACCTGGCAAACTGTCTGCTGTGGCCTTTTCAAGGATGGTTACCTGCTGTGTAACAATGTAACCTAGCAACCATTGCCCTCAGCAGGCACCAGGGAGACCTTAAAGGGGCAAGCCTCTGACCCACCAGCACATCCTGCTTGGTGAGCTTTGAAACAGGGGAAAATAAACCGTATTTACCAATAGGTGGTGATTTTCAAAAATCATGTGACTCCAAAGCAGAGGCCTGTCTTCAGAATATGCCCCGGCAGTCTCTTTGTTAGGTTTATACCCTCAATCAGAAGTCAAAGAATAATAGATATATGCATGCTCATGTTCATCACAGCATGTCTCTGTCACCAACCTGGCTCTGGGCAGTGGACCTGAGGTCACTGAGCCAGGAGAGGTGCTCTGTGAGATCTCTTCCAGCCAGGATGTGTGTGCTGGCAACATGAGGCAGGGGGTAACCCCCCAAAATGGGGACAGTGCAAGTGACTGTCATGAACATGGGCATGCATACATCTATTATTCGTTGACTTCTGACTTATCTAGGTATAAACCTAATAGGGAGATTACTGGGTCATATTCTAATTCTACTCCCAGTTGTTGGAAGAGGTACCATCCTCTTTTCCATAGTGCTTGCACAGTTTCACAGCACCACTGGCAATGTGTAAGGATTCCAGTCTCACAGGGTCATGTCTGGAAGTTGTCACTTTCTGTTTTGTGTGCTTCATTTGTTTTTCACTTTGCTCTTGATGGCAATTTGCTGTGACTTGTGGTGATGCTGGAAGGTTTGTCACTGGTATTTCAAAAACTATGTCATTGGTATTTCAAACATTGCCAGATAGTAATGTTGTGGCAGTTACATAATCTCCTGTCAACTTGAGTGAAGGGGTGGTTTCGAGCCAGTAAATCAGTTTGCACCTTGATAGCCTCATTTGAAAGTAGTGGAGATAAACAGCTCACTGGAGGACAGACCCACTCTCTCTGCCTTCCCTTTCCTGCTGTTGAGATACTCAAAGAGCTGGAGGAGACAGGTGGAGACCCACGCCAGAGTTGAGATGCTTCCACTGCCACTGGATCCACAAGATCTTCTACCCACTTGCCTAAGATCTTCCTGCATTCGGCATCATTGCATGTGCTGCATGAGTCTAAAGCGGAAATTTATGGACTAGTACCAGACATATGTGCTAATATCAGACATGGACTTGACCTGGACTGGGGCAGGATGTTTCCTTAATATACAATTACTTTTTAACATGAACGTCTCTCTTACATATATATGAATGTTTCTGGATTTGTTTCTCAGGTCAGCCCGGACTAACACGAATGTCCTAAGGCATGGAAACGGAACTTTATCAGAGACAATCCCAGAGAATGATAGCACTATTAAAAATAGTAAAAAGATGGAAACAAGCAGATTGCCTGTCAATGGAAGAATGAATCAATAAACTTCATGCATATGGTAGAATATGATGCATCCCTAAAGAACAAAGATGAAACTATTAAATATCCCACAACATGAACAAGTGTGAAATATATATATATATATATATATGTATATATACATTACCTTTTGCTTCCTCACACCCCCTCTCTCACCCTGCAAGTGTGAATTATATTATGCTGAGCAAAGTAAGTCAAGATCCCAAAGAAAACACTGTATAAGGAAAATGTTTCAAGAAAAATGTTGTTACCACAAAATAAGCATAGCATGACGGTAATGATGAAATCAGAGTGGGGCAGGCGGGAAAGGGCAGGAAGGGGGAAGGAGAAAAGTTCATAGAAGATTAGAATTTAACAATAGTGAGACTGTAAAGCATAAGACAGTAAATTGGCAAGTACCCATAAAATAGAACTTATTAGAAATGATCAAAATAGGAAATCTGAATAGACACTAACTACTAAAAATAAATCCACATTTTGAATTCTATCACAAAGAAAATATTAAAGCTAGATTGCTTAACCACTACATTCAAATACTTTTTAAGGAACAAATAATTCATGTTTTATACAGTCTTTTATGAATAATGAAAATGGACATACAATTCTACTCATTTTATTGGAGTTAGTGTAATCTTGATGTTAAAATCAGACAAGGGTAGTACAAAAGGAGTTACTGAACACTGATACAAAACTCATAATGAAAACATTTTTAAAAATCATTTTATTGGGGCTCATTCAATTCTTATCAAGCTCCATACATACATCCATTGTGTCAAGCACATATGTACATTTGTTGCCATAATCATTCTCAAAACATTTGCCTTCTAAATTGAGCCTTTAATATCAGCTCCTCATTTCCCCCCTCCCTCTCCACTCCCACCTCCCTCATGAACCCTTCATAATTCATAAATTATTATTGTTTTGTCATATGTTACACTGCCAGACGTCGCCCCCAACCCTCTTCTGTGCTGTCCATCCCACAGGGATGAGGCTATACGTAGATTCTTGTAATCGGTTACCCCTTTCCACCCCACATTCCCTCCACCCTCCAGGCATCGCCACTCTCACTACTGGTCCTGAAGGGGTCATCCGTCCTGGATTTGCTGTGTTTCCAGTTTGCTGTCTGTACCAATGTACTTCCTCTGGTCTAGCCAGATTTGTAAGGTAGATTTGGGATCATAACAGTGGGTGGGGGGGGGGAGGAGGAAGCATTTAAGAACTAGAGGAAAGTGATATGTTTCATCGTTGCTACCCTGCACCCTGACTGGCTCATCTCCTCCCCAGAACCCTTCAGTAAGGAGGTGTCCAGTTACCTACCGATGGGCTTTGAGTCTCCACTCTGCACTCACCCTCATTTACAATGATATGTTTTGTTCTTTGATGCTTGGTACCTGATCCCTTAGACAGCTCGTGGTCACACAGGCTGGTGTGCTTCTTCCATGTGGGCTTTGTTGCTTCTGAGCTAGATGGCCGCTTGTTTATCTTCAAGCCTTTAAGACCCCAGACACTATATCTTTTGATAGCCGGGTACCATCAGCTTTCTACACCATATTTGCTATGCACACATTTGTCTTCAGTGATCATATTGGGAAGGTGGGCACCCACTGATATGATTCTTTTGTTCATTGATGTTTGATAACTGGTCCCTACTACACCTCGTGGTCACGCAGGCTGGTGTGCTTCTTCCATGTGGGCTTTGTTGCTTCTCAGCTAGATAGCCACTTGTTTATCTTCAAGCCCTTAAGACCCAAGACGCTATATCTTTTGATAGCCTGGCACAATCAGCGTTCTTCACCACATTTGCTTACCACACATTTTTCTTCAGCAATTAGTTGGGAAGGTGTGCATCATAGAATGCCAGTTTAATAGAACAATGTGTTCCTGCATTGAGTAAGTACTTGAGTGGAGGCCCAATGTCCATCTGCTGCCTTAATACTGAACCTATAAATATATGCATGTAGATCTATTTCACCACTCTCTTACATAAATATATTTACGTACATACATGTCAGCATTTAGACCTCTATAAATGCCCTTTGTCACCTAGTTCTTCCCTTCATTTCCTTTTACTTTCCTCTTGTCCCACTATCATGCTCAGCCTTCATTTGAGTTTCAGTAATTTCTTCTCGGTTAAAACGCCCTTGCTGAATCACTACCAGGCCTCTCACACCCTCCTTGCCACTATTTTTGGATCGCTTTTTGCTCACATTCTCATTGGTCAGCACCAATTCACCGTGACCAAGTGGGATTCATACCAGGGATGCACGGTTGGTTGAACATACGAAAGTACATCAACATTATTTGCCACATTGGCAGGAAAAATACGGTTTGTTTTTCCCTGTTTCAAAGCTCACCAAGCAGGATGTGCTGGTGGGTCAGAGGCTTGCCCCTTTAAGGTCTCCCTGGTGCCTGCTGAGGGCAATGGTTGCTAGGTTACATTGTTACACAGCAGGTAACCATCCTTGAAAAGGCCACAGCAGACAGTTTGCCAGGTAAGAGGAGGAGGACAGCTTCATGGGGTAAAGTTGTGTTTCCTCTGGGCTTGAGCAGAGCCTTGTCGTTCCATCTGGGGGACAACCCGAGGCCGGTGGAACCCTGTGACCTTCCAGCTATCAGAAGCCGCTCTAGTGTTCTCTTGAGACTTGGGAGGAGCTCAGCGGAAGCTGTGGTAGACATGTTGAATCCGCGCAGCTTCAACGCCCCCGCTGTGGTTTTTGACAACGGCTCTGGCTTCTGTAAACTAGGGTTCTCTGGGGAGACTAGACCTCGCCACATTATCAGCTCTGTCGTGAGGCACCCAAAAGTGCATCTGTCTTCCGAAGGCGGCAATCCAAAGAACTGTGCTGTCAAGGGTGAAGCCCCACCCAAGAATGAGGTCCTGTACCTGCGCTACCCCATTGAGCGTGGCCTGGTCGTAAACTGGGATGACATGGAGAAGCTTTGGCAACATCTTTTTGAGCGTAAGCTCGGCGTGAAATCCAGCGAGCAGCCCGTGCTCATGACCGAGCCCCCTTTAACCCCAAGGCGGAGCCACGAGAAGATGGCGGAAGTAATGTTTGAGACCTTCAATGTGCCTGCCTTTTATCTGTGTAATCAAACGGTGGGAGTGCTCTATGCCTCTGCCTGTGTCACCGGCCTCGTACTGGACAGTGGAGCCGAGGTCACTTGCACTGTCCCGATCTTTGAGGGTTACCCCCTGCCTCATGCCGCCAACAAGCTCTACCTGGCCGGAAGAGATCTCACAGAGCACCTCTCCCGGCTCCTCCTAGCCAACAGAAACAACAGTCCCTGCGTGTTCAACAGAAGCCTGGTGCACGCCATCAAAGAGAAGCTGTGCTACGTGGCCTACGATCCCGAGAAGGAACAGTGCAAGAAGCCCGAGGACTTCCTGAGGGAATACAGACTGCCAGACGGGACTGTCTTCAACATTGGCGAGCAACTGTACCAAGTGCCCGAGGCCCTCTTTTCTCCTGATCAGCTGGGCATCCACAGCCCTGGGATCTCAAAAATGATCCACAGCAGCATTTTGAAGTGTGACGCGGACATCCAGACCAACCTTTTTGCGGAGACTGTGCTGGCTGGGGGATCCACTCTGTTCCCCGGTTTCGAGGAACGCCTCTTGAAAGAACTGGAGCTGGTAGCTCCCCAAGGGACCCCCATCAAGATCACTGCTTCCCTTGACAGGTGTTTCTCCGGGTGGATCGGCGCGTCTGTCATGAGCTCTCAGAGCAATTTCAAGCAGATGTGGGTTACCTCTGCTGATTTCAAGGAGCATGGGTCATCTGTGGTGGAGAGGAAATGTTTTTAGAAAACTCTGAGCACAGTAGGGCACTGGTGGAAGCCTTGGGACACGGGGGTACCAGGGGCAGCTGAGATTGGCCTTTCGGCTTGAGCACGTTCCGCAATAAAACGTGTTTTGCCCCCTCTGTCTTTGTCTCTTTTTATTAGCGCCAGAATGATTCTGCCCCTACTACTGCATTTTAAAGGGTCCCGTTGGCCTCTTCCCACCTAACCCCCCACCCACCCCCCATATTCCTCCTCAGTTATGGTTCCCTGTGGAATCTTTGGGTTGTGAGTGGAGCTGGTCACTTTCAGTTTGTTGAAAAAGCAGGTGCCTGGGGCTCCTGCCCAGTGGCTTGATCCAACAAGGGGCCTGCAGTCTGCACATTGGCAAAAAAAACCCCGGGGTGGTCCTCACAGCCTGTTCCCAAGGCAAGGAGAACAGTCATCAGGGGGAGCATATGGACATGGGGCTGGGGGGGGTGCTGGTGGTGGTGGAAGGAATATATGCAGGAGAGCTACCTGGTACAACAAACCATGTAGCTGGGCTGATCCTTAGCGCAGGAGGAATATAGCCTCGTTAGGATGGGGCAAGGCATAATCATCATTGTTGATAAGCTGGATTACAAGTTTGTTGTTTTTTTTATTATCATAGAAACCCACATTTAGTATGGCCACAAGGAAGAACATGTTTATGGAGGGTGTGTGTGTGTGATAACTCAGGAAGGGCCATGTCAAAGACTGAAGAAAGGAAAACTCGGGGGATTCATGGATGCTCAGGCAATTAACTGTGAATGGCTCAAATTGATCTGAGGCATGATTGCATTGGACCTATTGGTCTTATTAAAAACGTCCAATGTGGAATTTAGGGTGAATTACAATAGGAGAATCAGAAAATATAATAGCTTTTTAGCTCGATCAATAATTTGCTATTTTGTCATATAATTTTACAATAAAAGCATTTATAAAATGGATCCTAGTAAACTAATTTTGAATCAGAGAAACTCATGATATGATTTCAAAGTGGTTACTTGGTGTTTTCTTGTTGTAATTCATTAACCTGAATACTTAAGCTTTCTGTGATTGTTTATTATATTTTAAAGACAAATTTTAAATACTGTTATTGCTGTTGGTATCTGTTGAGTCTATATTGACTCATAATTATCCCATGAACAACAAAAGGAAACACCTCCTTTCTTGGGCCATCCTCACAGTTGTTCATATATTTCAGCCCCTTGGTATCGCCATTGTGTTAATCTATCTTGTCTAGGCTCTTCCTCTTTTTGCCTGTCGCTCTCATTCTCCAAGCCTGGTGTCCTTGTTCAGGTATTGGTCCCTCCTGATAGCATGTCCAAACTACTTGCATAAAAAAAAACACCATCCTTGACTCTAAGAAGCTTTCTAGATGTACTTCCATGATAGATCTGTTTGTTCTTTTAACATTTCAGGGTACTTTCCCTACTGTTAGCCAATATCATGTTTCAAAACATTGATTTTTCATCAATCTTCTTTTTGCAGTGTTCAACCTCCATATGCATGTGAGCCTATTGGAAATATTATGACTTGGTAAGGCACACATTAGTCCTAAAAATAATGTCCTAACTTATCAACAGTTTAAAGTGATCCTGTGCTGCAGATTTAACCAATGATGACTCATTTGATCTCTTTATTGGTCCTTCTGTGAGCATTCATTGTGGATCCAAGTAATAGATGAAATCCTTGACAACTTCAATCCTTTCTCTGTTCAGCATGATAGTACCAACTGATCAAGAGGTAAGCTAGAAAAAGTATGCAATACATTGTTTCCAACAAATGAAAAATTCCCAGAAAACTCACTCAGTAACAAAAAAAAAATACTTAGCACAAAATGGGAAAACATTATAGCAAGAGTTTTGCAGATGAGAAAGTGTAAATGCTAATGGATGGAAAAGAACCAAGCCTTAGTAGCAGTCAAGAAAATTGGCATTAAAGCTATAATAAGATTCAATATCACATACACAAATAGGCAAAACTTTAAACAACAAATCACACAACATGAAGTGCTATAGAGAATATGGAGGACGAATTATTCTTTAATGGTTTTTATGGGATTTTAATTGGTATCATCAATTCTGAAAATAATTGGTGACTGCCTAATAAAGTGAAATATTTCAATAATCTATGACCCAGTGCTTTCTCACCTGCACATTTTTTTGAGAAAATTTTACACATGTGTGTGCTGAGATAATCACAAGAATATTTGTTGCAATGTTATTATTTTAATTGCAAAACATGAAATATTTTTTCACAAATTTTCATCAAGAGAAGAATGGATATAATTAACTTTATATATTTTATTATACTTATTATACAGAGCAGTGAAAATAAACACAATAAAGTTGCATGCATCAGTATCAATGTGTGTTTAATACATGTGCAAGCTACACTTAGGAGCACAAGTACCCTATAATAGCTTTTATATAAATTTTTGAAACAGGAAAAACACATCAAAGTATGAAAGACAGTAGAAGAATCAATGCATTTAAAGCATGGTGCTTGCAAAATATATAGAAAGTACCATGCATGGCAAAGACCCTCAATTCTGTTTTGGATGATATACAGCAAGAATAGTCCCCAGAAGCAACCATAGTTAGACTTAGTCTCAGGTATTTTGGACATGGTATAAAGAGAGACCAGACTTTGGAAAAGGACAGAATGCTTGGTAAAGTAGAGAGTCAGAGGAAAAATGGAAAATCCTCAAAGAGATAGATTGGCACAGTGGCTGAAACGATAAGCTGAAACTGCACAATTGTGAGGAGGCGCAGTTTTCCCTTCTTTTGTACATAGGGTTGCTATGAGTCAATACTGACTTGATGGCACCTAACAATAGCAGTGTGTATGTAGGGTAAAATTCCAAAGCACAAACTGAAAAACAATAATTTTCATCATAGTGGTTATATATAGATTGATAGCGTCTGATAAGATCTGCAAGTAGTGTATCAGGAGTGTTTTAGTTTAGGTTCACAAAAAGCAGAGTCAGCCTGGAACAAATTCTGTTTTTTAAATATTTGTCATTTTTTCAGGCAAAAATAAAAAGAATAAGGAGAGAACTGTAAGACATAAATAAAACTATGCAAGAAGGTAGATCTCAACTGGAGTCTAGGTTAAATGCAATCCCACAAGGATGCTCCAGATCGAAACTTCTATCACAGAGTTGCTCCCAAACTTAGGCTGATTTTTTTGGTGTTTCGTTGTCTGACAATCATTAGTCAAGGTTATCTTATGGGACAGGGTATGGTATAGCCTCAAAGAATGCGAGACCCTCATGTGGAGCACTGAGAATGTGCCAGGTAACTTATAAACCAAAGCTCATAGCAGATGGAGGATGGTGCACTACCCGATAAAGGAGATCTCAATGGATGTCAATGGCATCAGCAAAAGTTCACCAAACTAGCTTTACAATGTACAAGCACAGCTCCTCTAGGATTCTGGTTAGTCATAATTTCTTGGAAACTTTTTCAATAAGAGAGGCCTTATAGGAAAAATTAAAGGACTTAATACTTCAGTGTTCCTGCTGCCCAAACTGTTACTCAGTATCACTCTAGGGTTAGTGAGGTCATATAGATAAGCATTAAAGAATCAGATATGTGAGTGAAAGCCATATTGTAAATCTATCTCTGTGTAACATTCATATAATTCCAATCCCTTTGTATGGGGTAGGGTTATCTAGAAAAATAAACCAAGACACTTATGATTGTAGGTAGCTAGATACGTACGTACATACATACATACATACATTTGTACAGCGAAAAGGAATATAACAGCTATTTAGTCCACACAGTAGTACAAAGGGTTCAGTTCAATTCACTTTCACGGAACATTAGATGTACTGGAAGCTTATCAACTCACGAGGGCTGCCAGGACCAAGGCCAAAGAAGCAGACAGTAGAGTCCTCCCTTGGGCAAGTCAGGCAGAGTCTGCCCACAGGCAGCAAACTGCAAGATGGGTCAGCAACAGTCAATAACTCTGGTGTTTAGCAAAGCAGGCCTGGATGGAATATCAAATTCAAGCAATGCAAGGTGGTAGCATCCACCAGCCTCAAACTCAAGCAATGTATGCACCAGCAGAGTGGAGAAGCAGGTCTTGTAGGAGCCTCAAGCTCTAGAGACATGATCAATGGGTTGACTTGCCCAACAGGTACTGTAGCACACAGATTGAGAAAGAGAAACTAGCTAAAACAATAGCACACTGGTCTGATCACCAGAGAGTAAGACAGATGGGGTGGGTCTTGCAGAGTCAATTATCTCTTTGTGCTCCAATCAAACATGGACCTGATTAATCCCACATTCCTATTGGCCATGTTGGCACACTAAACCTAGCTATCACAGTCCACCCCTTGACAACTTGGCACCTGTTCACGTTTTTTTAGCCATATGTAATTTCCAGACACTTGTGAAATCACACTTACACTTAACATCATACATCTACCATACATATAAGTGAAAACACACAGAATCTAATTGTATCTGGTATATTGTACACGAACAAAGTAAAGATATTCAATAAGCACATATTAGGAAGAAATACTGACAATCACAAACTTCACCTTCACAGCTGATCATGTGGTCATAACTGATAGGTATTACTACCTTCTTCTACTATCCATTCTGTATTACCTTTGTCCTTGGTGAGCACCTCAGCTGGCCCTGGTTCTTTGCCTGGTGGGTTGACTCAGATCTTCTTTCATCACTCAGATCTGAGTCATTAGATGTCCTGTCACCGGGTATTACTTTAATCACAGGGCAACATAGTACTAAAATATAGCCTAGGGGATCTCCTGTATTCCAGACATATTTTCATTTAATTTCATTATGTAGTACCAGACCAATTTCTCCTTGGTAATCAGAATCAATCACACCGCTCAGTACTGTGACACCTTTCCTGACCTGTTGGTCCAAAGGCATGAGGTGCCCAAAGTGGCCAGAGGGTATTCACAGCTGCCAGTTCAGGGGAATCAGTGCTGTGTTTCCAGGAGGGAGAGATCCTTCCTTTGCAATTAGTACCTCCAGGCCTGAAGAACATGAGGTTCCTGGTGCCAGAAGTGAAAATGCTCCAAGTGGATCGGTAGGAGTAGTAGTGAGTGGTGCCTGTCTGACTTTCATTCCTTGGTTCCTGGATCCATGAATCCTGGCTATTGGAGATACAGCACCATATATTGGTCACTGGTTTAGAGCATATACAGCTTCATGGATAACATTGCCCCAACCCCACAAGGGATTGCCACCTAGCTGGCACTGTAATCATGTCTTTAGGAGGCCATTCCATCATTCTATTAAGCCAGCTGCTTCATGTTGATGAGGAACAAGACACAACGAGTGGATTTCATGGGCATGGGCTCATTGCCACACTTCATTTGCTGTGAAGTGTCCCTTGATCTGAAGCAATGCTATGTGGGACATTATGCTGGTGGATAAGGCATTCTGTAAATCCACAAATAGTTGTTATGGAAGAAGCATTGTGTGCAGGGAAGGCAACTACATGTCCAGAGTGAGTGTCTATTCCAGTAGGAACAAAAATGACTGCCCCCTCCATGATGGAAGTGGCCCTATGTAATCAGCCTGCCACCAGGTTGCTGATTGATCTCCCCAAGGAATGGTCCCATATCTTGGAATCAATGTTGGCTTCTTCAGCTGAAAGATGGGACACTCCACAGTGTCAGTGTCCAAGTCAGCCTTGGTGAGTGGAAGTCCATGTTGCTGTGCCCATGAATAACCTCCATCCCTGCCACTATGTCCACTTTGTTTAAGTGCTCATTGGACAATGACAAGAATGGCAGACGACAGAGGAGCACTAGTCTCCATGGTATGTGTCATCTTATCCACTTGATTGTTAAAGTCCTCCTCTTCAGAGGTAATCATTTGGTAAGTATTCAGATGAAAGATGGTTATCTTTACTTTCTTGACCCATTCAACAGTTTCTCCAGAAAGCTCTTTCCCACACTTCCTTGTCAGAATTTTGGAATCACGTTCCTTCCAGTTCCCTGGCCATCCAGCCAAGCCATTAGCCACAGCCCATCAATCAGTATACAGTCGCACATCTGGCCATTTCGCCTTTCAGACAAACTGAAATGGACAGGTGCACTCCTGCAAGTATTTTCCTTTACTACGGTCCTTCGGCGAGATCGAAGAAAGGGGCTGTGGTGCTGCTCCTGTCCACTGATGAGTGGCACCTGCATATTGTCCAGAGCCATCTGGAAACCAAGCATTGATTTGCTGTTCTTTGGTTACCTTTTCACAAGGAATCCCCCGGGAAGCCATAGGTGCAGACTGGGAGAAGGAAGGTACTGTGACAGGAGTGGAGACTGTGGGCATTTGGGCCACTTCTTCATGCAGCTTCCTTGTCCTTTCAGGGCCTGCCCTAGCCTGATCTTGTATTCACCACTTCCATTTAACAATGGAGTGTTGCTATGCACCTCCAACTTTAGGACTCAGTGGGTCAGTCTATAGAGGATGGCAGGACTTTACTTCAAAATCCCAAGGGTCTATGCTGTGATTCACCAATAGTCGCCTGACAAAGACTCCACACGATATCTCTATCTACAACTGACATACTTAGCCCCATTGGGTCCTGTTAGGTAGCTAGCATAGGGACTGGGATGTCCACTGATGCATGCCCAGGACAGCCAGCATAGGACAAAGATGGATTTTCCCGCCGGTGGGCACGGATGGGGGTTAAACCTGGATCAGCCCACCTGGGCCAGGTGATTGCAATTCAGCCAATGGGATAGACCTGGGGTCGTTCACCACACTTCCCCCGGGAATCCTTGAAAAGGCAGGAACCGAGAGGGAGAGGGGTTCTTGTCCGGTCATCTTTGTGGGAGGAAAACGTGGGAGAGAGATCTTTGCGTGACCCTGAGCAGTCTCTGCCAGGCCGCATGGTCAAAAGGAATCCTATGGGTGCCGTGTAAAACCTGAAGCTTCTTTAACTCTCATTAAATTTACTGGGATCACGAGCCATTCTTTGGCGTGAATTCTTTCTCGTGCGGAGCCAAGGACCGAGGTTTAAATCTAGCCCGGAGAGAGAGACCTTACAGTCCCAGTGGCAAAGCAGCTTGCACAGCAGCCTGAGTCTGTTGCAGAGTCTTTAACTGTTCTGAGCCCCACTCAAAATTGGAGGCCTTTGGTGTTACTTAAAAAAAGGTCAGAGTAACACACGCAAATGTTGTCGCCCAAATCCAAAAAGGGTCACTAGGCATTGTGACTCCTGTTAAATTCTCGGGGCTGGGGCAGGTGCAGTTGCTTATTCTTCACTTTAGTTGCAATGTCTCAACATGCCCTACATCACTGCACCCCTAGAAATTTTACTGACATGGAGGGTGCCTGCATCTTCGTTGGGTTGATTTCCCATTCTCTTGTAGGCAGATGTTGTACCAATGAATCTATAGTCCTTGATATATCTTCCTTAGTAGGTCCAATCAGCACAATCTCATCAATAAAACGGACTAGTTAGACATTTATTGGGAGAGACAGGTGATCAAGGTCCCTTTACACTAAATTATGGCACAGGGCGGAAGAGTTGATGTACTTCTGGGGGAGAGTTGTGAACGTGTATTGTTGACCCAATCAACTGAAGGCAAACTGTTTCTGGTGGTCCTTTAAGACTGGTATGGAGAAGAAGGCATTGGCCAGATGAATAGCTGCGTACCGAGTACCAGGAGAAGTATTAATTTGCTCAAACAATGAAATCACATTTGGAATGGCAGCTGCAATTGGAGTCACCACCTGGTTAAGTTTATGATAACCCACTGCCATTCTCCAAGTTCTATCTGTGTGGTTTGTATTGTTTGTGTGTTTTCCAGGCCCAATAGGTGAGTTTAATGGGGATGTGGTAGGGATCATCACCCCTGCATCCTTCAGTCCTTTGATGATGGCACTAATCTCTGCAATCTCTCCAGGAATGCAGTATTGCTTTGGTTTACTGTTTCCAAGGCAATGGCAGTTCTAATGGGGTTCATTTTCACTTTCCTTGCATGATAGCCCTTATTCCACATTTCAGGGATGGAATAGGAGGTTTCTGCCAGTTACTAAGTATGTCTATTCCAATGATGCATTCTTGAACTGGGGAAAGGACGACAGTATGGGTTCAGGAGCCCACCGGACCCCCTATGAGGCATACCTGAGCCAAAAGTCCATTAATAACTTGACCTCCATATGCCCCCACTCTGACTAGTGGGCCTTTCAAAACATTTTGGGTCTCCTAGAATTAGTGTCTCAGTTCAGGGCCAAAATCCAGTAATCCCCAGAAAGTTTGATTATTTCCTTTCCTCCAGGGAACAGTCACTCTTGTGAAAGGCCACAGGTCCCTTTGGAGAAAGACTAACAGTGTAAACCTTCAATGATGTAGCAGGGTCCTTCTTCAAAATGACACGGTCTTCCTTTCATTCAAAGGGTTGTCGGTCTATAAACTGGCTCAGGTCTAGGAATTGTTTGAGGGGTCATGACTTTCTATCCTGGTGATTTGAGTTGAATTTCTGTTCACCTGATCTGGCATTCTTCTGTCTGTATAGATCACATAAATATTAAATAGGTTTTCAATGTATTTCACTCCTAGTGATACCCGGCTAAGTAGCCAATGCCAAAGCAAGAAGATAGGTTGTTCTGATTAGTATGGAAACTTTGCTGTACATTAAGATAACCATGCCCACCCCTTGTCTATTGATTCAGTGCTGGCATCTGCCCCCTACCACCACGGGATCCAATCAGCCTTATTGTAGGCAAATGTTGGAGTTCACTCAGGGCAATTCCCACTGTTAATCCTGGTTTATATAAAATAGCAATCACAGGAGTCTTCAAAAATGCTGGACCCCACTTCACAAACATGTTCTTTATGGTTGTGGTGAAAAGTGTGTCCTCGGGGCACTCCTTTTTTTGGTCATTGGGATTATTCTGATAGATCCCTTCCATTATAACAATTTCCCTAAGCTTTTGGGTGCCTTCTACAGTGTATGAAGGTATGTCAGGTACCTCAAATTGGTCTAATCTGGGTCATCTGGCAGACCATGCTTCAGTGAACCCACCAAATAAGCTACTAGAGCTTCTATAACCTCCCTGGCTGAAACATTGAAAGGAGGATCTGTGTTTAGGGGGCCCATCTCTAAGGAACTCAGATTGGTCTAATGTTACACTCTTTCTTTCTCTCATGGTATTCCTTGCACTGGTATCCCACACCCCTAGTAACCATTCCCAGGGATATTCCCCAGGCTTATGCTTTTACATATTAGAACACTTGAGTAGATATTTATGAATATAGCACACTTCTTCCTGAGGCATAATCTGAACCTAAGTTTGAGTAACTTTCTGAGACTTAATTCTAGATACAGGTCTAAATGAAATAATGAGTGGTGGGGCACGGGCAGTCTTGGGGACTCTCTGCAATATCTTGTAAAACATCTCCTCTAGGCAATTCTCCAGATGCAGCCCCACCTGGAATTTCAGCTCAAGTGTGAGTTGTTTTATTGGTAGTGGATTAATCCTCTCAGGTGGGAGGGTTGGATCTATTGACTGGGGTAGCTCAATAGACTCTAGGGCAGTGGTTCTCAACCTTCCTAATGCCACATTCCTCATGTTGTAATGGACCCCCCCCCAGACTATAAAATTATTTCATTGCTACTTCATTACTGTAATTTTGCTACTGTTATGAATCTGGCAAGCCCTGTGAAAGGGTCGCTCGCCCCTCAAAGGGTTTGTGACCCACAGGTTGAGAACTGCTGCTCTAGGGGCTCAATACCCTCCTCCTTTCCCATCTCATGTTTCAGGGTTCCATTTATTTCCGATTAATGCTCTTATTTTAATGTCACAGACTGGTCTAGGCCTGCAAATCAGCTAATGCTATAATTGAGCTCCTCCTATGAGGATTTGGTTTTCGACAATGTCAGCTCTAGTACCACAGGAAGGAAGGAAGGTTCTCCTTTGTTGCACATGCAGAAACATTTAGTTCTGTTATTTGGCACTTGAGATGTGCTTCTGAGATTATGTATCCCTTTCCTTATTCACATTTTCTATTGTAAGGAGGTCCAGCCAACCAGCTTCCCTATACTTTTCATCCTGACAAAACTGCTGGAAAATATCAAACACACAATCACCCAGAGCCTTTCACCAGTACTTCATCTCTTGGTGGTGATATTGCAGGTATTAGCTTTGTCATTTCACACCACGGATTAACACCACCCTCTCTCATAATAGTGGCAGACTTATCTATCCCTTTAGAGGTAGAGGCAGGATTCTCAGTGCTGTTAGGCCTAATCAGGCTGGAGAACCAATTCAAGAAGCCTGTATTTATTATCGTGTTTCTCTAGAACCACTCCTAGTACCAGTTGTGTTAGCCAGGGTATTCTAGAAAAATAAAACCAGGATTCTTATGAATATACATATAATATATAATCATAAGTATATAATAAAAATCATAATATAATAAATATATATGTTAGTTTGGGTAAACTAGAGAAACAAATTCATAGATACTCATATGTGTATAAGAAAGAGCTTTGTATGCAGGGATATTGAATATTGAGAAAATATCTGAGCTCAGTCCAGATCAAGTCCATAAGTCTGATATTAGCCCACATGTCTGATACAAATCTATAAAGTCATCTTCAGACTCACACAATGCATATAACGATGCTGAATCAGGAAGATCACAGGACAGAGGGTGGAAAGTCTTGTGGATCCAGTGGTGGTGTAAGCATCTCAGTGCTGGCAAGGGTCTCCATGTGGCTCCTCCAGCTCCAGACCTCTGGCTGCATCAGGGTAGTTCTACCAGGCTTGTCATCAGTAATGTCTCACAGAGAGTGAGTGTGTGTCCTGCCTCCAGTGAGCTATTTATCTTCTTAGTGCCTCCAAATGAGGTCATCAAGCTGCGACCTAATTGACAGGCTAAACTTCAACCCTTCACTCTTAAGCCTCGAATTGACAACAGATTATGTAATGACCACAAAGTATGCAGTTAGGTTTATACAGCAAGAAGGTATATAACAACTTATTTGTCAACTCAGCTATACTGAGGGCACAGTTCAATTCACTTTCATGGAAGAGTTGATATACTGGATGTTCGTCAACTCACCTGGGATGCTAAGTCAAAGGTCAAGGAAGCAGACAGTGGAGTGCTCCCTTAGGCAGACAGTGGAGTGCTCCCTGAATCAAACAGCCGGGTGGGCATATGACAGTCAGTAGCTCCTGAGCTTAGTGAAGCAGCCTTGTTTGGGGTATCAAATGTAAGCAACAGAAGGTTACAGTATTCACCAACTTCAAGCTCAGCAATGTAGACACCAACAGCATGAAGAAGCAGATCTTGTAGGAGTCTCAACCTCTAGCGACCAGGTCCATGGGTTGGGTTGGCCCATAAGTAGTGTAGCACACAGGCTGAGGCAGAGAACGAGCTAAACAGCACCACTCTTCCAATCACCAAAGAGCAAGAGATGTGGGAGCAGGCATTGCAGAGCCATTATCTCTTTGTGCTCCAATTACACTACTAACTGATTAATCGCACATGTTCCTATTGGCCAGGTTGGCACAATAAAACTAGCCATAATACCCTTTCACTAATTAACTGCAATCATGAGACGGATATCAAATGAGAACATTCCAACCCAGAGTAACAGAGAAAACAATCTCTTAAAACATGAAAATTTGGGAGAAACCTATAAATTAACAAATATAATCCTAAATATGCATGGATGGATCAGATGACAAAGTTTCAAAATACATGTAGCATAAACTAGTAGACAGCATAAATAGAAAATATTGAAAATCACAATTAGAAATTTGAACATCCCTAAGTATAAAATGGAGCCCTGGTGGCATAGTGGTTAAGCATTGGGCTGTGGTTGGCATGGTTAGCAGTTCAAAACCACCAGCAGTTCCAGGGTTGGGGGGAAATATTAGGCTTTCTACTCTCAGAAACAATTACAGTCCCAGAAACTCCATGAGTCAACACTGACTTGATGAAAGTGAGTGAGTATAGAGTATAAGATATTATTCCCTGGTACTGTAGAATATTACCCATTGGACTGCAAGCTACAAGGCCAGTAGTTCAAGTTCATTAGGAGAAAGATGAATCTTTCTACTTCCATAAACAGTTACAGCCACAGAAACCTACAGGGGCAGTTCTACTGAGTCCTATAGGGTTTTGATGAGTCAGAATCAACTTGATGGTATTTACATTTTGAGTTTGAAATATAATATATAACAATTAGAAGACTAATCTAAAAATGGGAGTGCAAAACAATACTAATAATCACTTTGACTCAATTAACACGTAAACCCAAACCAAACTTATATTAAGTCCATTCTGACACATGTTGAACCCAAGACTCCCAGAGTAGAATAGTAACTAATTTTTGGAATTAGTTTGGCAGGTCCTTCTTCCAAAGTGCCTCGGGCTGAACTCATAATTCCAGCCTTTTGGTTAGTAGTTGAATGTGCTACCATTTGAACTACTCACAGACTTCAATGAAAAGGTATGGAACTTAATATTCAGCAAACAAAGCTGCACATTCAACAAAAGTGAACATGAAGCAGTTTTATGAATGGTCCTATATTACAGCATGTAATAAATCTGGGGTGGGGGGAAGGAAATCAGAAGATGTTTGGTGACTCAATAAAAAAGAATTTAAAAACAAATATTAAAATATTTTAATAATCTCCAAATGTAAAAAGACAACATACCCATAGATAAAACGAAGAACCAAAAATGAAATGAAAGAGTAAGATCATATTTCCAAATAAACACTGAAAAGACACCATATTAATACATTTTGATACCTCTAAAACACTTCATGTGTGGAAATATATAGACATTAAATGCTTACCTCTTTAAAATATGAAATGTTTTAAATGAATTGTCTCAGATTCTGTTTTTAAAAACAAAATGCGATGCCAGTGAATCAAATTTGACTCACACAGATCCTCTAGGACAGAGTAGAACTGGTCCTGTGGCTCTCAGGGGCTATAATCTTATGAGAGCAGAAAGCCTCATTTTATTTTTAATAGTTCCATTGATATAAAATTCACATATTATTCAATTTGTGGTGGTTATATAATCCCATGTCAATTTGAGAATATTTAGAGTAAAGGGGTGGAGTCTAGCCTGAAAATTAGGTCTCAGCCTGATGCCTCCTTGCGGGCATGGCTTCCTCATGAGGATTCTGGGAAATTCCTTTCTTTCCGCCTGGAGGCAGACCACACACTTTCTCTGCCTTTGTCTGCCTGTGGACAAGCCATGTGGAACAAGCCATGCAATGCAGACCTGCAGACTCAGTCCTGTCAGTCTTCCAATGACACTAGATTCACAAGAGTATTCACTCACCAACATGTGATCTTCCTTCATTTGACATCATCGTGAGTGACAACGTGAGTCCGAAGAGGCATTTATGGACTTTTTTTGAACATATGGGAAAATATAGGATTTATGGACTTTATAAATGGGTTGGGATGTTTTCTCAGCATACAATTGTTCTTTGATAGAAAGCTCTCTCTTACACACATATAAATGTCCATGAATGTGTTTCTCTAGTTAACCCAGACTACCACAACTTCCATAGTTAAGTTGCTTTTAAAAAGGGTTTATATCATCATCACACTCAGTTATAGTGCACCCTCCTCCCTCCCACATTCATTGTTTGCTTATGTTCCCCTCTGTCTCCGATAAAACACTGAATCAGTTATTGTCTCTATGCAGCTACTGCTGTACTTCACAAACTGGGACACCTAGCACAAACAAACAAAAAATGAAACAAAGAAAATAAGAACAAAAGATAATGAAATAAAAATAAAGTAAGAGAGAAAAGACCACCAGCAATATTACAATAAGCCAGTGTGATTTTTTTTTCCCTCATGGAGCAAGTGATAGATGTTTAAACCAAGAGCAAATTCAGGTAGGGTCATAAAAGAAGTAAGCTGATTGGGTATCATTGTAATTCTATCCCCCATAACTGGGTTTACAATAATCTCTGTTTGAAAGCAAAGCTGTTGGAGTTCCTCAACTGTGGCCATAAGGATTTGTCAGCAAGAACCTCATTTTAACTGATGGATTTGAATTGCTAACCTTGTGGTTAGCAACCTAGCACGTAACTGATTATGCCACCAGGGCTCCCGAATCAATCTTCAGAGGCTAGAAAGAGAAAATAAATTAAACTCTTTGGGGAAGAAATTATCCAAAACCAAACCAAACTCATACAAATACTACAGAACAGGGTAGAGCTGTCTCTGTGAGTTTCCGAGATGGGAACTCTTGCAAGTAGTAGATAGTCTCATCTTTATCCCTTGGAAAAGCTGTGGTTTCAAACTGCAAATCTAGCAGTTAGTAGCCCTATGGGTAACCATTATGCACCCAGAGCTCCTTTGAAGAAATGATAGAGACAAATAAAAAGGATAAATGTTTATTCTTTGAAAATAATAATAAATTAATTCACATCTAACAAAACTTAAGTTAAAAGAAAAACACAAAAAATTATTAATAAGAAGAATGCAAATGTTTATATTATGAGTTACTAGAAACATTACATATAATAATAAAGGAATATTGTACACAATTTTACACGTATTAACCTAACAATTTAGTTGCAGTGAAAAGAATTAATTTCAGTGCAGGAACTGCCAAACGTGTCTATGTAAAAATATGGTAGCATTTCACATTTCCTTGTCTAACTTCACAGGAAGGAAGAGAATCACTTTTGAAATAAAGAGCCCAAGGATGAGTCTACGAAGTGGAGGTATGACATATCTCTTTTCTCTAACCTTTTTAATAATTTTGACAAAATCATCCCACCCAAGTGCCTCTTACTGCTCTGCTGTGTTTGAGAATTCATTGCAATTGCCACACAGAACTCGAGTTATGGGGTTTGTTACAGAAATAACTGGTTTCAAGTCAGGATAAAAAAAATGACTCAGGTTAATTTCTTCTGTTAAGATAACCTCTCCGTGGCCTCTGCTCCTGGGCTCTGATGGGGAGCCTCGTGAAAAAGTGCCACAGAATTCCTTAGCTCAACCAATATGTGCTCATGAGCACATAACTCCACCACTAAGCATTGTCCTAAGGGAAACCAAGCAGCTGTCTAACTTGTGGACTCTAAAGTCAACTGAAAGATTTCCTGCCAGTCTTCTGGTTTTACCTCCACCATTTATCTGAGGCCGCTTCTCCTCATCTTTCACTTTCTCAGGTGCGACAGTTCTCAGTGTAGGACCTTGAGTCCGAAGGGTGTGCTGCGCTTCCACTTCTTTCTTGCTGTTCATGAGGACCCTCTGTATCAGCGGTTCTCAACCTGGGGGTCGCAACCCTGTGGGGGTCGAATGACCCTTTCACAGAGGTCGCCTGATACACCCTGCGTATCAGATATTTACATGATGATTCATAACAGTAGCAAACATACAGTGATGAAGTAGCAAGGAAAAGACTTTTATGGTTAGGGGGGGTCCCCACAATATGAGGAACTGTATGAAAGGGTCGCAGCATTAGGAAGGTGGAGAACCACTGCTGCATATGCTCTAGGATTAACTCCCTTTTACGCCTAATATGATGGTAAACTGGCGGACTCATTTTATATTCATGATTTCACTGCCCGAGGTTGTCATGCATTATAATTTGTTATTGGTTGGCTATGTCATCCTCTTGGTGGAACACAGCCCCTCATTTCCATAGTCCTACTCAGTCATTTGGTGGGAGTTACAGGACCATGGAGAGAAAACCATATAAAAACCATAAGTCATGGGTCTCTAAATTAAATAATGGAAATATTTTGAATTTGTATTTAAATCCCTTCCCTCAAAGATAACTATAGTTTCCAACGTTTTCACTGGTGAATTCTATTAAACAATTTAAAATAATTAATACCTGCTTTAATATAGAATATGTAGGAACACTTCTCAATGTACATTAAGAAGCAAATATAACCTTAGCACAAAAACTGAAAATATATAGAAAATTAACATTGTAACTTGATGTCTATCATCAACTTAGAGGGGCGAGGGAAAGCAACATAAAAAACAAAGGAAATCAGCAGTATATGTATAATTGGCAATGCTAATACAAATCCATTTGGTATTTTTTGTGAGAGTGCCAAGTAAACTTTAAAATTTTCATTCAATTCACCATATTAACAAAATCAAATCAAAATCTTATGAACTTGTCAATAGATGCAGAAAATATACTTGGAAAATTTCAACATGAATTCAGGATAAGGTTCATAAAACTAAGAACAGAAAAAAAATACCCTTAATCTGATATATCTCAAGAAGGGTATGTGTTCACAGCTTTATTCCTTCTGCTTCTGGACATGGTAGGGCAGTAGGGATAAGATATATTGCTAGCCCCTGCAAAAAACCTGAAAATCAGGCATTATATATAGAAACTTCAGTTTTCAGACATTGATCAATGAACAATGTATGTCAATGGTCACTATGGAAGTAGAAATAGACTGAAGTTTATGATTGCTCAAACTTACTCCCTGCAGTGTTTGTTTTTCCAGATCACATAGCAAAGAGGTGTCGTTTTACAGAGAGGCTAATAGCCTTGATGATTTTAAGAGGGTTTAGTGTTTAGAGAGAAGATTCCACCCCCCCAAAAAATAAACCCTCACTACCATCCAGTTCTATGCAACTCATAGTTATTCTATAGGACAAGGTACAACTTGCTCCAATGGGTTTCTGAGACGTTAAATCTTTTCAGGAGTAGGACGCTTCATCTTTGTCTCATGGAGTAACTGGTAGGTTCAAACCACTGACCTTTTGATTAACAGGACTCGTCTCAGGTAACATCAGATATCTCTTAATCATGCAGCAAACTATCGGACATACGGGAGCTTTACAATAAGCAGCTCAGGAGAACCGCACAAGGATCTCTATGAGTATTGACTTGAACAGTGCAGAGAGTTTAGAATAGAAAGGGAAACATGAGAATTTATGATGAAACTAATTTTCAGTTTTCACATGAGAGTGGAAATTGTGCTCCCAGCAGTCAGAATGTAAAGTACATGGGCTTTTAGGTTAAATGATGTTATAGAGTGAAACATATTTCCCAACCCCCCAAAATACGTGTTGAAATTGTCTAGGGGGGCAGTAGGGTAGGTGTTGGGCTGTTAACCTCACAACGAGTAACACCACTCAGCAGACACTCTGAAAGAGATAGATGATGTTGTGGACTCCTATAAAGGTTTACAGTCTCAGAAACCACTGGTCTGTCAGTGTGTTGTACTGTGATGACTTCATTGTTGGTCTGATATTGGAAGCCATACCATCAGTATATCAAATACATTTATTGTGAACAGGTGTCAACAGAGCTATGAGAGTAAGAACAGACTAGGCAAAAGGAATAGGCTGTCCACTTCTGAGAGAACATCCATAAAATATCTTATGATGGAATATAGTGGGATAGCAGTGGAATATTGGTTGATATGGTAAAATAAAACCTTCAAGTTAGAATATTCTTAAATACAATTAGAGTAATAGCTGACTCCTCAAATTAGTCTAATGAAAAAAGTCTGTCTAATGAAAAAGAATAAAGATGAGTTATAGCTTTGGAAAATCATAGGGACAGTTCTACGCTGTCCTATAAAGGCTCTATGAGTCAGAACTGACATGATGGCAGGAAGTTTGGTTTGGTTTAATGAAAAAAATGAAGCAAAGGTTTTAGGACCTTATTTTGCTGATAGAGTATGATATAAAATGAGAATAAATGGCTGAAAATATCCTTTAATAATTGTAATGTTTGATCATAAATTATGCATATAATGTAATTGGACAGCATCAAAAATTAAATGGAACACAAAGATTAATATCCTAGGCATTCATGAGCTAAAATTGACTGATATTGGCCATTTTGAATGAGACAATCCCCCCATGGTTTACTAGATAACACCTTTATGTAAAGAAGACCAAAATCTTCACAATTGGACCAATAGGTAACATCCCGATAAATGGAAAATGATTGAAGTTGTCAAAGAGTTCACCTTGCTTGGATCTACAATCAATGCTTATGAAAGCAGCAGTCAAGAGATCAAAAGATGAGTTGCATTATATAAATCTGCTGCATAAGACTCCTTTAGAGTATTTAAAAGCAAGGATGCTACTTTATGAGAACCAAGGTGTGCTTGGCACAAGAAATGGTATTTTCCATTGCCACATATGCTTGTGACAGTTGGACATTAGATAAGGAAGCCCAACGTTATAGGTAGGTGTATTACGCCAACCTGGCCAATAGGAACATGTAGGATTAATGTGGTTGCAGGTTAATTGGAGGGCAAAGAGATAAATAGCTAGGCAAAGCCCACCTCTCATTTGCTCTCTTGTGATTAGACCAGCATGTGGCTGCCTTAGCTACTTCTCTGCCCCAACTTGTGAGCTACACTGCCTGTGGGACACCCACCCATGAATCCTATCACTAAAACTTGAAGTTTCCTCAAGACCTGCTTTGCCATGACGCTGGTGTATATGTCGCTTGAGCTTGGGACTGTCAGATTCTGTGGTCTAGCTGACTGTTGTTGATCCGCCCTGCTGTTTGCTGCCTGTGGCCAGACTACCAGCATTGCTCTATGGAAGACTCTGTTGTCATCTTCCTAGACTTTGGATGAAGTAGCCCTTGTAAATTGAAGGACTTCCAGTATATTAACTGTTCCATGGAATTAAGTTAAACTGAGCTGTCTGTACTGTTCTGTGGACTAAGTAGCTCTTAAATTCCTTCATGTTGTGTGTGTGTGTGTGTGTGTAATAATACCATAAGTGTCCTGGTTTTGTTTCTCTAGGGAACCCTGTTTAACACAACTAAAGAGGAACTGATGCATTTGAATTGTGGTGTTGTGGTGCTGGGTAAGAGTAATGAAAGTACCATCAACTGCCAAAAAGACAAACGAGCCTGTCTTGGAAGAAGCACACCCAGAGTGTTTAGAGGCAAGGATAAGGAGACTTCCTCTCATGTACGGTGGACATGTTTCCAGGAGAGACCCATTCCTGAAGAAGGCCATCATGTATAGCACAGTAGGTGGGCAATAAAAAAGAAGACCTTCAACAAAGTGGATTGAGACTGTGGCTGAAATAAATGGCTCAAACATAGGAACAGTTGTGATGATAGCTTGGGACCAGGCGGTGTTCCACTCTGTTGTACACAGGGTCGCTATGGATTAGAACCAACTTGATGGCACCTAACAACAAGAGGAAACTAAGACAAGGTCTCAGAACGTTATTGCTCTACTCATGAAAGACATACTGAATTTTTACATGGTTTGAGACAAGATTTTTGTATCCAAAAGGAGTTACTAAGAATCAATCTGTTCCTCTCAAAATGGGTCCACAAGAATCCTTAATTCAAGGAAAACTTTCTTCCCCTAGTACAAAAATAACATTCTGAGGCTTTGTCTTAGTCTCCAAAGTGAAAAACTGTGAGAAAAAATTGGGTGAAAATAAACATGGATCAGCAACATGTTAGGTCATATTTTGTAATAATATGTGTGGTGAGAGTCAGAAGGGATAAGTTATATTATGTATGACAGTATAACAAATATATTTACATTTTGATGAAAGTTATGCAATAGGCTCAAGCATAAAAACAATTATTAGGACAGTGTAGTACTCATAGTATTTCCTTCTGTTGTGTATAGGGTCTCTATGTGTTGGAACTGACTAGACAGTGCCTAACAACAACAACAACATAACACCTGTGACTGTAATCCCATTTTGGATTAAGTCTTTGCTGTGCTAATGGACAAGATTAAGGTGAGATTAATTCCTAACTTGAGCTCCCACCTTTTATTTAAGATAGACAATGAAAAGTTATGTATGATGGGACTTTATAAAATACATGGAAAATTAGAATGAAAAAGTAATAAAATAACAAAACAAAAATATGGATAATACTAAAGTAGTGGCTATAACATGGAATAAAAACCGTTTTAATTTATCTAAAATAATTACATAGTATATGTAGCATAGCTTCCAACATCACAGAATAAGCAATTCACCATAGTATGACACACAGGTGGATAAAAGAGCTAACATAAATTTAACGGGCTTTCTGAACAAATCAATATTTCTCAGAATATCCAGTTTCTACTAAGCACTTTGTCTTTCCTTTTTTTTTATTAGTTACATATTCTAGTGTCAATTTGAGAGGATTCAGAGTGAAGGGGTGGAGTCTGGCCTATCAATCAAGATATAACAAATGAGGCCTTAGTGTGGGCATGACCTTCTCCTGAGAATTCTGGAAACTCTAGTATTTCCTCCTCGGAGACTGGAGACATTTCTCTCTCTCTGCTCACCCTGACAAGACACATGGTGCTACACCCTGGGAGGTATAGAAACCACGTGGCCCTACCCTGATACAACAGACCTCTGGAGCCAGAGAACCACATAGAGACACATGCCAGCACTGAGTTGCTTACAATGCCACAGGACACACAAGAGTTGTAACCCACTGGCCTGTGATCCTCCTGCATTCAGCATCATTACATGTATTTTGTGAGTCTGAATAGGACCTTATAGTTTGGTATCAGACATATGAACTAATATTGGGCATATGGAGTTGATTTGGACAGGGCTAGGACATTTTCTTAATATTCAATTGTTCTTTTATATAAAGCTCTTTCTTATACACATATGAGTGTCTATGAATTTGTTTCTCTAGTCTACCCAGAGTACCACACTTCTGTTGATTTTTTTAGTGTGAATTCATTGTTAAAAATTAGACATTTGAAAGATATTTTAAATTTCCAAGTACTTTACCTAGGCCAACAAAATCATGTAATTTTCACAAAAATAGCTGAAATTTAATTTTATGTACTAATTCTAGTCAAAACTCTCAAATAGAAAGTAAACACTGACATATAGGTTGTCATACTAGAATCCCTTCAGTTTACATTTGTAAACTGAAGGGATTCTAGGAACTTACATGTTGATGAATCATGCAATACCGCAAGGTCCCATTACCAAATGATAACCACATTCTTCACAGTACATAATTGCACACATAAACAAAAAACAATGAATACATTTTTTGTAATTAAAGCAAAAACTCACAGAAATAATAGTAGGTTGGGGTGCATCATAACACCCAAGGGATGAATAAACACAGCAACCTCTGTGTCTGTGCATCTTTAATGGTGATTCAGTAGAATTTAATGCTCATGAAGAAAAATTAGGTTTTTGACCTATTTCTTATCATAAATATATGTTGGATCCACATTTTACTGAACACCTTTGAAGCTCACTCATTAATCATGTCATCATTGTATTTTTATGATTATATAATGATACCGAACTGTCTGGCTTACTTTTGTCAGAAGAAATGTGAAAGGAAAAATGGGTACTTTAGGGTAGAAATATATATCTCACGAATCCCTTTCAGAGTGAAGGTGTAAAACAGTAACCTAACTAAATTCTAACGATGCCGAATGGAGTTCATCAACTATTCTCAGCTGCCAACCAAAAGTTTGGCAATTTGAATTTAGGCAGAGGCATCTCAGAACAAAGGTTTGTTGTTCTGCTACTATAAAGAACACTCTGTGAAGCACTGGAGCACTCTGGAATACCTACTCTGGAATACCTGGGTGGCTATTAATTGGGAGTTCAAGTAGGCAGCAGATAGTTGTTTTGTTTTTTTTTAAATGAATTATTTCTCATCATCCTACCAGCAATGACAAAGACAATGAGCAACTCTATAGTTGAAAGATAAACTATGCTTCATATCAAAATGTTTACTACCTAATAAAGCATTTAGATAATTATTTTTGAAAATAGCTCATGTACTAAATCTCTAATAGCATTCAATGCATAAAATGTGTTTTTAAACAATGATTTTGGTTTATGTATGCTTTTTAAAAAATGCATTGTTTCTCCAAGAGTAAAGAATGTCCTACTAATACACTTATCTCTATTTTCTGACACTAAAGATCACTGAGACATAAGTAACTGCAGAAGAGAAGCCCTGTTACGTGTAAGGAAGTCGAGAGGTGCTAGAGACCAAATCAGTCGAATTAGAGCAAACAGGCTTTATTGGGGAGAAAAACCCAGCCTGGGCGAAGTCCCACAGTCCACAGTGTCTGGGCCGGAGGAGTCGCACTGCAGGCTACAGGGGTGATACTTATATATGGACAGGTATGTCCGGGTTTCTGGAATGTAAGGTGTCTTCCTTGTTCCGGGTATATTCCTGCAGGGTACAGAAAGGTGGGCGGAGAATAAAGCGGGCACTGTGCCAAATGGGCCATGCCGGGTGCAGAGTGGAGGGTTGAGAGCAAAGCAGGCACTGAGCCAAACGGGCCGTGTACAAAACGGGCCGTGAACAAAACGGGCCATGAGTAAAAGAAAGAAAAAAAAAAAACTTGCAAAGCTGCTGACAGGTTACATAGCCAGCTCTGGTCAGCTCCGCAGGTGTGTGTGGGAGATTCAAGGCCATTTGCTGCTAGTTGTTTCAGCCAGCTCTGGTCAGCTCCGCAAGGGTGGGGGAGATCCAAGGCCACTTGCTGCTAGAAGCTGGCCTGGCATCGATCCAGCCATATATTACATATTTAGAAAATCTATCCTTCCATTTGGAAACTTGGCTGCACCACACAATTAAAGTTAATAATATGAATATTTCTATCAAGATTAACAAGACAATAAGTAAAACTCTAAATGACAATGTGATTAGTTTAGAGAAAGGTAGATTTGGAAATGCCAGACATAGTTTAAACTTCATAAATGCATGAGAAAATTACCTGATATATAGTTTCATGACATTTTACATGGTTATATTATATCAGAAGGTCACTAGAGACTAGAGATACAACACCAATGCAGAAGGAGAAAAGAACACGGGAGGAGGAGAGCACAGAAGTTTATAAAGTAAATAAATCAACATGAGTGAGTACTATAGAAAGCTAATGATGATTGATTTTCTTTTCCTTACTTCTCTATTGAAATATTCATGGAAATTGTAAAAATCACAAGCAAAAGTACTAAAATTTAAGACTGCACACAATTACTCTGTCAGACGCCAGAGAGAAATCTTACTCACCAAAATACAGGTTAGATGCAAAGTCCAAATCAAAACTCCCAGGTATTTCCTTCCTCTTTCATAATTGGAAATGTTTTTTATTTGTAATTTATTTTTATTAATTTGGAAAAGCTCAGCTCCTATACTGCCCGACAAGCTGGGCTGTACCAGCACTGCCTTCTAAAACAATCTAAGTCCTTTTCCTTGAATGGGCATCACCTGACTCTCTCTCTCTATCCCTCTAGCACATGCCAATGGACTTTTTGCTCCATTTTTTCAAGTCCCCATGATTCAAGTGTCTGACTTGTGAATGACTCTCCTATTTGTCCTTTAATGCTATGCAAATCTTTCCTTACTTTGCAATGATCAAACCAGTGCCCGCTGACAACTGTTTTTTCATTACAATAATTTTCACTTACTTCATATGCGTAGCTTTCAAATCATGAGTAAAAGCATTGAGCCTTTACATTGCACTAACCAAAACCAAGCTCACGGCCATCAATGGTGATGCATAGCAACCCTATAGGACAGAGTAGAATTGCACCTGTCGGCTTCTGAGACTGTGTTTACAGGAGGAAAATGCTTCATCTTTCTCCCACTTTGTTACAGCTGGTTTCAAACTGCTGACCCCACCTAGAGGAACCAGACTGACAGGAGAAGTAGCCCATTGTCCTTCACAGGAGGGAGTGAGCTCCACCTGTGGTGGCCCAGTCAGTTGTCTGGCAACTGAGTGCCTTCAAGGAGGGTGTCTCTAACACTACTGGGGTTTGAAAACAAAGCTAATGAAGAACTATATATACCTATTTGATTTAAACTTAAAGACATGCTTAGAAATTGCTCTTATTCATAAACGATGGGCTGCCTATCATTTATAACATCTTTTCTTGGTGCATAAGTATGCTATATATTCATCATGGTCTCTCTATTAAGAACTACTAATGGGCATAAAATAAACTTTGTGCCCTTACAAGGGGATTTCTGAAGCAACCCATACTTCTGTTAACTTAGCTGAGTAAAGAATGGAAAGCTGTTCTCTATTACAAGTTCTCACCCACTCTGAACAGGGGCAATAAGTGATAATCCACTGCCTTCAGGGTGCTTTTCACTTATACTAACACGGACTTAGTTTGAAATTGTTTTATAACCCACCTATCTGTTTCTCTGTGCATAGTATTTCACATGTAGCCATGGGTTTCTAGTTTATATTTAATTCTGGGTGAGTGAAATGTAGGCATTTTCCTGTCAAGAAATGAACTGGTGAAGGATAGAATTATTTTCAGGAATTCATGTATTTTACAGATATTTATTAAAATCTTACAGAGAGGGGGTTTTTAGGTCTCTAAGTCTAAAACTAAATTTGCTGTCAGCTCGATTAGACCCATGGCAACTTCACATTTTTCAGAATTAAACTGCTCCATAGGGCTTACTTGCCTGAAATCTTTATGGGAATAGACAACCAAGTCTTTCCACTGCAGTTTGAGTCACCGACTTTTAGATTAATAGTCAAGAAAAAATTGTTTTTGCCTTCAAGTTATCCTCAAATTAAAAATTAAATTAAAAAACCAAAACAAAAACCGTACTGTCCTCAAGTGGATTCCAACTCAGCTCTACCCTAAAGGACAAAGTAAAATGCTCACTAGGATTTCGTAGACAGTAACTGTTTTTGGAAGTAGGCAGTCTCTTCTCTCTCCATGGAAGAGGCTGGTGGGTATGCCCTGATGAGCTTGCTGTTAGCATCCCAATGCTTAGCCCAGGAAACCACCTGGGCTCCTTTCCAGGGATCCTAGTTACTGGAAAAGAAATCATGATTGGGGAGTTGCTACGTGTTGATAGTTTTGAAGCTGGGTATTTTATTACACTATTAATTATTCTATTATTGTTGTTGTTAGGTGCCATCAAGCTGGTTTCCACCAGAGCAAACCTATGCCCAACAGAACAAACCACCGTCCAGTTCTGTGCCACGCTCACAATTGCAGTCACTGTGTCAATCCCTCTCCTTGAGGGCCTTTCTCTTTTTCACTTCCCCTCTACATTATCAAGCATGATGTACTTCTGCAATGACTGGTCTTTCCTGACAACATGTTCAAAGTACATGAGATGAAGTCTCCCCAGCCTTACCTATCAGGAGCACTCTGGCTGTATTTCTTCCAAGACAGACTTGGCTGTTCTTTTGGCAGTTCATGGTTATTTCATTATTCTTCCGCAGAACCACAATTCAAACACATTAATTCCTCGTTGATCTTCCTTATTCATTGTCCAACTTTCACATATAAGGTGATTAAAAATACAATGACTTGGTATATTATTATGATACGTGGTTACTTGACCTCCCTCTTGACCCAAACTGAATTTGTTCTAGGCTAAAATATTTCTTGCTTTTTCCAGAACAAAATTTTCTTCTCTGGCTTTTTCAATATTGTTGGTGGTCTTTTCTTTCGTACCCTTTATTTTTATCTTCATATTATTACTATTACTTTGTTCTTTCAGTTTCATTTTTTGTGTTTTTTTATTGTTTTGGGTAGGTTCTCAGGTTAAGAAGCACAGAAAGAATGCATGCATAGCTACAAAAATGGACGCAATTCTGTATCAGGGACTGGGGTTGGGGAGGGAGAGGGAAATTTGGGAACAAACAATGAATTGGGAGGGAGAAGGAGCACTATAACTGATTGTGATGATGTATATAGAACTCTATTTAAATTGATTTTCACTAAATGTTTGAAGCAGTAGGGAGGTAGCTAGCCCCACTATTGCCTTCTGTCTCTTGGTTATGGAATAAACCTGAGTTTCTCCAATTAAAGAACTCTATTTAAAAGACTTAAGTATGAAAGTGTATGATATGTGAATATTCTATCAAGAAATATACTAGAAAAAAAAGATCAGAAAGAAAGAAAATAAGAAAGAAAGAAACCTAACTTAACCAGTGAATACCATAGGTGAAGGGGGAAGAGTTTTTGTTTAGGAGGCATTGAGTTTTTGTTAATGGTGGTGGAATAATGTGGAAAATAATATCAATAATGGTTGCAAAACATAAAGAGCATACGCAATGGCATTGACTCATTATGTAGAAATTGTTGGATTCGAAAATGTTTTGTTGTCTACATTTTTGTCACAATTAAAAAATCATAATTACTAATAACAATGAGTATAAGGAAGAAGAAATGTTAGAAATCAACTGTAGTAATGATTGTGCAACTATTCTTGCCATAAATGAACTACTGAATTATATACTATGTGAATGAAGTGCCAATAAAACTGTTTTAAAAATACCATGGCTGGATCAGGCACACTTTAGGTCTCAAAGTAACCTCCCAGATTTTCAACACTCTAATGTGGACTAGTTGAGCCAATTTAGCCAATGCAACACTGCACTTATCTCCTGACTGCTGCTCCCATTGGCACTGATTGTGGATCCAAGTAAGACAAAATCCTTGACAGCTTCAATCTTTTCTTCATTTATCCTGATGTTACCTATTAGTTTAGTTGTACTGATTTTAATCTTGTTTACATTGAGTTATGATCCATACTGAAGATTGCAACCCTTGATCTTCATCAGCAAGTACTTCAAGTCCTCCTCACTTTCAGCAAGCAAGGTTGTGTCACCTGAATATAGGAGGTTGTTATTAAGCCTTCCTCCAATCCTGATGCTGTATTTTTCTTCATATAATGCAGCTTCATGGAATATTTGCTCAGCATACAGATTGAATAAGTATGGTAAGAAGATACAACCCTGATGCATACTTGTACTGATTTTAAACCATACACTTTCCACTGCTGCCTTTTGAAACATTTATAAGTTCTGCATGAAAACAGGGTAAGATTCTGCAATTCCCCTTCTTAATGCTATTCATTGTTGGTTATGATCCACAGTCAAATGCCTTGACATAGTCAATAAAACACAACTAAATATTATTTATTTATTTTATTCTAAATCATTTTATCGGGGGCTTGTGGTGCTCTTTTCACAATCCATCTATACATCCATTGTGTCAAGCACAGTTTTACATTTGTTGCCACCATCATTTTCAAAACCTTTTCTTTCTACTTGAGCTCTGCTTTCAGCTATGATCCATCTCCCATAAACAATGGTTTCCCTTGTTCCACATCCTCTTCTGAATCCAGCCTGAACCTCTGGCAGCTCTCTGCCAATGTGCAGTTAAAACCATTTCTAGATGATCATCAGCAAAATTTTACTTGTATGTGATACTTGAGCATTTTGTTGAGACATCTTTCTTTGAAATGGGTACATTGATGAATCTCTTCCACTCAGTTGACCAAATAGCTGTCTTCCAAATTTTCTTAAATAAATGAGAAAGTGCTTCCACTGCTACATGAGCTTATAGAAACATTTCAATTGGCATTCCATCAATTTCTAGAACCTTGTTTTTGGCTAATGCTTTCAGTGCAGCTTGAACTTCTTTCACTACCATTGGATATTGCTCATTCCTTCAATATCATTGATTCTAGCTCAAATGCTACCTCCTGAAATGGCGTTCTATTGCATTATCTATAGCAAAAAAACTAAAAGTGACAGTATTACAATAATTGCATTTGCATACTTTTGAAAAGTTCATTTCTTGACTAACAGTTTATAGATATATTGAAATTATATTTAAATATAAATATATGCAACATATCTCAATGCATTTTTCCTCAATGCATGTTGTACTGAACATTAATAAGGGAAATACTTATTATTGATACATGCTTGTTTACTTTTGTTCCTTTCTTGGGCTTCTCTGACTCTTATGCTTCTTGTACTTTTAAAAGAAGTTTTTAAAAGAATTTGTTTTGGTTATATTTTCTGAAGTACTCTTCAAATCTACGATTAATATTTCCTATATACTCATGTATTTTTATTGAGGAATTAATGTACTGAGGTATTTATTAGGCTCAGAAAAAAGTATTTTAGCGTGAAAGAGATTCTGACTTATTTTATGCCATATAATGTTTTCAAGGCCATATCTACTAAAACAGTGTTTTACGAGGTAAACTTCATCAATTTGTCTTCATATAATACAAAGTTGAAGAGTAATGAAAATATCCATTGTTGTTGCACTGATTCTGAGTCACAGCGACCCTAGAGGAAGATGAGAACTTTTCCATATGGGAGCAGGCAGTATCATCTTTGTCCTACAGAGTAGGTAACAAATTTGAACTGAAAACCATGTAGCTAAACCACTATACCACCAGGAACACTAAAATGTAATAATTTGATAAATACATTTGTTACCGTATCACAAGTCTTCTCAACTCCATTGCATTACAGGACAAAATATACACTTATAAAAATAAAACAATTTCACTGGCATCCAGTAGATGTTGACTCATAGTGACCATATAAGACATGGTAGAAATTCCCTTCTGGGTTTCTGAGACTGTAACTCTTTTTTCATGTATAAGATTTTTTAATTTTTCTTAAAAAGGAGGTATATTTTCACATTTTAAATGTATTATTAATTGGGAATTAATACATATATCATTCCATGGTTCAATCATGTCAAGTAGTACTGTATGTATAATTGCTACCAGTTTCCACACATTCTTTTCCTTCCTGATCTCCTTGACATTCTCTTCCTTTGATTCCCACCCCACCTCTCCCCCGCACCCTCACCACTGTACCCACCCCACCTCCACAAACCCTGATTCGACTTGCTGTCCCTAGAAGTTCATCAATCCTGGGTCTGATATACTGAAAAACAGAAAAACATATTAACATGTCTTCCAGAGGGTGACCCACAAAGACATGACACCGCTGAAATAAACTCTGATACTAACAAACAAACAAAAACAAAACAAAAACTTGTAAAATTACGGAAAACATTGAGAACCAGATCAGGTCCAGCGTGCATCAAAGGGGCATTAACTGACAAAGCTTTACGTGTTTAAGTCAGTTTTGTCTCTTTGATCTTCTACACTCATCTCTCCAGTAAACACTGTGCTCAAGTCCTTCAAATGTGGATAGAGGGAGATCATTGCAAGCGTGTTACCTATGGAGTTCCCACAAATATATCTGATGAGAGCAAAAGGCCCCCTCTTTCTCTTATGAAGCAGCTGATAGTTTCAAACTGCTGACCTTGCAGACCACAGCCTAACACATAATCACTATGCCATCAATAATATTAGAAATCAAATTTTCACTTTTCTACAATTTGATATGTTTCCAAGTGCATTTATAGAATTTCAGAACGAAAGCTATTTGAGTTATTAAGATTTCATGTGTTCATTTCTGACCTTGCTATTGGAGAGATATATTTAAAAATCTTATCATTCATAGGCCTTGTGATTATTAATAAGGCACACACACCTTGGAATAATCAACTATTGGAGATCAAAAGGGCAGCATTTACCCGAGGAGAATATTCCCAAAGGTTATGAAGATTGGAAACTAGAGACCCGAGGAAGGATAAGCTACGTATTGTTCCATTGAGGGGTATGGCATCAATAATTGGAAAGACAGGCTGCTCTGCAACCTGATCGCAAGTCATATTTTTGAAATAGAAAATAAATCAGTAGTATTAAATAATTTATACTGAATTGGACAAAACTCAACCCAAACTGGAATGATTAAAAAATATCTGAATCACAGGATGCAATAGCTTACTGTGCCAGCCTGGCCAATGAACACAAGTAGGATTAACTGAAGGGCAGAGGGATTAAATGGTGAGTCTCGCCTTGCTTGTTCTGTGCCTCAATTTAAAGGGGTACACTACCTGTAGGATGCCTAGCCTGTGGAATGTGTCGCTGTAAGTTGAGGTCCCTTTAAGCCAACACGACTGGAATGTTCATCTCTGGGGCTGGGGACTGACAGTTGATGACAGTTGGGGACCTGCCTTGCTGTTTGCTGCCTGGGTATATATAGCCCAGCTCTTTCTACAGAAAGGGACTGGCAACTGGTGGCCCTCAAGCCTTAAAGGTCTACTAGTGTCTCACTGCTTTATAATTTAAATGTTAATTTCTTGTATTATCTATCTGTATATAATTCAACGGTTCATTTCTTGTATTATATATCTATCTTTATAAATATATTTATATATAATTACTAGCAATCTGGTTTTGTCTCTCTAGAGAACCAAGTCTAACACATTTTGGTACCAGGAGTGCTTCTAGAGAAATAAACCATAAATATGGGTTTCTTGAATTGGCTTTCCAACCTGATTAGTCCTGACGTGGATACGTCTGCTACCCTTACTCCATGGTGTGAAATAGCAAAGATAACACCTAAAGTAGCATCACCGGTAGATGACGTGCTGGATAAAGGGATTGTATGTCTGATATTTTCAAGGAGTTTTGTGATAATGACAAGTAGAGGGAAGCTGGTTGGCTGGTCCTTCGTACAATGGAAAGCGTGATTAAGGAGAGGGATGATCTCAGAGCCTCAAAAGCACGCCTCAGGTGCAGATTAACAGATTTGAAAACTTCTATCTGTACTACGAAGGCGAGCCTGCTCTCCTCTAGTAAAATAGCTGACATTGCTGAGAACCAGGTCCAGAGTCTCATTATACGAGTGGCTGAATTACAACGGCAGCTGAATTGTTGATCTAGAGTAGTGTCTGAAACCAAAGTAAGGGCATTAATTGGGAAAAAGTTGGGACCCTGAAACATGGGATAGGAACATATGGGCTGATGATCCAGAAGAAGAGGATATTGAGTCCTTAGGAACACCTGAGCAGATTAGCCAAACTATTCAAGTTGATATGCCAGGTGGGGCTGCATCAGTAGCATTACCTCAGGAAGATGCCTCACAAGATATTGCTGAGAGCACCCAGGAAACACCCTCACCACCCACTATTTCAGCTAGACCTGTCACTAAAATGAAGTCTCAGAAAGCTCCAAAAAGTGAGGTTGAGATGATTATCCAAGAAGAAGCGCGCTACACACATAAAGACCTGCTCGAGTTTTCAAATACGTACAAACAAAAGCCTGGAGAATATCCCTGGGAATGGTTACTAAGGGAGTGGGATACTGGTGCATGAAATGTAATATTAGACCAGTCTGAGTTTCTGGATATGAGACCGCTAAACACAGATTCTTCTTTCAATGTCTCTGTGAGACAGGCTAAAAGAGGATCTAATTCTTTATTTGGTTGGTTCAATGAAGCATGAACTGCCAGGTGGCCTAGATTAGATCAACTTGAAGAACCTGACCTACCTTGGTACACTGTAGAGGAAGGCATCCAAAAGCTTAGAGAAATTGGTATGTTAGAATGGATCTATCAGGATATTCCCATAGACCCAAAAAGGGGGTGTCCTGAGGACATACTCTTTACCACAACCATAAGGAACAAGTTTGTGAAGTGGGCCCCAGCATCTCTTAAGACTCCTGTAATTGCTATTGTATGTGCTCCAGGATTAACAATGGGCACTGCCCTAAGCGAACTCCGACATTTGCCCACAATGGGGCTGATTGGTCCCCGTGATGGTAGAGGGCAGGTGTCAGCACTGAATCAACAGAGACAGGGTGGGGGTGGTTACAATAGACAACAAGGTTTCAATAGTAATCAAAGAAACCTTTCTCGTGTGGAATTATGGCATTGGCTACTTAGCCATGGTGTCCCTAGGAATGAAATAGATGGGAAGCCTACTAAATATTTACGTGATCTGTACAGGCAAAAGAATGGTAGATCAGGTGAACAGCAGAATAGACAGTCAGGATGGCTCAATCAATTCCCAGACCTGAGCCAGTTTACAGACCCACAACCCCTTGAATGAGGGGGAGGCCGGGTCCCTTTGAAGGAGGACCCTGCTATATCAGCGAAGGTCTATACTGTTAGTCTTTCTTTCAGCCTTCCCGAAAGGGACCTGCGGCCTTCCACAAGAGTGACTGCTCATTGTGGGAAAGGAAATAATCAAACTTTTCGGGGATTACTAGACACTGACTCAGAACTGACACTAATTCCAGGAGACCCAAAATGTTTCAAAGGCCCACCAGCCAGAGTGGGGGCTCATGGAGGTCAAGTTATCAATGGAGTTTTAGCTGAGGTATGACTCACTGTGGGTCCAGTGGGCCCCCGGACCCGTCCTGTGGTTATTTCCCCAGTTGCAGAATGCATTATTGGAATAGACACACTTAGTAACTGGCAGAACCCCGATATTGAATCCCTAAAATGTGGAATAAAGGCTACCATGGTAGGAACAGGTTCATGGTAGGAAAGGCCAAGTAGACACCATTAGAATTGCCATTACCTAAGAGAATAGTAAACTAAAAGCAGTACAGTATTCCTGGAGGGATTACAGAGATCAGTGCCACCATCAAAGACTTGAAGGATACAGGGGTGGTGATTCCTACTACATACCCATTTAACTCACCTATTTGGCCTGTAAGGAAGACAGATGGATCCTGGTGAATGACAGCGGATTATCATAAACTTAACCAGGTGGTGACTCCAATTTCAGCTGTGGTCCCAGCTGTGATTACATTGCTTGAGCAAATTAATACTTCTCCTCATGCTTGGTATGCAGCTATTGATCTGGCTAATGCCTTCTTCTCAAGACCAGTCTCAAAGGACCACCTGAAGCAGTTTGTCTTCAGCTGGCAGGGACAACAATATACTTTCACAATTCTCCCGCAGGAGTACATCAACTCTTCTGCCCTGTGCCATAATTTAGTCCAAAGGAACCTTGACCACATGTCTATTACCAAAAAAGTCACATTGCTTCATTATATGGATGACATCATGCTGATTGGACCCGCTAAGGAGAATGTATCAAAGACTCTAGAATCCTTGGTACAATATCTTCGTACAAGAGGTAGGGAAATTAACCCAACAAAGATTTAGGTACCCTCAACATCAGTAAAATTTCTAGGGGTCCAGTGGGGTGGGGCATGTCGAGATATTCCTACTAAAGTGAAGGATAAGCTATTGCATTTAGCGCTCCCAACGACTGAAAAAGACGCACAAAACCTAGTGGGCCTCTTCAGATTTTGGAGGCAACATATCCCTCACTTGGGTGTTCTACTTCAACCTATTTATCAAATGACATGAAAAGCCTCCATTTTTGAATGGGGTCCAGAACAAGAAAAGGCTCTTCAACAGGTTCAGGCTGCCATGCAAGCTGCTTTGCCACTGGGACCATATGATCCAGCTGACCCAATGGTGCTAGAGGTGTCAGTTGTAGATAAAGATGCAGTGTGGAGTCTTTGGCAGACCCCTATTAGTGAATCACAGTGTAGACCATTGGGATTTTGGAGTAAAGTCTTGCCATCCTCTGCAAACAACTACTCTCCCTTTGAAAAACAGCTGTTGGCCTGTTACTGGGCCTTGGTGGAGACTGAACGCCTCACCATGGGCCATCAAGTCACCATGAGGCCTGAATTACCCATCATGAACTGGGTATTGTCTGACCCACGTAATCATAAAGTTGGACGTGCACAGCAACACTCCATTGTTAAATGGAAGTGGTATATACGAGATCGGGCCAAAGCAGGACATGAAGGAACAAGTAAGCTGCATTAAGAAGTGACCCAAATGTCCACAGTCTCCACTCCTGTCACATTGCCTCCTTTCTCCCAGTCTGCACCTATGGCCGCCTGGGGAGTTCCTTACCATAATTTAAGTGAAGACCAAAAAAGTCATGATTGGTTTACGGATGGCTCTGCACGATATGCAGGTACCACTCTTAAGTGGACAGCAGCAGCACTACAGCCCCTTTCTACGATCTCCCTAAAGGACAGTGGTGAAGGGAAATCTTACCAATGGGCAGAACTTCGAGCAGTGTACCTGGCTGTTCAGTTTGCATATAACGAAAAATGGTCAGATGTGAGTCTTTATACTGATGCTTGGGCCGTGGCTAATGGCTTGGCTGGATGGTCAGGGATTTGGAAGGACCATGATTGGAAAAATTGGTGACAAGGAGGTGTGGGGGAAGAGGTATGTGGATAGACCTCTCTGAATAGGCCAAGTAAGTAAAGGTAATTGTATCTCACGTGAACGCTCACCAAAGGATTACCTCTGAAGAGGAGGACTTTAATAATCAAGTGGATAAAATGACACGCGCTGTGGAGACTAGTCCTCCTCTTTCCTCTGCCACTCCTGTTATTGCCCAATGGACACATGAACAAAGCGGACATGGCGGCAGAGATGGAGGTAATTCATGGGCACAGCAACATGGACTTCCACTCACCAAGACTGACTTGGCCACTGCCACTGCTGAGTGCCCCATTTGCCAGCAACAGAAACCAACATTAAATCCAAGATATGGGACCATTCCTCGGGGAGATCAACCAACAACTTGGTGGCAGGTTGATTACATAGGACCACTTCCATCATGGAGGGGACAGCATTTTGTTCTTACTGGAATAGACACCTACTGTGGGTACGGATTTGCCTTCCCTGCACATGATGCTTCTGCCAAAACTACTATTCGTGGACTTACAGAATGCCTCATCCACCGGCATGGCATCCCACATAGCATTGCTTCAGATCAAGGAACTCACTTTGCAGAAAATACAGTGCGAAAATGGCCCCATTCTCATGGAATCCACTGGTCGTATCATGTTCATCATCATCCTGAAGCTGCTGGCCTGATATAATGATGGAATGGGCTCCTAAAGACACAATTATGGCACCAACTAGGTGACAACAACTTGCGGGCCTGCGGCAGTGTTCTCCAGGAAGCTGTATACGCTCTAAACCAGTGGCCAATATATGGTGCTGTGTCTCCAATAGCCAGAATTCATGGGTCCAGGAACCAAGGGGTGGAAGCTAGAGTGGCACCACTCACTATTACTCCTAATGATCCACTTGAAGCATTTTTGCTTCCTGTCCCCGCAACCCTGTGTTCCTCAGGCCTGGAGGTCCTGGTCCCGAAGAAAGGAACTCTCCCACCTGGAAACACAGCACCGATTTCACTGAACTGGCAGCTGAGAATGCCCCCTGGCTCTTTGGACTTCTCATGCCTTTGGATCAACAAGTCAGGAAGAGTGTCACTTTACTAAGTGATGCGATTGATCCTGATTACCAAGGAGAAATTGGACTGGTACTACATAATGGAGGTAAAGAAGAATATGTCTGGAATCCAGGAGATCCAATAGGCTGACTCTTATTGCTACCATGCTCTGTTATTAAAGTAAATTGTAAGTTACAGCAACCCAATCCTGACAGGACTTATATGACCCAGACCCCTCAGGAATGAAGATCTGGGTCACCCCGCCAGGCCAAAAACCACAGCCAGCTGAGGTGCTTGCTTAGGGCAAAGGTAATACAGAATGAGTAGCAGTAGAAAGTAGTTCTACCTATCAATTACGACCACGTGATCAACTGCAAAAGCAAGGTTTGTAATTGTCAATGTATTTTCCTTTTATGTGACTATTGCATATATTTCCTTTGTTCAGGGATGATATATCAGATAAATTTGACTCAATGTGTTCTCATTTATATGTATGATAGATGATTGATGATAAGTAAAAGTGAGATTTCATTAATGTCTGGAAATTATATCAGTATATATGGCTAAAGAATTGTGTACAGGTGCCAGATTCGCAAGGGGTGGATTGTGATAGTTTATTGTGCCAGCCTGGCCAATAAGCTCAAGTAGGATTAATTGAAGGGCAGAGAGATAAATGGTTCGTGAGCCTCGCCTTGCTTGTCTCTCGCTCTTTAATCATCGGACCAGTGTGTGGCTGCCTTGCTTGTTCTGTGCCCCAATTTAAAGGGTACACTACCTGTGGGACGCCTAGCCTGTGGACTGTGTCGCTGCAAGTTAAGGTCCCATTAAGCCCACACGATTGGAATGTTCATCTCTGGAGCTGGGGACTGACAGTTGGTGACAGTTGGCGTTTGCTGCCTGGTTATATAGCCCAGTTGGTGTTTGATGCCTGGGTATATAGCCCAGCTCTCTCTACAGAAGAGGAACTGGCAGCCCTCAAGGCTGAAAGGACTGCTAGTGTCTCACTGCTTTATAATTTATAATTTAACTGTTCATTTCTTGTATTATCTTGCTACCTATCTGTATATAATTTATTGGTTCATTTCTTGTGTTATCTATCTATCTAATTACTAGCAATCTGGTTTTGTCTCTCTAGAGAACTCTGTGTAACACAGAATGAATAACATAATTGTAGGTGAATGGATACAATGGATGATGTAAGGTATGGCAAAAATTAATATAATAATAAGGTTTCCTGTGGGGTGGGGAAGAGAAGTGATAAAGGGAGCTGATATCTAAGAGTCAACAAGAAAGAAAATGTTTTGAAACTAATCATGGAAATGATTACACAATTGTGCTTGATCTATTTGAATCATGGATTGTTGTAATATCAGTAAAAGCTCCCGGTAATAAAAATAAATTCAGTAAAATAAATAATTAATAATCCAACTAACTTCTCTGTGCTGATCTTATAACCAATTTTTTCAATTAGTTTGAGCTATTTGTTGATTCAATCTTTGGGGGTTTCTATGTATAAGAATATATTATCTGTGGATAGAGTTGTAAGATAATATAGAGACCGACTCATATTAATGACGGGTTCCAGAGGGATAGGATCTGCTATCAGAAAACGTATAGATAAGAAAAAGGATAGATGCTGTTGGAGTGTGTCGTCCCTGCAGTATAGGCACTTCAGTTCACCGAAATTTATTAGGTGCAGGCTTAAATCCATTCCCTGAACACAGCCTGCAATCATTACACATTCTTCACAAAGGGATAGTGCACAATTTGAAGGTTTACAAAGCAGCATTAACATATCAGACAAGTTATTCACAGATAGGAGGGGAGGATGTACCTGGGAAAATGAAGTAACTGATAAGTTTGCAGACTGCTGCCTTTTGCAGCTTTAGTCAGGTAATAGGCAGCAAATGTTTGCTTATCTCAGGCGGAGAAGCAGACCAGTCATTGCTTCATCATATCCCATGGCGGAGCAATCAGCATTCTTCTACAAGTCATGAACTGTGGAAGGTGGTGATCCTTTCCTGTTTGCCTTATGAGTAAACAGCTTTCCCCCCACAGTTTTATTTCTTTTGTGTCTATGCGTGTACTTTTAATGTCCAAAACTTCTAGGACAATATTAAAAAAAATTCATGATAAAGGGCAACATTATCTCATTACTATTCTAAGGGAGGCATATTTTCAGATTTTTTTCTTTAAGTGAGATGCTGGCGATTGATTTCTCATATATGGCACTTGTTGACAAACTTCCCTTTTATTTCTATTTTTAATGTTTTAATCAGGAATGGATGTTGAATTTTATCAAATGTTTTTTCTGCATCAATTGATATAATAATTAAGATTTTCCATTATTTTGTTTATATAGTTAATTATATTGACTGATTCTCTAATATTAAACCATCCTTTCATATCCAGTATGAATCCCAATTGATCAGGATGTGGTTTTTTAAAAAAAATATTATTAGCTGGGCTCTGTGGTGCAATGGATAGTGCATTGGACTCCTACCTCTTCTCAAAAAGTAATTAAAATTATTATTATTTGTTGCATTGTCGGCTAGGATTTTATTGAGAATCTTGGTGTCTACATACATTTTCATCTAATATTTTGGATTCTGGTGACGTTTTTGCCTGGCTTAGATATCAGTTATAATGGCTTCATAAAGAGGGGGAGTAGGGGGGGGACGAGGAGTTGATATCAAGGGTTCAAGTAGAAAGAAAACGTTTTGAGAATGATGACGGAAATAAATGTACAAAAGTGCTTGACACAATGGATGGATGGATGGATGGATGGATTGTGATAAGAATTGTATGAGCCCCCAATAAAACCTTTTAACTTGCTTAAAAGTTTTTGTTATTTTTTGTTTTCTTGAGCTTTTAACTTTTTCTTTAAGGATGTTTTTTTTGGGGGGGGGATCTTGGTAGTATTTTTTTTCCAAATTCAAGAGAGTTTGTTGTCTTTTTTGAATGGAAAAATATCTTTGCCTTTCAACTATTTGATATCCACTCTTTTCCCTCTGTGCTTTTTAAAAACCTTCTTTGTAGAATGTTATTATTCCTTATTTTGATTCATTTAATTCTGTTTCCTCTGAGTATTACTTAAATAGTATGTTTTCTCTATAGTATTTTTTTCTGATACTTTTTGGTTATTGTTTATCATTGCTATAGATTTTTCTATCCAAAGAATTAATTTTTTAATTAATTGTAAAAGTGATTTGGTTTTTTACAGAATCCTTTAGTTTTTCCTTATCGGAAAAGGATTCAATTAGAGGGATAATTTTGCTGGATAAAAGTTTCTTGGTTGGCAATTTTTGTTTGCTTTTTTTCCTTTCAGAATTTCAACTATTATAATCATCTTTTTGTCAGCATGGTTTCAGTGGAAAAAATCTGTACTTATCCTAATTGGTTGGCCTTTGTATGTGATTGTACTTTTTTTTATTGTGCTGCCCTCAAGATGGTTTACATTTCTTTAATATTGGAAAATTTTACTATAATTGGCCTCAGTAATTTCCTTTAGGGATTGATTCTTTTATAGTTCTCTGGACTTCCTGAGTAGTTATTTTATGCTTTCTCATGTTATATTAGGGAAGTTCTCCCTTGATATTTCATTAATGATTTTATCTGTAGTTAGATCTGATTGATCAAGAAATCATTGCTCTTACAAAATTATATCATATAATCCTCTGCTTTGTTTCTACCAACAAAATCATTTATTACAACTACTGATTTTTCCTCTTTGTTCCCAAGTTTCATATTCTCATCATGAGTATTTATCAATTCATCTTGTTGCATGTGTGATTCATTTCAGATTAAAGAAATTGATATAATTCTTCAATTTCTTATCAGTGGTAATAGTTGTTGGTATATGATTTTCAATAATACTCTTCCTATTATCCTATCAAAGACAGTATTTCATTTCTTAATAGATCAGGAAATTGGTTTTTTTATGAAGAATATGATGTCATTCCTGTTTAATACACCATTCTTGGCATAAAAAATCATATGATTATCTTTTTCCAAATAACTGATACCAGTCCACTTCAGCTCACAAATGCCTAGAATATATATCTTCATGTGTTCCATTTCAATCTGGACAACTTTCAGTTTTCCTACATTCATGCTTAGTACATTTCAAGTCCTAATTTAATAGATGTTCGTAGCTGTCTCTTCTTATTGTGAATCATGCTCCATCAGCAAATGAAGGTCTCAAAAATTTTGTCCATCAATGTCATTAAGGACTTCAAGGAGGCAGTTCATCAGTTGTATTTTGAGTGCCTTCCAACCTGAGGGGTTGATCTTTTGACTCTATAAAAGGTAAAGTTGTATTGCTATTCATAAGTTTTTGTTCAGCTAATACCTCATCTTGTATTCCTCCTTCCTGGTTTGACTTAGTCTGAAATCTCTGCTGAACCCTGTCCGTCATGTGCTACCCTGATAGTATTTGAATTATAAGCTCATAGCTTCCAGCATCACAAACTGATAGATGAATGGTAGGACATGTCGTGTATTTTTATGCAAATGACATACACCATCTATGTCCTGTTTTCTGATCTCATTCCCCTGGGAAGCATTTCGTAATAGTTGTTGTACCATTTTTCTCCATTTTGTTGTCAGAAAATTAGTATAGCAAACTTGTAAAAATTATTCCCTAATGAGACAGAATGGTTAACAAAGAAATGTAGATGCTCAGTCTATTTTTGTGGTTATATATTAATTACACACTTACTTACAGACTTTAAATCAGAAAACATCCCCTCTCTTATGATGGGTTCTATGGTTATGTGTTAGGAGATGACATGAGCTTCTACCAGTAAACATTGAATTCTGCGTGCATAGAGCTTCAATGTCAACCAGAGGTGACAGATTAAATTCTTTTACCAGTATTTTCTGAGCCTACATAATATTTTTAAAGAGCCAAGTTTGAACTTTTATACCTGCTGATTCAAAAATTACTACAAAGTTGAGTAATAAAGACAAAGAAAAATATAATGCAAGGAACCACAGACTCAAAGTGAAACTACTTTATAAGGGAAACAGTCGCTATGAACCCTGGCCTCAAGCTACCTTAAGACCAAAAGAACTAGATGGTGCCCAGCTACCAAAACTGAGTGTTGTAATCAGGGTCACACCAATGGAATCTAATAAAATGGGATGAAATTTGAAACAGATGTTCAAAATCTAATGATAATAATAATACCGATTGAACAAGTTGATATTGGAAGACTCCCAAGATATGCCCTGGGGTACTAAGCCCTAAAGCCACCTTGTAGCTAAATAACAAACTGACTTTTAAAAATGTATATGATGCATGCATTTATTCTCTAAAGAGCAGATATTTGATATTTTTTATGAAAAAATAAGGCCAAGTCAAGGTGAAGTGTACATAGCTTGATGAAAGTAAAATATTTCAATAAAAAGTATACAAGAAAAAAGTACCTATTGGTAATTGCTGTGACATATGCAATTGTGAAAAAAGAGCAAAAGCAACCAAAAATACATGTAAATGCATATGTGTATAGATGTATATGAAAGGCATTTTAAAAATTCGTTGAAAACATCGAATTAAAAGATAATGGAATTTGTGTGTGTTTGCACATGTATATGCATCGATATGACATTACACACATATATGAATGTACAAGCATATTCTTGCATAAATCACATGGGAACACAATTATAGATATTTCTTAACGTAACGAAACACTTCAAAATATTGGATTTCTGGGTTTGCTGGATTAGGATCATAGTCTTGTGGATCCTCTCAATCAATTGACAACATATAGATCATAAAGTTATATTCTACAACTTTGATGAGTAGTATCCAGGGTCTTCAAAGCTTGTGACCAGCCATCTAAGATGACTCTTTTTTCACAAATACTGGTCTCCACTCATCTTGAGCAAAAGAGAAAAGAAATCAAAGGCTCCACGTAGAAATTAGATTATAGGGCAAATAGTCAATACACACCATGGCGTTAACTATCCTGAGACCAGAAGAACTAGATAATCTCTTTCTATCACTACCAACCATTCTAATTAAAGCCACAACAGATGAGAAGTGATAGAATGGAAGGCAAATGTAGAGCAGAACCTCAAATTCATGGGTTGGAGGAGATCTTCCAGACTAGCTGAGGAGCCCTATTAGCAAAGCAGTGATATATTGGGCTGTGAACTGCAAATTCACTACTTTGAAACCAACAGCTGTTCCTTAGGAGAAAAACAAGACTTTTTACTCCCATGAAGAGTTGCTGTCTTGGGAAACAACAGAGGTAGCTCTGCTATGTCCTGTAGGATTGCGATTAGTTGGAGTCAACCTGACAGCACTGACTTTGCTGTGGTGTCGGAGACTAGCTTAGACTGGATCCTTTCCCAAGACAATTGCACTTCAAACTTTGAATTAAAACTGACTTCTGAGGTCACCTTTTAGTTAAATAATGAATCGAATAAAAAAAAGCATCAATCTTTGTTGGCATAGTGGTTAGATTACATGTTGGGTGTTTAACTGCAAGGTGAACAGTTTGAAATCACCAGCCACTCTGAGGGAGAAAGGTGAGCTTTCTACTCCCATACAATCACTGTCATGGCCTGAGCATGATAGTGGGACAAGAGGCAAGTCAAAGGAAAGAGTGGAAAGAGCTAGGTGGCAAATGACATTTACAGAGGTCTAAATAAAGGCATGTATATATTTAAATATATTTATATATGAGGATGTGGAAATAGATCTATGTGCATATATTTATAGGTTTAATTTTAAGGTAGCAGATGAACATTGGGCCTCCACTCAAGTACTCCCTCAATGCAAGAATACTTTGTTCTATTAAACTGGCATTCTATGATGCTCACCTTCTCAACACATTTGCTGAAGACAAAGCAGGTGAATAAGCAAATGTGGTGAAGAAAGCTGATGGTGCCCAGCTATCAAAACACATAGCATCTGGGGTTTTAAAGGCTTAAAGGTAAACAAGTGGCCATCTAGCTCAGAAGCAACAAAGTCCACATAGAAGAAGCACATCAGCCTGGGCGATCACAAGGTGGTGAATGGATCAGGTATCAGGCATCATCAGAACAAAAAAATCATATCATAGTGAATGAGGGGGGAGTGCGGAGTGGAGACCTAAAGCCCATTTGTAGGCCACTGGACATCCCCTTACAGAAGGGTCTCGGGGAGTAGATGAGCCAGTCAGGGTGTGATGTAGCAAGGAAGAAACATACAACTTTCCTCAACTTCCTAAATGTTTCTTCCCACCCTGCCCCTGCCCCTATCGTGATCCCAATTCTGTCTTACAAATCTGGTTACACCAGAGGATGTACACTGGTACAGATAGGAACTGGAAACACAGGGAATCTAGGGTGGAAGATCCCTTCGGGATCAGTCCTGTGAATGGCAATACTGGGAGAGTGGAGGAAGTTTGGGTTGGAAAGGGGGGACCAATTACAAAGATCTACATATAACCTCCCCCCTGGGGGATGGACCACAAAAAAAGTGGGTGAAGGGAGATGTCAGATGGTCTAAGATATGACAAAATAATAATTTGTAAATTATCAAGAGTTCATGAAGGAAGGGGGAACAGGGAGGGAGGGGAAACATGAGGAGCTGATGCCAGGGGCTTAGGTGGGGAGTAAATGTTTTGAGAATGATGAGGACAATGAATGTACAAATGTGCTTTACACAGTTGATGTATGGATGGATTGTCATAAGACTTGTATGATCCCCTAACAAAATTATTATAAATAAATAGCTAGATAAATAGATAATTACTGTCTTGGAAACCCACAGAGGCAGTTCTAACACGTCCTATAGGATTGCTATGAGTTGGAATCATTTGATGGCAGGGAGTGCTTTCTTTAAAAACCACTAATAAGCAATTATTTTAAAGCAAAGAATAGGATGTAATGGCTGGAGATACCAGATTAATAAAAAGAGGTGAACCAGAATGTAATGATAAAATTCACACTCTGAAGAAAAATAGTTGAATTGGAACCTAAACTACCATATAAACCTTCACTGAATAAAACAATAACATAATAATTTAAAAAAGAAATAAAGACAGTATGCTCCCAGAATGAGCTGGGATCATATAGCTCAATGAACTAGAATACAGAGACCAAAAATAAACTCATGTGTATACGGTCAATGGATTTTAAACAAGAATATCAAGAAAATTTAATAGGGAAAGAGCCTTCTCTTGTACCTCTATCATATTGTATAAAACTGGACCCAAAATTCATCAGTGGTCTAAATATACACTTTTTGAGTTTATAAGATATATACAGGGAAAATCTTCATGACTTTGGATATAGCAATGATTTCTTAAATATGATACCTAAAGAACAAACAACAAAAAAGAAAAATTGGTCTTGATGATAATAAAAGTAAAAAGACAATTCACAGAATCAGAAATATATATTTGTGAATCATATATTTGAAAAGTATCTGGTATTCAAAATATATTACAAAAGAGCACTAAAAAGAAAGAAATCAATGAAAAATGCGCAGAGGATTTAGATAGAAATTTTCCACTGAAGATACACAAATGCTCAAGAAACACATGAAAAAAAATGAGTTACCATTGAGCATATGAGCTCTCTTGTGTTGAAAACGTTTTGGAATTAAGTGTCAGTGACAGCTGCACAACCTTATGAATATGCTAAAGAACATTGAATTGTACACTTTTAAAATGTGAAAAAATATTATGTGAATTATACTTCAATCTTGTTTAAAACATTAAATTTCAACAGCCAGCGAATATTTGTGAAGGATCAAAATTGTTCCATTCTTTTCTATTCTTATAACAAATAAATTTGAAGTGTCTCCTAATAAAAAGTTGAAAAAATAATTAACTGGGATCTGGTCGTGGGTATGCTGCAGACACATCTAACTTGAAATTCCTCTTGGAAAATATTTCTCTAACACTTTTCCTATCATATAAAAATTATGAAGTATAGAGAAAAATACAGACCCTGAGTGGTATGAAGGACGTATGAAATTGTGTGCTGTGATTGCTATTAGATTTTGGATATGTTAATTAATTTGGATAAGGGACCATTTAGTGAAATTTGCATGTAGTTTATAACTTTAATAGCAATGTATGCACATTCTAAAATTGACTGTGGTAAGTTTTGAACATACCATTCAATATAAGAAAGGTGAAAATTTCTGAGTTCTATAATTATAATGTGATAATGTAAGTCAATGTCTTTGAGCTTAGGAAATGCGCCACGAAATATTGATGGGTTAAGGACATGATACTTGCAATTGACTCTCAAATAATTAAAAAAGCATGGAGTGATGTGTTGATAAATTGACTCCTCAAAATAAGAGTACTTTTCATAGTATTTGTTGATTTCCATGGTATAAGTATGGCTGGAAACTACCCAGGGTAACACTGACAACAACTGTGCAACCATGGCACCTGTATAATTTGATCTTATTTCAAAAATTAAAAAATAAAAGACCTTCAGTATATAAATAGGATTTTAATATCTATACTACTAGAAAATAAAGAAAAACTCAGAAAATGAAAACTATAACAATCCTAAAACAGGCATATATTGCAATATTACAGAAAGCATGGTGATTATAAATACTTAAATAAACTTATAGAAATATATTCAAATATTTTAAATAAATATAGGGCATAAAATATTTTATTTGACTGATAGATGTTACAGATTTTTAGATAAACATCAACAATTTTAATGAAATTAAAATCACATACCAGACAATTCAACTATTTAAAATGTATACACAAAGAGTCTTAGTATATTTAGAGTTAAGCAATCAATTCATCGCAAATAATTTTAGCACATTTTATTCACCCCACAACATCCTTATTCTCCCCAGTCCTAGCCAATCACTAATATAAAAAGATTTCTTTTTCTCAAAAAACTGGTGCTTAAAAAATGGTAGAAAGATAGATTCCAATTTCTCGGTCAGCTAAGGTGAGCAGTTGTCAGCAGAGCTACGGAATTGGCTGTACCTGTCTGAGGAATCAGCCACTGAGAACCTTATGAAGAGCTGGGGAACATTATGAGATAATAGTGTCAGAACATGGGCCCCTATGATCGGAAAGCCCTCAAAATATGATTGAGTACAAACTGCCTTCTCATAGAAGAGTCAACCATAGTAGCACTGATAACGCAAAGCTTTGGGGACATTCATCAACTAAAAATTGAAAAGGAAAGGGGTAGGATTTTAAAAATATCCCTAAAGTTATCTATCTATACATAAAGAAGCCATCCTGAAAATATTGTAGATATCAGTCAATGCCTCTGTGAAGTAAGATTCTAAAGTCCTAATGTTTATGATAATGGTCATCAAATCATTAATGGCAGAGAAAAATAGTCAAGTGTATGCAGTGAGGTAGGTTTCTGAGGAATCATCTCCAACAGGAATTTAAGAAATGGAGGTGGGAATGTTGTACTGTTTCTTATCAAACGTTGATAATACATCCATCAAAATAAGGAAAATATCAATTGTGTATCCTAAAACCATCTAGATGGAAGATTTTTGTTGTTTGTTTCTCCCTCTTATTCTTAGTTCTCTCTACACTCCTTTGTTCATAAAAAGCACAAAACAAAAATTGAAGCTGTTGAATTTATAATATCAAGTGCAACTCTGCATGTTGTCTATCGACGTACAGCTTGCCTCATTACGCTGACATAATCCATTCCCTTGGTAGCACTTTTCTGGTTCACAGGGAGTCACAAAGTTGAGAAGAACTCCCTCTCTTGGTACAAGTGAAAGGGTGTGGGTCAGAATAGTGGCCCAGCTTACTCTTCACCCAACAAGAGAAGGATGGATAATATCCATATATTACAGAACAGACTCCATTGCCCTCTCTCCTTCGTCAAAAAGAGTTAGCGGATATCCAAGAACGAAATTCCTAAAAATGAAAGGATCTCAAGTTTAGCATTCTATCTTTAAATTGAATTATTCTAAATCTCTCTTTTTTTAACTGTAAGAAACTGAGCTACTGGAGTGCTCCTTTATCTGTCCCTGGAACTTTCCAAACTCTTTTTTCCCTCACTTTATTATCATCACTATTATATTTATTTTACTTGGAAATAGCTTGACTCACAATAAATGACCAAAAACTTATAGAGTTTCAGTATAACCTGTATTAAACTTCCCCTCATAATATTCAACATTGATACAATAATATTTACTCAGTTTCATTGTACACATTTTGGTATATAGTTCTATGAAATTTTATCATATATCTAGGGATGTGTAAACATTGTCAAAATCAAGCAGTATTGTATCATCACAAATGCATCCAATATATTATCACTTATGTTATGCAGAGACACAAACAAGTGCCATATATATATACATATATATGTATATATAAATATACACACACCTACATACATATAATATTATATCAAGAAGGCATACCAACCCAGTACAAATCAAGTCCCTAACTTTAATGCAAGCAGAACCCTCTTTAGACTCACATAGCTGAAGACCTATAACACAGAAAGATACAGCTGGATGCAGGAATATCACAGGCTGATGAGCACAGAGTCACATAGATCTAAGGTTGGTGGAAACATAGTAGGGCATAGACAACTCTCAGAGTCAAGTAGCCCATGTGGGACCTTCCATGGAGGCAGGCACAGGGTTCCAGCAAGCAGGAAAGTGGAAGGACAGAGAGAGAGAAGTTCCCAGTTTCTCCCTTAAAACAAGGCCACTGCCCCCCCCCCAAGGAAGTATCAGCAGGCTATGTATGACACTTTCATACAAAATCAAGTTGACATAAAATCATCCAACTTCCACATCACTTAATAGCCACACCCTACCTTCAGCTCAAAGTCCTTTGCCAGCACTGATCTGGTCTCTATCAGCATGTTTCACTCTTCTTATATATAAATAGATATAAACATTTTATGAAATGTAGGACCTTGAAATTAGTTTTTTAAATTAATTATTTTTAATAACTTTGGTATCTATTCAAGTTATTGCATGCACCAATAATTTATGCCTTTATATTACTGAGTAGTATTTAATTGTATAGATATCCTACTACTTACCAATTTATCCAATGATGGATAGTTGCATTATTTTCAGATTTTACTACAACTAATACTAGTGTCAGGAATATTTATGTGCAAGCTTTTATGTGAACATATATATTTTTATTTATTAAAAAATTTGTCAGATATTGAAATAGAACTAAAATATACTATGTACGTTGTGGAATATTTTGGTTTATAGGAAACTGCTAAACTGATTTTCTGAGTAGCTGCATCATTTTACATCCTCACCAACATTCCCTGAGATCCAGTTTCTCACCTCCTTCCCATGTCTTGATTTATTATCAGTGTGTGTTATATGAGTCATTCTGAGAGATGTGTGGTGATATTTCATTAAAAAATTAAATTTTTCCATCCCTAAAGGAATGAAAATATTTTCATGTGTTTATTTCCATCTACGTATCATCTTCGGTGAGTGTCTTTTCAAGTCTTTTGTGCATTTTCTAATTGAATTGTGTTTTTTCAAACTGATGGATTTGGAGAGTTCATTAGATATTCTAGACTTTACTATTTACAGAAATATGATTTAGAAAAATAATTTTCTAATATATGCCTTGCCTTTATTCTGTTAACATGTTTTTTTCACAATAAAAATTTTCATTTTGATAATGTTCAATGTGAAATATCTAAAAAATTTTCAGTGGTCCTAAGTCACAAAGACTATCATTGATACTTTCTTCTAAAAATTTCACAGTATTATGTTTTATAAGTATATTAATTATCCAATTTGAGTTGTTTGGCATATAAGGTAAGAAGTTTAAAGAACTTTTTTGTATTCGGATGTCCAATTGTTAATGCCATTGGTTATGTACTTCTTACTTCACACACTGTAAAGAAATGAATTGGTTGTACCTATGTGCTTTTATGTGGGGGCTGTGTATTGTGTTTCCCTGATCTATTTACTTATGCCTTCTTAATAGCACATAGTCTTGAACACAATAGACACATAGTAAGTCTTAAAATCAGGAAGTGTTATTCCTACATCTGCTTCCAAAATGATTTTTGCTATTCTTGTTCATTTATCATTCCATACAAATTTTAGAATGAGCTTGTCTATATCTACAAAGAATCATTCAGGCTGAATTTCTTCAGTGTAATTCTTTTATTATTATTATTTTATTTCTTTCTATTTCTCTTCTTTCCATGTGCATTACTTCTTCATTCCCAATTCCCCATTAACTGGTATACAGCCCCTGATTTATGTCTTCCTGCACTTTTCTCCAAGTTCTTATAACCATAAAACACATTTTCAATTAGATATATGTCCAAATGGGAGCATCAATGTTTCTTTAACCTAGCAAAAATTTTATTATAAAGACATCTTTTCATCATACATGTCTTTTCCAGAAATATTATGGGAATGTTCCACAAATGAACATGGAAAATTTCCCTTTATTCTTAATTTACTCAAAAATATCGTTTATAATATTTATGTCCAACACAATATTGCTATGAGAATTCTTAAAAAGAGAAGACTATAATCATCAAGTAGAGGTGGAGATGATTCATACAATACCTTATTGGAAGGCAGAGACTCTGAGCTTTGATATTCTTTTTTTTTATCATGTTATTGGGGCTCATAAGGCTCTTATCAGAGTCTGTACATACATCAATTGAGCAAAGCACCCTTATACATTCGTTGCACTCATCATTCACATAATTCACCTTCCACTTGGGTCCCTGGAATCAGCTCGGTTTCCCTTTTTTTTCTCCCGTCCCCCTCCCTCCCCGATCCCACCCCTGGTCCCTTGATAGTTTATAAATAATTATTCTATCTTATCTTACACTCTCCGGCGTCTCCCCTCACCCGCCTCCCCATTGCCCATCTCCCAGAGAGGAGGTTACACATAGATCTCCAAGATCGGTTCTCCCTTTCTACACCCCCTTCCCTCCTGGTGTCGCCACTCCCACCAAGAAGAATAAACATCCATCCCACAATAAACGGGAGGAAGCATAGATAGTTGGAGGGAGGGCAGGCCACACCTAGGGAGGTACATGAGAGCCCAGCATAAAGAAGTAATAGTGGGGCAGGGGGAGGGAGAACCGGGAGGGGGAGAATCCAAGTGGATGGTATGGGGGGGGGACAGGGTACTAACCCACCCGTGGGAGAGTATCGGTTGTGTCCCCACAGATCTGGAACATGCATACGGACCCCACCACGACACACCAAACAAGGAGGGCAACACTAAGTACAGAGGTCTACACAAAGAGGCTGGACGACACGCTGGCCCAAACCAGAATTAGGCCGACCCCCACACTCGAAGGGAATACCACAGAAAACAAAAATAGATCGTCCGGAGTGGGAAAGGAACTGACCCACCACACCACATCCAGAAGGAAGCTGAAACAAAAGAAGGAGAAAGGACGTAGTGGAGTACATCTGGGGCCACCAAGCCCAAGGTCCACCAAGCCCAAGGGCCCCTCATACAGAGAGGACCATTCAGCTGGCCACACGACGAGATGCGACATCCTGCACCAACCCATGGCCCTACACGGGACAGCACCTGAGACACAGTGGGGGATGTGCGACTGAGCTGACCCCGCCACACTGAGGCAAACACTGGGGGCGTGCGATATTCTTAAGCAAATAGCTAATTCTGACCTGTCTGTAAATGAGAGTAGCTCCATCCTATTTAGCTGGTCAATCACATCAAAACACCCAGCTGCATGATTTCTTAACCCCTAAGAACAGGGCAGCATTGTTGAGCCCTAGGAACAGTGCAACCTCCCTGCTTATACTTCTTTCCCTGGCAGGGCCCATCTCCTGGACACTGGTGCCTGGCACCACCCAAAATGCTTACTTGCAATGCTGATTCCAGAGCCCCTGCTAGGTCAAGTCACTGAGCAGGAGGTCCAGGAACCCCCTTTGACAACAAACCCCGGGAGATAGGCTCCACTCTTAGGAAGCACATAGGAGAAGGGAGGAATAGATTTAATAACTCACTACTAAGGAAAGAAGTTATACGGTACGACGAAGAATGAAACACAGTCAGAAAGGGCAAACCACTTTTTTATTGAAGAATGAATTACAGCATGAATGTCAATCTCAGTGTCCCTGTTGCCCCTGAGCCCCAAGTTCTCTGCTATGCTTAGAGTTCTCTAAAAGCATTTTCTCTGGACCACAGAAGGCCCATACTCCTTGAAATCAGCGCTGGTGATCCACATGTCCTTAAAAGTGCTCGTGGAGCTCATTATAGATGCACCAATCCACCCACATAAATACCTATCGTAGTAAGCTATGATCTTGATGGCGGTTCCTTGTTCAGCTGTTGGTTCCAGTTCTTTAAAGAGGCGTTCTTTGAACCCGGATAAAAGCGTGGTGCCCCCAGACAGCACAATTCCTTTAAAAAGGGAACTCTGGATGTCCGTGTCGCATTTCATGATGCTATTGATGATCATTTCCGTTATCCCAGGGCTTCGGAAGTCCATCTGGCTAGGTGTAAAGAGGGCCTCGGGAACCTGGTACAGCTGGTCTCCAAAGTAGATGACGTTACCATCCGGCAGTCGGTATTCTTTCCGGGGCTCACACCGGCTTTTCTTTGGCTCCTTTCCTGGATCCAAGGCCACGTAGCACAGCTTCTCTTTAATGTCCTCCACCACGGCTTTGTTGATTGCGGAGTAGTGGCTATACCCTCGGGTCAGGAGAATCCAGGTGAGGTACTCGGTGAGGTCGTTTCCGGACACGTTGAGTGTACTGACGGCATGAGGCAGGGCATGACCCTCAAAGACCGGAACGGTGCAAGTCACCCCGTGCCCGCTGTCCACGACCAGGCCGGTGACACTGGCAGAGGCGTAGAGGACTACCACCGCTTGATTCGACAGGTAGAAAGCAGGCACTTTAAAGTTCTCAAACATCACCTCGGCCATCTTCTCACGACTCTGGCTTGGGGTTAAGGAGGGCTCCGTCATGAGTACTGGCTGCTCACTGGGTGTCACGCCAAGCTCACACTCGAAAAGGTGCTGCCAGACCTTTTCCATGTCATCCCAGTCCGTGATCTGGCCGCGCTCAATGGGGTGGTGGAGGATGAGCGCCTCATGGCTACAGAGGGCTTCATTTCCGATGAGGTAGTTCTTCTTGTTGACTTCTGCCAAAGATGAGTTAAATCGCTTATGCCCCACAACGGAATTCATTATTTGACGGGGCACAATCTCCTTAGAGAAACCTACTTTACAGAATCCAGAGCCGTTGTCAAAAACCACTGCGGGAGCGTCTATATTAGACATGTCTGCCATGGTGCTCGGCTGAGCTTCCCCCAAGTAACAGCAGAACACTTGGGCCACTTTATGACGTGTCACAGCTGGAACGTTAAAGACCTCAGAATTCCACAGTCTTCAGACTATCCCCCAGTCAGAGCTACAGGCTGTTACTAATTCCCAAGAAAACTCCACGTTTCTCCATGAGCCTGATCTCCTCTCACCTGGAGCTTGCTACAGCCATTTCAAAGATGGCTGTGCCCTACGCAACAATGTAACCCAGAAACGGTCGTCCGAAGTGAGCATCAGAGGGATTTTAAAGGGACAGGGCTATGATCCAGCAGCACAATTTGCTTAGAGAGACATAAAACAGAAACAGAAAAACCAAACCTACCTACAGGTTGCTTTCAGAAACCTGTGAAGCCAATGCAGAAACCGTTCCTTAGCAACCCAGCTGTGTGCTGTCCCCAGAGAACTGGACTCGCTGATCAGCTGAATTGTTATTTGGGGTCTGACAAAAATACATGTCCTTTTGCTAAGGAAAAGGAGCCCTGGTGCCCAAGATCAGCCGTTCAAACCTACCATCTGCTCGAATACAGATTTTCAACCTACCAGACCCTATGTAGGTTTGTTATGGGTCAAAACTGACCAGATAGAAATAGATGTGTGATGGTGGGTTGCTAAGAGAAGGATGTAAGCACCAGAAACACGACCAGGTCAGATTAACAATACCGGAAACCCAGTTCCAGCAGAGGCTCATATTTTTTTCTTATTAAGTCCCCTGATTTTTTCACTTTTGCTTGTTGATTTTTGACCACTACCTGGAGATATCCATCATGTGACAATTCACCTATTTTGTCTATATTGGTAGATGGCCCTTAGTATAATCACAGATATGCAAAATAATCACCTGTCAATTTTAGAATATTTTCATCTGCCCCCCCCCAAAAAAGATAAAGAAATAGATCCTTGTCAAAACTAGTAAGACCTGGGTGGGAAATCAAAAAATAAAAGGAGATAAAGGAAGAAATAGCATAAATAATTCCAAGTAAAAATCTCCTGAAATTGTGATGATTTTCTTAAGTTTGAATACATCATAAATAGCAACTCTCTCAAAATTATCTAAGAAAGAAATAGCACAGAAAGTTTCTCCATGAAGCATGCTGGCAAATAAAAGAAAATATTGCTGGCATTGTATTACACTTTTTAGGATACCATGGCTATCTTTGAAACCATTCTCCATGACTTTCCATTTCATAAAATAGGGCATCTTCATTTTTACCTTTCACATTACCCTCATCTTCTTATAGGTTTTTGCCTGGCATATTAAAGAGAGCATTGAAAAGCTTCTTTGAATTTTATACAATCTTAAGAAATAATCTCTCCATTCAGACAGAACAAAAATGCAGTTCAACTAGACCACTATCTTGCTATTATCATGATCATCATTATTAAAGGTTTGTTGAGTAGATCAGTTTTACATTCAATCATTTATATATAGTTTATTTCATATCACTGATTGCAACACATATAATGTAATATCACGTTCTCCTTATATGTCTTACTCCCATTTCAATTTTTCTTAATCATTCTGAATATTGTCCTTGGGTATACGCCACCCTTTGGATATGACATGGTTGATTATGCAAAGGCGTGCATGAATTCCTAGTTTTATAGTTCCCCCCAGAGTGTTGTGTATTGTTAGGCTAAAAATCGATCATGGCAATGAGTCATTTACAAGTGTGGTGGGAGCCTAAGTATAGCATTTTTATGGTTTTAGATCTCATTCTATGTTTTTATCCCTGTCTGTTAAGGACCTTCTTATGCAAGCCCCATTCAGAGCAATTGGTAATGGTAACTGGCACCATATATTTCTTCTGGTCTTTGGATCATGGAGGCTGATGTTTGTTTGGTCCATTCGTCCATTGGACTAATTGTTTTCATGCATCTTCAATTTTCTTCACTCTTCTTTTGACAGGGAAAAACCAATATTTGCACCTTAGATGGCTACTCATGGAATTTTATGACCCCAGTAACTATTCACCAAAGTACAATATAAACATTATTTTTGTCGGCATCAATCTAGTTTGATATCCCACAAGACTATGTTCCTAAGCCCCCAGATCTAGTAACCGATTACCTCAAGGTGTTTAGTTGTGTCTAAGAAGCTATCTTAATTTTGTTCTTATACATTCCACCACATTCATGGGTATAATTGCAACAGTGGTAAATACACATACACAAATATCTTCTGTATATGTATGTGCCTATTCTCCCTCCCAGAACCATTCAGCCTCCATGGCTGTCAAAGCATCTAGTTGTAGATCACAATTATTGCAATATTATGTATATAATAGCTTTTGTTTATGTTGTCTTTAATCTTGCATTCTTCCCAGTGCCTTCAGTTCCTGCCTCCATCAATTTTTTTTCCTTCTGACATCCCTCTTACTGTATATTTTCTTCCCCTTAACTCCAGTTAACATTTGATTACCATCGGGCTAGCGACTTGCTATCCCTTCCACTCTCACCACATAAGTCCCAAATAGTGTTTCTTTTTCTGTCTTTTTTTTAAATAAGGGAGAGCACAGTCCCCCACTACCACAAACTATGCAGTCGAGTTTCCCAAATTTTGGAGAAATCGCGGGGGTCAACACATCCAGAATGCAATGGATAAGCCTCGCCCTGGGAAAACCACCTTCGTGATCATGGTATCTCCCCTGCCAAGTAAGTATATAATGTTTCTTTTTATGTAAAATTTTTTCTTGAATTTTTACAATAGTGGTTTCACACCATATTTGCCCCCTTGTGATTTACTACCTTCACTTATTGAAATATTCTCCAGGTTCATCTACATGATGAAGTTTTTCTATAGTGCTTCATAGTATTCCATTGTGTGTATATATCATAGTTTATCCACTTTTCCAAAAGGGAGCACTTAGCTTGCTTCCATCCTTTGGCTACTATAAGCAGTGCTGCATATATACGTCTATGGCATGACTCTTGTTACTCTAAGGTATATCTCAAATATATGGGTTTATGGAACATATATAGTATTTCTATTAGCAACTTTTAGGAAGCACCATATATTTTCCACAATGGTTTCATTAGCTTTGCCCTATCACTTGTCTGTCAGTTCCACATATTGTGGTGACTTGTGTGCTGCAGCGAAGCTAGAAACTATATCACTGATATTTCAACTGCCAGGAGGGTCATCTAAGATAAGCAGGTTTCAGTAGAGTTTTAAAACTAAAAATAGTCTATGAAACTTGCTCCTAATCTTACCTCAGGACAATGGAGATAAAGGCAAAAGCTGAATAGAGAATTACAAAGGGCAGCCCAAGAAGACAAAGTAAAATATTATAATGAAATGTGCAAAGACCTAGGGATGGGAAACCGAAAGGGAAGAACATATGAAGCATATTTTTAAATGCAAGAACTCAAGAAAAATTCTAACCTTGAGTTGCAATCATGAAAGACTCTATGGACAAAACGTTGAACAATACAAAATGTACTAAAAGGCAATTGAAAGAATGAGTCACTGTACCAAAAACAAGTCAACGTTCACCCATTTCAGGAGGTAGCATATGAGTAAGAACCAACATTGCAGGACAAAGAAGTTCAAGTGGCATTGAATACATTAGCCAAAAATAAGGGTCGAGGAATTGACAGAATACACATTGAAATGTTTCCACAAGCTGAAGACGCACTGGAAGAACTTGCTTTTCTGTGTCAGGAAAGATGGAAGATAACTACTTGTTCAGCTGGGTGGAAGAGATGCATATTTAGACACATTGCAAAGACAGGCAATCCAACAGAATGCTCTAATTAGAAAACAATAGCATTGATATCAGGTGCAAGTGAAATTCCCTGAAGAGCATCCAACAATAGTTGTGGAAAAACATTCACATGGAGCTGCCAAAGGTTCAGGTCAAATTCAGAAGATAATGAAGACCAAGGGGCATCAATGCTGATGTCAGACAGCGCTTGGTGGAAGCAGAGAATAGCAGAAGGATGTTTATTTCCTTGTTTTATCAAAATGTTTGACTCTAGATCATAACAAATTATGGATAGAGAAGAATTTGAATTCTAGAATACTTCATGCTGCTCATGGGAAACTTGTATAGGGAATAAGAAACAGTTATGAAACAGAAAAAGGAAAAGGTGTGTTCAAGGATGTATCCACTTACTGTACTTATTCAAACTGTTTGCTGATCAAATAATCAGAGAAGCTGGATTATACGAAGAAGAATGTGGAATCAGGATTGGAGGACGGCTTATTACAACCGTTGATGTGCAGATGACACAACCTTGCTTGCAGAAAATGAGGAGAACTTGAAGCACTTACTGATGAAGATCAAGGATTTCAGCCTTCAGTATGGATTAAAATCAATATAAAAAAGGCAAGAATCCTCACAAATGGACCAATAGATAACATCATGATATATAGAGTAAAGCTTGAAGTTGTCAAGGAATTTTGTCTTGCTTGCATCCATAAATAATGCTTATGGAAGCTTATCAAATGACATGATACATTAGGTATATTTGCTGCACAAGATCTCTTTAGAGGATTGAAAAGCAAGGGTGTTACTTTGAAGACGAAAGTGGGCCTGACCCAATTGGGCCTGACCCAAGCCAAGGCATTTTGCACTGTACGTGATAGTTGAACACTCAATAAGGAAGACCAAAGAAGAATCAATGTGTTTGAAATGCAGTGCCGTCAAAGAATATTGAAATTACCATAGACTGCAAAATGTCTAAAGAAATCTGTCTTGGAAGACTTATGGACAGAGTGCTCTTCAGAGTCAAGGATGGTGAGGCTTAGTCTCACGTACTTTGGACATGTTGTCAGGCGAGACCAGTCCCTCTGGACATCATTACATGTCCAAAGCAAAGACTTCCAATATAATATTAAATAGAAGTAGCTGTAAAGAACACCCTTGTCTAGTTCCCATTCGTTGCTCTCTAATTTTAAGCAAGCTAGCCATTTAAACTCTCTGAGCATCAATCTCCTGTCTATAAAACTGCAGATTGGTAGGTACATTGAAGAGTCCATGAAAGCATGCACATACAAAATTTTATATAGCATCTGGCGCTTACAACCTTTTTTAGGTAGTAGTTTTTTCATTGTTGGGAAAATATTGGAGTTGATATTGACCTTTACACTATTTCCTAGCATGAAGCCTTAACTTCAGCTTATTACTAGAAAATCCTCTGCATGTAGCCCCTGAAATAACTAACTCAATGAATAAAATATAGCAATTGAGTACTACGTAAAAGGTTGGTTGGTGGTTCCAACACACCCAGACCTTGAATAAACCTTGAATAAAGGCCTGGGGATCTGCTTCCATGAAGTCATAGCCATGAAGAACCAGTGAAGCACAGTTCCCTACACATATTGGTTCACTACCCGTAAGAATTGGCTCCATGACAAGTATTTGGTTTTGACTTTAGTCTTCTCTCAAGCAACCTTCCTACGTGCATAGACTTTATGGGAAGCACATTCTTTAAGGGTAGGTATGGCCGTCATCATTATTAGATGAAAGAGAAAGGCTAGTTACCTTTTAGATGCATATAGATTTCATTCTTCCTATATGTAGCATTTTTCTATTGCTGACTACATTCTAAACACCTTATTTTCCTTTTCAATTTATATGGCATCTAAATTACCTGAATTCCCATCTGTGTTAGACCAGGTTGACTAGAGAAACAAATCCAGAGACACTCATTTATGTTTAAGAAAGAGCTTTATACCAAGGAGTAATTGTATATTAGGAAAATATCGTAGCCCAGTCCAGATCAAGTCCATAAGTCCAATATTAGTCCATAAGTCCATAAATGCCTCAGCAGACTTGCACAGCTCATGCAATGATACAAAATGCAGGAAGATCACAGGCCAGTGGGTGCAAAATCTTGTGGATCCAGTATTGGTGGAAGTATCTCCAGTGTTATTTGCAGGTCACAGTGTGGCTCCACGTGGCTTGTCAATAGGAAGGTGAAAGCAGAGAGGGAGTGGGGAAGTTCTCAGGACCCTCTTTACCAAAGGCCACTCCTATAAGGAGGTTGCATCAGGCTGTTAGCTAATTGACAGACTAGGCTCCACCCCTTCACTCTATTTATCACATTGACATGAGATTCCGTCACTAGCAGGCCATCTTATTTAAGTTATCAGAAACCTCAGTTATAAGGTCCAGTAGTACATGAGAGACATCTTCTCCAATAAATGTATGAGTGTTTAGGAGAATATCTTTCTTTTTCTGTCTGTTATAATATGATTTTGAAGACTGCACAATGCTGGCAAAGCTCCACTATTGGCTTTTAAAATCTCCCATTCAAGTATGAATGTTAACAATTGATTATCTTGGCTTTCGGGTGTGCTTATCTCTATAAAGTATGATCATATACAAATACCTCAGGCCAAAAGAATATCTCCCTTTATCCCAGACTACTGCTGCCCTCAGCTCAGCCACTTAAATTGAAGGTTAATAATGGACTGAGTTATATTTTTAATCTTATTTCCCCTATGTTATAAATCAGAGGTAGAGTGACTTTCACACCCCCCTTAGCTTTCTTTACTATTGAGACAATGTTGGTACCAAATGGAAATTATCAAAAAATATTGTTTTTCTCTTCCTTTTTGTCTACCTTTTTCACTATAAAAGTAATTCTTTTTTGAGTCCTTAAAAATTTGATACCACGTCTTCTTTCTCCAAATTCGTTCTCCTTTTTTCACTTTAGAATCTGTGCCACAATAAATTACTAATGTTATTAAATATATACTGTCCATAATGAAGATTTGTATTGAAAATTAGGCTTAGAAGCACTGGTCTTAAACATCAACGTTATCAACGTTCCTTTGAACTATTTACTCCAGATAGGTGACTTTACTCCTAAATCCTAAATATAGGTGAATGTGGTTTATTCTGTTTCATGGTCACATGCTATATAACTAATTCCAAATATATATGTTTAAAAATGGATGTATCAGTACACACCTGTAGACCTACAATGTCTGTTCTAGACCAATGTGAGTATTTTCTTGGTAAGAGGATCAAATGTATACGCATATTGTAAAAGCCTCTCAAGGCTAAAATGAAGACTCTAATTTGTAATGCAAGCCCCTGAATGCTGCATTCAAATCTCCTGTCCTGCAGTGACAACCATAAAACAAAGTAGCACACAAAATACAACCTCTGTACCAGAGAGAGTTCCTTGTCTAGAGACAATTAACGTGGCCACACATGAATTATATACAGCCAATCATCTGAGTAATGCATTATTTTCCATCTCCATTAGAAACGAGGATTATAAGTAGCTTTTCTTCATATAGGGCAGAAAACAGTAACCATATGGCTGTACCATGGGGATATTATGTCCACAACCTGTCATAATATGGTCTCAAGAATCTACAATGTCGGCATATTCTATAACCATCCATCATATTGACTGCTAAACCTGGGAGCTATCAACAGCCCTACCATCTTGCCTACTGAACTTGAATTCATTTGTCCTTTCATCCACAAACCTGACCTCATGACTTTCGATTCATCCAACTCTGACTCCACTATCCCGGAGTCTTCCTACTTCCTGGTCCTCCATCCTCCTGCTTCGAGGTTCATCAGCCCTTGCAGCTATGTGAATTAGGAAAAGATCCACGTTAGAATCTGACACACAAACTTATATATTCACTAGTTTGCTTCTCTAGAAAACCTAACACCCCTGCTTGCAAGTTCTCAGATAGAATTATTATTATATGAAAAAATACACAATCTTCATTATCCTGAGATGGGGTCCTGTCATGATATCACATCGGACCCAGTATTCTCTGTACAATAAAAGGGATCCTGGGATGGACCCATGATGATGGGATCATAATAATTGGCCACAGGGCATAATGCAGTAGCGGCCATATGTGAATATAAGATCAAAACTTATGGATGATACCGTGCAGCTAATAGCATACAACTTAACACAATAATTATCTAGTGTTATATCGCAAGTACTTAGAATACACGAATCTGGAAAATAAGTGGCGAAAAGAAGGACAGTCTCTATCAATCACTCCAGGAACACACTTGTGTGCTTCACATTCCCAAATCTCTGACTTCTCTATCTAGAAAGTTTTTGGTTCCCATAGGAAGACATATTTCATCAGCAGAAACAAGGAGAATATCCCTGTGAAGATGAAAGCACCATAAAATCACACACACGAAAGAATTCTGAAAAGAATTTTAATTAAAATATCGAAGTGGACATTTTATAGATGGGCTTTAACAGCAGGCTGAAAATGACAGAGGAAAGAGGCAGCAATTATACAATCTGAAGGAGAGGGAAAAACATTACTTAAAAAACAAACGGAACTCAGGGTTCTGGAGGAAAACAAAGAAAGGTCTAACATATATATCCTCGAATGCAAGGAGAGCGAATAAAATGGGCAGAATAATTATTTTAATGACTAATGACTGAATTTTCCCCCCAAAATATTTGTTGCATTATATAATTTGAAAGACAGACAGGGTCATAGAAACTAAAAAGAATAAAGACAATGAAAATTATATCTAGACACACTATAGTCAAAATGAAAAAAAAAGATAACAAGAAAATCTCCCAAACAGGGGAAACTGGCTTTTCATATTTAGGGAAACAATGATGCTAATGAACGCTGACATCTCATCAGAAACAATGTGGGCCAGAGGAAAGGAATGATATTTTTAAAATACAGAAAAGTATAATACTGTCAACTAAGAAGTCTATATCCAGTGCAAATATACTTTAAAAATAAAGCTGATATATGGTTTCACATAAAGTAAAACCAAAACAATAAGGTTCAAATTGACCCATGCTGCCAAAAAATGCCAAAGAAGGTCTTCAATCTAATACAGAACGATTCTGGGACAAAATTTTGATGTACTTGAAGTATGAAAGCATTTCCAAAATATTACATATCTGGGTAAATAGAAGAGCTCTTGGTAGTGCTATGGGTAAGACGTTGGACTTTTAATCATAAGGTCGGCAGTTCAAACCCACAAACCTTCGCCTCCTAGGGAGAAAATGAGACTATCTCTTCCGGGAAGATTTTCACTTTTGCAAACACTATACAAGGTCGCTAGGAGTCGAAATTCAATCAATGATACTGATTTGGCTTAAGTTTTTTTAGGTAAAAGTTAGCTAATTTTCCTCTTGGTATTTGAGAAATATATTAGAAAATGTAATGCAAAAATTATTTTATTCTCTAAGATAATATTTCAAAAATATTTTAAATGTTAATCGATGTATATATAATACAAATGAGTACTATACCATAAAGTAATAGAGCCAGGAATTTGATTGGGTTTATATAATTTAAAAGTTTTCACATTTCATCTCAGGGAGTACAAAATTATTTCTATGTTATGCACACAAGCATATATGAAGGGTGCCCCACCAAAGGAATTTGTTTTTCAAACCTACCTATGCATTTTTAATTTTTTTATAAAACACCCTTATCACCTTCAAAGCACTCTCCTTTCACTTAATGCATTTGTCCAATCTGCAATTCCATTATTGGAAACATGATTCAAATTCGTTTGGATGGCTGGCAGCACCTCCTCGTTTTTTTCTTCATGCTTTCTACATTGTCAAATTGCTGTCCTTTCATGTCCCTCTGCATTTGCAGAAACAAAAAGAAGTGGCACAGAGTGCACTCAGGCGAGTGAGGTGCATGGGGCAAGAGAAGCATGGATTTTTTTGCCAAAAGCTGGCACACTGTGATGGCTGCATCCACAGGTGTATTGTCATCGTGGCAAAACCAGTCCCCCCTCTGCTACAAATCAGGCCTTTTTGCTGCACTGTTATGTAATCTTTTCAGAACCTCTAAATAGAAAGCTTGATTAATAGTCTGACCTGGTAGAATGGAATCCAAATACACTATACCCTTCACATACAAAAACTGAACAAAACAAAAAACAAATGAGTATCGTGTTGATCCTTGATTTCACTTGGGAAGCTTTTTTTTTGGTGCTGATGGAATCTTCCACTGGTTTGATTGATGTTTGGTTTGGGCGTTGAAAGAATAGAGCCCTGTCTTGTCACCAGTAACGACCTTGGAAAAAATGTCTGGGATGCTTTGGAGCTGTTCTTTCATAGCATGGCATGTGGCATGTGGAAACTCAAAGCTCTTTTTGCTGCTCAGTCAGAACCCAGGGTACAGATTTCACAGGGACCATTTTTATTCCCAAATCTTCTGTTACAATTCACTGAGACAAGTTCCAAGATAGTCCAGATAACTTCCCCATCACTTCAATGGACTATCATCGGCCTTTGAGCAGAAGCGCATGAAATTCATCAACATTTTCACCCATTCGGGAATTTGATGAGCATTCAGAATAAGGTTAGTTATGAGTCAATATTTCAAAGTTTTTGAAACGAGAAAACCACTCATAGCGCCGTCCTTGTCAGCTGTGTTCAACATCTCAAAAATTCCTACAGCATTTTTCCTGAGCAGGAAACACAATTTTGCAGCCTCACGCTGCTCTCTTGAATCAGACATGACCAAAAAAAAAAAGAGGTTCTAGTGAAACTGCTTTTCTGAAAAAAATCACAGTGACCATAGAGAACCTCGCAGGTATCACCACTGGGTGCACTAACTCAGAGTGAGTCGCTGGACCCTCACGTAGCGGAAAAAATGTGTACTATGAAAGTTCTGCCCAGCAGAGGTCTTTCCTGTTGTTTTGGGTACCTCCCTGTATATATGAATTTAAGAAGGAATTAAAATTTAAAATATACCTCTAAATATTAAATAATTGATTTAAACATATCTAAAATTTATTCAACTATTAAGAGGGAAAAAAAGAAATGTAGAAGAGAGGAATTCATGAAAAAGAGGGCCAGAAATAATATTATATAGCTGACTTCAACAACGACAAAAATGAAATAAATTGTAGTGTGGTAAACAGTCCAATATGCAAGGACTATTATGAAATGGATTTTAAAATAATATATGTTATGTATAAGAAGTGCATTTAAAATAAAAGGCACTCATTCACTGTCCGGTCGATACTGACCCTATAGGACAGGGACGAACTGCCCCGTGGGAGGTTTTGAGATTGTAACTCTTCATGGGAGTAGCAAGTCTCATCTTTCTCTGAGGAGGAGCTGGTGGTTTCTAATTGCTGACCTTATGGTTAGCAGCCCAAGGTATAACCACGACACCACCAGGGCTCCTATGTAAATGCACAGAGAGGTTGAAAGACTAAAAGAAAGGCTGAAATGAGAATTAAATATATATAATATATACATATATGTATACCATTGAAATAACAATTATAATAAGGCAGTAGTGCCTATGTTACCAGACAAAACAGAATTCAAGAAGAAAAACATTACCAGAGATAAAGAGCCAGTTAATAATGAAATACAGAGATAACTCATCAAGAAAACAGAACATTTATAACTATGTATGCAACTGAAACATACCTTCAAAATATATGAGGTAGAAATTTATAGAATTAAATGAGACTTAAGCATCATTATCTCAGCAACTGCTGAAAATTGACCAAAAATATTAGTAATATATCATTTAAATAACATTATAAATTAACCATGACTTAACTGATATGTAACAACTGAAGAATATGCATTTCTGTTTAGGATACATAATCAGTTGGGTAAGATAGATGTTATGCTAAGTCATAAAACTAGTCTCAATAACTTCAAAGGAATTAAAATTATATAACACTCTTAAGTAACATTACACTGGAACTTAAGGAACCCTGGTGGCACTGTGAGTTACGCATAAGGCTTCTAATAACAAAGTCAAAGATTCAAAGCCACCATGGGAGAAAGATAAAGCTTCCTGATCTCCTAATGATTTACTCTCTGAGAAACTGTATATAGTTTTTTTTATAAGTTTGAATTAATTAGATGGCAGTGGGTTTGGTTTCTGGATTTATACTGGCACTTATCATTTACTACTTTGAAAGGCAACAAAAAGTGGATGGATTATCGTATAGGTTATCTAATTCATTGTGTTACCAAGGATAGAGGACTATATTTTGGGTGGGAGACAGGTAGTAACCAAATATAATAAAATATTAATTGGTAGGTTGTAGTATGCAACTGTTCTTTGCAATGTTCACTCAATTTTTATATATATTTGGATTTGGGGGAGAAAAAACACAAAAAGTACTTCGTTTTTATTCAGATATCACCCTACTTGATATGTTTGTCCTCTTCTATATTTTTAAATTCTTCCCCAGGCCCACATGAAAAATCCCTCCACTATTGCCTTTATATAAACACTATCACTATTTTTATAGTTTTATTGGAATAATAATGTACATATCATAGAATTGAATAGTACAATCATTCAAACGAGGTGGCATTGTATAATCACCACCAAATTCATCCTAGAGGATTCCCTTCCCCCAGGGGTGATCTGTTTCCCAATGAGCTGTGCATTCACAATCATCTCCAGAGCTCCCTTCTCCCTCATGCCTTCATTATTTGCTCCAAAACTCTCCGTTCCCTTCCTACCGCCCATCCCCCTCAACTACATCCCATGTAATACCTTGTATCAATTTTTATCATTTTATATCCAATCCTCCTGCACTTCACAGCTGGTAAACCCCCCAGAAACCAATGAAAACCAAATCACCCTAAGGAGATAGGGATAAGATCATATTAGTACAAAGATAAAAAATACAAATAATACATTGAGAGAGTGAAGACCACCATCACCATCCAAAAAGTCAGGGAAAAAGATTTTGTCATGGAACATCTAAGACATACTTGCCCCCAAAACAAATTCAGGACGTGCCTATGGAGAGGTCAAATGGCCACGTATCGAATTCGACCCAGCATAATCAAGGTTACAAGGCTCTCTGCCTGCTAGTCGGGCTGTTTGTGACTCTTGCCTTTGGCTAGAGCGGATCTGCCAGCAGTTTGGTCTGACTGTCTACTTCACAGAGGGGTGTGGGGCTCCCACTCTCCTCCATTGCTCTACAAATTTCCTGTTCATAATGTTAGCTCTGATCTTTTTCTACTTCCTTTCCCTAACAATTAACTAAGCTCTGTGACCTCATTGACTCATCACTATTTAAATAGATACTGATTTATAGATTTTTAGGTTCAAGAAAGGATCCTCAGTGACTCAGTGCATTAAGCATTTGACTGCTCACTTCAAAGTCAGCAGTTCAGATCCACAAGCCTATCTGCAGGTGGACGATAACACTGTTCTCATAAAAATGTACAGTTATGGAAACCTTAAAGAGTAGTTCTACTCTGTCTCATAAAGTCCGTATGAGTCAGAATTGACTTAATGACAGTAGATATGTACAAGAGAGGATCTTATGAATATCTCAGGGAATGCAAAAAGTACTGGAACCCTTAGGAAATGTACATTCTAGTGTGTGGAACACAATCATATATATATAACATAAAGGAGCTTCAAAAATGCCTGGAAAATGGAATTGAATATTGAAATGTCTCCATGATTTTTGAAGCTCTCTTGCATAGTAAAAGAATTGATGCATTTCAATTATTATGATGATGAAGAATATTGAATAACCAGGACATACAGAAAAATAAGCAAATGTTTCTTAGACTAAGTACAACCATCAAACTCCTTAGGAGCTAGAGTGGTAAGACTTCATCTCGCATTCTTTGAACAATTTTTGACTGAAGTTGTTGGTAGAATTCTTCAATGCCTTCATCACTAGCTTTTGTTGGTGGTGCATAAATTTGAATGATAGTTGTATTGCTTGGGTTTCTTGAAAGATGGTTTGAAATAATTGTATCACAGGATTGTACTTCAAGACTGATTTTGAAATGTTCTTTTAGACAATGAATATCACACCATTCCTTTTGATTGTTTCATTTGCGGCATTGTAAATAATAGGATTTTCTGATTCAGGTCACTAATACCTACGGTATCCATCTTTATGCGTTCCATTTAATTTTTGACGACTTCCAATTTTCCTAGATTCATCTTTGCACATTCCAAATTCTGATCTTGCAGCTGTTTCTTCTTACCTTGAGTCACATCCAATCAGCAAATGAAGATCCCAAAGGCTCCACTCTCAGGCCTTACTAGACTCACATCACCATGGCCAACTCCATTCCCATAAAGCAGCTCCTTCTCAGTCATGTTTTGAGTGTGCTCCAAAGCGAGGAGGCCATCCTCTGGCACCATATTCATAAAGATCCTGCTTCTGTGATAGGTAAGCTTATTGTACTACCCTGGCCAATACCAACATGTGGGATTAATAAGGTTGCAGTTTGATTGGAGGGCAAAGAGATAAATGACTGGGCAATCCCCACCTGCCTATTGCTCTCTGGTGATTGAACCAGTGTGTGGCTGCCTTAGTGAGTTCTCTGCCTCAGCTTGCGAGCTACACTGCCTGTGGGACACCCAATCTGTGGATCGTGTTGCTAGAGCTTGAGGTTCCTTCAAGACATGCTTCACCACTCTCCTGGTGTATACATCGCGTGAGCTTGGGAATGTTGGATTCTGTTATCTGGCTGACTGTTGGTGTCCCACTCTGCTGTTTGCTGCCTCTGTCCGGATTGCCTGAATTGCTCTATGGAAGACTCAGCTGTCTGCTTCCTTGACCTTGGACTGAGCAGCCCTTTTGAGTTGAAGGACTTCCAGTATATTAACTGTTTCATGAAAGTGAGTTGAACTGAGCCCTCTCTACCACTGTGTGGACTAATTGTTAAACTCCTTCAGCTGGATATATCTATCCACAAATATATATATCCTGGGTTTTTTTTTTCTCTCTAGAGAACCCAGCCTAACACAGCTTCCTTTATCAGTCCTTCAGTATCTTACAATGTTCTGAAGGTATGGTAAGGTTTTCAGTGGCTACTTTCTCCATAGTGGGCAGCCAGTATCGTCATTATTTGTCTGTTCTTAGTCTGGAAGCTCCGCTGAAACCTGTGCACTTTGGGCGACCCTGCTGACATTGGAAATACCATTGGCATAGCTTTCAGCATCACAGCAACACTCAAACCACCACGGTACAACAACCTAACTTAAAAACAAAAAAATCATAACATAAAATCATAGTTTTTAACAACTTGGATCATGTATGGGGAGTCTAATTTTTTTTAAGAAGATATTTTATTAAGATCATTTTCAACTCTATTTCAAAGCAGTTTCTTATCTAAATGTTCTAAAGCTTTACATTATTAATTTAAAATACAGTGAGTGTAGTTATATGATCTTGAAGTTACTTATCTTGTTGCCATGTTTGTTTACTATGATAACAGTCATATCAATATTTCAGCATCATTAGAAACTGAGTCATTCAAGACATTCAGTGGAATCTATAGAGTCACCTGGCGAGCTTTATAATAGTTTCTTAGCATCATATCAAACTAGTTTAATTCTACCTGGGTACAACCTGAGAACATTTTGTTCATTCCTTTTACAGTTCCCCAAGTGATTATAATTTATAGCCAGGATTATGAAGCACTGACCTAATCGCACATAATAACATCTATGAAGAGTTCCAGAATGCTTCTCAAATGTTCTTGTATTGTCCACTCTGTTGTTCAAACTCCTTCATTAGGAATGAAAATATCCCTAAGGTTCACGTTAAATAAACATCTGAATAGTCTATTTTACAAAGTTCTTTTTCTGCCTTATATTTTGAAATCAATTTGATTAATGGCTTGATGTATAGACATATTTTATTGCTGAATTTTTACAATTTTCTGATTAATATAGGTCTTGTTTTTAAATTTGATTTTGCCCTCGTCGTTTTAGCTCTTATAATATTCTTACTACTCTCTCGAATATGTTCTGCTACATATGAAGTTTGTGACAGAAACATTTATAAGAATATAAAAATGTGTCATTTATTTTAAATAACCAATATTAACTATGGAATATTTCAGTACAATGCAGAGTCAAAGAACTATTTTATTTTCCCCAAACATTATAGTTATTGTTAGGGGTTTTGTACATAACACTTTATCTATTCATATATATATCACTGATTCTTATGCAACATCCAGTTATCAACTCAGTTCTCCTTGATTTTGTTTGTTTCTCACTTATATAAATTACAGCACAGAGCAAGAAAAGCTCTTTCCCTTATTACTTGATCTAGTTTTATCAAAGCTTTATTGATAGACAAAAACAATTATAGATCATACAATTTAAAAATTATTCATTTATAGAAGTTACATTCAGAGATGTTTAAATAAGTAAATATTTTCACTTACGTGTATTACTATTGTTTCTGTAATTGTGAAAAGAAAATGCTATTTCTTGATTCTTCCAATATTCTACTTGTTCTAAATCTAATGAAATTGTTTTTTGGGAATATAAAGCATACTTCCTTCCCCAATTTTTCAGAATAGCTGGAATACTTTGATAAAAATAATTTAAATGATTATATCAATTAGACTGTGAAGACAATATGCTGTGTGTTTATCAATTAACTAACTACTACTTAATTAAATCTCCAATTAGTTTATATATGCTGAAGCTAATATAATCTTTAATAGGATATTACTAAAGTAATGACACTTCTGCCTGCTTAACCACAAATCAAACACTTGAGAATATTCTGCTGCATTCAACAGCCTAAGTCTTGTGAATTACTTATTTTCTACAGAACTTTAAGCAAGAAGCCTTGCTAGAGCAATATGGATATAAAACAAAACTTCAAGCCTCACAGAGAATTTTTTTCACTTGTGAATTTTTCCAAACAAGTAGGTCATTTAATAATGGTAATTTTTTCTTCTTATAAAATAATTACGTTAAATTGTGACTACTCTTTGAAAACAATAGTTTGTTTTCATGGCTTAAGCAATGGAAAAGTAAATGCTTGCTTTTAGCACTTTCATGTACAGAGTCTAGACCAAAGTACTGCTCAGAATCTGCAATATGGAATAAGGACAGCTTTTGTCCATTGTATTTATTTAATTTTAGATTTAATAGTGCAGCTGAATGCCAACCATTTTCAGGTGGTTTAGAAAGGTAAAATAGCCATGACATCTCTGAGTTTGTTTTAGTATCCTAAGTAATGCTATAATTATATACTGCAATAATTAGTTCATAACTACAATTAGTCCATAAGAATTTTAAAAAATGTTTTCTTAGGGGCTCATGCAACTCTTATCACAATCCATACATACATCAGTTATATAAAGCACATCTGTACATTCATTGCCCTCATCATTTTCAAAACATTTGCTCTCCACTTAAGCCCTTGGCATCAGGTCCTCTTTTTTCTCCCTCCCTCCCCACTCCCCCTTCCCTCATGAGCCCTTGATAATTTATAAATTATTATTTCACCATATCTTGCCCTGTCCGACGTCTCCCAGTAAACTGACCTTTTATCATTAGGTTATCTATTTGATAATACAGCTACTCTGGCAAATGAAATTCTGATGGCTCTGCTGGTAAGCATTGGGCTGCTAACCTCAACATCAGCAGTTCAATCCCGCCAGCTTCTCTGAGAGAAAGATAAGGCTGTCTGTTCCCGTAAAGAATCTGTATGTAGGGTTGCTGAGTTGGAATTGACTTGGCTGCTTTCTTTTAATTCATGTTTGCATGGTATATATTTTTCCATTCTTTTATTTCAAACTACTTATATCATTGGAATTAAATCTCTTATAGGCAGCACACATAGTTGGTTTAATTTTGAATTTCATTCTGACAATCTGCCTTTTGTCCACTTTGACCATTTTCATTTAATACAGTTGTTGATGGGGAAGTTGGGATTTAGTTCTGTCATTTTGTTTTCATCCCACTTTGTGTTCCTCCGTGTCTCCCTTTCCTGGCTTTCCTTTGTTACCTAAGCACCGTTCACTGTTCTATCTATTTAGCTGGTGCGATTTTGACTAGTAGCTCTCTGGCAAGGTTTTTTTTTTTTGGTGGTGCCTCTAGAAATGAAGTGACTTTAATTCCTAAATACCTAAGAGTGAGCTTTCTTGTTACATCCAACTAGGATACACTCACCTGTTGCCAGTTTCTTATTTCAAAATCTGAGGAGCTCTGAGAGTCTGCCTTAGTGCCATGTTTCTCACTACTTCCAGCAGTTGGCTCGTCAGCCTCAGGAACTATATCTGCATTATGAGCTCTGCTTTTCATATCAGAGCAAGCATCCTTTTGGTAATTTTGTTCTATCTGGGGTGCCGGAACATTCTCTTTGATTCTTGGTCTGTGGCCACTTTTGTGTAAGGAAGTAAAATCACTACAGTTTCTCTCTAGGGACGATAATAAAACTGTGTCTGATTGGCTGTCCCAGCCTTGACTTCCTTGTCCTGATATGTGTGTTGACTGAGAAGAAGTCTGGGAAGAGATATGGGTTGATTCCTCATCAAAGTCGTTGAAAAGCCTCGGTGACTGAGATGCTCCAGAATCTGCAGAAGATGGGAAGTTTTCAGAAATGTCATCATTTCTTTTAAAGAACACGTCCCACTGTGGCACATCCACTTCAGACTTTTTCAAGTGGGGTCTTACAGGGTCCACAGCCCCCTGAGATGAAGCCACACTGTCCAGTTCATCCTCGCTTTCACTGTTGGATTCTGGACAGTCTACAAAGTTGGTCATCTGAGAGGTTTCCACACTCCCTTCTTTGTAGCCTTCCGTTGTTTGTCTTCGTTTTCTGGGCTGATTCTGTGATACCACCGTCACTGAGAAAGCCTCAGACTGAAGAGTCTGCTGGGTTGGAACCTTGAACCTTATCGGTACTGGTGGAGGGTCATCAAAGAGATCGCCAGTTTCCTCCTTGGAGTCTGGGTAGGATGTTCTAGCTCTCTTCAATCTTCCAAGTGGTTTATACTTTAGCTCAGTGCTTTGGGAAGATCGGCATAAAGGCTTTAAGATTTCTACAACTTTATCTATAGTTGTGCCCATGGGGATGCCATTTGGATAAGCATTCACTGGGCAGATGTGGCTCAAGACGTCTTTAATCTCGCTGTAGGATGAGTGAAAAGAAAAAAAAAAACAGCTCGGTATGAACTCTCTCTGGTCCTCACCATCACATTGGTTTTCCTGGTTCATTCCCCAAACCATCTAATGGACGCCTTAATGCAGATGGTATGGAGTGGAACTGTGTTCCGGGAAGTATTTCCGCAGGGTAGTTTGCTCCACTGAAAATACTCCTCTGTCCTGGGATGGCGACAGGCATGATCTGAGTGTTGCGATCTGTTGTGAGATGATGGAGGATGTCTGGCATGTTTCTAAACATGTCCAGTTTGTCCACGTGAACCTGGACCCCAAACTGCTCACTAAGGGTGGGGAATAAATACTCATAGCCATACGCTGCTTTGCAGTTGAGCCACACAACATGGTAGGGGCTTCGCGTGATCCAGCTTCAGACCAGCTCCAGGACCCCATTTAAACACTCCTCCTGACTTGGAATCTGATAATATTTTGGGTCATAGAAAGTAGTATCTATATACACACTCTGGATATCTTTTACTCTGCCCCCAGAGTGCAGAAGTTCCATTCTCGCAGCTTCTCCTTTCGCCAGTCTGAAGTCTCCGGTGTGGAGGACAGTTTCATTATTGCCCTGAAATAAAAACATAACTGATCCTGGACAATGATCATCTGGTAACAGCCTCACAACAATCTCTTCCTTCTCGCCCGATGCTCCCTCAACTAAAGGTATCTGGGTAGGAGTTTCAACTTCAAGTGCTATAATTCGTTTCTCCCAAATTCTGTATTTCGGGTTAGTTAACAATAACTCCTTAGTAACGGGAGAGCAGTATAAGTAGACCTTCAAGCTGTACTCCATTCTTCTTTTCAAGGTAGGGGCCCTTAATCCATTCATGTGATCCTTCTGACAGTGGGACAGGAAGTAAACACGTGCCCCCAGGTTCTCTCTGTTAAAGCGGTCTATAGAGATGGTGGGATACTCAACCATCTGTCCCCCGAAGGAACTCCCTTCATAAGAATCGATGGATGTAATTAGTGCCTTATGTACTTAAGTAAGAAGAAAACCAAGCCTATACACTTGGCTGATGTTGTTGTTAGGTCCTGTGGATTAGTTTCTGACCTAATTTTTATGCACATAATTATTATGTTTGAGCCCAATTGTTAATTGTCCAATTTTTTTTAAAATGACCTCTACTTTATCAAACATGCTGTCCTTTTCCAAGGACTGATCTCTCCTGTAACATATTCACAGTATGTGAGACAAAGTCTCCCTATCCTTGATTCTAAGGAGCATTGCCAGTGTACTTCCTTCAAGACAGACCTATTTGTTCTCTTGGCAGTCCATGATATTTCAATATTCTTTGCCAGAACCATAATTCAAAAGGATTAATCTTTTTGTGGTCTTCCTTATTTGTTGTCCAACTTTAATATGTATGTGAGGTGATTGAAAATAACATGGCTTGGATCACGGTCACCTTAGTCCTTCAAGTGACATCCTTGCTCTTCAACACTTGAAAGAGGTCTAACACTTGAAAGAGGTCTGTGTAGCAGAGTTACCCAATGCAATAAAACATTTGATTTCTTGACCACTGCTCCCATGAGTATTAATTGTAGATCCAAATAAAATGAAATCCTTGACAACTTAAATCTTCCCTCCATTTATTATTATGTTGTCTATTGATCTGATTTTAAGGATTTGGGATTTCTTTACATTGAGTTATAATTCATATTGAAGAATCCCCTCTTTGAACAAAATCAGCAAATTCTTCAAGTCTTCACCACTTTTGGTACTTAAATTTGTGCTATACACATATAGCAGAATGTTAACAACTCTTCCTTCAATCCTGACACCACTTTCTCCTTCAGGAGGTCCATCTTCTTGGATTACTTGCTCAGCAAACAGATTAAGTATAGGAAAAGGATATACCCTTTCTTCTTTTAAAACCACACGATATTTCCTTGTTGTGGTCAAATGATCTCAAATCAGCAATGATATCTGATGGTGCCTGGCTATCAAAAGTTATAGCGTCTTGGGTCTTAAAGGCTTAAAGGTAAACAGCAGCCATCTAGCTCAGAAGCAACAAAGTCCACATGGAGAACGCACACCAGTTATCACGAGGTGTTGAAGGTAGCAGGTATCAGGCATCAAAGAACAAAAAATCAAATCATTGTGAATGAGAGGGAGTGCAGATTGGGGACCCAAGACCTATCCAAGTAAGGAACTGGACATCCCCTTACAGAAGCGTCGCAGGGAGGAGACAAGCCAATCAGGGTACAGTGTAGCAACAATGAAACATACATCTTTCCTCCAGTTCCTAAATGCTTCCTCTCCGCTCACTATCAAGATCCCAGATCTACCTTATAAATCTGGCTAGACCAGAGGATGTACAATGAATGGTACAGATAGGAAACACAGGGATTCCAGGACAGATGATCCCTTCAGGACCAGTGGTGAGAGTGGCGATACTGGGAGTATGGAGTGAAGGTGGTGTAGAAAGATATACATATAACTTCCTTCCTGGGGGATGAAGAATTTAAAAGTGGGTGAAGGGAGAAGTCAGACAGTGTGAGTTATGACAAAATAATAATTTAGAAATTATCAAGGGTTCACGAGGGAGGGGGGAGCAGGGAGGGAAGGGAAAAATGAGGAGCTGATATCAAGGGCTCAAGTAGAAAACAAATGTTTTGAGAATGATGATGGCAACAAATGTACAAATGTGCTTGACACAATGAATGATTGGATGGATTGTGATAAGACTTGCATGAGCCCCCAATAAAATGATTTCTTTAAAAGACATGGAGTGACCTGGAATTCATTATGCTGAGTGAAGTCAGTTAGTCTCAAACGGACAAATATCTTGTGAATCACTACTCTAAGATAAACACCAAGATGAAGATGGGCCACTGCTCCAGGGCATGTACTACACTTTTAAAAAACGCGATATAATATACTTTTATTTACTTTGTTGAATCAGAAGAGCATAAAAAGTTATTGCTAAGTAGATATCAGGCAAACAGAAAGGTGGTTTGTAGTCCAGTTACCTTGGAGTTTACTTAAACTAAGAGGAAAGGTCATATGTTTTCATGAAAAATTCATACTCGGTTCTTTAAAAAACAATGATGACGGATAGCAGAAGGAGATAAGGAATGCTGGGCTTGTGATCCATACAAAACACCAACATTTTGGGTTGTACATAATTGGGGAAATATCTCAAACATTTTTCGAAATACTGGAATAGCCAGTAAACAGAGGCAGGCCTTTAGGTGGGCTTAGGAATGCAGCTTAGAAAAGGAAAAAATAACTATTCAACTTCTTTAAAATCAGGGAGCAAGAAAAGCAACCTTGAATTTCACATACTGATTTTGTACAACTTCAATACAGTACCGTGACTTAAAGTCAAGATCAAAATTCAAGACTCTCCTACTATATTTTTAGTAAATAACTGCATGGTAAACTTGGATGAATTTCCCCCCATGATTTTACCTGGGTGTTGCCTTTTAATTTTTTTAATCATTTTATTGGGGGCTCATACAATTCTTATTGCAATCCATACATACATCCATTGTGTCGAGCACATATGTACATTTGTCGCCATCATCATTCTCAAAACTTTGCCTTTTAATTGAGCACTTAATATCTGCTGCTCATTTCCCCCTCCCTCCCCACACCCTCCTACCTTAAGAACCCTTAATCATTCATAAATTACTATTATTTTGCCATATATTATACTGTCTGATGTCTCCCCCCGCCTTCTTCTCTGCTGTCCATCCCCCAGGGAGGAAGCTATACGTAGCTTCTTGTAATCAGTTCCCCCTTTCGACCCCACATTCTCTCCACCCTCCAGGCATCACCACTCTCACTATTATTCCTGAAGGAGTCATCTATCCTGGATTCCAAGCGTTTCCAGTTGCTATCTGTACCTATGTACATCCTCTGGTCTAGCCAGATTTGTAAGGTAGAATGGGATCATGATAGTGGAGGGAGGGAGCAAGAAGCATTTAGGAACTAGAGGAAAGTTATGTTTCATCATTGCTACCCTGCACCCTGATTGGTTCATCTCCTCCTCACAACCCTTCAGTAAGGGGTGTCCAGTTGGATAACAATGGGCTTTGAGTCTCCACTGTGCACTCACCCACATTTTCAATGATATGACTTTTTGTTACTTGATACCTGATCCTTTCAACAGTTCATGTTCACACAGGCTGGTGTGTTTCTTCCATGTGGGCTTTGTTGCTTCTGATCTAGATGGCCACTTGTTAATCTTCGAGCCTTTAAGACCCCAGACTCTATATCTTTTGATAGCTAGGCACCATCAGCTTTCTTCACCACATTTGCTTATGCACACATTTGTCTTCAGTGGTTGTATCAGGAAGGTGGGCACCCACTGACATGATTTTTAGTTCTTTGATGTCTGATAACTGGTCCCTTCTACACCTCGTGGTCAGCCAAACTGGTATGCTTCTCCCATGTGGGCTTTGATGCTCATGAAACTTTGATAATTTATAAATTTTCAATGACTGATAACTCCCTTCACCCAATTTTCTGTTGTCCATCCCCCTGGGAGGAGGTGATACATAGATCATTGTGATATGTTTCCCCTTTCTCCCCCCAACTTCCCCTAACCCTCCTGGTATCGCTACTCATATTATTGGTCTTGAAGGGTTTATCTGTCCTGGATTCCCTGTGTTTCCAGCTCTTATCTGTACTGGGGTACATTTTCTAATCTAGTGAGATTTGTAAGGTAGAATTGCATTCAGAACAGTGGGTGGAGGGGGCTTTAAAGAACTAGAGGAAAGTTGTATATTTCATCAGTGCTATTCTGCACCCTGACTGGCTCATCTCTTCCTTGTGACCTTTCTGTAAGGGGATATCCAATTTTCTACAGATGGGTATTGGGTCTCCACTCTGCACTCCCCCTCATTCATATTGGGGATTTTTTGTTCTGGGTCTTTGATGCCTGATAATTGATCCAATCAACTCCTCGTGATTACAGAGGCTGGTGTGTTTCTTCCATGTGGACTTTGTTGCTTCTCTGCTAGATGACCACTTGTTTATCTTCAAGCCTTTAAGATTCCAGATGCTATCTCTTTTGATAGCCATGCACCATCATCTTTCTTCACAATTGCTTATGCATCTGTGTTAGTCTGTATAGACCGGAGAAACAAATGCATAGACACTCATATGTATATAAAAATAAGTTTATACACAAGAGCCATTGAATATTGAGATAATGTCTGAGTCCAGTCCAGATCAAGTCCAGAAAGTCCAATATTAGCGCATATGTCAGATACCAAACTATAAGGTCATCTTCAGACTCACATGCAATGATGCCAAATGCAGGAGGATCACGGGCCAGTAGGTTGGAAGTCTTGTGGATCCAGTGGCATTATAAGCATCTCAGCACTGGCAGGGATCTCTATAAGATTCTCCTGGTCCAGAGGTCTGGTGGCATCAGGGTAGGTCCATGTGGCTACTTCAGCTCCCAGGGCATAGCGCCACATGTCTTGTCAGTAGAACGTCTCTTAGGGAGTGAGCAGAGAGAGTCTCCAAGGGAGTGATCAGAAAGAGAAAGTGTCTCCCACCGCCAAGGAGGAAAATACAGGACTTCCCAGAATTCTCAGGGGAAGGCAACGCCCAACAGAGGCATCATTGGCTATGACCCAATTGGCAGAGTAAACTCCACCCCTTCACTCTTAAACCTTTAAATCCCAAATTGACAGATTACGTAACTACCACAGTACCCATTTTGTCTTCAGCGATTGTGTCAGGAAGCTTAGCGTCACAGAATGCCAGGTTATTAAAACAAGGAGTTCTTGTGTTGAGGGAGTACTTGAGTAGAGAGAGACCAAATGTCCATCTGCTACCTTAATACTTAACATATAAATATATGTACCTATATCTAATTCCCTATCATTACATATAAATATATGTACATATGTATATGCCTGTATTTAGACCTCTATACATGTCCTTTGCCTCTTGGTTCGTTCATCTATTTCCATTTACTTTCCTCTTGCCCCACTATCATGTTCGGCCTTCATTCAGGTTTCAGTAATTTCCTTTGGTTACATTGCCCTTGATCAAGCCGTACCAGGCATTCCCCCGCCTCACTCCCCAACTGCCATGTGCCACTGGAACCATTGGTTGGTTGCTTTTTTCTCCTCTGTATTGTTTATCCCACCTAGCTTATTGAGAAAGACATGCAGACATAACTACCATGATTTGAATTCTACCTTGCAAGTCTGGATAGAGCAGAGGTTGTACACTGGTGCAGATAGGAGCTGAGGCACAGGGAATCCAGGGTGGATGATACTTTCAGGACCAGGGGTGTGAGGGGCGATACTGGGAGAGTAGTGGGTGAGTGGTTTGGAAAGGGGGAACTGATTATGAGGATCTACAGGTGACCTCCTCCCTTGGGGATGGACAACAGAGAAGGGGGTGAAGGAAGACGCCGGATAGGGCAAGATATGACAAAATAATAATCTATAAATTATCAAGGGCTCATGAGGGAGGTGGGAGCGGGGAGGGGGGGCGGAAAGAGGACCTGATGCAAAGGGCTTAAGTGGAGAGTAAATGCTTTGAAAATGATTAGGGCAAAGAATGTACAGATGTGCTTTATACAATTGATGTATGTATATGTATGGATTGTGATAAGAGTTGTATGAGCCCCTAATAAAATGTTTAAAAAATAAGTAAAAAAAACAAGGAGCAAAACAGAACAAAAAAATCCCAAAACAATATCACCAAAAACCAGTGACAGCAAAAAAAAGCCTATAAACAATTCCAGGTCTGTTTGTTGACCTTTAGGATTGTTTTCCAGTCAAAGCTAATGGGGTGCTACTCCCTGGTCCCGAAGTCTATTTTTGATATTGCTCAGGGATTTCATTGTTTTGCTTCCATTGCTGCTCTGGTGCATGAACTTAGCATTTCTCCCAGCTGTGGTGGGGTCAGATCTGGCACAATTCCAGCACTGTTCTTCCAGTGTTGTCCCTAGTAGTGCTATGGGTCAGTGAGGGACATTGCATTTAGTGGTGGTGCCGGCCCTATTGTCCTCTCTGTGCATTGTTTCTTCTGAGCAGGAATTTCGTCCTCGGGGCTTTGTGGGCCAGGGTATGTTCCACTCATTCTCCTTCCCTCTTCATTTGAACACAGGTGTTTTATATTCTGTATTCCGCACTTGTCAATTTGGGCCTCCTGTGTTCATGTCCTTTCCTATTTCCCATAGCCTATGTATTTCCTGCATCAAAGATCTCAGGTTTGTCCCAACTAATTCATTGATGGCTCTAATAGTCTGGGATTTTACCTCCAGGTCTATGATCCACCTTGAGTTTATTTTTGTGTATAGTGTAAGATAAAGGAGTTGCTTCATTTTTTTGCAGGTAGATATCCTTTTATTCTAGCACCACTTGTTGAAAGGGCAGCCACTTCCCATTTGATATTTTTGGAACCTTTATCAAAAATCAGTTGCCTGTATGCTGATGATTTTATTTCTGAGTTTTCAGTTCTTTTCCATTGGTCTGAGTATTTGTCATTATGCCAGTCCAATGCTGCTTTTACCCCTATGCCTGTATAATAGGTGCTAAAGTCGGGTAAAGAAAGCCCTCCCACTCTGTCCTTCTTCTTAAGGAGTTCTCTACTAATTCTAGGTTTCTTCCCTCTCCATATGAAGTTGGCAATCAGTTTCTATAATTCTTTGGGAACAAACGACGGCATTATTTGTATCAGGATAGCATTAAACTTAAATAGCGCCTTGGGCAGAACTGGCATTTTTACTATATTGAGTCTTCTGATCCTTGAGCATGGGATATTCTTCCATTTGTGGAAGTTATTCTTGGTTTCTTGTAATAGGGTTCTGTCTATTCCTTGTCACAGACCAGTGGGTGGAAAGTCTTGTGGATCCAGTGGTGGGAGAAGCATCTCAGTGCTGCTGTTTATCTCCACGTGGTTCCTCCAGGTCAAGGACTCTGGCTGCATCAGTGTAGCTCCATCAGGCTCATCCTCAGTAATGTCTCACAGGGAGTAAGTGAGGGTCTCGACTCTAGGGAGATATTTATCTCCTTAGCAGCTTCAAATGAGATCAAGCTATGATTTGATTGATAGACTAAACTCCATCCCTCTATAACAGTGGTTCTCAATCTTCCTAATGCTGTGACCCTTAATACAGGTCCTCATGTTGTGGTGACCCCCCAACAATAAAATTATTTTTGTTGCTACTTCATAGCTGTAATTTTGCTACTGTTAAGACTCAGGTGACACCTGTAAAAGGGTTGTTTGTCCTTCAAAGGGGTCACAACCCACAGGTTGAAAACCACTGCTCTATCAGTTGACACCAGTTTATGTAACTACCATACTAGTATTTTGTTAAGGATTTTTTAATTGTTGTTCATTAGGGATATTGGTCTGCAGTTCTTAATTCTTGTGGGGCCTTTGCACACTTTAGGTATCAGAGATATACTAACTTCATAGAAAGAGTTTGGAAGTTTGCTGTCTTTTTCTATGCTCTAAGAGTTTGTGTGGGATTGGTGTCAGTTCTTCCCTGAATGCTTGGTAGAACTCTCCTGTGTAGACATCTGGCCTGGGGGACGTATTTTGGGTAATCCCTTGAAAATCTTGTCTATTTCTTCTATTGCTATGGGTCTGTTGAGATTCTTGACATCCATCTGGGATAGTCAAGGGAGGGATTGTTTTTTCCAAGTATTTGTTTATGTTTTCCAAGTTGTCAAATTCATTAGAGTACAGGGCTTCATAATATTGTTTAGTTATCCTTTTGATTTCATTAGGGTCCATTGTAATGTCCCGTTTCATCCCTCATCCTTACTATTAAAATTTGTTCCTTTCTTTTTTGGTTAGGTTTTCCAGCACTGTCAATTTTATTAATCCTTTCAAAGAATCAACTTTTAGCTGCATTTATTTATTACATAGCTTTCCTGTTTCCTCTCTCATGTATCTCAGCCCTGTTTTTTTATTATTAGTAGGATTGTCCTGTTGACTCTGCTTTAATTGCTGTAAGTTTTGTGCCAACATATCAATATAGGTTTCTCATTTTTTTCTTTCATGTGTCTATATATTGCACTCCAACTTCCTCTTTGCTATGACCCAAAAGGTTTTGGCACATCATGTTCTAATTCTCTATTGGTTACTAGAAACTTCCTAATTTCATTTCTGATCTGGGCTAGTACCGACTCCACGTGCAATAGTTAGTTATTCATCTCTCCATTGTTTGCTCTTGTTTTCTTATTGCTCCTTTTGATAATCTCCAGTCTTATGGCATAGTGGTCCAAGAAGGAAGTCTGTATAATAGCTTGTGCTTGAATTTCCAGACACAACTTGTGTCCTGTGCCATGTGGGCTTGAGAAGAATGTGATTTTTTTTTTTGCATTTTGGTGGAGAGGTCTGAAAATATCTATCTGGTCAAGTCACCTAATAATAGAGTTCACATCTGTAGCCTCCTTGTTAAGCTTCTTTCAATATGATCTTTTTTTTCTTAGATAGTGGTATACTAAAGTTACCTACCATAATTGTTGAACTTATGGTTTCTTTTTTCAGGAATGCTGTGTTATTTTCATGGGAGTCAACGAGCCTTGGCTTTATCTTTGGGAAGTTTATAGGAACGCTTCTGTGAGCTGCCTGTTGCCAACTGCGTGGGAGGCGGGTGTTTCACCTTTGTACCTCTGGGATTTCCCTCTCACCCTAGCCTATCAGGAATCTGTTGTTTTGATGGCCCTCTTAGTTGCCAGGCTCTGAGGTCAGCCTGTGTTTTGCTCTAGTAACTCTGTTTCCAGCTAGAGGCACTGTGGACAGGCTGTAGGGGCAGGGGGTTGGGGTGTGGGCAGGGGAAGGGCCCCAGCCATGTCTGTAAGCTTATCGCTCAGCTCTGCCACTAAGAGCACTGGTCAGAACAGGGAAAAGGTAGAAAGGAGAATGTAAGTCTTGGGGGAGGGATCCTCCAATTGACAATGGGAGGGCCCTGTACTGTTTGGGGTATCAAATCTTACCTGCCAGAGCCCCTGCTGAGCAGCTGGCAAGCTTCTGGTGCTGCGGCAAGGGGTGATAGCCGCAGTGGTGTTCGCAGCAGCATGGGCAGCTTGGGTCGACTCAGTCCCTGCAGTAGTCCTGGTACCCTAGGAATCTGCAGCAGGTACAGGAGATGGGGTGGGAATAAGCTCCTGGTTCAGGGAAGCACTTTGGGCTGTCTCCAGAATTAAATGATAGCATTGGAACCCCTATTCGCCTCCCAAATCTTCCCACTCACCAATCTGCACAGAGTTTCCAACGTGAGCTGCCTACTTGTTAAACATCTTTGTCGGAACTCCTGTATTTTTTTATCTTAATTGTCTTCTTTGGTTCTGTGTGGTCTTAATTAGCAAGATACTTTAAAATTCTATTCTTTCATGTGTAATGTGCAGCACTCATCATAGATACCTATTGTCAGAAATAGTAAAGAACTTTGCATTGGGGCAGAAAGAAAAATTATAGCACTGTTTTGAATAGGAACATTCTATGATATAATTCATCTTGTCACTGGTGGGCTTGTTTTATCAAGTAGTCACCTCTTTGGACCAAATATACTGTTTTAAGTTTAGTTATCTCAAAAAATTTGTTTTTCATAAATCTGAATTTCCTACATATATCAGAAAGGACCTAGACTCAGGCAATATTTTATCATAATTATTACTTTCGAGTTCTTAAACTAGAATGTTTTGTTTTTTCAATATACATTCACTTGTTACTTATTAATATAATTAGGTTCCAAAGACCAGGTGGCTATGCAAAAATGAGGGCTATGGAAAAATAGAGCATTTTTGGTTTTCTTTTTTCAGACCATTCGTCTATATTTTTGAATTTATAAAATATTATCATAGAAATAATAACAGCTAAGATGTATTGATAATTGATGCTTCATCACTTGCTTGAGCCAAGTTATGAATTATTCCTCCGTGGAGAAGAAAGTTTGGAGGAGACAAAGCTGGATAAAGTTGGGCTGTGATATTGAACAGCCTACAGCTTAACCATTTCACCTTCCTCCTCTACTTACTAAGAGTATACTTCATGGAGCAGCTGCTAGGGCTCCACTCCTATCACCGAAATCCTTTCTTGCATCATCTGGCAATGGGCTCTTCCTTTTGAGCCTGGCCAGTAAGCCTCAGGGCTTCCTGAAAGGGTCTGGGAGCCTGGTTACACACCATGGAGACAGAGGTTTTTGGTCATTTGGCTGATTCCCACAATATAGTATTGAGTGCCAACCTTTCGGGCATTATAAGGGCCAATACAAATGCCCCTGACTTGGTTCAGCCTGAGAATTCTTCTCGAGGTCGTGGCCATAGAGGTGATTGGCCCAGTGCTGCAAATAGATGCTGTCACCTGCCTGGAACTGGGTTCTGAAGATAAAGGGCAGCACAGTTCAGCTTCCTGAAGGTTACTCAGAGGCACTCCTAGAGGGAAAGAGCATTTAAAGCTGTTGGCCCCAGGCTAACAGCCTCCTTAATGTACAAAATAGTAGAAAAGTAGATTTTTTTTACTATTTTCATGACATGTCAGATAATAAGATAGTTAATAAGTGAAGAGCAGGTACGAACAGTATATATCAAATAGGTACATAATTTCATCATTTGAAAAATGTTTTCTAATTTATTTGATGTTTAATTGTGATTTCAACATCCACCAGAGTCTAATTTTACTTAATAACTAAATCATTAACCAATTAATGTGGAACAAAAGGTAACATTGCCAAGGGTATTCCAAATAACATAATTCACAGAAATGATGTCTATGGTCCTGATTACGGTCTGTTGAATATTTCAAAGATGTTGGAATATAGCAACAAAATATATATTTTATATTTCATTTATTAAAATTCACACATTGTGCTGAGAAAATTAAGGCATTATCTCATTAAACCCTCACATCACCTCTGTGAAATGTCTACTTTTAGGATCCTTAACTTGCAAACTACGAAGAATGTTTTGGGTTCAAAGAAAAAACACCCAGAGATAATTTCTTGTGTAAGTATAAAACGAATTTCTTCGAGAAATGTCAGGTAATTCACAAACTTGAAGTTGAGAAGCTATACTAAGATACTATCAACTGAAATAATAATTACCAGGGGCCACTAATGGAGAGGGTGAAGTAAGTGGTACCTTGACAACAAAGGGTACTCGAAGGAAGAAAATGTTCCAACGTCTATTGTGTTGATGATTGCACAACTCTTCTTCATGAGTGAACTACTGAATTGGATGGTGGGTTAATTATAGCTCAATGAAATAAATATTTTTTTCAAAGCTACATAGAAAACTGTTAATGGAACCATTTCCATAGGACGATCACTACCATCCCTTCCTCCACTATCTCAGGACACTCAACAATGTGGCACTCAACAACAGTTAACATAAGTAATTTCAGTAGAATTTAAGGTTCATGTTGGTATCTAAATCCTACCATATTTACTGCTTCAAAGGAGGAGAGTCCAACTCTATAAAATTAAGTCATGGAGTAAGTGAGTAGAACAAAATGATCCCTGTAAAATACCTAATTCCAAAGTGGAGTGGAATATGAGGGAAGAAAAAGGAACTGGGACACCCATACTCAGATTGCTCTCACCAACTATTTCTTTGCTTTCCAAGAATATTATCAGCTGGGTCAGAAGAAAGTGAAAATCTACAATGTTATGATAATGGAAGCTATCATCAGAATATAAGGAGGAACTGATGAATTGAAAGCTGCTTAAGAGTAAAAACAACAATTTTTTCTTCTAGCATTCATGACATAGTGCTAAGAGTTATATTTAGAAGATGTTCATTGTATGCTTTGGTTTTCTATAATTTAATGAAACTATGAGGAAGGGAACGTTGATTACTGTCTCTCAAATTTTCATTGATTACTTTCTTTAAAATTTTCTCACGGAAAGTAATGGAAGTATTTATATTAAATTCTGAATCTACAAATAAATGTTCTCTCAAAAATTATATTGGAGTACTGATATTAAAATTGTTATTTACAAACCAAGATCTATTAAAAAAACTCAAAACCAAACTCAATCTCATCAACTCAATTCTGACTAATTACAACCCTATAGGGAAGGGAAGAACTCCCCCTTTGGGTTTCCAAGATTGTAATTCTTTACTGGGTAGAAAACTCATCTTTCTCCCTTGTGGTGGCTAGCGGTTTCAAACCAGCCCAATGTACAACTTGTATTCCTCCTAGGTTCCTAGAGCTATTAGAAGTGACATAAAATTTAAGTTATGGTGAGGTACTGTCAAGTTGATTTCAACTCAAATCAACCTGGTTTACCACAGAACAAAAATTTTTAAATGTTAATAATTGTAGAATCCTATCATTATTTAAGAAGCATGGAATTTGTTTCCAAACTTCAAACTCATTTCCATTGAGTCATTTATGACTCATAGTGACTCTGCAGGACAGATTAGAATTGCCTCTGTGATTTCCCAAACTGTTCATCTTTACTGGAGCACATAGTCTTATCTTTCTCACCTGAAGCTGCTGGTGGTTTTTAACTACTGACCTTGTGGTTAGCAGCCCATCACAGAACCCACTACGGCTCTTTGATAATGGAAATTTGGGAAGGATATTTCTGATGGTCTCAACATAAGATTAATTTAATTGATGTCACAAAATGTACATGAGAAAAATGTTAAATTAGAAATGTATTACATGTATAGTTAAAACATTTTAAGGGAATGAAATACGAATACACGATAAAACATAAATAAACCTTGAAATTGTTATGCTAGGTGAAAGAAGCAAGTCACAATAGACAATATATTGTATGAATTTGTTTCTACAAAATGTCCCAAGGAGGCAAATTTACATAAACAGAAAGTAGATCTGTGGTGTGTGCTGCCTCAAATTTCCAGGATGCCATAAGACTGATACAAATGAGATGCAAGGGGATGCCCCCAACAACCTGATGCTCATTTATGTTTTTTGATATGAGGGGGATAGTGCATTTGGAGTTAATTCCTCCAGGTCACACTGTTAATCAGGCTTTCTATTTAGAGGTTTTGAAAAGATTTTGTAAGAGTGTGCTACCAAAAAATGCCTGATTTGTGGCAGATGGGGGACTGATTTTGCCACCACGATAATGCACCTGCCATCTGAGTGCACCAGTTTGGGGCAAAAACCTAAATACCTCTCTTGCCCCACAGACCTTACTCACCTGATCTTGCTTCATGAGGCTTCTTGTTTTTTCAACAAATGAGGGGGGACATGAAAGGATAGAGATTTGACAACATAGAAGAGGTGAAGAAAAAAACAAGGGAGGTGCTGTCCGCCATCCAAACTGATGCACTTAAAAAATGTTTCCAAGAATGGAATCTCAGATTTGACAAATGTGTTAAGTGTAATAGAGAATACTTTGAAGGTGATAAGGTTGTTTTATAAAACAATTTAAATACAAAACTTTGACAAAAAAATCTCCTTTTGGGGGAGGGCATCATTATCCCCTCATCTATACATCCAATAACAAAATATTCTCAGGTCATCTGTAGCTATATCAGTTAATTTATAACTGAGCCATACACATAAGACCCACAGGACAAATTAGCAGGTAAAAGTTAAAGCCATTATAATTATTTACAGAAAGCAACATTAAATAACAACAACAGATTATCAAAGTAGAAATGCTTACCTTTCTCCAAATTAGCCATGTCCATTCCTTTGTCACTGGGCAGGTTCAAAACAAATGTCTTTATAACGCTGCCTGAGGCTTCTGTTCTGCCACTGTGTCTCACCAGGTCTTGCCTTGTGGATAGACGCACCCTTCCGCAGGATTCCTAAGCCTCTGCCATTTGTTTCTGCCACACAGGAGTGCTTCTGGGCTCTCTTGAAACTACTGGCCTAGTGGTGGAGGTGAGGGGGTCAGGGCATGCAACCCATTTAAAGGTACTCAGCTTCATGGTCCGGTGAGCCTATATAAATAGACTGAGCGTCACTCAATTTACATTATACCAGGCATTTGGATGGGGATGGAAGGGAGACTGGTGTTCCAGGACCATGTCTAAAAATGTCAAATAAAAATAATTCATGTATCACCTGTGGTCACTTATATCTGAAGAGAATGGAGAGTTGGAGTGTAAAGATTAAGAATATAGGGCTTCCTTTGGCTTAATGAAATGTTCAAAAATCAAGTGTAGTTATGATTTTATAGTTCTGTGAACATACTAACATATACTGAACTGTACACTTAAGTGGTGAATATTATTACATATGAATTATTTATCAACACAGTTATAACAATAAAATACCAATGATCTATAAAATTGTTGCACGCTCTTTGTGGATTGCATTGGGTCCTACTCAAAATAAGTGTCATAATACTATCCTCTGTACCTGTGGATAGCCTGGGTGGCACAATTGTTATAGTGTTTGATTGCTAACTGAAAGGTCAGTGGTTCAAAGCTAGAGAAAGTAGTTCAAACCAGAGCCATCTGGTTCTGTGAGGATGTACAATCTTGGAAAACTTAAGGGCCAGCTCTTCCTTCTTTTAGACATGTTTTTTGATCTGTAAAACCGATTATAACTATGTTCATCTCCATGTTCTTATAGCCTAATAATATGTGCTTTGTATTTTGTGGGGATTCATTTTCCCCTGAGGTATAATATTTTATTCAATTTTAATATTTCACTCAGTAGTTATAATTTATTCACTCTGAAGTGAAACACTACATATTATTATTAATTGAAATCTAAAAGAATTTCAGAATACTTCAATTTTAAAGCAAACCTGTGGGTCACAGGTAGGTTTTGGGAAAATTGCTTTTTAAAAAAATGAATCATTTTATTGGGGGCTCTTATAGTTCTTATAACAACCCATGCATCAATCATATCAAGCACATCTGTACATATGCTGCTATCGTCATTTCCAAAACATTTTCTTTCTACTTGAGCCCTTGGTATCAGCTCCTCCTTTGCTTTTGGATACATCTTAAAGTAAGAACAAAATCAGAACCACTGCATGTGTTATAACACTGTAGGGTACATATAGTCAATAGATTCATTTTTGCCCAGTGTTTCATGTGGTGGGGGCAGGGGGGACTACAACAATGAAAAGGCATTTGTAAATGACTCTCAGTTTTAACTCCAATGAAATCTTTAACCAACATCCCATTGATGCTCTTTTGTTTCATCTATTCTGGAAAGTTTTCTCTATTACCACATTGTATTTCTTACCTGTAGATCTCTACATTATCAGATCCAACCTTATATTGAACCCCAAACCTTTAATGCATGAAAATGTTAAATAAACCCTGCAAGTCAGTAACAAGGGAAAACTATGAAAACGGTTTTTTCATAGTTTATTTGAACCTAAAAAATTCTTGCTTCCCTTGTAAAAGAATTCTATAAGAATAAAAGACACCAGGGTTTCACATAAAAGAAAATTTCATGGTATGGTCAGCAAAGTAATCAAAGAAGTCTATTCAATAAATATAATACCCATAGGGAGCTTCTGGTATCTATTCATGGTTACTGTTCATAAGCTGTAAGTGTTTATTCTTATAAGGAATCCATTTAACACTAACAAAACAGTAGCTTGAAAGATTCTAATTCAAATAAAACTACCTTTTAAAAATTGCTCAGATGTGTTATTGTCTATTTTCAGAAGATCTGGCGGCTTGACTTGCAAACCTTTCAATATACTGCATAATATGGTCACTTGTTACAATGATATGAAAGTCTTGTAATCATGGAGTTATATGATGCCAATTAGATAGAAACCCCACTGGACTAGTTGGTCATGCAATGCTTTGGTTCTAACAAAAAGAAAAGAAAAGGAGGTTATAGGTGATGGCTTGACACAATGGGAAATAATTCTAGACTAACAGAAATACATTGTAAAATATTTGAAGATTAAGATTGGAATTTGTCTACAGTCATAATGTGTCTCAATATAAATTGTACATTAGTAAAAGTATTATTTTAATAGAACAAAGACAGTAATTCAAGAAAATGTAGTGCAACAATACAGCAAATGACCACCATGACTAGGTTCTGTTGATATTAGAACCGGGTCGCTTTCTGAATTGGGTTCACTGGCCCATTACATTAGGCTAAAGTCTCTTGCTGATAAGAAAATAACCAGATATGCTGCTTTTTGAAACATTCTGAGTAATTTAAATACTGTTATATATGTATGCTTAGTCAGTATAATTAAATCCATTGAAATGAATAAAATGAGTATATTTAATTGAATGTTACACACAATGATTTATTCTTAAACTAATTTAATTTCTATTCTAATGGAAATTTACACTTTTCTGTAAGCTTTTGATCCATAGAGACTCTTGAAAGTAATGATTGAGTGTAATAAAAATGATAAAAGAGAAGGATAAACCATATAAAATGAATGTGTGATTGAATTTAGTTGACATTTTAAACATTATTTCAAATAAATACATTATTCATTTTCTAAAATACTTGTAAATATATAAAAGTATGATTACATTTGTCTTATATGTTATTTTTAGCATATTTTAATTAAAATGTATGTATGGGGAAATTATAGTGCTATGAAATAATAGTAAATGAAGTATAAAAATAACTATGACTAATAGGAACAATTATATTGAAAATAATTCAACATTCTTTATATTTTCTTGTCTCTCATGGAAACACTATTATTTGTTTCTGTAACAAGAAATACTGGAAGTTTTATTTTTTAAAGCTTTTAAAAATAACTAATTTATAAATTGAAAACCAACCACATGCAAAATTCAATATGCTAGTCAACTACATCCCTGATATTAGCATAAAGGGACCCCCCATTCAAGTTACAGAAACATGTATGTGTGTATATATATGTTTCTGTAACTTGAATGGGGGTCCCTTTACATATATATATATAACTTGAAAACTTTCTGCCGAGGCAAACTTCCTCTCAAGGGCAATAAGTCAGTTAAAAAGGACAAAGACTGTATGATCTCACTTACATGAAATAGGCAAATGCATAGAAACCAAAGTTTATTAGTTACAAGGACTGTGAGGGAAGAGGAAAGAGAAAGGAAGAGTGACTCTTTAATCATAGTGATATAAGTCAGACACGGATAGCGATATTAGTAAAACATGAAAATGTAGTTATTTCTAAGCAGTTGGTAATAATTTATTTTAGAATAATTAATATCGGATTAGTCCCAAAGAATTAGAGATTAAAGATTTCCCGAATGTCCAAATCTTCCAAGATGTTATTCTGCTCGATTTTCCCTCAAATCCTCCATTGAATATATTCTTTCATGTCCCTGGGTTTTCCAATTCACTGCAGTGTCCCAGAGAAACTCACAAACCTTTAAGGAAACATCTCAGGTGGTGTTGGGTGCTGCCCAGTCTTAAATCCAAAAGTTGAACAGAGGTGAGGCAAATTCAAGGTTCAGAACCAGAAGCTGTAATGTCCAAAAGTCACAGCAGGTGTTCTTGCTTCTACCAATACTCAGTCAGAAAAATAGTGGTATGTCTGTCCAGGACATGTGATGTGTGAAATAACTGTAGTGTTGTGCCAACATACACTCTATTCAAGGAAAACAAAGGAGACGCCTTAAACCATAATCTCGAGTACAATGGTCTTTAAGATGGCCTCAAGGAAACAGAGTATGACTTAGTTAATACCTTTGACTAATGCAGAATCTAAAAATGATCTCAAGGGAAAAAATGTGACTTGATTCTCACCCTTTACTGAAGTCATGTTTTAATCCCACCCTAATTTGGTCCATTAGTGTAGTAGAGAACACCCTTCAAAATGGGATTATAGTCACTGGCATAACTCCAAGAATTATATATCACATAAAGAATTATAACTGGAAGGAGCCTATTGGTTGACTACCATTCAACATGTAGAAATTATTAAATAGGCACATGTTTTTTCATATTAATTAGACAATAAATATATAATTAAAAACAATTTGGTTTATAATAAATTATGGAATCTAATTCTTTCAACTGATATACCTCTTTTTATGTTCTGAATTCACACAAAATACAATTTTCCTTGTAACTGAAAGAAATCTATATATTTTTTCCATTGATTTTCAAAGTATTTACAAGATGGTCTCAACATCACTTTGACTACTAGTACAATAATGTATAATTAAAAATAATTTAGTTGACTGAATAGACATTAGACACCATAAGAAACTCTAGGAGAAAGTTTGAAAAACAAGAAACGTTACTAAGGTTGGACTCTAACCAAACATTTGACAAAGAATCCTTTTTTCTTGTCAGGCATATCATGGGTTTGCTTCTTTAAAACAGATTTAATGTCACTTCATCCACATATTGGACAAGTCGAGTTCAAAAATATCAAGAAGAGTTCTATAATCTTAATCACACTGAATTTTAGAACATTTTCTTTTTACCTGTTCTCATTGTTATTCACGTAAATTGTATTCAATTATGGCAAAAATAAACACAACAAAACATTCCCTAATTTGAAGGAAGGTGATTGTTCCTGGCTATTAAAAGAGATAGCATCTGGGGCCTTAAAGCTTGAAGATAAACAAGATCTAGCAGGGAAACAACAAAACCCATGATAACATCAATAATTTTTTCAAAGACATAGAATTTAAGATATTTAAGATACTGTTGAGATGAAGGATTTATGTATCTTCCAACTGCGAGCTGCAATCCATGAATCGCCTTGTACAGATTGATTTCTTAATTGATTAAGCTTTGTTTACACGCAGCTTGGAGATTAGTGCTAGGGAAATTTTTTCTTGTATCAATTCTTTCAAGTGTATACCATTGCTTAACAGATATAAACCGGTCATAATAATGCAAGGGGAACATTGAGGTATTAATTATATGGTGGCTCTGGATACCCTGTCATAGGACACACTATGTGCCAAAGGTCCACCCCAATGTCCAATGATCACGATTTCAACAGTCTTGGGGTGGTAACCTTTTGTGTCCTCTCCCATTAGAGCACTCAAGTCCTTACGCCAAGGGTAGGGGTCATTTTGAGGTAGGGCTCAGTTTGTTTGAGAAGGTAACCCTTTATAGGTATAGAAAGTCTCCTATTGCTCCCAGGATCATTGAATAGAGATGTAAATTTCCTGTCAATAGACAGGGTCCACCGGAAAGCAAATTAATGCAGTTATGTTGTTGATGTTAGGTGCCATTGAGTCAGTTTCAATTCATAGCAAACCTATACTCAATGGAACTAAACAATGCCTGGTCCTGTGACCTCCTCACAATTGTTCCTATGCTTCAGCTCCTTGTTGCAGCCATGCTTTCAATCCATCTCATTGAGAGCTTTTCTTTGATTTTGCTGCCTCTCTAATTTACAAGGCATGATGCCATTCTCCAGGGACAGGTCTCTTCTGACAAAATGTCCAAAGTGTGTGAGCTGAAGTCTCAGCATCCTAGCTTCTAAGGAACACTCTTGCCTACTTCTTCCTAGACAGATTTCGCTTGTCATTTTACCAGACCATGGTACTCTCAGACACATAAATGCAGATATATAAAATTTAGTACCTTATAAGTAGTGTTTCCTTTTAACCCATTTCTATTTTGTTCTATTTTCCCATTATTTTCTGCTTTCTTTTGGATTGAAAAAGAAAAATAACCAATGCCATTGAACAGGTTTTATAGAAATTGTTAAATGAAAACCCAATTTACTGTGTAAACTTTTACAGAGAACCCCATGAAATTTTATAATTCTGAAGGAAGTGTGTCCATATTTCTAACCCTTCCCCAAAGAAGTCTTTACACTACATCAAAATAGCATTTTGAACATCCTTGATGACTCAAATGATGTTCCTCTTCAGTATTGTTAAAATTTTGAGGACAAAATAATATCTGAAGGGGAAAGAGCAGGACTGTAATGAGGACTCTGTACGGTTTCCCAATGAAATGCTTCCCGTGTTAATCTCAAAGAATAAAACGGTGCATTTTCAGGAGGGAAAAAGAAATAATGAGATAAAATTTTATTTTTGTTTTTAACCAATTTAATGACATATAATTCACATATCATATAAATCATTGGTTCAAATGAATAATAGTCTTATAATCATAGCCACCATCAATTTTAGAACATATCTTCATTCTTACATCCATTAATATTAGTATCTCCTGTCCTTTGATTTCTCCTATTGTAACCCAAAGGAACCATTGATCCAGTTGTTGTCTTTATAGGTTTACCTATCCTAGATTTCATGTAAAGAAAATCACACTAGGAAGAAGAAAAACCCACAACAATAAAATAAGACACAGAGAAATATCATTCCAAAAGAAAGTAGAAATAGGTAATAGATCTAGGACAAGAGGGTCAAAAGGGAAAACTGGCAAGATGTTAAATTTAAAGCAAATTTACCCGCAGTACGTAATCCGTTTTCCAATTCATCATATCTGGAAACAAAATTATTCACATCCTTATCCAATGGTCTGAGGTACTTCAACAGAGGTTTAATTTACATGGGGAACTCTGCAAATGGATGTTGGCCTTCATTTTCATCCTTACACTTCTGAAAATTGAGTGTTCAGAATTTATGCTCTAATACCATTCCTTAATCTGATCTTGGATTTTCCCATTTGAAATCCTGGGATCACATTGGTTGGTATGCCTCTTCAGTGTGGACATAGCTGTCAACTCACTTAGATGGCTGCTTATTTAAGACATGTCCTTTTTTGTAAATTATTTTTAGGGGCTCATACAACTGTTTCACAATCCGTACATACATCATTTGTGTCCAGCACATTCATATGTATATTGCCATCATCATTCTCAAAACACCTGCTTTCTACTTTACCCTTGGTATCAGCTCCTCATTTTTTCCCCGTCCCTCCCCCTTCCCCCTCCCCACTCCCCCTTGATAATTTATAAATCATTATTATTTTATCATATCTTACACCATCCGATGTCTCCCTCACCCAGTTCTCCGCTGTCCAACCTCCAGGGAGGAGGTTATATGTAGACATTGTCATTTGTTCCCCCTTTCTCCCTCACCCACCCGCCACCCTCCTGATAGCGCCACTCTCACCACTGATTATGAGGAGTTCATCTGTCCTGGATTCCCTGTATATGCAGTTCCTATCTGTGCCAGTGTACATCTTCCGGTCCAGCCAGTTATGTAAGGTAGAATTGGGATCATATTGTGGGGGAGGAAGCATTTAAGAACTAGAGGAAAATTTTATGTTTCATCGTTGCTAAACTGCACTCTGACTGGCTTGTCACCTCCCCACAGCCCTTCTGCAAGGGGATATCCAATTTCCCCCAGATGGGCACTGGGTCTCTACTCTGCTCTCCCCCTCATTCACAATGCTATGATTTTTTTTTTTGGTCTATGATGCCTGTTACCTGATCCCTTCCACGCCTTGTCATCTCACAGGCTGGTATGCATTTTCCATGTGGGCTTTGTTGTTTCTCAGTTAGATGGCCCCTTGTTTATCTTCCAGTCTATGGGGCCCCAGATTGTATATATTTTGATAACTGGGAACCATCATATCTCTTCACCACACTTGCCCTTGTACCCACTTTGTCTTCAGCGTTCGTGTCGGGGTAGGCTGGTGTGCTTCTTCCGTGTGAGCTTGGTTGTTTCGTAGCTAGATGGCCGCCTGATTGTCTTCAAGCATTTAAGACCCCTGATGTTATATCATTTGATAGCTGGGCACCATCAACTTTGTTCACCACTTTTGCTTATGCACCCACTTTGTCCTCAGCGATTGAGTCAGGACAGGCTGGTGTGCTTCTTTCATGTGGGTTTTGCTGTCTCTAAGCTAGATGGCTGCTTGTTTATCTTCAGGTCTTTAAGACTTCAAAAAAGTGCTATATCTTTTGGTAGCTGGGCACCAGCAACTTTCTTCACCATGTTTGCTTGTGCACTCATTATCATCAGCGATTGTGCCAGACAGGTGAGCAGCTCAGACTGTCAAATTGTTAGAACAAAGTGTTCTTGTGTTGATAGAGTACTTGAGCAGGGGCCCAGTGTTCATCTGTTTCCTTAATACTGAACCTATAAATAGATGTACATAAATCTATTTCCTTCTCATTGTATATAAATATATTTACATCTTTATTTGCCCATTTTAAAATCTCTATGACTACCCTTTGCCTCCTAGTTCGTTGCTCTGTTTCTTTTTACTTCCCTCTTGTCCCACTATCATGCTCTGCCTTCATTTGGGTTTTAGGAATTCCTCTGGGTTACAATGCCCTTGATCCAGCTCTGTGATACCTCCCACACCCTCCTTGACACTGATATTGGATCCCTTATCATTCCCTTGTCCTTGGGCTTGTTAACACCCTCTTCCTTTTCCCTGTTTCCCCTACCCCCATGTCCCGCAGGAACTGTCATCACATTGTTCTCTCTTCTGGCTTGTTTATTCTGCCTATCACTTACAGGTGGACATGCTATGTACTTTGACAAGACTGAGTACCACGAAGCAACAACAGAAAGTAAAACAATAGCTACAACAACACACATGCATATACACATAAACATATGAATATTTCAGGGTCTGTTTGTTTTCCTTCACAGGTGCTTTCCAGTCACGTCTGATGGGGTGCCATGCCCTGGCACCACCTCTATCTGTGGCGACTTCTTTGCTCTTCTTCCCCTGGTACTCTGCTGCATGCTCTTATAAGTATCTACACACCATTCTCCTAAATCATATTTCTGATAACCCCAGGGCCTCTTGTTCAGAGTAAGCCTTTGAGTCTGGTTGTTGTTCAGTTGTTTGTGATACACACACACACAACACCAAAACTGACTACAGTTTGCATAGCACTGTGGCCCAGCTATCTGTTTTGGTGTTTTGCTATGCTGACTCCATTCAGTGGTGCAGTAGAGAATTAGTAGCAATATATAACAGAAAGTGAGAGAAATGAAGAAAAAAGGAAGACCAAAAAATGTATTAAAACTAATGGAAGTTCAGTTTTTGAAGCATGACAAAAAGTAATGTGTAGTAAAAGTGTTTCAAGAAGAAAAAGTGATAGAGAATACAAAGTGATATTGAGATGGAAGAGCAAGAGGGATAGCTAAAAAAATGGACTAAAGTCATGTAGATAGGTACTATTTGGGTTACCTGTGGGCAGATGTTAGGCAGGAGCTCTGTTGGTATATGCCATCGTGGGCTAGGGAAGTGGTGAGAGTCCCATGATAAGGAGTCTGGTGAAGCCAAGAGTTCATGAACTGACTGACAGAACCCAAATCAAGCTGAACAGTTTGGAGGCTGGGCCAAGCCAAAGTGAATGGTGGAGCTGAGATTAACCAGGTGGGGCAGGAAGGGGAAGTGGAACCAAATTAGTTGGTGGAGAGGTTAGGTGAGCCAAGCTGATCTGAGTCCAGTGGATGGGAGGATTATGCTGAACTGTGTTGATCTAATTCCATTTGGACAGACTGTGAAGCCTAGGAGAGCCAGATTGGACAGACATCGTGAGGACAGGATAGAGTGGGTTGTGGGGGGTGGTCTCTGATCAGTGCCAATGGAGGATACAAGATCTGAGGGGGAACAGGCAGAGATCACCCTGGGCTGCTTGTGAACCCATCTGATCTGAACCAAGTGGGCTGGGAAACTAAACCAGACTGAGCTGAGCCCGGCAGGATGCACCTGGATTTGTAAGGCAAGCTGAACTGAGTAGATGGGAGTTGTGACTCAGGGGAAGGGAGCAGGATATGACACTGGAGTGACTCTGGCCTTTAATCAATGGTAATAGAGATATATTGGGACACAGGAGCTGAGGTTGTTCCCAACAGGCAATAACAAACAGCAGAGCCTGCCAGCCTGCATAAGATGCCTTCTCCCTCTACCTCTGCCCATTCCCACAGATTCTGAACTATGGAGACATAGTCTCCTTGGCCTGGGGGGCTGTTCTTCTGGTTTCTGGGGCATCTAAGTTTGCCCTCTCACCAACTTTCACCTGGCCTTTGTTGAGGAGATTTTCCTTAGCTTGGAAATTTTAGAGTATCTTCTTGAAAGCCTCCATTTTCCATTTTCTTAAAACTGACCTTTTGGTTATCAGCTGAACACTTCAATCTCTGTGCCACTAGGATACTTTGATAGATGATGTACCGAGACATTGTTATAGCTAATGTAGAGGTTGCATCTACATCATATCTCTCTTTGAAATATCACATAAGATGAGTCAGATCAAATAGATCAAGAAGGATAAATATAGCCCATAATGTACATTGTTTTAGCAAATGTGCAGTAAAATCAGAGGGAAAGAAGTGATTTTCAAATGGATCGTGGTATAGGAGAATGTTAAAAGAGTTGATAAATATGCTATGAAAATTATGGGGTTACAATTATAGCAGGCAAAAATGATCCAATGTTTGCTGAGTCCAATAGCCATCTAGTACAAGGTCAGATAATAAGTCCTTACAGCGACGGATCACTCCAGTCTCTATGAACTTTTGAAAACGAGTCACTAAGTTTCCATTCTTAACAGTGACTTACACTGAGGCAAAAATATTAGAAGTAAATTTAAAATTAAAGCACCCAAAATAAAAATATTAAAGAAAGAAGGTTTTAATAAAAGTGGGAGAAGGGAAGAAAGACAACACATATACACAAACCCTCGTGGGTGAGGGGAGGTGGGGGGGGGCGAAAGAGCTTCTGAGAATAAAAGTAAAATATACCTTTAACTATGTCTTCTTCTAAAACTTTACAAAATGTAATTTTACATATAATAAGCTACCAGGATTCTCAAGATTAAATATCAATGAAATGTTTTTATGAGAAATGGAAACAAATTAAAATTCTACAGACAATGAAAGCACACCAAAAAGGCATGCCCACAAAATAGATAATTAGTGAAACCATCACTTTAAAATGAGATAGCAATCATTAATAAAATGATACAAGGTATAAAATAAAACATGCCTCAAAATCACCAAACTTTTCTTATGAGGCAATGAAATTTTTAAAAATCATATATTTATTTTAAATCTACCTCAGAAAAAATGGCTAAATAAGATACATCACAATAGTAAGCATAAGAAGAGTAAATACTGAGTATTGGAAAAGAAGATCAAACATATGGATAATAGGATTCAGTGAAAAATTCAAAACAAGAGAGCAGAACTAATACTAGACCACACATTAAACAAAAACAGAAAAATCTTTAAAATTTTAGATTTGAAACTACATATTGAAGACATAAGTATAGTATTATAAATATAGTATTGTAGTGTTACTGCTATAAATAAATGCTATAGCTATAATGCTTATGTAGAATGTTATAATTATATTCTCACACATCTGAGAATACTTGCCTATAACAACCAAACCATTGCAGAGTTTTTGAAATTATTATGCTTTAATAAATAAAAAAATAGGAAATGAAAATGTAATACATAACTGGGATCCTTATGTGGGTGGTAATCATGTTTCAACACATTATTGTCTGACTTTCAAATAAATCATTACCCCAACTTTTAAATGGAGTAATATATTTTAAGTAATCAAGACAATAAATGTTTAGAAAAGGAATTAATATTCAGCACAATTTATTTTAAAGTATAATAGTTATAAATTGAAATCAAAATGAGAGGACTTGAGGGTATAAATGAGTGTGTATTGTTGTAGCAAAATGATTTTCATTTTCACACTTTAGTGGGTATTATAATGAAATGAATAATCCTGGGGTGTTCTCTTTCTAGCATCCCTTGAGTTCATGAAATGTGACAATCAAGATGCACAGTGTGGGGCAAAGAAAAGAGACATTAAGAATGAAAAGAATGAAGATGAAATTTTTGAACTTGGAAAATTGACAGTAACTGTAGAAAAATATAATATTTCTGGAATAATGAATTAACTATTAAGGTGAAAACTGAAAGTCTAAGATTGTAAGTACTTTACTATAGTGTTAATCATAAAATTATTCTGATAGCCACACCATAATTACAACAATAAATCTGTAACTAAATCTAGACCACTGTAACTATAAAATTTTATAATTATAACAATAATTCTATAATTATAACATAAACCTATAACTAGAATGATGAATATATATAACTAGAGCTATGACCTTAAAACAAAAATACCTCCTTGCAACTGTAATATTATAACTCTAACTCTTTTAAAATAAAACCTCATTGTCATCCATTTCATTCTGACTCACAGTAACCCTATCAAACTCAAACTTAAGCTCACTGTCATGGAGTCATTTGTGACTCATAGCGACCTTATAGGAGAGAGTATAATTGTCCCTGTGGTTTCTTGGGACTGTAAATCAATACAGAAGTAGGAAGCCTCATTTTTCTCCCTTGGAGAGGCTGGCAGTTTCTACTTGCTGACTTTGTGGTTTTCAATCCAAGTAGCCCCTATGCCATCTGTTACCCTGTGGGACATAGTAAACGTGCCCCTGTGGGTTTCCAAGACTGTGACAGTTTGTGGCAGTCGCCTTGTCTTTATCCCACAGAGAAGCTGGTGGGTTTGAACTGCTGACTTTGTGGTTAAATACCAAATGCAATATCACCACACCACAAGGTCTCCCCATATCTATATCTATTCATTATAAAAATAATCAGATACAGCCATAAAATAATTACTATAACATTAGACTATAGCAATAAAAGGATAAATTTCTCAGTATAGCTATAGTACTATAACAAGAACTTTTGAATGATAACTAATGACATATCCATAATGACACTATTATAACTAAAACTACATCTTTATAACTATGTCTCCACAAAATTACTAGAGAAAATATATTACTTTAAATCTCTACTATACCTATGTGTCCCTAACTAGAGTGGAGAATCAATAGCAAGAGGGGAAAAAAAGCACTATAAGTAATTTTTGTATGTGCAGAAATAACCAGAATTTAAAATATATATAAAGCTATAATATAATCAATATAAATATATCAATATAACATTATAAAATAGCACTAGCATTATAGCTATAACATTAGTATATAGCAATAATACTATAATACCATACTTATAACACTGTATATGCTATTACATGCTAACATTAAACTATACTGCTGATACTGTAACAATATTGCTGACACTATAATATTATGTATCGTACCTATAGGTAGATAATCACTTACACTAATACTAGAACTACAACTGACACTATAATTGATAATTGTCCTATGACTTTACAAATATGAATAATACCCTTAAACCATAATACTGTATCTCTAAACTTATTATAAATATAACTGTGTAATTACATGTTTAAATGAAAAATATTTAACTATAACATTGTTACTATACCACTGCATTTATAATACTATCACTATGATGACTAAATTCACTAGTTATAACATATGACTAAAAGTAACAAAGATTTACAAATATAACTATTGGATTAAATTATATTGCTTTACTATAGCTATAGCAAGGCAAACATAATTTAACTATAATTCCATATCTATAACTTAATAAGAATAATTTGTTGTAAAAATAATTATAATACCAAAACAATACTGTACACTATTATACTGTAATTATAAGTTTATACTGTAACTGTACCTATGTTTCTATATAATTATGCCATTTTTGCTATAAACAAAACACTATAACTATATCCACACTGCTAAGACTAGAACATCTCTAAAATTGTAATACTGTCACTATAGCAATATTTTAACACCATAAAATTGTGGCTTTGCTATGACTCAAAACCGACTTGATGGCAGTTGATTTGAACCCTATAATCTAATACTTATAACTATTCATATTATACCATAACACAAAAAACTATGTAACACTAGCATTGTAGCTATATCACTAATACATAAAAATGTAGCAATATAGCTATTACTATATCTGTAGTCTAATACATATAACTATTCATATTACACCATAACACTAAAAACTATATAACATTAGCATTATAGCTATATCAGTAATACATAAATTCATATCAATATAGCTATTACTACATCATTATAACTATAATTATAGAACTTTATTTATAGAACTAATATATATATATATTTATAGTATCTCTATATAAATATACTATAAACACAAATCCACTGCCATTGAGTAAATGCTGACTCATAGCGACCCCACTGTGGATTTCTGAGACTGTCACTCATTATGGAAATAGAATGATCAGTCTGTCTTCCGTGGAGTTGCTGATTGCAGCACAATGCGTAACAATTATGCCACCAGGACTATAGGTTAAATATATATCTATACCTCTAAAACTATAACTTTATAAATATAATTATAACTCTGAATATTAATTTAATTATATATGTATAATCATAATGTAATTAGGATTTAACACTGAACTATAACTTTAGCATGGACACAAAATTCTGTCGTTGTTCATTACTGTAAATTTGGTCTCTGATTCATGGTGATGCCATGCCCAAACCCATGCCATTTCTATGATCAGTTGTGAATTGGACAACTGTAATTCATATATTTTCACTAAGTGATTTTCAGAAAGAGATTACCAGGCCTTTCTAACTTAAACGTAGTTTTAGATTTATGGTTATACAACTAGACTTATAATGCTATACCTACACCGCTAAAGTTATAGTTTACTGCTATATATATAGTTAACATTTTAAGTACAGCTACAATTATAATTATAAGACTATCATTGCAATTACAATAAATTTCTATACATATAGTATAACTATAACATCTATAACTATGTATAGCACTAACATTATAGGTATATTTCAACACTATAATCATAACACTCAACAATAATACTATCATTATAACAATAATTATTGTATTATAATGATGGTAACTGCTATATTTATAACGTTAGTACTGTTGCAGTACATGATGAGTATAATGATAGTCCTATGCCTAAAATAGTAGTGCTATTATTCTGATGTGCTAAATATAACTATAATCTTTTAACTATATATCTTGAGATATAGCACTACAAAACCATATCCTCCTAACTATAACTCTAGTTTTACAACTATTATCTTTATAAGCATAATCATATAACTAAAATAATAAACTATAACACTTAACAAGGAAGCCTACTAAAATAATAAACTATAACACTTAACAAGGAAGCCTGGTGGTACAGTGGTTAAGCACTTTACTGTTAACCAAATTGTCAGCAGTTCAAATCTACCCAGATACTCTAAAGAAGAAATATGTAAGATGTAGCAATGGGCTTCCATAAAGATTTACAGCTTTAAAATTTACTATGCCCTATAGAGTTACTATGAGTTAGAATCAGTTCAATGGCAACAAATTTTGTAACACTAACATAATTGTAATATCTATAGCTATAATGATAACAGTATAACTATAGAAACAATTATAACTAAAACTATAGCTATAATAGAATGAACTATACTGTTATAACTAGAATACCATCACTAAAGCACTGATGCTATAACAATATGATAAACCAAAGCTATAGCATAACTTTAAACATACAATATAGCGGTAGCACAGTAAGAATAACTGTAAAACAAAAAAATAACTGTGAAAGTACCACTAAACCACAATACTTCAACAATAACCATGACTCTATAACTATTACCATGTAACTGTAGCCACAATTCTGGAACTAAGTCATAAAATTAGAACTTTAACAATGTAACTGCAATATAACAATTTAACTGTAACTATATCATAACTATACCATTGCCATATAAGTACAATACTGCTACCATAACAGTAGCACAATAACTGAAATACTAACATTATAACTATAATAGTAATGTTTTATCCACAACAATGACACAATAAGTATGATAGTACCGCTATAATACACCTGTTTACTAATAACATTTACTGGAGCATTGTTCCTCCTGTTGTTAGCTGCCTTCAAGTCAACTTCTGACACATGGCGATTCCATATACAATGGGATAAGACCCCTGTGATCCATAGGGTTTCATTGGTTGACTTATTTTGAAGTAAATTGCCACGCATTTCTTCCTCACCACTATAAGCTTAACTGCATAGTATTATACTATAACTCTAGCATTAGTGCTTATAGTTATATAGTTTATAATTATAAAACCAAATTTAAAATTATAAATTTACAATTGTCATTGTTGTGCTGTTGTTAGATGCCACTGAGTTGGTTCCAACCAATAACGACCTATGCAAAATATAATGACACACTGCCTGGTCCTGGGCCAGCCTCACAATCGCTCCTATGTTTGAGCCTATCGTTGTAGTCATGGTGTCAATGCATCTTATTGAACGTCTTCCTCTTTTTCACTGTCACGCTCCTTTAGTAAACATGATGTCCTTTTCAGGGACTGGCTTCTCCTGACAACATGTTCAAAGTATGTGAGACTATCATTACCCCTAAAGAGCAATCTTGCCTTATGGCTTCCAAGACAGACTTGTTTCTTCTTTGGCAGTCCATTAAACTTCCAATATTCTTTGCCATCACCAAATTTCAAAAACATGGATTCTTCTTCAGTCTTTTTTATTCAATGTTCAACATTCAAATGCAAATGAGGTCATTGAAAATACTCTGGTTTAAGTCAGACAAACTTTAGTCCTCAAAGTAACATCCCTGCTTTAGAAAGAGTCTAAAGCAGTCGTGTGCAACAGATTTGCCCAATACAAGGTGTCACATAATCTCTTGACTGTTGCATCTATGAGCATTAATTTTTGTTCAATACCATAGTATTGTTTTATAGCATAAGATATAAAATAAGAAATTAAGGGTCAATACTGACATAAATGGTTGACTAAATAAATAAATGTGGGAGGCTACACAAGTCTCTCATAGAAAAGAATGTCAAATAACCTGTCAATATTTGTTCCTCAGAGGGTGGAATTTGCTCCTACCTCTTATTTATGAACTTTAATGAATATTAAAGTCTCCCCATTAATGAACTCCTGCCAAAGAGTACAGAAAGAAACTATCCTTCAAAAAAGTTGAAAGGACAAAAAGAGTAATAATACCTGATTAACAGCAACTCAGCTAGATGCTCATGGTTAGCATCAATAGTGATAAGTCATGTGCATCTCATGTGATAATATGGATATTTCAATATTGAGTTATTGCTCTCAAAACTAATGAATTGTAACGTTTAGCAATGGGCTTGATTTCAACTCATGGCAGCAGCACATGTTACAGAGGAGAACTGCTCCATAGAGTTTCATGGCTACACTCTTAACAGACACAGATGACTATGCCTTTCACCCATGGTGTCAATGAGTGGGTTTGAATTGCCAACCTTAAGATTTGTAGTCAAGAGAAAACTGCTTGTCCCACGTAGGAATGTCCAAACCAGAATTTCGGGCTTAACATAAGGAAACCATCGAACAAGCTCCAGCTGACACTGCCAATTATAGATAGCCAGGACTTCTTCAGACTGGCACATGCAGGTGCATCTACAAACACACAAGCCTCATTCACTGCCAGTAAGTTGATTCCAACGTATGGTGGCTTGGTTGGGCAGGGTAGAACTGTACTTGTAAGTTTCTGAGACTGTAAGTCTTTACATGAGTAGAAGGACTCATCTTTCTTCTGTGGAGAGGCTTGTTGTTTCAAACTACTGACCTTGCATTTAGCAGCCCAATGAGTAACCCACTAAGGCACCAACTGGAAAGTCATCAAAAATAAGAAAAGCTTGAAGAACTATCACAGTATGGAGAAGCTTAAGATGATATGATGAATGCATATTTTATGGTATCATGAATGGGCTCTTTGGTACCTAAAGCATTACTAAAACATTTTAAGGGGCCAATGGTTATTTGTCAAATGATTAAAAAATGAAGTAGTGGATTATAAGAGAATGCCTACTTTATCTCTTGGATGACTATAATTGCCTTTGCTAAGCTTTTATCCTAAGTGTTGCTGGCAAAAATGACTTAGCTGCTTGAAATAGGTACATCACACTGATTGTAGAATTGTGTGCTTAAAATAAGCAGCGATCAGTTCCCTTTTTAACCCAAGGATTCAATACCTGTCACCGAGCAGTAACTTGTTTAGTAAACACCTATAAGTATTTAGTGAAATGCATTAATGCAATTGGTAGATAAACACGACTTTAATTTGTTTCTAAGTATTATCAATGGTTTTTCACCTTTGTCCCTACTTTCTTGCTACATATTGATGTTCATTAGCATTTTGGTTGAATTCCATAGCTTTTCATCATTTTCAGATTTGAAATCCATATAATTTCAGCTCTTATGTCTTGTCCTATCCATATTTAATTTTAATGTCCTATTCATTTCAAGGAGCCCTGGTGGCGTTGTGGTTGCATATAGGTCTGCAGTTGGTAACCACCAGCAGGAGAAAAAAGTGGGCTTTGTAATCTCATAAACTGTTACATGGGGGTGGGCGTGGGGGAAAGCACACTATGAATCAGCAGTGGGTTTGGTTTATTTATTTCAAAGACCTCTTTCTTCTCGATTGCTGTCACCCTCGCCCTACTCTAAGATAATTGATAATCCCAGGAGAAATCGAAAGGTCTGATATCTTCCAAATGCTCCATCGCTCTTGCTGACATTGATCTATTTTAGTGGTGATGAAGAGGGAGAAGAAAACAAACCAAACTCACTACCACTGAGTCCATTCCAACTCACGGCATACCCGTGAGACAGGGTCGAACTGCCTCTGAGTTTCCTAGACTAGTTCCTTGTGTGAGTAGAAAGCCTCGTCTTCTCCTGAAGAAGGAGAGAAAAATATAATGTCCTTTAATGTGTTTACTGTGGCAACACTGCAATGGTTTATTCCAAAGGAAATATGTTTAAGCGGCAAGTCTTCTCTGTAATGCACTTGTCTCATTAACACTACCAAAGAGGGCTATTTATGTCTTTTGTCATGAAAAACAGCAATTCTGAGAACAAAACTCAACTTCAGCCCATTGAGGATGCCAAAACTCCCATTTTGGCATAGTGTCAATCTAAGAATAAAGAATTCTTAGTCTTTAGATGGAGAATATGGAAAGAAACACTAGAGAGCACATTTGGATAACCTTAATAAATGTTTCTATGGCTTTATATCAAAACTTTTTGTCTTGCCTTATAATACCATGTGGTTCCAGAGGTATTGTGGCTGTGGAAATATTCATTTCTCACAGACATCCATACTTCAGAAGTGACTTTCTTTCATTCGGATGCTGTGAAAACGACCGGATGGGAACCAAATATTCTGTGTTATTTTATGGGTTGTCATGGAGTAGGAGTCAGGGAACTGGCGCTTATGCTGAACTCAAAATTAACAACTGTGTATGAGTTTACATTTTAGTTCAAACTATCGAACTTCAAAACATCTAGACAGCAGGAAATTAAATAAAGATGTCTTTAAGGGTTTTCAAACATATGACTGAAATCTGACATAACATAACAAAACTTTCTAGGAAAATATGTTCACATACATTTTAGTGTTCAAAATATTGTAAAAAATTACTAGAAATGATTATATTTAAAGAGCAACTTCCACCATCACCTCCACCGAGGAGCGTTCTCCCTCTCTATTATACACATCGTTTACTATTAAGCATTCTGTCTCTCTGTTAACGTGAACTCTTCAAAGAGGAGGACTAGAACAACTATTCCTATATCTTTATCTGATGTGATTAGTAAGAAATATTTGTTCAATATACATATTTTTTCGAAAAGATACTGATCATTAAAATGATGGGTCATCTTTATCCCTAGGGTCACGTTTGACTGTCAGACCAGGAGCGAGTATACTTAAGCAATGAAATTGTGTGCATATGAAAAAGAAAGTAGAATTTAATGATATGATACATGCTACAGATAGTCATTAAGTAGTGACCAGTAGTGACCACCACTGTTGACCAGAGATTTCAAAATTACAATCCATAATATTGGCACTGCCACGGTAGAGTTTTGTTTTTAAAAAAACAAAGCAGCTTTGCATCTTATAAAATGAGCAACAAAAAGCCACTACCTTAAACACATTTTCTTCTTTTATGTGGTTGCTTGGATTGTAGCAAAAGGAAGCATTTATTTTTCAATTTTAATCTCATTACATTAATTTTATTACTTCAGCAATTTCTTTCTCGGCCTCGTCGCATTTCTCTAGTTCATTTTTAAATCTAAATATTGATAGAAATGTTTTAGTCATACAAATATATTTATCAGGAGGCTGGTACATCAATTTTTGAATGTTTCTGATTTCCTGGGGACTATGAACTCATATGACTAAGATCTATTTTTTTCACTGAGTAATGAACCGTGGTTACATATGAAAGTATGTAACTTTCCCTGAAGTGGTGTCATAAGATACCATTAAAACATCACTGAGCCATCATATACTATTTCTCTTTCGAACATAATGCAGACAATGGTAAAAATAACTTGTGGTTAACTCCAATAAACAGAAGAGGTCAGCTAAGATCACTAATGGAGTCATTATGGTGGTGACTCCAAATTTTGTCATGTGAGACATGGGTTCATTCAAATTATCAATGGCCTAATATAAAAAAAACATTAAGAAATTAAATTACATAAAACAAAAGATAAAGAATGACCTTATCTTTTCTTTAACATCCTTGCAGGAATATCATTACTGTAACATTATCTTTTATTGAATTGTCCTTACACATTTTTTGAAATGCTTTATGTACTTCCATCTTCCTTCTAAGCATTCCATAAGCAGTTTAATGTTGATTTAGGCCTTAATCAATCCATAAGAACTTAATAAAGATCTGTTCTATAACCAGCATTGTATTAGGTGCCCTGGGTGTTATAGGAAGTATGAATATATAGCCATAATCCATATTAACAGGAGATAGTCATTTAAATGTTATTTTGTAACCAGTTGTCCATTTTCTACTATATCTAGGTTTAATTCAGCTAAAACTGCTTTTGCTTCTGAACAAGAGCAAGTAATCTTTCAGACTACTCAGATATATTTTTCAGGATACAACTATAGTGATACTTTTAATGTAGCTCAAAATATTTATACAAATACAAATATTAGAAAAATAGCTGGACATCCCTTGCAGAGGGGTAGTGGGGAGGAGATGGGTCATTCAGGGTTCAGTGTAGCAACAATGAAACTAAAAACTTTCCTCTAGTTCCTGAATGCTTCCTCCCCTCCCAATCATCATGACCCCAATTCTACCTTGCGGTCCTGGTTATACCAGAGGATGTACAGCGGTGCAGTGGGGATCTGGAGGCACAGGGAATCTAGGACAGAGGAACCCCTCAACACCAGCGGTGGGAGTGGCGACACCAGGAGGGAAGGGGGCGTAGAAAGGGAGAACCGATCTCGGAGATCCATGTGTAACCTCCTCTCCGGGAGAAGGGCAATGGGGAGGCGGGTGAGGGGAGACGCCAGGGAGTGTAAGATAAGATATAATAATTATTTATAAACTATCAAGGGACCAGGGGTGGGGTCAGGGAGGGAGGGGGATGGGGGAAAAAAAGGGAAACCGAGCCGATTCCAAGAACCCAAGTGGAAGATGAATTATGAGAATGACGAGTGCAATGAATGTATAAGGGTGCTTTGCTCAATTGATGTATGTACAGACTGTGATAAGAGCCTTATGAGCCCTAATAAAAAGATTTTAAAAAAAGAAAAATAGCATGCAAAAATAAGGTATTATAATGACTCAATTCAAGCAAGCTTATTATATTTTCCTAGTAAATACATATTCAGTAGAAATAATTATATACATTTAGTTTTAGGAGAATTAAACATACATAAAACTCCATTAAAATATATAATAAAAATATAAAACCTCTTGGTTCTGTGGTTATATATTCGTTCAATGTTTGTGAAATTTACTACACAGCAGTTTCTAAAACAATACCATTAAACCTAATGATTTGTAAAATAATTTTAAATTATTTTTACTCTTAGTGGAACAACTAGATTCTTTACGAAGCTAATGCTTCATTCAACAATTAATTTAAAATGAACAGTTTTCACCAATTGAAAGTTAAGTGAATGGAAAAAACAAAGAATATCCTCCAGGACTATCATGATAGCCACAAGTCGGTACATGTTACTGTAGGCTACAACAAAACACCGGTAAAATACTGTTCATATAAAAATTACAACATAGTTATGGCTGTATTTAGGAAATACACATTGTTTTGCCCTAAAATTTTACTAGCACTACTATTTTTTTCATAATGGTGACTCCTGACAACTTAAGATATATATCTTCATTTGTTCTATAAATTCCCTTTAGCACATCCCACCATCTTAAAGAGCATGTATTACTCCCAGAATTAATCATTGCACTCCATTGCCAATATTGCTTTTTGTACAAATAGTAACTTATCTTAAGTAATTATGCAATAAGCTATAACTGACCAAAATATGAATGTTTCCCATTTGCCCCACTGCTCTTCAGATCTGCTACATGATTGTTAATGATCACAGCAGTGTAGTAATTGGATTACAGATCATTAGCTACATGACTATTATGATCATAAACTAATATAAAATGCAAGTTCATGAAATAACCCCCAAACTAAGAGTTTACAAAGCATTATGACACGCTAATTTTGTTATTCTCTTCATATCCTCCACCTAAAAAAGGCCACAATAATGCTGTCAAATGGCATAAAAAAGTATCCACTGAAATTCTTCATTGTATTTCATAGAGGCTTCCAAATACTGTAGTTGAAGAAGCAAATGTCAGACCCATTTCTCTGTTTCTTCTGGCTAGGTTTATTCTCACAACAACATCATAGTATGCCCATTCTTTAACTCTCAGCATTACACCTTATGCATCATAATTCTTGAGATAACTCTGACTCCTTACTACATCTGTGGTGATCCTATCTAAAGTAATAAGTGTATTCTCTGCCTTGTTTCACTATAATGTGGGTCATTAGTTCTTAATGAACCATTCATAATGAGATTCCAAGTCTCAAATCATTGTAATAAAGATCTACTTTTTAATAAATGGTGCTGAAACAAGTAGGTTGATAGACTTTGGAGAAAAGATCAAATTATATCCATATCATATACAATATACAAAAATAAACTTTGAATGTACTATGAATATATATGTACATATATATTTATAAAGAAAGAAAACAAATACTACAAGAAATCATGTATAAATTATTATTTAATTTTGATAGAGGAAATTTTTTAACCATGATTTCAAACTCAAGAAGCACTCATAGGAAAATATATTCATGGCAAATGCTATTAACAACGTAGAATCAAAACAGAAAACAGAATAGAAGAATATCAACATATACCACAGACTAATAGCCTTATTATAGGAAATCTAAAAGATTGAGGAACACTAGATTGCATCATTACTAGATAAAAACAGGGAAATGACATGAACAGACAATCCACACACATACAACCACACGCACACACACAGAAATGAGGACTAGTTTATCTGAAGAAATCTGGATAAGAGCAGTGAATTCTCTCAATGTTAGTATACTGGTTGTGAAATATAGTACAATAATTTTACAAAATATTACCACTGAGCAATGCTGAGTCAAGGACCATCGGATTTTTGTATTATTCTTAAAATTGCATGCGACTTTTTGACATCTCAGCCACAATGACTGACTCAGGAATAGATTTTTGTAAAAAAATACAACTAATGTCAAGAATACGACTGAAGGCCTAATGTTGTGGACCTTTCCATTTTGGACGTGTGGTCTTACAACTTTATTAGGCCAGGCTGACTAGAGAAACAAATCCAGAGACACTCATATATGTGTAAGAGAGAGCTTTGTATCAAGAAGTAATCATGCATCAATAAAACATCCCAGCCCAACTCAAGTGCACAAGCCTGATACGAGTCCCTAGATCCCTCTTCAGACTCACAAAGCCATATGCAATGATGCAGAGTGCAGGAACATCACCAGCTGGTGGATCCAATGGTGGTGGATGTATCTCCAGGGTTCAAGCAGATCACCACATGGAGTCATCAGGAAGGTGAAGGCAGGAAGGGATGGTGGTTGTGGTGGTGGGGGGTGGGGTGGGGGTGGCTGTCCCAGGACCCTCCTTATAAGGAGCTCATGCCCACAAGGAGGCACCATTGGGCTGTGACCTGACAGAGCGGGTAGACTCCATCCCTACACTTCAAGTTAACTACCACAACTAGGGCCCTTTTACAACTATTTCTGAAAATATAAAGGAATATTATATTCTGTAATTCATGATTGCACACACTTTAGGAAAGATTCAAGATAAATGCAAAAAATAGTGTACAGGAGTCTTAATAATGTCACAAAGCCTCAATTAATTTACTTAGTAATTTGCCTTTTTTTATTTAGAACAATTTGGGATGAGTTCTGTAATTTATAACATAAAGATTCTGTGACAGTTAAGATTTATTGTCAACTTGATAGGGCCAGGATTCTCAATGGTTTGACAGTTAATACCTAGTAATTGCCCTTTCAGAAGAGAAATGAGGCTTTCTACATCCATACATAGTTACAGCCTCACTGTGGTAGTAACATTAGTTACCTAATCTGGTGTCAATTTGGGATTTGAGAGGATTAAGAGTGAAGGGGTGGAGTGCAGTTTGTTAATCGTGTTATAACCAATGAAACCTTTGTGTGGGCATGGCCTTCTCCTGATAGTTCTAGGAACTCCTGGATTTTCCTGCTTGGAGGTAAGAGACACACTCTCTCTCTGGTCACTCCCTGATAGATGCTCTACTGACAGGACACATGGTGCTATGCCCTGGGAGTTGGAGACGCCACTTGAACCTACCCTGATGCCACCAGACCTCTGGAGCTACAGTAGCCAGATAGAGACACTTGCCAGCACTGAAATGCTTACAACACCACTGCATCCACAAGACTTCCCACCCACTGGCCTGTGATCTTCCTGCATTCGGCATCATTGCATGTATTTAGTGAGTCTGAAGAGGTCTTTAAAGATTGGCATTAGACATTTGGGCTAATATTGGACTTATGAACTTGATCTAGACTAGGCTGGGATGTTTTCTCAATATTCAAATGTTCTTGTATATAAACTTCTTTCTTATACATATATGAGTCGACCTAGATTTGTTTTTCTAGTCTACCCAGACTAACACACTCGCCAACCAACAGTGACAGTTCTATTCTCTCCTATAAGGTTGCTATGAGGCAGAATTCAATTGATAACAATGAATTTGGTTTTTTGTTTTTTCTTTTTCTTTTTTTTTTTGGTCTAATTCCCCTATGACTAGGCCTAACACAATGTAATCACAGTCAAATTGTTATAAATCTCCATAATGGTATTAAGATTGCTTGGATCATAGAACTGATGCAATTATTTGCCTCAGGGCTGTGGCCTGATTCCAATAAAGTGGACTTCGCTTGCTTTTGGGTGGGTCTGGATCCTGCATCTGGTATATAGACCTCCAGTTGTTTGTATTTCAGCCAACACCTTGCTATATTGGCCGCCCATCCTGGAAGTGTTCGGCGGCTTGTCATATGACACACTGACCTGGGCTTCATTTGTGTCTATAACCACAACACTGACTTGCTAAGTAGAAATTCATGTGTCTCTGCAGGAATCAGCTTGGCATCTACCTGTGAATGTTGGGTTGTCAGCCTCTGAAGCTACATGATTCAGGAGAACCCTCCAGTCCCACATCTCACTGGGAATATGCCCAAATTGGTCTCACCATATCTACAGCTGTATGAGCTATTTCCGTGTTATGTCTTTTGATATATTCATATATAAGCTTCACTATTTTGTTTTTACAGAGACCCCAGAATAAGGTAGATCCCAAACCAATAGTTTGTTCATTTTATAACTATTGTTTATGAACACTATCAGTTTTAAACCCATCCTACCTCTCTATAACTATGGTAGCAATTGATTGATGACATTAACATACAATATGAAATGATATATAGACTGCAAAACACTAATGGAAAAATGGTTTTAAAAGCTAATGGAATTTTTAGTCTAACCTTTTGAGACCGTGCGCGCGCGTGTGTATGTGTGATAAATTAAAAAGTTACTGCAAAATCATGGAAAACTTTATTAAACCAAAAATCAAAACAAAACTATTGTGCCTCAACATGTCCTCCATCTAAATCTGTACATTCTCAAGATGGTGATTCTATGTCACTCTAACCGCCCTTGCAATGAATTCTGCACTCTTGGATTCACAATATATCTAAATAGCAGGGCGGTGGGTGTATTTCTTTTACGAAACGTAAAAAAATTTCATTGTTATTACCGATCTTATTAAATACAAGACTACGCTTCTGCTCCTTTGTGTGTGTTTTCTATGTACCTTTTTAAATTAAAAGATCATTTTACTGGGGGCTCTTACAACTCATAACAATCCATACATCAATTGTATCAAGCATATTTCTACATGTTGCCATCATTTTTTACTAGACATCTACTTTTTATTGAGCCCTTGGTATCAACTTCTCTTTATTCTCCACCCCATGACCCCTAATAAATTATAAATTATTATTATTTTCATATTTTACACCAACTGCTCTCTCTTTCCCCATGGCTTCTGTTGTTCTTCCCCCTGGAGGGGGGTGGGGTGGCAATTATGTGTCAATCATTGTGGTGCTTTACTGAGCCCTGGTTGACTCATCCCTTCCTCATGACCCCTCTATGGGGGGATGTCCCACTCTCTACAGATTGGTTTTGGGTCTCTGCTCTGAACTCCCTCATTCTCAACAATATGGTTTTGTTTGTTTCTTTGTTTGTGGTCTTCTGATGTCTGTTACCCAGTCCCAGCAATACCTTATGTTCGCACAGGCTGGCGTGCTTCTTCCATGTGGGCTTGCTGCTTCTACGCTAGATGGCTGCTTGCTTAACTTTAAGCCTTTAAGACTCCAGATGCTATATCTTTTGATAGCCGGACACCATCTGCTCTGGTCAACACATTTGCTTATGCACACATTTTGTCTTCAGTGATTGTGCCAGGAGGGTGAGCATCACAGAATGCCAGTTTTTTAGAACAAAGTGTTCTTGTATTGAGGTAAACAGCAGTTTTTAGCATCCTTGTAGGACACAAATGATATTTCTCTTCAATGTTTGTTGAGTATGGAGAAGAAAAAGAAGTCTAAAGAGACAAAATCAGAGCTATAGAGTGAATGGTGTACTGTTTTCCAGTGAAATTCCTGTAGAACAGCTCTTGTTAACCCAAAGAATGAGCAGGTGTACTGTCACAAATGAAGGAAAAAATGCCTCAACAAGGCTTACATAGCCTTTTCCTCACCAATGAAGCTTTTAATTCTCGTAAGTTTCTTTATAATAAGATCCCATTATGGTTCTATGTTTTTTTAAAAAAATCTGCCAAGATGACCCTCTGGGGTAAAAAACAAAAATCATAACCTCTGAGCTGACCTCTCTGTTTTGTATTTAACCTTACCAATAGATTCTCTAGGAAGCCACTGTTTTGACTGGACCTTGCTGTCTGGATCATATTGGTAATTCCAAGAATCAACACCAGTTATGCTTGTTCTATAAAATCATTTTCATTAGCTTCAATCTTGCCCAAGACTGATGCACAGATCAGCTCTTCAATCTAGCTGATCTTTGTGTAGTACTTCAAAATCTATAAAATAAAACACCTGCTGAGACCAAGATGTTCACTTAAATTTGAAAATTCCAAGCCATCTGAGATACTATGTTCAGTAGCTATTACATCAATAGTAATTCTGCCATTTTCAGGCCTTGAGCAACAGTTACTTCAGTTGTAGAGGTTGATGGCCAGCTGTCCCTATCAGCTCATCTTTTGGGCTTTCTGATGCTTCTTTAGATGTTTGATACAGCCAAAATGCTAGTCCAATTCCATGAACAGAAAGCAGCACATGCTGGAGAGGATGTGGAGAAATTGGAACTTGTGCACACTATTGGTGGGCTTGTCAATACATACAACTTGTATGGAAAATGATATGGCAATACTGAAAGCAACTGGGAATTGCAATACCATAAGATCTAGCAATACCAATATTAGGCTAAACTCCAAAAAAATAAGAGACGCAACAAAAGTGGATGTATTCTCTCCCATGTATATAGCAGCACAGTTCGCAATAGCAAGAAACTGGAAGCAGCACACGATGGAATATTATGCTTCCTCAAAAATAGTGATGACATGGAAGGACTTGGAAATCATTATGTTGAGTGAAGTTAGTCAATCACAAAAGGACAAATATTGTATGAAAGGTAGAAAGGCGACCTACTTACCACGAACAATGCAGCATCTCCCTTATGTGCACTTCATAAGAATTACGTTGAAAGATGAGACCTCTCAGTGGCTGGGGTCACTCCTACAAGAAGAAGGAAAAGGGAGAAGACCACTTATTGATGCTATGACAAATCAGCAGGACTTCCTCAGGAATAAGAAAAGCACCTTACTGAAAAATCAAGTGAAGACCAGGGAAGGGAAGCATCTACATTTTAGAGAAGGCACTGATATTTTTTGGTGGGTAAATGGGGAAGAGCAGCCTTACACGGGGAAGGGAAGCTACACAATTATTGTAGGAAACCGAAGAAGAGAATAAAACTGATTTCATGTTCCTGGGTAGACACAATGAATATGTCTCTACCCAACCCTCAGAGACCCATACCATGATGAAGCACTATGATGACCTTAGATGCTGGCCTTACAGGCACTATATCATCACCCAAGTGTCACACCAGAAGGACATAACATAGAAGCTCAGATGAATGAACTGAGCCCTACCTCAAAACAACTTGTACCCATGGATTTAGGACTGAAATACTTTAATGGGATGGCCACCCCAACTCTATGAAAATAACAGTCATTGGACATTGGGTGGGATCCATGGCTTTTTGGCTGTCCAATGAAAGGGAACCCAGAAGCACCACATACTTAGGTTTGGATGCTCCCCTTCCATTAATATGACAGGTTATAATCTGACAAGCAAAGATCTGCACTTGTAAGAAAGGACACGGGGAATTTTCCCCGAGCATAAGCCAACATGCTCAATGTAAATAGAGCTCAGTCAGTTAAGAAATCAATCTGTTCAAAGCAACAACTCAAAGATTGCAGCTCAAAGTGGAACTATAGTTGCATAAACTTTTCATACTAATATTATCTGAAATTCTATGTCATTTGATTAATTATTTATGTCATCAGTACAAACCCCGTATGTCCCATGGGGATAATTTGAAATGTTTTCTCTTTTTCGTTTCTTTGGTTTTAGTTTTTCTACCTTTTACTTGTTTGTTTTTGTTTTGCTCTTGGTGTTGGTTTTTGTTTTTGTCATAATATGACTGTCAAATTAAACCAGAGTTTTTCATGACCTGTGGACCTGTGGACAAGGAGATGCACTGTGGACTCCCACTTCATGCTACCTCCAATCCAAGAACAGTTAGTTCTTATAATATGGTCTTGCTAGATACTTGACCTTATGGAGGGATCATTGAAGATAAAGATGCTACAGCAGAGTGTGGTGAAGAAAGCCAATTGTGCCCAGGTATCAATTGGAATAGTGTCAGGGTTTAAAAGGCTTACATTCCGCCAAGCAGCCATCTAAGTGAGCCATCAACTTAGTTTATGTCAAAGAAGCACACGAGCCTGCATAATCAAAAGATGATGATAAAAAACATCCAAATATTCTGAAGGAAAAAATATTAGAGCTTAAATTGTGAACACCCAATTTATAGAATGCTATGGAGGACAGGGGAAATCCAAATCAATCTACAGAGTAGCTAGTCAGATTAAGCTTCTGGCAGATCCCTTCTAGCCATAGGTAAGGAATTCAAACAGTTTTACTATCAGTCAGAGATGATAATAAACTTGATTATGGTGGATCAAACCAAGGTATAAGGATACCTGGCCCCTGTTGACCCAACACGAATATTCTCTATGCTCAAATTTTTCTTGCTTTTTCCACAACAGATATACCCTCTCTAGCTTTTAAAATGTTGATGATGATATTTTCTTTCTTACTTTAAATTTTTATTATTATCTTTTATTATTATTTTCCTCTTGTCATTGTGCTTTGTTTTTGTTGGGTTTCACAGTTTTGGAATCACAGAAGCAATAACTGATGCAATGGTCTATCGGGGAGTTGGGGGAGGTGGGGAGGGTGAGGGCATTTTGGGGTCAAACAATGAATATGGTACAGGAGAAGGAACATGAGAACTGATTGTGATGATGCATATACACCTCTTTGTGAAAGTGATTTACCCTTGGAAGTGTATGATATGTGAATACTATACAAAGTAAACCACTTTAAATAAATAATTAAGTGGTCGATCTTTTTTGAGGTATAGAATCTGAAACAGAGAGAGCGAGAGAATGTATATTTTAACAGGTTTATATAATTTTGTTGTATGCAAGCCACATCATACACATACATAAGAGAAAGGGCATATGGAGGAGGCACGCATATAACAGGAAGTGGAGGTACTAGAAGCATACACTTAACAGAAAGGGGAGGTACTTGGGGCATACATGTGACAGGAAGGCATTTCCATAACGGGATGGACATGTCCTAGTGTTAAGTTGGTGGCTTAACCTTGGTTGACCCTGAGCTGGTGTGACCTTAGGTGTCCTGAACTCTTCTCCAGGGAAACAAACTGTGATCCTTATCAGAAAGAAGTGGACTGTACCTATGGTGGGATAGACAATAGGGTGTGATTGCTCTGGGTGGCAGACAGTGTTCAGCAGTGAGACCCTGTGGTCCCTTGTCCCCTAGCTCAGATAACCTTCAATCATATAGTAAGCAACCATGAGCTTCTAGGAAGCATCTTAAGATTGGCATTATTACAGGAGGACATTGTGGGCAATAACTTTATGTTAAGAGAATGTGACTGAAATTCATCTCCAAATCACGAATGTGAAGGCCTACCCCCACCAGAGTCTGTGCCTCCCAGACTCCTTTAAATATAGAGAATTTGTCCACACACACACTCTTCCTGGTTCTCAGTTTCCCACTTCAGACAAGTGTATTACTGAACTTGTCTGTGGCCATTCACTGATCAATATGACATACTCAAACATGTATTGTTTAGAATAAATCCAGGCATGTATGAACTGACACTCAGCAGCATTATTGATTAAATTATTTTCATGTATGTGTGTATGTGTGTATGTGTGTGTGTGTGTGTGTGTGAATGAGTGGTGAGAGAGAGAGAGAGAGAGAGAGAGAGAGAGAGAGAGAGAGAGAGAGAGAGAGAGAGAATATGTATGTATACAAGGGAACTTCAAAAGATTAATGGGAAAAATTCATTATCTGTTTATTCCATTTTCCTATGACCATTTTGAAGGCTGATTTTATATTGTATACATTATGTGTGAATTTTTTTCGTAGTGTATGTCAAATGGTAGGAAGGATACAAAGTAGAATATGAGAAAATTCCAGCTCTGCTGGAATATCTAGTCTACCAAAGATGTTAAGAAATGTACACAGAGAGATCTAGAATTCTCCCTGCCAAGCCAGAAATCAACAGGTAAAGGTAGGAACCCAAATTCTGGGAAAGCAGAAGCACACCCTGAATTCTTCGTACTCCAAGAATATTTTGGATTTCCTTCCCTACTTTTTCTTGCCAGAGAAGGCCAAGGAGCTCAGCCCAGCAGTGAGACCCTATGGTCCCTCACCCCTAGCTCAGTGAACCACCAAAGGGAGGGACACTTCCTCTCCCAGTTGTCCCCATCCCTGATCCCTCTCTGATCCCTATGAACCCTGCATTGTGGCCAAAACTCACAGCATGGGGTATGGAATCTCCAAAGCTCCATACTACAGCCCTCCCCCTCTTTGAAAGAGGTTAGCTCCAATAGACAATAGATGGAAGTCTTAGGTAACAGGACCAGTCTAACAAGTAGACAGATCAGAATTTAACAGGTAGGGTCCCTGGTAAACGAGATGTGCAACCTGAGCTCTGGGTGCTTCAAGATTATTTTTCCTTTTTTTCTTTTGGAGCACTGTACCAAGAAAACTACAGCCAACAGGAGTAACCACAACAACTTAAGATAAACAAAAGTCAATCACTAAAGATTACCCAAATCCAATGGAATGCACAGAAAAATATTGACCAGTTCTCTATTGTCAGAAAATCAGTAGCAGCACACAAACCACTCTACATACTATATATTTAGAGAATTATCCAATGAACAGCAAAAACAGACATTCTTCTCCAATGCACATGGCCCATATTCTAAAATAGACCACATGCTAAACCATAAAGCAAGTCTTAAACAAATTCAAACACATAGAGATCCCTCAAACTATCTTCTTAGATTACAGTGTCATAAAACTGTAAATCAACAATAGAAAGAATAAAAACATAAAGACAAACATATGGAACTCAACAACACAACTCAAAAACAACTGGTTATTAGTGCAAATAAGAGATGAAATTAAGAAGAACCGAGAAACAAATGAGAATGATAACGTAAAATACCAAAACATATGTAACACAGTAAAACAAGTTATCAGATGTCAGTTTATAGCAGTTAATGCACACATAAAAATAGGAGACAATAATTTTCAACACCTTAACACAACACTTTAAAAAATGAGAACTGAATCAATAGAATAAACTCTCCATCATAAAAATTAGAGCAGAACTAAGCTGGAAAACAGAAAAACAATGGAAAAACTCAACAAAGCAAGAGTTGGTTTTTTAAAAAGGTGACCAAAATTAGCAAACTTAAAAAGAAAGAACAGAAAATTACCTAATATTACATATGAGATAAGTGGTATCACAACAGATCTAAATGAAATAATAATAACAGAGCCTTATGACAGTATCCCAACAAATTCAATAATCTAGATGACATGGAAAAATACCTAGAAATACACCCCTCCCCCACATTAACAGAGATAGGAACAGATTTTTGAGAATGGGGGAGAGGAGGATGACCACTTAATGGCTGCCATGCAAATATATAATCAGATCCTCCAGACTGTCAGACATTCCTCAGAGTGATGAGGGATACTGATGGGAAAATCAAGGCAGAGGAGAAATGGAGAATACACATTTGGGAGACCACAAGTGCATGTCTATTGGTAGGAAAATGGGGAAAGAAAAAGAAAAAAGCAAAGGGGGGAAAGACCAACTTCCTAACAGAGGAAAGTAATGACTAACAATACTTTTAAGGACCCTAAAGGGGACTATGTCTAGCAATATGCACTTAATAAACCGAATTGGTCCGAATTTCTGTATCATACAGCTTGATGTGGTTGAACTATGAAGTGACTGAACTATAGAATGGTATTATGTCTGGATCAGGTCCTAATAAAATTAGGTGGAACAAAAGGAAATAAAGAAATATACACAAATGACTATAAGTAGAAAAAGAGACAGCCACAAGAAACTGAAAGTTAAATTTTATAGAATTGAGGATTATGTAAGACTCGGTAGATAAGAAAAGAGTAAATGTAAAAATGTGATATTTGAACTTAACCTTGAGCGATGAAAATAATTTGGAATATGAATATGGAGGAACAAAGGTGAAAACTAGAGAAAAGTGTTTAAAATGGCTTCCTTTGACATGAGAAGGTCTGCAAAAGTTTACTTTAGATATAAAAAAATTGGTTTGCAGTTTTGTATTCCAATGGTTTCTGTGCAATCGCTAAGAACCTTTTTTTCTTTTCACTTACGGAAATGAAATGCTAGAAGTGGGAAAGTGACATATACAGGATTATTGAGTTTGGGGCAAAGCTGTATCTAATACATGAAAATCAGAGAATAAAGTAAATAATGGTCACATATAGTTTTGAATGACATCAAGGTTATTAATTAAATGTTAGATCTTGGGCTATTTGCTAATTTTTTATAAAACCTTAGCTTTTCATATATAAAATGTAATATAATTACCTATCTTACAAACCTAGACACTGCTGATGTGACTGGGGAATGGTGCACAAGCATGATGTGTATGTGAGCAGAGAACAAGGACAGCCGATCACTGCTAAGGTGGCTTGACATTAACTTTACCCGCAAGGAATGTCAGTAAGCCAACCTAGTCAAAATATCTATTGGATAGAAAAAGGGAAAATGTATTATTATACAGTACTATTGTCAATAAATAGCAATTGTACCATTTAGCTTAGGTTACTATTCCAAATGATAACTAACTTCTCTTATTTCTATGAAGCCCAGTACACATACCAACGCCAGGAATTTAGAGGTTTGTGTTGACACGGTGACAAGCAGAAAAATTTATCTTGGGTCTTTTCAATACATATCTAAACTAAATAGGTAATCTGTGATTATATTTTCTGTGAAACCCAAAGGAATTTTAACTTTGAAATTCATGCATTCTTATTAGAAAGTTCAAGTCTATAGAAGAAACAATGAAAGAAACAAGTTTCAAGGTGATGTCCAGTAGAATTTAATTAATTAATTAAATTCTGTTCAAGAAAAATGCAGATGAAGAAACTGAAGCATAAGCTGCCTCACATTCATAAAACTTAATAAGTGAAGAGTTATTTTCTTTCCACCAGATTGTACAGCACAAATAAAGCATTTTTCTTCTTTGTAGTTTTGTATGAGGTTCAGTTAACCCAAAACTGGGGTTTACCGTCAGCCCTTGCTTTCAATGACCATCACTCTGTATTAAGCTGCAGATCATTTGTGGTGAATCAAAGCTTAACAGATTACTCATTGCTAATTAAATAGCCTGATTCTGTCCACTGAAGCTAATGCATTAAAGTATTTAATGTTTGTTTGGTAAACTGCTTTACTAAATGCTCCTTTGACTTTTATTGGTAATAAACATTAAGCATTTATGGCCTGTGAAAGCCGCTTCCCATCCAGCTTACGGTGATACTATTTACAGTTTGTTAATGAAATGCCATTAACTTCTTTCAAATCAAAAGTAGTTTTTGTTCTCCTCCTTGACTTTTAGTGTATGACACACAGAAGAACTCTCTAAAATTTGGATGAACCATGCTCTTACTAGTTGTCTTTCTGAAAAGCAAATGATACTTTGCTAAATTCAGAACATTTCAGGATTCAATGACTGGACTTCACGCCAGACATAGACTTTTTGGGTTTTTTTGTTTTCACCTTCTTCCTGCTACACTATGGTTCCAAGTGAGTACTCCAAGCTTCAGGCATAGCAACTGAGTCAAATCATTTTAACTATCTCACATTTACTGTGATTTGACTTCTCTAATCTGAACTTTTCTATTTTAAAAAATAGTTTTATTGAGATATAAATAGCGTATCATACAATTCCATAGTTCAATCCCAGTAAGAAGGGTTGTGCAATGATCACCACAGTTAACTTTGGAACATTTTCTTCCTTCTTGTATCCACTGTTGTCCTCCCCTTCCATGACTCCAGATAATTATTAATCCTTTTACTGTGTTCATGGATTCACCTATCCTGACTTCTCCATATGGAAAATTATACCAGACTTAGATAAAAAGGACCCAGTAATACTGACTAAATGAAACAGAAAAATCTCACTAAAAAAAAGAACAACTATTTTTTAAACTAAAATAAATTCAAAATTTGTCAAAAAAGAGATCAAATCCAATCAATTATTTTGATACTTTTACATTACTTGCTGCCAACCAGATTACAATTTATGGCAACCGATGCACAGAGTAGAACTTCTCCATACAGTTTGAAAGACAGTGACCCATAGGCAGCAGATCATCACATTTGTGTGAGTCTTAGTAGACTAGAGAAAAAATGCATAAGCACTCATATATGTATAAGAAAGAGCTTTATATACAAGAGCAATTGAATATTGAGAAAACATCCCAGCCCAGTCCAGATCAAATCCATAAGTCTAATATTACCCCATATGTCTGATACCAATCTATACATTCCTCTTCAGACTCAGGCATGACATGCAATGACACCAACTACAGGAAGATTGCAGGCCAGTGGGTGGGAAGTCTTGTGGATCCAGTGGCAGTGAAAGCATCTCAGCACTAGCAGGGGTCTTCATTTGGCTCCTTAGGCTGCAGGGCTCTAACGGAGTTATATGTGTCTTCTCAACAGGAATGTTCCACAGGAAATGAGCGTGTGCCCTGCCTCCAGTGAGCTATTTATCTCCTTAGTGCCTCCAAATGAGTTCATCATGCTATGGCCTGATTGACTGGCTAAACTCCACCCATTCATTCTTAGATCTCAAATTGACAACAGATTTTGTAACTACCACAACATCTGTCTTCTGAGGAGCCTCTATGTGGGTTGGATCTGTCAACTCTTTAGCTATAGTCAATTGCTAACCATTTACGTCACTCAAGGACGATTCAAAAATCTGGTAATAACCATTGCTTTTCCAGGAGGAAAGAGTGAGTAAAGAGCTTGGGACTTATGAGCAAGTACTCATGAACTGAGTTTGGAATACTACATATGAGTGTGCATGTATGCCTTTTGAAATTTTCTCAGCCAAGCATCCTTACTTCATTTTAGAATTCATCTAATGGTGTTTGTGAAAAAAACAAAGCATGACACAGAAAAGATACATCTAACTCTGATTTCCCAAGTTCTATTGCTTTAAATATCTTACTTTGATCTTTCTGGTTCTCGCTTGGAAACTGGTGATAATCAAATGATCCCTGAAGGTACTGAAATTGAGGGAAAGAGGCTAATTGCCACAGTGTGTAATTAATTCATCTTCTGAAGTTAGCTATGTTCCCAGCCACTCAATTGGCAGCAGCATTTTGGAATGTTCTGACCTTTCAAGAAAGTCACCAACTACATAAACTACAGATGAAAGAAAAGCAGAGTCCCTAATGTGCTGTGGCAATGCTCAAAGAGAATGTAAAAAAAAAATAACCTCTGAAAACCAAATGCTTTGTTCAATAATTCAGTTAATTTAACACTTGGAGTAGACAGACACACCTTTGGAAAACTTGCCTTACCTGTGTTTACATTATGAATCTCTGAAGGATAATCTATTAAACAGAGGTATTTTAGTTTAAATTGCCCCTGTGGCTGATGGAAAGAATTACAGTAGCTGCAACATTGATTGAAACTGAGAATGAATGATTTGTATTGATATAAAGAAGGGACCATTTACCCAGGAATATAAAATACCTGCTTGCGTATATGTAAAGTTTTTTGTGTGTGTCACTGTGAAGTGATTAACTAATCAAAATGAAGCAGAGACACTCAGATTTGGAAAAGAAAAATCATATATATTTTCTTATTGAACACTATTAGCTTTGTGCAAAATCTGCCCTTGCTTGGTGTTGTCCTTCAGCAAAAAAATAAATAAATAAACTTCTGTAGGCATCTTAAAAAGAACACAGCTGCAGTATTTTATTTATTTATTTATTTTACATTTAATTTTTAAATGCAGATGAAGAACTATCAAGAGTATTCATTTTACATGATACATTGTTTTAAGGTAATCATGTATAGCATTTTCTCAGTATAAAATGAAAGAAGGTAAGGGAAATACTGGAAAATTGATAGTGATAATGCATGCACAGAATGATGAATGTAATTAATGTCACTGAATGGTACATGTAAAAATTGTTGAAATGTAATCTATCATTATTAGAAGGTGAAATTTCCCTGTTGACAATTTGGCTTTGCTTGCAGTGTATCTAGACACTAATTTGGGGGAAAACATATCTTTCTGCAGTCTTTCTATTCACACACTTGGAATGTACATTCCTTTATTAAGAGTGCTCATATTTTTCAATAAAGTTTAATAAGTATCTATAAAAAATACCTGATTGACATATATCTCTTTACCACAGGTAAAATAGATAAATGAATCAAATAGCCAGATAATAAAATAAAAGAACCATATGATAAGTCTGGAAACAAAGTTGTGCCTTGACTTTTTTTTCTTCTATTAAATGCTGAAATAAATCTGCTGCTTCTTTGATCTTTATATTTTAGAATGAAAATTTCCATTCCTCACTTTAACCAAAAGAAAACTGGAAGTTAAAATAATCATTTTCTGAGTGTATGCATGTTACAATAAAAATACAGGTGGATTTTATTGCCTGTTATATACTTTAGAAATTTTTTTCAGAATTTTAGAAAATGCCATGCCATTCCACAACCTAGGTATAAAGCCGTTAGGTTTCTCTCTGCGGCCTAAATCTCAGCCTCGGTCCTTGACTCCACGCGAGAAAGATTTCACGCCGAAGCCGGGCTCGTGATCCAAGTGAATTTAACAAAAGTTCAAAGAAGCATCAGGTTTTACGCAGCACCCATAGGATTCCTTTGACCATGCGGCCTGGCAGAGACTGCTCCGGGACACGCAAGGATCTCTCCCCTCCCACGAAGACGACCAGACCGCACAAGCAAGGCAAGACCAAGAGGCCCTCTCCCTTCAGGTCCCTGCCTTTTCAAGGGTTCCCGGGGGAGGTGTGGTGAACGACCCCAGGTCGTTCCCATTGGCTGAATTGCAATCACCCGGCCCAGGTGGGCTGCTCCAGGTGTAACGCCCATCCAAGCCCACTGGCAGGAAAATCCAGCTTTTGTCTTTTGCTGGCTCTCCTGGGCATGCATAAATGGACTTCCCAATTCCCTAGGCTAAGCTACCTAACAAAGCCATTAATAAAATCATAAATGGTCTCACTCAGACACAAATGCATCCATACTTTATAATCAAGCAGCTAACTTAGATCCTACCTCTTCTAAGAACTTGAAGGATGGTTTCTGATTGACTGTCATACTTTAGAGTGAATCTCATTTATTTGGCCCATTCCTCTTATATCTCTAAATTGATCAATTCCTTTGAAAAAGAGTGACCCTTCAACTGACTCATGCTCCTGCCTGCACGCGTAGTTATGGTTAATACTAAATATTTTGTGAGTAAATTACTAAAACAATACATGGTAATATCAATATTGAAATACATTACTCAGCAAAATTCCCACAAACTCCTCGTATACCATCAGTGGCTAATGGACACATAATGTATACAGATGCATCTGTAAAAATATAATGGAAGAGCAAAGGATGTATAATATTATTCACATAATAGTATGACCAGTGTTTGCATATGTTAAATCTAAAAAAGTATTATTCAGACTAGATTCCACATAATACGCTAATGATAGTAATTGTAATCCTCAAAGTAATTCCTAAGATTATAAATTAAAAAAACCACAAAAACATAAAGGAATCAAAATGACACACTGGAAGAAATCAACTACATATAAAAAAAGCAGCAATTGATAATTGAAGATTGGAGGGGTGGGCAGAGATATAAGACAATCGAAACCGAAACAACTAAATGGTTAAAATTAATCTTTCATTGTGAGTAACTGCATTACATGTAAACAGATTAAACTCCTCTATCAAAATTCAGAGATTGGCAAATTAAATATAAAAACATGATATATCTATATAGCATCTATTATAAACTCACTTTCGCTAAAAAGGCACAAAGAGGTTAAGAACAAAGTGACAGACAGAGATATTGCACGTAAATTATAATTTAAAGAGAGCTAGTTGTTGTCCCCCATTCATCTTTCACCTAGTCCTACTGTGGTGAATAATATTTTGTGGTAGCGTTATGGGTATGTGTGGTGAAGGGAAATAACCTGGTATGGTCTACTATCCATAATCTTTTTTAACTCCAACCAATTAACTGAGTAAGAACAAAACAAAAATTCAGTGCCATTAAGTCAATTCCAATTCATAGCGATAATAAAGGGTGGGATAGAACAGATTTTGTGGATTTCTGTAAATCTTTATAGAAGCAGGAAGCTTCATTTTTATTATCCCCCTCATAGAGTGACTTGTGGGTTTGAACTACCTCCCTAGAGGTTAGCAGTCCAATGAGTAACCAACTATTCCACCAGATCGCCTTAGACTGGATAGGACCATGGATAAAACCATATTGTTTGGGCCAGGTCCGAACTGGGCAGCCCCCATTTGGACTAAGCTAAAGCAGGCCTGGGCCCTTCACATGCTTCTCTGCACATCCTAAAGGTCAGCAGCAGCCAGGGCCAGATAAGATAACCGCCAGATAAGATCACCTGTGAAACCAGAGGTTGCGGGTTCGAAGAAAGCCCCAAGGGGTCCACAAGCAATTCTCCTGCTTTCCAGACCCTGTTAGGTCTCTCTCTCCGGGACTAGATTTGAGCCTTGGTCCTTGGCTCCGCGTGAGAAAGATTTCATGCCGAAGCTGGGCTCGTGATCCAAGTGAATTTAATGAGAGTTCAAAGAAGCTTCAGGTTTTACGCAGCACCCATAGGATTCCTTTGTCCATGCGGCCTGGCAGAGGCTGCCCCAGGTCACGCAAGGATCTCTCTCCTCCCACGAAGACAACCAGCCCACCTAAGCAAGACCCGCTCCCTCTCGGTTCCTGACTTTTTAAGGGTTCCCGGGGGAGGCGTGGTGAACGACCCAAGGTCAATTCCATTGGCTGAATTGCAGTCACCTGGCCCAGGTGGGCTGCTCCAGGTGTAACGCCCATCTGCGTCCACCGGCGGGAAAATCCAGCTTTCCTATGCTGGCTCTCCTGGTCATGGGTAAATGGACATTCCCATCCCTGATGCTAGCTACCTAACAACCCCATATGCTAATTGCCATACATTCATCACCACCCCTTTAAAAACCCTCGCCCCCAGCTGCTGAGTAGGACTTCCCTGACCTGTTGGCCTAGGTCACGGAACCTCGTCTGGGAGCTCCCCCCACTCCCCTATTAAAGCTATTTCTATTTCTGCTCTCCCTTGTCCGGTCAGTTATGTCTGTCTTCCTCCCTGTTCTTCAGTTTCACCTTTACACATATAAATAGGGTGTAAGGGAATAATATGAGGATATTGGTCCATCTTGGCATTCTGCTGGGTATAAAATGAGCCATTTTATAAGCAGGAAAGGGGAATTTCATGACTATTAAGAAGAGGGTGTAACAAAAATTCGGCATGGAGAAGTAGTGGTGGACAATGAGAGAGAATGGTAGCTTCTGCAACCACGGGATGAGTAAATCCAAAAGCTTTGCAACATTGCCTGAGCAACACAGAGGTGAAGTTGCAGCATGGTTGAGAAGCCAAGGACCAGAAAGAGATGTGTCCACTGGCATAACTAAGAGACACTGATAAAGATAAAAGATTTGTATTATTCCCAGTTATGCTCCTGACTTACAATCTGTTACCTTCCCTCAATGAATCCCATAATTGTAAAAATATTGTCAGTGAGTTGTCTAAGGCCACTGCAATGGCTTATTGAATCCAATAGACATTTTTTTGTTGTTGAGCATTTCTCACCTGCCTTGTAATCAAATCTCTGGCCATTGCAATGAATTATAGTGCAGGTAAGTATAGATTGAGTTTGAAGCAGAATTTCCAATTATGAGTATGTAAAGATTGCAAGACCACATTCAGATTGTACTTGATTCACCCACTCATTGCCATCCAGTCAATTCTGATTCATGGCTACTGTAGAGGAGAGGGTGGACCTACCCTTGACTGTTTCTGAGAAGGTTACCCTTTATAGGAATAGAAAGTTTCAAACTGTTGACTTTGTGGATCACAGCCCCAAGTTTAACCACTATGCAACCAAGGTTCCTGTACTAAGTTAGGATTTCTAAAACAAAGTTAAGAAATGTCTGGAAGAAACATTTTTATTTTAAGCTAAGTAGCATATGGGGCCTTAGGTAGAAGATCTGAGCCCTAAGACACTGAAACACCTTATTTGCCTTTGAAAAGATATGCAGACACACCCAGAAATGCTCAATGAGATTTACATTTGAATGAAAAACCTGCAAAGGGGTGGGGTAGGGTGCAGACATGGCAATTTGGCTTTTTAAATTTTGAGCAAGCAATTTGCTTTTGAATGTATCCAGACATAAAAAATCAAGGACCATCAAAAAAAGGAAGGAAAAAAAAAACTCTTCTGGGACTGAAGTTAAAAGGAGCTGGTGAGCAGACTAATATGCGCTGTGTGGTGACTATATGGGCCCATTTATTCGGTAGAAGTGTGAGAAATACAGCAATGACGAGACAGAGTACGTTTGGACATGTTCTATTGGAACCCATTGACCTAACCCCACAGCAGTTACAGATGAAAGACAGGATGAAGGGCTAACTGATCAGAAGTTTTGAGAGTTGTGCAGATCCGGAGCCTACAGGGAGGTTGAGAGAGAGTGTGAAGGGGCCAGCTGGTCTGAAGTGCAGCTGGTACCCATTTGACCTACCTTGAATAACAAAGGCTGGGTTGACCAGGAACCAACTGAATAAAAAGAAAGACATTTGACATTATCAGCTGGTGTACATTACCGTAATTATGATAGCTTGCCCTAGACTGTATTTTGCTTATGTGGGTGCTCAAAGTTCCAAAGAGAAATCAAGATTTTATTAGGTTTCTAGAGTTGGCAATACCTCCGTTCTTGCTTCACATGATGAAAGAGTTCACATCGAAGCCTGTTTTGTAATCCATGTGTGCATCTGGGGGGGATCCTGGGAGGCCAGTTGCCCAAGAACTCTAAAAGCTGAGAGCATGTTGGCCAAGAGGCTGTGGGCCCCAAGTAGGTCTGGAGCAGGCACATGAGTGCCCGCACAGGGGAGGGAGACCCTCACTCTACTTGCTTCTAACCCAGAGTAGGGTAAGAGAGAGCATCTCAGAGCATGCTCCTTGCCTTTATTCTAGCCCACCCCCTGACTGGGGGAAGGCATGGCTATGGTATTGTTATCCCATTGGCTGAGTTAGGTCTACCTAGGTGATGCCATGAACCTGGGTCTAGTTTGGCCCACCTGACTCAGGGGCTTGAATATGAGCCTGCTCATTTGGGGTCTTTACAGGTATTGATGGTTGCCTGATTTCTTTCCCGCCTTCTCTATGGGGGCCTTTGCAGTCATGGAGGGATAACCCTCTGTCCCCAAGCTAGTTACCTAACAGTTTCTTCACAAGTTTTTTTCATCAGACTACTTGATTGATAGGGACAAATTATAAAATGGATATTGAAATAGGGGGGAAATAGAGGCATGAAATGGCTGGTTTACACACTTTACTGGGTATCCTTAGTCTAAGAATGAGGGTGAAAATGGAACCCCCTTCCCATATAGTTTCTTCTTTCCATGATATTTCTGAGGATGGGAGGGTGAGAGAAGATGGTAATAGGATTATATAATTATGTGATTCAGTTGTGAATAATTGTTAATAGAGTTAAGTATTGTAAAAATGTAGATTATATAACTGAAAGATGTGGAGATGTCCTTGTATGAAATAGACAATTGTAAGAAGAGCTGGTGAAGTGAAATCACTCGGCACGTCTCTTCATAGTCTTTGTAACTCTCATCTAATGACTGGGTGGTTGTGATGCTGATGGTGGTGGTGGGGTGCCATCGAGTTGGTTCCAAGTCATGGAGACTCTATGCCCAAAGAAGCTAACACTGCTCAATCCCAAGCCATTCTCACAATTGTTATGTTTGAGCCCATCCTTGTAGCAATTGGATCAGTCCATCTCATTGAGATCCTTCGTCTTTTTTATTGCCCCTCCACTTTACTAAGCATGATGTCCTACTTCAGGGGTCTCCTGAAAATATGTTGCGAGTGCATGGGACAAAATCTCTGCCATTTTTGCCACTCCGGAGCATTCTGGTGTACTTCTTTCAAGACAAATTTCTTTGTTCTTTTGGCAATCCATGATACTGTCAATGGCTTAGGGAGGCAGTATGCAAATAGGTTGTATAGGATGAATATGAGGGATTGGTCAGTTCAGTTTTGCCATTGTGCTGGTTGTAATGTGGGGCATCTCAGAAAAGGAAAGATAAATCTCAGAATCAGTAAAAAGAGCGAGGAACTGAGCACATCACAGATCCATGTACAGAAAATCAGTACTGTACCATGGAACAATTGGCAGTGTCTGTGAGCACTTGGTTCAGAATAAAGGACAAAAGGTAATGGCATATCTGACTTCTATCTAATATAGTGGTTCCCAACATTCTTAATGCCATGACCCTTAAATACAGCTCCGCACGTTGTGGTGATATCCCAACCGTAAAATTATTTTCATAGCTACTTTATAACTGTGATTTTGCTACTGTTATGAAAGGGTTGTGACCCACAGGTTGAGAATCGCTGATTTAATAGGAATAAATCTTGAGCAGATATGGAGTTGAATTCTTTCCCCCTTTAGCATAGCCAGAGGAGGTCAGGTGTGCCCCCAAGAAATTCCCTCCCTCTGCCAAAGGTATTTCAAATACCAACAGGGTGAAAAGATTTCAACTGAGATGCAAGACTAAGAAGAGGCTAGGAAGGAGTAACACGTAAACCATATATGAGGGATTGACCACTAAAATCCTTTTGAATAGCGATGGAACAGTGTCTGATATAGAGCAGAAATTGAGCCCCTCAGGTTGCAGGCGCTAAAAATAAAACTATGTAAGAGCTGCCTCCTCAAAGTAGAGTCGATATTAATGATATAAGCAGAGCCAAGTTTTCATGACACTCATGGCTGATGGGGTATGCGTCAATTGAGAACAACTGCCAATACCCATTAATAATGTGGACATGGCATGTACAAACCATGAATTTATGAAAATATAAGTAATCAATGGATCACATAAAGATAGGTATTCTAGGCAGGCATTAGTAAGCTTAAATGGGCTGATATTGGTCACTGTGAATCATGTCGCTAAATATGTCAGGAAATTCAAGAGGAATAGCATCAAAATAACATTTCAACATCTAGAAGTACAATGCTACCTGTAATAAGATAATACCTACAAGCATATATGAAAGACACATTAATACAAATATTATTAAAATTTATGCACAATTCACTAAAGCCAATGATGAAGAAATTGCAAGTTCTACCAACTACTTCAGTCTGAAATTATGCAACCAAGAAACATTGATAATCATTGGTGATTGTAATGCAAATACTGGAAATGGAGGAAACTATTGCCTTGGTAATAGAAATAAAGCTAGAGGTCACTTGACGAAATTTGGCAAGACAAATATCTTTTTTCAATGCCATAAAAAACAGCTATACAAATGGACCTCACTAGATGGGCCACACAGAACTCAAATAGACTACATCTTTTTTTGGGGGGGGGCGTGGAAATGACAGAAAAGCTCACTACTATCAGCCAAGTAAGACCAAAGGCTGACAGTGAAACAGTCTTTTCATCAATTGTTTATATGCAAGTTGAATTTGAAGGGGAAGAATATTAAAACAAGTTCACAAGTATCAAAATACAACCTTGAGTGTATTCCACGTGAACTTGGACACAACCTCAAGAACAGATTTGACACACTGAACAATCATGACTAAAGTTCAAGTAAGTTGAATATTGACATCAGGAACAATACATGGAAAAAATTATGAAGTAAAGTAAGTGAACACAAAATTTCCAAATGCAGTTCAAGTAAACAAATAGAAGAACATGATCAGCATATTTAAGTTGAACGACCTGGGGGGAAAGCCTAGTTTTGAATTATAATACGGAAAAATTTTAGAGACAAAATTAAATTATACAGGAAGTGTTTAAAGAAGATGGATAGTACACAGTGTCACTAAACAAAATCTATTTCTCCACGTTCAACCATTTCAACAGGAAATACATGAAGAAGAACCAAAATATTGAAGGAAAAAGTCCTAATTACACTGACGGCATTGTCCAAGGACAGGCCTCAGGCAGTGACAGAATAGCAATTGAATTGTTTTGACAAACTGATGCAGTATTGGAAGCACTGCCTAGTCTATACCAAGAAACTAGGAAGACAGCTAACTACCTTGTCAATGGACTGAGAGAGAGCCATTATTTTACCCATTCCAAAGAAAGGTGCCCCATCATCATGTGAAAATTACCCTCCAAAATCTCTTTAATGTCACATGCAAGTAAATTCTTCCTGAACTTATTTCAAAAATATTTGCAGCAATACACAGGGAGCTGCTGGAAATTCCAGCTGGATTCAGAGGAGGAAGTGGAATGAGGGGTACCATAGCAGATGTCTACTAAGACTTAGCTGGAGCAGAGAATGCTCACAAGATGTCTGTGTTTTATTAACTATGCAAAGGCATTCTATGTGGAGCATAAGAAACTATGAATGACGTTACAAAGAATGGGAATTCCAGAACATCTAATAGTGATACTAGATAACTTGCAGATAGCCCAAGAAGGAGTCATTTGAGCAGAACAAAGGGATAGTTCCTGGTTTAAAAGCAGGAAAGGCGTACATCAGGGCTGGGTCCTTTCACCATACTTATTCAATCCCTATGATTAGCAAATATTCTTAGAAAATTGACTAAATGAAGAACATGGCATCAGGATTAGAAGAGGGCTCAAGAACAATGTGAAATATGCAGATGACAGCCTTGCTTGTTAAAAGGAAGAAGGTCTTAAGCACTTGCTTACGAAGATGGAGGACTGCAGGCTTTATAGATAGCCACTCAGTATAAAGAAAACCATGATCCTCACACCTTGACTAATAGATAGCAGCATGTTAAATGGACCAAGGATTTCAGACAACCATTATTGTATTCATTACAGGAAGATGACCCACCAGAATGCAGATCAAGGATTTTATTTTGTTTAAATGTGCAATCAGTGGTCATGAAAGAAGCAGTCAAGAGATCAAACAACATATTGCATTAGGTAAATCTGCTACATCGGACCTTTCTAAAGTGTTGCCAGTGCAAAGATGTCACACTAGGGAGTAAAGTGAGCCTGAATCAAGCCCATTGTATTTTCAATTGTCTCACACACATGTGAAAGTTGGACACTGAGTAAGGATGCCTGTAGGATTAATGTATTTGAATAATTATATTGGTAAAAAATGTCAAAAATATTGAAAGATTTCCAGAAGAACAAACAAAGCTGTCTTGGAAGAAGTACAAGAATGTTCCTTAGAAATTGGAACACCAAAACTTCATCTCACATCAGGTGAGACCAGTCCCTGCAAAGGACTTAATGCTTGATGACGTGCAGGGTCAACAAAAAGAGGAACATCTTCAATGGGGTGGATTGACACAGTGGCTGCAACAAATGTTATGCAAATATAACAATTTTGAGGCTACTTCAAGACTGGGTAGTATTTTGGCATTTTGTTCTGTTGTAGATAGGATCATTATATGCCAGAGCCAATTTGATGGCACTGAGGGACAATATAAATAAGACAAAATAAACTCTAAGCAAGAAAATTTTAAAGCAGAACATAATATATTGAAATATGCATTGAAGCAAGAGGATATAATAAAAATATATCAGAAACCAGTTTTGATGAAGCCTTAAAGAAAAAACTTTTTTACTGTGAATTATTTGAAACTTCACAGTACAGATCAGTTTTCCATTCAATTCAGATATAATTTGTTTTCTATCTGCATTGGCTTAATGTTCTCTGCTTTGCTCCTCTTTCTTCTAACATCCATTGCAATGGTTACACAGAAACCCACAAACAAAATCCATGACTTAGTTAAAGAAGGTTTATTGAGATGTTTCAGTTAAATTAGGTCGGTTAAGGAAAGTGACAAATTTTCATGTGAGTGAGAAGTCCAGAGGTAGTTGTTTAACAGGATCTGGTACAAAATGTCAATCTGCTAAAAACTACCCAAAGAGGCATGCCACTCTACTGTAAGCCTTAACCAAAACACATTTAGCTCCACTTCCGTGGCACAGCAAATCCATCTACCCCAATTAAGTAGCTTTGTGGATTGGGAAGTTCATCACTCTGCTCCACGCTCTGGCTTCTATTTCAGTTGCGGTGCCTCTAATGATAGAGTTAGTTGTCATCTGGATCCGAAGAATGACTGAGCAAGGATCTCAAGTGCAGAGTACCTGCTCCATTCCTGGCTCATGGTGGTAATGAGATTCCTCTTCCTGTTTCTCAGAGTGCTCGTTTTATACACAGCACAATTCCATTTCAGGGGTTCCTGTGTGTAATTACTCACAGGTGAATCCTATCAGTATCTTCCCACACCTTCCTAACCAGACGCGTGCTTTCCTTATAGATCTAGGTTAAGACGTTAAGCACAATGTGAATGGGAGTTGATTGCCACCTCTTTTTAAAGGCACTGAATGAGACTCTGATAAGGGTATTACTAAGAGAATTTGTCTATATTCATCCACTGATTACATGTGGGAACATTTCGTTTTTTAACAAACCTGTGCATATATGAGTTGGAACCCTAGACCTAATACTTATTTGCTTACCTTTGTATATGTATATATAGACATATATTGAAAGGACAAAATTCACATGTTCTTATATTCTTGAAAGTCCCAAATCCATGGATCAGATATAAGGCTGAAGCTTCTCTTGACTCATGTAGCTGCAGTTGCTGACAAATCCAACATTGACATATCAGACAACAGTCAGGTGGTTGACAGAAAGAAGAACTCAACTAATCCTAAAATCAGCAGTCCCCTGGCTGAATGTCAAGAATTGGAGGTAAGATTATGTGAACCAGATACAAGATTCATAGTAAGTAAAAGAGAGCTTTGAAAGACCACACATACATATTTGTGAAAAGCATAATCCAAGGAGACGCCCTTTACTTGGATCCAGACTGTGACTATATTAAGGAGAGTGTATGCCCACTGCTTTGGTTATATCAAAGCAGGGCTCATCACATCAGATCACATTTGGGAGCTGAATACATCATTACATACTTGGCACATTACATTATTATATAACTGTTGAACTAAAGAATAGGGCCCAGAAAGTTGACACACAGAAGTCACCATTATAACATCCGTTGTCATTTATCGATTATTGCAATATGTGACATTTACTATGTACAATGGTAAAACATCTATTATCCAACTATTTCACACAATAATAAAATATGAGTGGCAGTAATGAACACTTAGGTTTAATGCAAGAGTAATACTGGCTGTGTTGCTTAAGTTCAAGTACTCCATGTACTGGGAAAGTTGTGGTTGTTAGGTTCCATCAAGTCAATTGTGACTCATTACGACCATTTGTATAACGGAATGAAACACTGTCCAGTCCTGTGCCATCCTCACAATGATTCTTCTGTTTGATCCCATTGCCGCAGTCACTATATCAATCCATCTCACCAAGGGCCTTCCTTTATTTCACTACTCTTATATTTTAACACAGAATGATGTCCATCTCCAGGAACTGGGCTCTCCTGACAACATGTCCAAAGTATGTGAAACGAAATCTCAACATCCCTGCCTCTAAGGAGCACTCTGGCTACACTTCTTCCAAGATAGATCCATATGTTAGTTTTCAGTCCATAGTATTTTCAATAATTGTGACCAGCACCACAAGTCAATTTGTCTTTGATCTTCCTTGAACACTGGGCAAAACAAACCAGCACTATTGCATTGAAGATATATGGTGGTCAACATCTGACAAGCCACCATCAGCTACTCTAAATGAACATCAGAGATACATACCCACCCTCCCATCCACTATCAATTGAACCCAGAGAGAGGTGGTAAGCACAGTAGCAATTAGAATAGCATTCTCCTCCTGCCTGCCCATATATATAACAATAACAATAACCATAAAATTCATGATTTAAGAAACCAATATACAATCAATGAATAGAATAAACACAGTAACATTACAATGTTTTGGATACACAGACAATTTCAAATGTCACAAAAGAATAGGGCAAAATGATTCTAGCAGGTGACCAAACTACAGGGACAGAAAAGTTTCTAGAGAAACAAATGTTAATGTAATTTACAAGAATTATGCTCAAGAACTTTCTACAGATTAAGAGACAGACAAAGGAAAATAAATATAAAACTAAGGAATCAATTATAAAACCAAGGAAAAGAAAGACAGAACTCTAGACATACCAGGAAAACAATACAAGGACAAACAGTAAATAAGTAGGCAAATCGAAACTATACTCAAACAAAAACTATAACTCCAGAAGATTGACACTGAAACTTTAAAAATAGATAATGGATTAATAGGAAAAGGAGTAGAAAAAACTAATAGAAGACATAATCAATGAAATCTAAGACAAACAGTAGTATGTAAGAGAAGCAATCAGGAAAAAATGAATGAAAAAATGAAGAAAGCATAAGAGTTCTGTTGGACATCGTCAGGAAGAAATAATTTACATGTGATTGGAGTAATATAACAGGAAGAGACAAAAAAGCACAGAGAAATCTACAGAAGATTTATTGGCAGAAAACATTCCCAATATCAGAAAGGCGAGAAGATATCCATTCAAGAAACTTGGTGAATTCCAGATAGGCTAGACCCTCAAAGGAAAATGAACAAGGTATATCACAATAAAACTTTGAAAAATCAAAAATGAAGAAAAAATCCTGAGTAGCATGGGTAAAATGAAATGTCGCTTACAAAGGAGAACTATATTCTGACTTCTCAATAGAAACGATGTAGGCAAGAAGGCAAAAAACATGGCAAACAACTGAAAGCAAAAATAATTACCAATCAAAAATTATATAAAAGGGACTTCAAAAAGTTCCTGGGAAATATTTTGAATCTCTCTTCTGTAATCATCCCTCAAATTTGATAGTGAAATTAGATAATTGTCAGACAAACAGAAATTAAAGTATTTTGGAAAGCCAGAGCAACCTTACATAAAATGTTAAAGGGAGTATTCTGGATAGTGACCGAACAACAAATAACCTGAGATTAAGACACATGATGACATCACCCAGAAACCAATTCCAATAAAGAATTTTGAAAATTAAAGTAAATATTCAGGACTAGAAATAGGAAACCAGCCATGTCAATCTGTAAATGACAACTACAAAGCAAAAGGAGGTAACAAGTGATATAGTTACAGATCCTGCCAAATTAAGAGGAAATCAAGATAATATCAAGATAGAACACACAGTTTTAAACATAGGAACATTATTAAAAAAATACAAAGTAACCACAAAACATTCTATTCAAAATGAAAAAAGATAAAATTATTTTACTCAGGAAACATAAAATTAGCAACAGTGAAAGAAATGAAAAGAACCATTGGAACAAAATGATCTCAGAACCAAAAATTCTTACGAAACTAATATTCCATTGGCATGAAAAAATGAAAGCACAACAAAATGACAGTAGTAAATTGATACTCATCAGTACTTATGGTGAATTTAAATTAATGAAATACAATAATGAAGAGATAGAAAGAACTCTGCAAAGGAAATCAGGAAAAGAGTGCCATTTACAATAGCCACCATAAGATAAAGTACTATCAAGAGATACAAGCAGGGGAGTGGAGCTTGTCTTTTTGACACCAAGATCCCTGCCTGCTAAACCTCCTTCATCTGGGAGACAGAACTATGACTCCAGAGGAGTAGAAGGGTAGTAGCAGAACATCAGAGACAAAGCTAGGGGCTGAAGCTTATGGAATTCCCTTTAGGCATTTACCAGCAGTGCTATAGGGGCTTTGTAACATCACCTAAGCAGGTCCTAGGCCAGGAGGGCAAGTGGCTTTTCCAGAGAACTGTGCCTTCAAATAACTGTATCCTGAGCATTTATCCTGAATTTTAACCTATTAACTTCCCTGAAACACTTCATGATCATGAATATTGTCTGTGATTTTGGTGTGGCCATTGCAATGAATTATTGAACTCAGAAGAGAAATAGTTATGTGATGTGGGACAGCTGGTGTCAGAATCATCAAAGGATATTAGAGAACAGAGGCCTCATAGGAAGCAGTCTTCAGTTGATGAGTTTGATTCCTTCACCCTTATAAAGAAGCAGTTTTATGCTCATGGATAGTACTACTTAACATTGTGAATATGCTAATAACACCCAAATTAATCTATGGATTTTCTAGGTTGGTTCTTTAAGAAGTAAGACTAGTGAAACTTGATAGACTAGAGAAAGCGAGAGAGAAACGGTTGGAGAGACATTTATATCAAGAAAATTACACAGTTGTAGAAGCTGGCATGTTCTAAGCCAAGGCAAGTTCCAAACCCATGGATCAGATTTTAGGCTGGAGGCATCTCCTGACTCATATCTGAGGGCTGCTGAAACCAAGATTCACAGGAAGGCAATAGCTTGTGGTTGCAGAGGTGAATTACTCTAAGGTCAGTAAATCACGCCTAGGGCTGTAGCAGCTAATGAATCCAAAGTTAGTGGGTTACATGGCAAGCCACTGATGACTTCCAGGTTTGGCAGGTAATGTGACAGATCATTGGAGCCCTGGTGGTGTAGTGGTTACACCTTGGCTTACGAACTACAAGGTCACTTTTTTGAAACTACCAGTCACTCCTCCAGAAAAATATGGGGTTTTCTATGTGCATAAAGAATTATAGTCTTAGAAACTCACATGGGCAGGTCAGCCCTGTCCTAAAGGTGCACCATGAGTCAATGTTGACTCATAGTGATAAACCATTGACTCAAGTCCAATGAACCAGGGACCCAGACCTAGCAAAATTACCCCAAATTTTCCACATCATCCACTTATGTTGAAAGTAGATCTTAACCTTGAGGAAACTTCTTTTCAATGTATTACATCAGAACTCTGTTGCATCCCACAGTAATCTTACAATCGATTGGTTGCTCATAGAAGATGTCATCATGGAGGTGATTACATTGCGCTTGATTACATAATGGGGAATTACTAGATCTTACCTGCCAAATCCCCTAATGGTCTTTGTGTTGCTCTGATGCTGGGTTTGATAATCTATTGCAATAGCTCTGTGGAACTCACAGAGACTACTCAGAATTACAGAAGGTTTAAGAAAAACTACAGGTACAAAATGTTAAGGATTCAATTATTTGGCCACAGTGCCTCTTTTCAAACATACTGACAAGCATGTTTCACTTATCTTCAGCCCCTCAGCCATACCGTACCTTAACCTCTGCTTCCATGATTCCGTAAGTCTGCTTCCTGCTCCTCTGCTCTGTTTATAGTGTTGTGATCTCTAGTCTCTATTGGTGTCTGTTCTTTCTTGATGGTCATGTACCATCTCTTCCTGCTTCGGAGGTGACTCATTTATACAACCAGTGAAATGGCAAAACTGATGAATCCCCTCTGATGGTGTTTCCCACACCCAGTCACTTGGTGGGAGGTACAAAGACATTTGTAGGAAAACAATATCCAGCAATTTCAATTCACCACAGAGACTCTTTGCAAATGAACTCTTTACATATTGGTTGCATCCTGTTCTAAATCATTTAGGAAATGAATCAATACATTCAACAAATGTGGTACCAAAAACACTTAAACTTGAATTTCAATCAGTAAGGCACACAGGTAGAGAAAGCCTTATGTTGAAAAGATATGTGGGTGTGGCTTTTGCCCAAGGAGTGAAACCCCATGAGATTGACTAAAAATAAATCAACATGACTATATGAAGCAAATATAGATATCATTCAAGAAAATACATCTGTGATCAGGTGCCAGTAATAATCACTATGCCTTTCAAAGTTACATAATTAGTACTCTTTTCATTTATATACTGGGATAAATCAGAAACTATTGCTATAAAATCATAGAATGCTTTATTAATTAAAATATCAAATTGTGAAGCTCTGATTCTTTAACACTTTGATGATCAGCTACGTCAAGCCAAAACTTTCCCATGCAGCCAGTGCCCATATTACTTTCAGGTTTACAAACTGCATAAATTATTCTAGGTGGCAAACTCAAGTTAACCCATAACTACTCAGCAGCAACCTTTAGAAATGAAAACACAAGTACATTCATGACTGGTATGCGTATTTCTGAAAGTGTTGTTTCCATCTGTTACATTCTTCTCGAAGGAATTCTGGGCTCTACCACTTACATCACATCAAAATGGCTGGGCATTGTTGGAGGATTCAAGTTATGATCCTTTTAAATGTTCTTTGAGTTTGCGGGGAAAAAAGAAAACTAAACAGGTAAATCCATGGCAATAGGGTAAATGGGGTACGATATCCCAGGAAATTCTAATAGAACAGCACTTGTTACCCTCACCTAAAGAGCAAGCACATTGTCATGATGGTGGAGAAATTCCTTTAAGCCATTTTCCTGATCTTTTCTCACTAACTGCTTTAGTTTTCAATTTTCTGAAAACTTCCTAATATGGCCCAGTGATTATCTTGGGACTATGAAAAAGTTTATCTATATGACCACTTTGGATTCTCAAAATATAGTTGCTATTACCTTCTGAGATGACCTCTTTGTATTGATTGAACTGCCGAGCAGTGCCCTTGGCAGCTACTGTTTTCATTGGACCACATATTAGAAAGACACCCTAATGGAACTAACTCCTGTGTCTGACTGACAGAACTGGTTTGAAGCTATCCACTGATTACATATGCAAGTTTAGACACATTTTATTTAGAATAATCAAGGAATGTATAAACTCATGTTTTAAACTTATCCTTGTACATGAAAAGGAAGTCTGAAAAGTTTCTGGGAAAATGTAATTAAAAGATTATGACGTTTTTCTACAAACCATTTGAACCCCATGTTATACATTGTTTCACTTTTGTAGAAATAATTTTATCTTTGAAAACACTTATTGAGCATCAAATCAGATAGATTCATCAATAAAATAATACCAATCATGCAGACAATACACCTCCTTAAAATACATACTTTTTTCCCAGAATAGATATTTTATTGAACTACTTGATGCAAGGCACTGCGCTAGACCTGGAAAAGGAGTGTTGGGGTGGCCCTGTTTCTAAGAGCTCAAAAATACATACTTTTGATTAATTTCCATCTCCTCTTTTACCTTAAAGAGCTCTGGTGTAGTGGGGTATGTAATGGGCTGCTTACCACAGTCAGCAATTCTAATTCATTAGGTGCTCCATGGGAGCAAGATGAGGTTTTTCTTAGAGCCTTAGAAACACAAAGGAGTACTCCTATTCTGCCCCTTAGAGGGTGTAGTAGGCTTATTATGAGCCAAAATCGACTTGATGGCATTAAGATAATTAGTTTTTATCTTCAAAGGTGCCCCAATCTATGTGATGAATTATATGATTATGCTAGCTGTCATGATTAGGTAGGTGAAAGTTTGCCAGGAAACTTCATAATGTAGGCATCAGAATGCTCTCATTTGTAATTTGTCAAAATTGACCTCAAATAATAAATATACTTTTGGATGACCTATGCTATTGTCCCACTCAAAGTATAAGAAATGAACAATTTAATTCAGAATTCATATATGGAAACAGTCAATTAATATTCACTAACTAAATGATATGGTTGAACAGCTCTTCCTAGTCATTTAACTTGGCATTTCATTTTACTCTTTATAGGTTGAATATATATTAATAGATTTTTCTTTGAGTCTAGCATCAAATAAATATACATATCCATTTCAATATATTAACTTCTTTTTGTAAAGTTAATGACATGACTTTGGCTTTAAAATATCAAATAATTAGCTTGATTCAATAATTTTCCTTAAAATTTTTGCATCCTGAAGAGTCAGTATCTGTGAAAAAAGATTAATATTGAATCTTTTCTTTTCCAACTTTTCAAAGACACTTGGAGGGATGCAAATAATTATGTTTGGTTCTTATATCCATAAAAATGGTCATTAATTCTGAACGGTAGGTTTACTGAGTCAACCTGGTCAATGAACAAATGTGGGATTAATAACATCGCAGTGTAATTGAAGGGCAAAGGGATAAAATGGCTTGGCGAGTCTGGCCATTCTGTCTCTTTCTCTCTGATGATTGGACCAGTGTGTGGCTGCCTTATCTAGTTCTCTGCCTCAATTTGCAAGCTACCCTGCCTGTGGGACACCCAACCATGGACTGTGTCGCTGAGTTTGAGGTTCCTTCAATACCTGCTTAGCCACACTGCTGGGGCCTATCAGACCCTGTCATCTGTTTGACTGTTGGTGACTTGCCCTGCTGTTTGCTGCCTGTGGCCAGATTACCTGTATTGATCTACAGAAGACTCAACTGTCTGCTTCCTTGATTTGCACCCAGCAGTCCTCATGAGTGGAAAGACTGTCAGTGTGTTAACTGTCTCATGGAAGTGAGTTGAACAAGCCCTGTCTACTGCTCTGTGAATTAATTAGCTGTTTATTTCTTCATGTTATATCTCTCTATAAAAATCATGAGTGTCCTAGTTTTGTTTCTCTACAGAACCCCAACACAATAATATTTCAGGTTATTATATTTGATAATAAAAATTATTTCTGAAAATTCCAATTTAATTTTACCCAACCAATGTTTCTGATAAATCCAGCCCATGTTTATTCTTGCATTCTTTGCTTGCTTACTTTTAATTTACATGAATAACACTAACAGAACTATAATTTCCATCTCTTAAAATTTCTTCTGATTGTTTCTAGCTAGAAATAGTGTATCCCCAAAATATTATAATTCCCTGTGGAGGTTATGTAAAGTATTTCATAAATATATAACTGTTAATGCCAGCCCACAGAAAACCTAATCATTTGTTAAAGATTCTGACCTTAACTCTAGAATCACCACGTCAGAAATTGCTATTCATGCATAACAAGAATGCAACAGATATGTAAATAGCCACCAGGGAAATAGATAAAAGCACATTTCCTCTCCATTTTAACAATTGTTTCTTCCTTAAAGCAGCCATCATTAACATAAAATAAAATATAATTAAAGGTGAAATTTAAGTCAGATTGTAATATGTTCTTTGAAATTTTCCATCAGAAGATACAAGAAGATGTCCAGAGATTATTTACAATGTAACCACATTTCCGTTTTATTTCCTTGGCTTGTGGAATAATCTGTTCCATAATGTGTTTTTGTAATTGAGGGAGATGAAAAGTGAAATTGATAGAGAGGCATAGTTGGTTTCTCTTTTTATTGGGTGCTTCTGTTCAGATTTTTTATGCTGTCTTCCTGTAGAACGTTAAAATTCAAAGAAGTCTTTGCAGATGGTATTTAAAATGTTTTTCTCTAAGCTGTTTCAGTCCACAGTATTATGTTCGATGTCTTACAATAAATAATTAGAGTCTTGAGAAGCACGATAATGTTGATAAAAGTTTTTTGCTTGATTAAATGGAACATAAATGGACATTTTAGGAGTGATTCACATGATTTCAGTCATAATCAAATGTTTTATTCAATCGCTAGAATGTGGATGATATCCCTAAGTATTTTTTTTGAAACACACAAACATACACAAATGGTTTCTCAAATTACAAACAGCTTTGGTTTCAAAGATTTCTAAAACAAATATATGCACATTAGATGATAATGTGGCTTACTTAGATAATATAATGTTTCCATACCTGTCCTATGGTTTCCTGAGTTACCGTACTCAGGCAAAGAAACACTTATTTTAAAGATCTTCTCTCCTATTTATGATGGTCCCAGAAAGCTCAATGGGTTGCATAAATAATCATCTAAATTAAGCAGGTAAGAAACATGCCCATTAAGATCTTTAACTTGATTCTGCGACCCAACCTGACCTATAATATCTGAAAAACAAATTAAGTTGAATATATAGACAATACAAACCAAAAACAAATCTGCCATTGACGATTCTGACTTAAGCTTTATGTACAGTTTCAGGGACTTTTGAAACTATATATCTTTTCAGGAGCAGATAGGCTTATCTTTCTCCTGCAGAGTAGCTGGTGAGTTTAAACCACCCACCTTGTAGTTAGTAGTGCAACACTTAATTCATAATGCTAGATAAAAAGAGAAAGTACTATCATGATGTGGTAGTTACATAATTTAATGACAGCTTGCAAAATAGGGTGGAGTCTAGCTTGTCAATCAGGTCACAGCCTGATGATAGTTCCATGGGAGCTGGCCTTCTCATTAGGATTCTGGGTACTTCCTCACTCTCTCTGCCTTCCTCTTCCTGTTGACAAGCCACTCGGAGACTTGCTTAGTAAGTCAGCAGAGGAATTTTTGGACTAGTATCGGATATATGCACATGTGTAATGGACTTGATCTGGGCTGGGATGTTTTCTCAAGATAAAATTACTCTTTGATATAAAGCTCTCTTATCTCTGGATTCGTTTCACTAGTCAACCTGGTAAAACACAATATGGTACCTTAGGAGTGGGGCACTAGAGGAAAAAAAAATCATCAAGTTGGAGAGTAGATACTTGTCTGACTCTGCCTCATGGTACTTTTTCTTCTTTGCCTCGCCAAAGGTCAGAGAGGGTCATGCGGTTTACTCCATTGTTTTCTGGAAAGGACACTGGAAGTGAAAGTTTTGACTCATAGAACTGCTCTTTGGTTCATCCTGTCTGGAATGGCAAAAAATGATTGTGATAAGTGTAAATTTTGAGCTCAGGGGACAAAATTGCCTCTTGAACTTCTCTGAAACTATGCCGCTTAGTTATAATGGCTGACAGATCCTCAAAATGGCTGACAAAAGACCCATATAGTCAGAGGGTTATGGCCATATTTTGTATCAATGGAATATTTTAGATAAGGATTATGATAAGACAGATAAGGATTGAACTTGACTTTCAAAAATTTTGTTTGGGATCTGGCTGTACTAGGATTACATCGTTTTCTTCTGCCTATTGTCATTGTTATACTGATTGATAGAAATTATTACAAAGTATGAAGATAGAGAGTTTGTAATCACACTGTCTTCAGCCATTAATTCAAATCTTTAAATGGGTTAGGACAAGCCTGAAATGAAGGCTCTGAAAAGATAAGCTCCACCTAATGCCTTGAGTGCTCGGGACATTTGAATTTGAAGCATAGGAGGCTGTTAACAGACTGAAGAAAAAAATGAAACTTTTTGGATTTTTTCATCTAAAGCTGGAAAATTTTGGAGTCATGAAGAGACTCTTATTTCTAGGACTGAATGTTAAAGGTAGCCTGCGGGCATCCTAAAATGCTTGCTAGGTGACCACTTGGATCTACTTTGTGAGTGGAAGTGGGAGAAATGCTGTGTTACTAAAGAGGTGAGATTGACTCTAGACCTGGTTCACAGGGACTAGAGAAGAAGATGAGAGAGGTCTGTCAGCTCTGAAGTTCATGACCTAGCCCAAGGGAGCTAGGGTTGTTTTGAATTTGTGATGTGGCCCATGGCTTAAAGGCAACTGCAGCCAATAAGCACTCTAGTAAGGCTAAGTAAAGTGGCCCATATTGAATTGAACAGAACCCGACTAGTTGAAGATAAGATTTTTGAGGCTGTGAATTGGTATATATTGCTGCTGACTTCATGGGTAGCTTATCCTGATTTGACTTTGCATTTGGATGCCCACTCACAAGGTTCCAAATGGAATGAAGATTTTTCATGTCAAAGAACATGTTTGTCTTCTCAGAACACTGGTTTGACCTAAGTGGGAATTATAGAAATTGAATACCCAAAATGGGGGCAGGGGGATAAATTCATGAAGTTGCTGGCTTACAAACTTGCATAGGTAGAGGAATATATTCAAAGTATTATAGGATTATGGTTTACATGTTGACATGACTGCAATTGTTAAGTATAGAATATTCTTGTTTTGTTCATCTGTAAGATATTATGTTTAAATGAGGCAGACACATTTTGAGTTGTATAAATTTCAGTTTTATCCAGTTAGGATCAAATATTATTTTATTATTGTTTTGCTTTAAAAATATATATGGATAAAGAGTTGCATAAAAGTTTCAAGTTGACAAGGGGTAGTTACATAATTTCATGCCAACTGGATAACTAGGGTGTAGTATAGCCTGTCAATCAGGTCACAGCCTGATGATGCCTCCTTGTGGGCATGGCCTTTTCATGAGGATTCTGGGTACTTCCGCTCACTTGATTCTGCCATCAGAAGAGTCGGGCTTCTCTCTCTCTCTCTCTCTCTCTCTCTCTCTCTCTCTCCCTCTATCTCTCTATCTCTATCTCTCTCTCTGCTTTCACCCTCCTTTTGACAAGCTCTGTGGCAGAGATCTGTGGACACAGGCTGTGATGCTTTCAGTGCCATTGGATCCACAAGGCTTTTCACCCACTGACCTGTGATCTTCCTATATTTTGCATCATGGAATGTAACTTCATGAGTCTGAAGATGAATTTATGGATGAGTATCAGACTTATAGGCTAATATCAGACTTATGGATTTGATCTGGACTGGGATGTTTCATCAATATACAATTGCTCTTTAATACACATATGAGTGTCTTTGGATTTGTTTCTCTAGTCAGCCTGGCCTAACACACATGAAGTACAAAAAATACAGAACAAAAAAGCCACACAGCCACTTATTCAATTTTAACATATAGCATAAGATAGAGTAGGACAATCCCTTGTGATTTTCCATCTGTAAATCTCAACATGAGCATTTTCAAAAAGGACAAACTAATTTTTCTTTTGAAGAGTAGCTGGTGATTTGACCACCAGCCTTGGGATTAGCTTAACACTTAACCTACTCTGCTACCAAAGTACCTATAGAGTACTTTAACACCTTTTTGTTTTTAGAGGGACCTTTTTAAATAATCCACACTAGATTGTTTCAAATATAATGCAAATGAAATAGAGTGACAAATATAGCATTGTAGACTATGATTATAATAGGATAATTTCCTAGCATAGATGAATCAAGTTCATTTGGTAATTCCATGCATGCAGAAACGTGAGGTAAAAGTGTTGGTACAGAGAGTAAAATAAAAAGTATTAGTGTAATGCAGACTTCTATCTAACTCATAGCTCCACTAGGGCTGCTTACTGGGTAATAGAAGAAATAAAAATTGAAATAAAAAAAAATCTTAAACCAAATGAGAATGAAATCACAGCATACCAAAATCTTTGGGACACAGCAAAACCAGTGATCTGAGATCATTTATATCAATAAATGCACCTACAAAATAAAGCAGAAGAATTGAAATCAACATCTTAACCCAAACCTTTCTAACAACTTTGAAAAAAGCATTACAAAAAGCCTACATTCACCTGACAAAAAGAGATAATAAAGATTAGAGTGGAAATAGAGATGCCGGGGAGTGTAATGTAAGAGATAATAGTTATTTATAAACTATCAAGGGACCAGGGGGAAGTGGGGAGCGGGGAGGGAGGGAGAGGGGGGAAAAAAGGGAAACCGAGCTGATTCCAGGAGCCCAAGTGGAAGGTGAATTATGAGAATGATGAGTGCAACAAATGTATAAGGGTGCTTTACTCAATTGATTTATGTACGGATTGTGATAAGAGCAGTAGGAGCCCCAATAAAAAGATGTATTGATTAAAAAATAGGTTTTCTGTACCTTCAGGACCAGGGGAGGGAGTGGCGATACTGGGAGGGCAGAGGATGAGTGGGTTGGAAAGAGGGAACCGATTACAAGGATTTACATGTGACCTCCTCCCTGGGGGAAGGATAACAGAAAATGGGGTGAAGGGAGACGGACAGGGCAAGACATGACAAAATAATAATTTATACATTATCAAGGGCTCATGAGGGAGGGGGGAACAGGGAGGGAGGGGAAAAAGAGGACTTGATGCAAAGGGCTTAAGTGGACAGCAAATGCTTTGAAAATGATGAGGGCAAAGGATGTACAGATGTGTTTTACAAAATTGATGTATGTATGGATTATGGTAAGAGTTGTATGAGCCTCTAATAAAACGTTTTTTAAAAAAGAAAGAAAGAATTGAAACTGGAAGCAACAAAAATTGAAGTTGACTCTTGGAAAAGATTAATAAAGTAGAAAAACCACTAGTAAATCTAACAAAGAAAAAGATATAAATAACATGAATAAGACACGAAATGGACAACACCACACCAGACCTGATAGCATTAAAAGGATAATAAAAGAATACTATGAAGAACTGTTGGGAGAAATGTGAAGTTTACTACTCCAGTAAAGATTTACAGTCTCAGAAATACACCGAGGGTGTTTTATTCTGTCCTACAGGGTAGTGATGAGTCAGAATCTACTGAATAGGTCTGTTTTTGTTTGTTTTTTAATGAAGTAAATTGAAATTGACCAACGAAATTGAAAACCTAAAAAAATGGATATTTTAAGAAACACATTACTTACCTAAACTAACAGAGATTGAAGCTGAAATTTTGAACGAATTATTACAAAAGAAGACATGTATAAGGTCATTAGAAAAGACCCAATAAAAACCACAACAAAGTCAGGGGCCAGATGGTTTCAGAGGTCGATTCAATGCTACTAAGCATTCAGACATGGACTAGTAACTCTAATCTTGGGGTTTCAAACACAACAGCTCTTCTGGGTGCTCAATATGAGGCTATCTTACCTTGTAAAAAATTTACAGTCTTCAAAACTGTTTAAATGGTCCCTATGAGTCAGGATTTTCTGTGCTTAAGGTTTTTAGTGGCTATTTCCTCAGAAGTGGGCAACCAATTCCTTCTTTGTATACTGTTCTTAGTCTGGAAACTCCACTGTAACCTGTCCACTTTGAGTTACCCAGCTGGTATTTGAAATACTATTGCCATAGATTTCATCACCACAGCACCACAGTATGCCAAACTGACAAGCAATGTTAGAAACCCAAACGGAGGAACACGCACAACATATGTTAAACTGAATGAACTAAAGAACAGACATGAAGCCTCGAGTTGTAATAATGAACGAGTCTATGTGCAAAATATTGAATTATGCAAGAAGCATCAAAAGAAGATGGGAAGTATACACAGAATCAGTGGATTCAAAATAGCTAGTTGACATTCAGCCATTTCAAGAGATAGCATATAAGCAGGAACCAAAATACTGAATGAAGTTCAAGCTGCACTGAAAACATTAGCTAAAAACGGGGCTCAGAAATTGACTCAGTGTCACTTGAAATGTTTCAAGAAGCTGATGAATCTCTGGAAGGACTCGCTCATCTATATGAGGACATTTGGAAGACAACTACTTGGCCAATTGACTGGAAGACATCCATATCTTTACCCACTCCAAAGAAGAGGTGAACCAACAAAATGCTCAAAATATAGGACAATATATTTTGCTGAAGATCATCCAAGAAGAGGTTCAGGCTGGATTCAGAAGAGGATATGGACAAATGATACTATTGCTGTCAGATGGCTCTTGCCTCAAATCAGTGAATACTAGAAAGATTTATTCTTGTGTTTTATCAACTATCTGAAGGCATATGACTATGTGGATCATAACAAATTATGGATAGCCTTGAGAAGAATGGGAATTCCAAAGCACTTCATTGTGCTCGTGCATAACTTCTGCATGGATCAAAAGGAAGTTGTGCAAACAGAAAAAGGGAATAATTCATGGTTTAAAATCAGGAAAAGGTGAGCATCAGGGCTATATCCTCTTACTATACTTATTCATTTTCTACACTAAGCAAATCATCAGAGATGTTGGATTATATAAAGAATGAAGAAGCCAGATTGAAAGAAGGCTTAATAACAACTTGCAATATGCAAAAGACACAAACCTGCTTACTGAGAGGGGAACGTGAGACATTTTCATATGATGATCAAGAAATGCAGTCTTCAGTATGGTTTCCAAAACAATGTAAGGAAAACCAAAATCTCCACAACTGGATAAATGATAGATGAAGAGAAGATTGAAGTTGTAAAGGATTTCATCTTGCTTGGATCCATAATCAGTGCTTATGGAAGCAGCAATCAAGAGAACATTATGATTCATTAGATAAATCTGCTACACAAGAATGCTTTAGAATATTGAAAAGCAAGAGATCATTTTGAGGAATACGGTGTGCCTACCCAAGTCAAAGTATTTTCAGTTGCCTCATATGCATGTGAAAGTTGGACAGTGAAGAAGAATCTGTACCTTTGAATTATGGTGCTTGTATGTACATGTATTATATGCTACATTTTAAGACAGCAGATGGACTTCAGGCCTCTAGTCAAGTACTCGCTCCATGCAAGACACTGTTCTAATAACCTGACATTCCATAATAATGCTCAATTTCCCAACACAATCACTGAAGGAAAAATGGGTGCATAAGCAAATGTGGTGAAGCAAGGTAATGGTGGCGGGCAATCAAAAAATATAGAGTCTGGGGTTTTAAAAGCTTGAAATAAACTAGTGACCATCTACCTCAGAAGCAACAAAGCCCACATGGAAGAAGCCCACCAGTCTGTGTGATCATGAGATGTTCATGGGATCAGGCACCAGAAGACCCAGAACAAACAATCATATTGATGCAAATGGAGGGGTTGGGCAGAGTGGAGACCCAAAGCCCATCTGTAGAAAATTGGACATCCCATCATAGAAGGGTCACAAGAAAGGACCAAAGCAGCCAAGGTGCAGTACAGCACCAACAAAGCACACAACTTTCCTCTAGTTTTTTAATGCTTCTTCCCTGCCACTAATATGACCCCAATTCTACCTTAAAAATCTGGCTAGACATGTACACTGGTACAGATAATAGCCCTTGACACAGGGAATCCAGGGCAGATAAATCTCTCAGGAACAATATTGGGAGTAGCAATACCAGGAGGATAGGGTAAAGGCGGGGGGAGGAAGGGGGAACGAATCACAAAGATCAGCATATAACTTCCCCCCACCCCCACCCCCAGGGTGATGAACAACAGAAACATGGGCGAAGGGAGATAGTGGTTAGTGTAAGATATGAAAATAATAATAATTTATAAAAAATTCAAGGGTTTGTGAGGGAGGGTGGGTGCACGGGGCTGGGTTAAAACAATGAGGGGCTGATACCATGGGCTTATGTAGAAAGAGAATGGTTTGAAAAAAATGATGGCAACATAGGTACAAATGTGCTTGATACAATGGATATATGGATTGTTATAATAGCTGTAAGAGCCCCCAATAAAATGATAAAAAGAGAAGAAAGAAGTGTCATAGACTGGCAAAAGAATGAAGAAATCTGCCTTGAAAGAAGTACTGGCAGAATGCTCCTTAGAAGCAAGGATGGTGAGACTTGGTGTCATGTACTTTGGACATGTTGTCAGGAGAGGAAGGGGAAAAGAGGAAGGCCCTCATCAAGATGGACCGACACAGTGGCTGCAACAACGAGCTCATGTAAAGGGACTATTGTGAGGGCGGGACAGGGCTCAGTGCTGTTTCTTCCCGTTGTGTATACTTTGCTATGGGTCATAGCCGACTTGATGGCACCTAACAAGAACATGAGTCAAAACTGACACAATAGTGGGCTTGCATGTTTTGTTGGTTGGTTGGTTATTTTTCTTAACATTCAGAAAAGTTGTTACGTATCTTCAAGTCAGTTCTGATTCTATGCACAACAGAACAGAAACATAGCCCAATTCTGTACCAACATCACCGCTTGTATTATGTGCAGTGCATTGTTTTCATCATGGTATTAATCCATCTCCTTGATGTTCTTCCTCTGTTTTTCTGACCTCCTTTGCCAAGCATGCTATGTTTATGCAGGGACTGGTCTCTCCTGATGACATATCCAGTGCATGCGACATGAGGTCTTCCACTCTCACTTTTAAGGAGTACTCTGAAGGTACCTCTTCACAGGTAGATTTATTTGTTCTTCTGACTTCTTTTCCAAAACCATCATTCGAGAATATCAGCTCTTTTACCTTCCAAAAAGGTGACACTAATACTACATAATCTATCCCAGAGCACAGAAAATGATGTAATGCCCCAAATTAATCTTCTACAGAAAGTATAACCCAGAAACAAAAGTAGCAAATGCATCATTAATAAATTAAATTATAGGCCAATATTCCTCGTGAATATAAGATCCAAAAATTCTCAGCAAAGTATTACTGAATGAAATTAGCACATCAAAAAAATAATGCATTTTGACCAAGTGGAATTCATACCGTGTATGAAAAACTCTCTATGTAATCTATTACCTAAATAAACAAAACCTGATCATTTGAGGGGATACAGAAAAGGAATTTGACAAAATACAACATGTTTCTGATGAAAACTCTCAGGAGAATAGGATTAGAAGGGAAATTCCTGAACATATTTAAGGTCATATATGCAAAACAAATGCCCGACTTTAGTCTTAAAGAAGAGAAACTGAAACCATTTCCTTTGTGAATGGGAACCAGACAAAGATGTTCTTTATCACCACTCCTATTCAATATTGTGCTGGAAGTGTTAGCAAGAAGACAAGAAAGAGAAATTAAACCCACCTCAGTTTGAGAAGAGTGAGTAAAACCTTCGATATGTGCACATGATATGATCTCATTACTACAAAATCCCCAAAACTTGGCAAGAAAAATATTGGAACTAATTCAAAGCTTCAGCAAAGTGGCATTCTTGGAGAACACAATTTATGATAGTTTAAATGCTTTTTGAGTTTTGAGAACACCAAAGGAGACTTAAGGGGCAAGATCAGACTTTAGGGCAGATGGGGTAAGGTTTCCTGGAAATTCTCAAAGACTAGCAGATATTTTGTCACAATGGAAGAATTCTTCAGCACAACTTTCCTTCTATTTTTATCACCAATTTATTTTTCAATTTTCTTAAAAATTCTCTCATACTAAGCCCCAGTAATTACCATGTGCCCTTCAAGACAATTTATCAAGATCACCCCATCTGGATCCCCCAAACAGTCACCCAAACTTTCTGAGCTGACATCACTTTCTTCAAATAAGCTAGACTACCAGAGTCCCTTGGTAGACACTATTTTGGTAAGACCTTATTGTGAAAGGTCCCTAAGGAGACTGGGATGATTGTATTATTGAGAACTTGTCTGCAGCCATCCGCTGATCTCAGAGACACATTTAAAACGCCGTGTATTAGAAACAAACACTTTCCTATATGTAATGGACCCTAGTGGCAATACTTCTTGTACTTATCCTCGTGCATACTTCGTTCCACCTATGAGCTCAAAAACAGTATATCATTTGAATGGGACATAAACCAAACAAGTTAGCTTAGTAGTTAAGCTTTCGTCATTCATTAGCTGATGAAATAATTTTAGAAAGCTTACTAATTTTTATACAAATGTGAGAAACTATAACTACTTTCTTCTTGGTTGCTGTCCAGCTGATTCTCACTGATAGTGACTCCATGTGGGCTCTTACATATCATACAACAATTCATACTTCAATTGTATTAAGACCACTTGCATATATGTTTCCGTCATTGCCAAAATATTTTCTTTCTACTTGAGCCCTCAGAATCAGCTCCTCTTTTTTCTCAACCCTCCCCACCCTCCCACCCTCATGAATGCTTGACCAATTACATATTATTACCATTATTTTGTATCTGAAACTGTCCATTGTCTCCTTTCACTCACATTTCTATTATTCATCCCCCTCAGAATGAGGGAGTTATATATCCAATCTTATGATCAGTTCCCCCTTTCTCCTCCTTCCCCACCATTCCCTACCCTCATGGAATTGATACTCCCAATACTGTTCCTGAGGGGTTTATCTGTCCTTCATTCCATGTGTTGAGAGTTCTTATCTGTACCAACATATGTATTCATGTGTAGCAGGATTTGTAAGGTAAACTGGGTCATGATAGTGCAGGGGAGGAAGCATTCAGGAACTAAAGGAATGTTGTGTGTTTCATTGGTGCTACAGTGCACCCTGGTTGAATCAACCCTTCCTTGTGAACCTTCTGGGAGGGGATGGCCAGTGGTCTACAGATGGGCTTTGGATCTCCACTTCAATCCCCCCTCATTTGCATCAATGTAGTTGTTTGTTTTTCATCTTTTGTTACCTGATACCTGGTCCAGTCAACACCATTTTGATCAATCAGGATGGTGTGTTTCTTCCATGTGAGCTTTGTTGCTTCTCTGCGAGATGGGCCCTTGTTTAACTTCAAGCCTTCAAGACACAAGATGCTATAGCTTTTGATAGCCAGGCACCATCTGCTTTCTTCACCACATTTGCTTATGCACCCATTTTGTCTTCAGCAATCAGGTCAGGAAAGTGAGCATCACATAATGCCAGATTGTTAGAACAAAGTGTTCTTGTGTTTAGGGAGGCCTTCAGTAGAGGTCCAAAGTCTGTCTGCTATCTTGTCACTTAACATATAAATATATGTACATTGACCTATATTCCTATCATTATAAATTAATATATTTACATATATACATATTGATACCTATACATCTATAAATAGTTTTTGCCTCCTAGTTCTTTCCTATACTTCTTTTCACCTTCCTCCTGTTCCACTATCAAGCTCACCATAAATTTTAGATCTCTCATTGTTCCCTTGTCCCTGGGTTTGTTGACTCTCCACTCCCCATTTCCAACGCTTCTTCTCCCATGTCCCCCTGGAACCTCATGTCCAGTTAGGACAGTTTAAGTTATGACAAAATAATAATATATAAATTAACACGGATTCATGAGGGAGGGGGCAGCAGGGAGAGAGGGGAAAAATTAGGAGCTGATACCAAGGGCTCAATTGGAAGGAAATGTTTTGAGAATGAGGATGGCAACAAATGTACAAATGTGCTTGACACAATGGATGTATGTATGGATTGTGATAAAAATTGTACGAGCCCCCAATAAAATGATTTAAATAAAAAGTTTAGCCTGTAAATCAGGTCGCAGCTTGATGACCTCATTTGGATTTGCTACGTATATAACTAGCCCACTGGAGGAGGGACACACGCTTCCTCCCCGAGAAAAATTCCTGCTAGTGCCCTGGAGCTGGAGGAACCATGTGGAGACGCCTACCAGCATTGAGATATTTACTCCGCCATTGCCTCCACAAGAGTTTCCACCCACTGGCCTGTGATCTTCGGGCACTATTGAATGTGTTGCCTGAGTATAGATATTTGGGACTTTTATTGTTGTTGCTATTTTTCACATTATGGTTAATACTTTGTCCTATTTTCCCATAACAGATTTGTCATTTTCTAAAGTTGATTTTAAAACATTAATAACTATTTCCTCGACTAATGCTTGTGTCTCTTTGGCTTAGATTTTAATTATTGTAGGCTTGGAAAAAATTTGTCCTTTGGAGAAAACAAAGCAAAACAAAAGAAAACAAAACAAAGCAAAACAAACAAGCAAACAAACAAACAATCCCTTCTCAGTGCATGATGGATTGTTAGGTCATGCTGTTGAGTTAGGTGGTTTTTAACATTAGAAAGTGTTTTGTGAGGAATAACTGTTAAATACAGTTTTGAGGACCACTGGTTTTTAAACTCAATCATACTGTTAAAAAATCTAAGATGTGGCTAAAAGAAGCTAATCTATTTTTAACCTCACTTCATAAGTGACAGCAAAATTAAATGGAGACAATCATGAATCACAGGAGGATGGGAGTTGGATAACTAATTGGCCTATTTTCTGTGCTGTCAGAATCCTCTCAAGCAATTTTCTTCAATTATAACTGCAAATCAGCATGCTATTTCCTCCACATGAACTATCCATTGCCTGAGGACTAACTAGGTATCATGGGATAACTCATGATGGAGATCATTTTCCACTGGTGAATAATTACAGGAAGTTCAGAGTGAAAGACCAGCCTTATTTTTTTTTCTCGAAGTCCATAGGAATAATAATAATAAAACCTTATGTGTAAAAGACTGACTACCTGAATTAGCCACAAGAATTAGACCAATCTGCTAGTAAACCTGGAATCAGGGTGGGAATAGGGACAGAGAATAACAGGAACTCAAATATTGTCTACTTTTGCTTACAGCTAAGGCACTTTGGTGGTGCTCTGAGTTGAGCATTGCACTTCTAATCACAAGGGTAGTGGTTCAAACCCTCCTGGTGCTCAGTGGGAGAAAGATGAGGTTTTCTGCTCCCATAAAGATTTACAATTTTGCACACATTCTATAGGATCATTATGAGTCCAAATCGACTCCATGGCAGTGACTGCAGTTTGTTTGGTATGCTTACAGCTGTGTTGTTTGTAGTTGGGCTACTATGCATAAACATGTTAGGCTAGCCAGATTCCGCTGGTGGTTTCCGTTTGGGTTGTGTTTTTGTTCTGTAATTTTAGTTCAATCAATTTTGTCACTCAGTGATTTGCCCTCTCTTATGTCATTTGGTCATATGGGTAACTATGACATACAACCTTATCTTCCTAACATCCACATTCATGTAATATTCTAGAAATGAAATAACAGACCATCGTTTCAGCCTATCACTTTTTAAAGCAAAACAGTACATCTAACATGCCAAATATTCATATTTTCTCCACAATTTATGTTTATTTCATGTTAATGAGATAGCACTCTGGCCAGCAAATCTCAAAAGCTTCCAAGAAAGTGACCATATTTTCTGTGGTAGTACTCGGTGGTAAAAAAGAACATAAAATATTTGAGAGGTACCACTAAAGCATAAGGAATGTCCTTTCCTAACAAGCTTTTCTGTTGTGGGCATCTGATGTGTCATGTAGTATATTAAGAGCTATGTAATAATAAGGCATATTATGCTAATCTGATTGCTATTATAGCATTTCATGGAAATTGGTAATTAGAACAGTCCAAGTATCTTAAATCTACAAAATGAGAATTCAGTAATGCTGTTTAGAGAAAAATTGTAAAGTATAGGACAGAGATTTACTGGCAAAGGGAGGAAGGTACATGATGAAAGTAAAGTTAATCCTTGTCATTTGTTAGACACCCTTTGAGAAACAACACTCGTTAAAGGTCAATAGCTACTTAGACAGCCAAAGCAAGGGCTGGAAGAGGTAAGAACACATTTTCATTGTTCTGCAAAGTGTCGTTTCTTCTTTAGTTTCATTTGGGCTTCTTATGGGCTTGCTTTAACCACAGGAAGTCTTCTCATCAAAAGCAGAAGATCTCACTGCAGTTTTGGTCCTTTGAACGTTGTTGTTATTTTCCAGAATTCTTTCAATGATGAAAACCACACTCAAAGAACTTAATCTACCCACATTTGACATTTTAAACGTTATAGGGAAAGCTGTGACACATCTAAAATCAAGGCAATTATGTTTGCATTTATCTGAACAGAACAAGATAGGATTCAAAAAAAAGAAATCACAATTTTCCATGTGTAACTTTCATTTGATTCCTATGAGTGATATATTTAAAGATTGTCATTGTTACAACTGTCTTTTCTGTTTGCTTGTTTTGGTTTTCAAACGAAACATGCATGTGAGTCTACTCATTTATCGATGCGAACATGCTGCCATACGGGGTATTTCCACATGTGCCTCCGCTAACACCATTCAAGTACATTTGATTTACCCACAAGATTCACTAACAGGGACATCTGGTACCTTATCTTGTAACCACCCAAAATAAAAATAAATAAATTAAGTAAAAGGTGTGAAGTTTCACTTTGTAAGTCAGAATGACTAACCTGTCAACATGAAGTGACAATAAAAAACTATAAATCTTTGTGCAGTCATTCTGAGATATTTATTTTATGTTAAAATGTGTGATGTAAGAGACAGCTCACTCAAAGATGAAAACGAATTTTATTTTACCTTCTTTAGGTTTAGGTTGCCACACAAGGGTCTACGTCTTAGAAAGATCAGACAACAAAGACAGGTGTAACAATGCCAATGCTAATGATTTTGCTACACCAATTTGGCCAAGTCTTTACAAAGGATAAAAAGAAACAAAACTCACTCCCATTGAGTCCCTTCTGACTCATTGTGGAAAATATATGACAAATTACTTACACATAAGAATAATCAATGAAGTAGTGTTTATAATATCCACGTATTGCTATGGAATTGATACCAACTCACAGCAACACTAGATGACAGAGTATAACTTCCCATGGGTCTTTCCAAAGCTATGCATCTTTATGGGAGCAGAAAGCCCTGCCTTTCTTTAGACAAGAAGCTGGTGGGTTCAAACTGCTGACCATGTGCTAACAGCCCAACTTGTAACCCAGTATGCCACCTGGCTCCATGTATAAAGAAAAACTACCCGTAATTAGTTCAGTTCTGACTCAAAGTAACTATGTAAGACAGAGTAGAGCTGTCCCGTTGAGTTTACAAGGCTTTAAGGCTTTGTGGGGGCAGAAAGGCTCATTTTTTCTACCTCAGTGGTTGGTAGTTTTGAACTGCTGACCACCTTGTGGGTAGCAACTCAATGTTCCACATGTTCCACTAGGGCTTTTTTTTAACAAGAATTTTACAATGGATTAGGAATAGTGCCTACATACCAGAGATATCGAGTTATAGTAAAACTACTACTGCTATTGGGTTGTGGATTATTTTTTCTACATTAATTTGTGGATTTGGGGAGATTTGTTTTGGATACCTTAGGAAGGAGAATGTGGTTTGTGGCATAATATGGTCTTGGCTAATATCAAGCTTTTATCCATTCAGAAAATTTACACCAAAATATAAAAATATCCATATATACAGTGCTAGAAATTATTTAACTTCAGATCCAGAATACAGAATGGGGCCATTAAATAAACTAGGTTCAGAGCATAGCATGATCTACTCCCTCAAATTCTTATTCCAAAATTACTATCATTTCTATGGTATTTAGAAAAAATAACTTTGCACCATGTTTTGCTTGGTGTCTCTACCACTTGTATAGGGTCAGTAGTGAAAACCACAGGCTTTTACAAGGCACAACCAAGATGAAGAGAAATAGAACAATTAAAAGTTGAAGGGTTCCCCTCCAGACATTCAAATTGGTTTGTTACAACTATGTCAGATCAAGGATACCCTATATACAAGTATGTGCTATATACATGTATAATAATTTCTACACATAGCCATAGTTTAAAAAAGTTAATCCATAAATGGAATTACCTCTTATTACTCATTAGATATGAGGTGACCATGAAGTAGATTTGACATTTATATCTATTCAGGTCAGACACTCTAAACTCTACATAGTGCAATTCCAGGAGGCCCTCAGGAAAGACTGTTCAGTCTTAATAAATGCATAGACTTGCTTTTTGTTTTCCCAAAGTCAAGAATGCCTCTGTCTGAGCTTGGCTAATATCCAAGGTTGAAGAGCAGAGAAACATAAGATGACTGTGACTATATTCATCAGAAATGCAGAACATTGCTAGTTTTAAGAAAAGGAGAACAAATATTGCAGGTTGTCACTTCAAAAAGTGATGTGGGCATCTAACAAAGATGTAGCACATAAACCTAGCTAATGCTCATACAGTCCTCGTAGTTCATAAAATCCCAGAAAAGAAGATTCCAGTTTGAGAACATTTCTTGGAATATGGATTACCGAGGGCCCAGAAATAGAAACTACCTTCCCTTGACAAATCCCACTTTTTGATGTCAAAACCTGACTTTTTACTAATTTGGGAAATAAAATTATAAAAAGGCACAGTCGACTCTGTTAAGTAAAATTTACACCTGAAATAATATATTATATAATATTAAGCAATTCATTCTAACCTTGTAAACTTTAACGCAACCGTAGGACTACAGATAAGGAATGGTAGACCAAATACTTTATGCGGACTAGGCATAGCAACAGCCAATGACAGTGCAGTAAAACCTGCAAGAGCTGGGACATGTGTAAATCAGAAATGTGTCAGAGAAGCAAAACTCAAGGCTGTTCCACGAAAATGATAGCAAAGTGGTATGTATGGCCCGTCCAAGGTGGGAACATTGCCAGACCCAGAACAAAAAGGCAGTGTAATCCTGCTTAATATAGACAAAAACATTGTCCTGACAATGATGGTGAAAATGAATAAGTGCTTGACTATTTAGCCAAAAGGCTAGTAGGTCAAACCTGCAAATGGGGACGTTGGAAAACAGGCTTGATGCTGTCCTTCGAAAAGGCCATAACCCTGAGAACCCCATGAGGCAGTTCTACTGTGCACCCATGAGTAGGAATCAAATGCCATGGAAAGTAACAATAGTGTGGGAGACACTGCATTTTCATGTCGTATATATAGAAACTGAGGCTCAAAATGATTTGATAACATAAAAAAAAAACATTCTTTGGCCAACATTCCTCTGACCAGAAAGCCTGTGTTTTTCCATTCTTGAGACTCCATTCTGACCCAGATCTGGAGAGTAGCTAGCATGCCTGCTGGCTTCCACCCCTCTGTACCATTACCTTTGTAGGCATTACTGATTAATCACAACCCTTCTCAGCCAAGAACTCCAGGCCACCACTGCAAACTGTTGGTAGCTGATATGGTACTGGAAATCTTTTTTCCAGCCTTGGCAAAACGCCAAGTAAAGCTTTGTTCGTCGTTTTATATGCTCAAAAGTATTACAAACACTTTTGTTTTAAATGGTAACAAATCTATTGATATTTACTAGTTCAACAATACCCTTGAGAAAGTTAGGAACGAGATCACAACTAAATTCTGAAGGGAGAAAGATAGAAAAGGGACTAAAGCTAAATCCAAGCATGTTTATGTCATATTTTCCTAAAATGGAATTCTATAGGATTAAAAATAACCTAAAACGAGTGAGTTTCTCACATCTAGGTCAGCAATATTCTTTGCTGAACAAAGTTGAAAGACAATTTTAATCTTAGGGTGATGATGCGTGACTAAACACATAAATGTCAAATTCAGAAATAATCTGGAATTCAATTATAAAATTTTATATTTTAGAATTATTAGCTCACAGCTAAGACATATAAAGATGTATGGAAGATGTGAGGCACCTATTCAATTCCATCCCAAGTTAAACAACAAACATGACTTTCTGTCAAATTCCGGCTCTGTTGGTTAAAAAATTTGGATCGGATGCAATAGGCAACAGAGAAAGTGATGCAATAGGGAAAATAATGTGTGGGAATTAGCTCTAGCTGCTGCCTCAGTAGTGCTTTAGCTCTGATTTCATTGGGGCCATGTGCCCCTGACTGACTCACAACTTCTGTAGGAGGGTTCTGAAAAAAATCTGTCCTGCTAGGGTAATTCAAGGAATGACTTCACAAAAACTGCTCGTTTTTAAGGGCCGAAGTTTCTGAAACAAGAATGGCAGGCAAAAAAGGAAAAGCAAGCAAGAAAAATCTCCCCACACAACTGCTTGACCCAATTCCAGAGGGATAAAAGCAATGTATACTTAGATTGAATTTCTGTCGGCCCCAAAGAACACACCAGGAACCCATTGCTTGCATTGACAAATCTCTTAATTAGAAGATGGGATTCACTCTCAATTAGAGAAACAGATTGAGACACTCCCTTTAAAGATAAAGCCATTGAGAAGCATGCTGCAGTTTGGTAGTGAAAAAGGCAATTAGGCATATCACCTGGAGCCTCCTTTCATTTGCAGGAATGAATGCACAAACAAAACAATTACTCCACTCAAGAGGTACTTCACCATGGTCGGAGAAGGGAATGAATCAATGCTGAGGAGTATTTGAGCAAATGTCCTCTGGGATTAATACCGCTAAGGAAAGATAATCAGCACTACCTACACTACTTTGCTTATACTTTTCCTGAACCCCACTGAATTTCTGGAATAGGACATGAAGACCATACTTACAACACAAACAGATGTGATCACTTTGTAAGCCTTGGATTTACTTCATTTAAGCATGTTGGCATTATTATAGAGATAGCAAGCTATTTCGTGTCTTTTAATTCCTTTATTCAATAAGCAGTACCTATTTTATCACCAGTTCAGTATTAAACACACAATTACATGGAAATATGTGAAAGAATAATCCACTGTCCTTCAAGACCTCATTAGCAAGACGTAGCAAAACATTACATTCAATAACTAGAGGGAAAAACTAAATTCATGTGTTAGGAAAGACATGATGGAGAGTTAAGGAGTACGTATATGTCTGTTTTTCTAGGTAGGAGACAGACAAGCACATGCAAGATATTCAGTCATATGTTGGTGATGTATCATACTCTTGGCCTTGAAAATATTTGGCTGCTTTTACAAAATGCAAAAAAGCCAATTAAAAAACTGAAAATCCAATTATATAATTAGACCTTTTTGTCTAGATGATGCCAAATGTGCAATTTGACATTTTCAATGAAATGGATTGGTTTTCCTGGCACATGGCCCATTCTACTTTTTTGACTGAAGTAATGGGTTGCTAATACATATTTCCAGTCATATATTTTTAATCTGTGTAGACTATTCTTGTTTGTAGGACAAATGTGATTTCAGGAACTTTCCATATATTTGTTATCCAGAATAAACAGTTCTGCAATGGTTTGTTGTGATCGGATATTACAAGAGAAAAAGGAATCTTGTAAAAGTAAAAACAAGCCTTAAAATATTACGCTCCAAGGGGAAAATTCAGATATTTAAGTCTATCTTCTGTGCACATGAAGCAGAATGAGACCAATAACCACGCCAAAGGGGAGGAGTTCCCTGGTAATGACAGGTTCAGCAAGTCTCTGTCGGCAGAATGTTGTCCAAATCCTATGGTCTACCCTAAAGCTGTGCCTCATATCCATCTTTCGTGACAGATCATTTAAGGATAGTTTACATTAAACAATAGGCGGGGAAAAAATCAATCCTTTTCTGGATTTCAAAGTATAGCCCTCTATTTTTGCCACATTGGCAGGCATGTAGACAGGTAATAGGAGCCCTGCGAGTGCAGGGGTACAAATGAAAGATCAGCCATTTGAACCCACCAGTGGTTCCCTAAGGGATCTGTTATTTTAAGATTTCAGTATAAGAAACTGTCCGGGGCAGTTCTACTCTGTTCGATAAGATTGCTATTAGTTGGAGTTGTCTCTACGGGTGCTATTCTTGTGAGGTGACATCAAGTCAGTTCTGACTCAAAGAGACCCACTGACAACAAAAAGAAACACTGCCCAGTCTGGTGCCACCCTCACAATAGCTGTTATTATTGTGTCAATCCACCTCCTTGATCATCTCCCTCATTTGCATGGTCCATCTACTTTCTCAAGCATGGTGTCCTTTTCCAGGCATGGGCCTCTCCTGATAATGTGTCCAAAGCACACGAGACCAAGTCTCAACATCCTTGCTTCTAAGAAGCATCCTGGTTGTGTTTCTTCCAAGAAAGGTTTGTGTGTTCTTTAGCAGTCCATGGTACTTTCAATATCCTTCACCTGGACCATAATTCAGATGCTATTCCTCTTTGATCTTCCTTTTCAATTATGTATGTATAAAATGTATAAAAATGTGTGTATTGAGCAAGGAAGACTCCAAGACAAACAACAACAACTTGTGTACCTACATGCAAGAGTGGGGAAAAAGTAACCCATAAAATTCAACTGTATTGCAGTCAACTTATTTGGTACTTTGTTGAATAATGGGGGTATACTTACTAGAATTTGAATATAAAATATAAATATCAAAGACATTTCTATGTTGATGTTGGGTGCCATCCACTTGATTCCAACTATAACTATATCCAACCGAGCAAAATGTTATTTGGTCATGTGCAATTCCAACAATCTTAACCTTGTTTAAACACATAATTATATCTATCCATATCTTTGACGGTCTGCCTCTTTCACTGAGCCTGTATGTCAGCAAGCATGATGACATACACAAGAGACTGGTCTCTCCTGGTAACATGTCCAAAGTACATGACAAGAAGTTCGGCCATCCTCACTTTTAAAGAGCATTCTGGCTGTACTTCTTCCAAGAAAGATTTGTTTGTCCCCTGGCAGTCCATGGTATTATCAATATTCTTCACCAGTATGCTAATTCAAATACATCAATTCTGTGGTCTTCCTTATTATTTTTCAATTTTCATATGCCCATGAAGTGAGTGAAGGCACCATAGTTTGGGTCAGGCACACCTTTTCCCTCAAAGGTCCCTCGTTGCTCTTCAGCACTTTAAAAAAGTGTGGTTCAGCAGATTTGCCTACTGCAATACACTTTTTGATTTACTGATCACTGTATTGACACAAGCACTGCTTGTGGATCCAAGTAGAAGGAAATCTTTGGCAACTTCAACTTTTGTCCATTTGCCATGATGTTGTCCTTGCTCCGGTTGTGAGGTTTTATGTTTGTATTGATTACATGGAGGTGTAATCCAGACAAAAGGCTGCATTCCTAGATGTTCATCAGCAAGCGTTTCTAGTCCTTCACCCTTTCAGCAAGCAAGGCTGTGTTATCGGCGTATCAATGGTTGTTAATAAGCCTTCCTCCAAGCCTAATGTTACCTTTCTTTTTCGTATAGTACATTCAGTTATTTGCTCAGCATACAGATTGAGCAAGTACGATGAAAGGATACATCCTTGATGCACAGTTTTCCTAATTTAAGACCACTCAACGTCCCACTATTCTAGTTGAACAATGGGGCTTTCAGTCCATGCACAAGTTTACAATGAGCACAATTATATATTCTGGAATTCTCATTTTTTGCAATTTTATCCATGGTTAATTATGATCCACGAATTCAAATGCACTTTCTTAGTTAAAAAAATATAGTTCATCATCTGTCTGGTACGTGCTGCTTTAAGCCAAGATCTATCTGATATCAGCAATGAGATTCCTCAAGTAATGTCCTCTTCTGCATCTGCCTTGTGTTTCTGGCAGCTCTCTGGTGATATATTGCTGCAACCATTGTTAAGTTATATTCAGCAAAACTTTACTTGCCTGGGATATTAATTATATTGTTTATAATTTCCACCATTCTGTTGGATAACCCTTTTTGGAATGTGTACAATCATGGATCTCTTTCAGTTGATTGGCCAGACCTTGCTAATTGCGTGTGCTTCATCAAATTGTTGAAACATTTCAATTGATACCCCATTTTGGTAGTTACATAATTACAAGTCAACCTGAATTGTAGGGGTGGCGTCTAGTCTGTCAATCAGGTCACAGTCTGATGGTACCTCCTTGTGGGCCTGTCCTCAGAACCTCCCCCTCTTTCTCTGCCTTCCCCTTTCTATTGAAGAGCCACCCTGGGAGCTGCCAGAGCCCTATGATGTCACCACCACCATTAGATCCTCATGACTCTGTACCATTCGGCCACTGATGCTCCTGCATTCTGCATTGTTGCATGTGGCTACATGAATCCGAAGAGGAACTTATGGACTAGTATCGGAGTTATGGACTTCCTCTGGACTGATCTTGAACATTTGCTTGATAACTAATTATGTCATAATATAAGCTCTCTTTTACACATATATATGAGTGTCACTGGATTTGCTTCTCTAGTCGGCCCGACCTAACACCCCCATCCTTTTTTAACTGTAACAGGTTAATTGACATGTAATTTATATAAAGTGCAATTCAAGTTTTAAACATATTAAAAAGTTGTGCAATCATCACGGTTAATTTTAGAAACTTTTCTTTGTTCTTGTATTCATTATTATTGGAACTCCATTCCTCACCCCCACCAACTTCCCCTGCCACATCCCTAAGCAACCATTAATCTAGTTACAGGGTTTACAGGTTTACCTCTAGAGTTTATATAAAGACATACCAAAGAAATAAAAACAAAACAAGCCTGACAGTAATAATAAAATAAAGCAGAGAAAAATATTACTCAAACGAAAGCAGAAAATAACAAAAACTAGAGCAAATTTAAGATGTGTCCAAAGGAGAAGATAAAACAAGGTGTTAAATTTTAACCTGGCTACATCTGAATTCATCAAGAGGTCAATATACACTTTGTCTGATAACAAGGCTATTCACACTCCTGGTCAATGGTTAGAGGGAGTTCTCCAGAGACGTAATCTATGTGGGGACTTTTCAAATGGATTTTAGATTTTCATTGTTATCTATAGCCTTCTGCAAAACAGGTGTTCAGAATTAAAGTCTTAATACGGTTCAATCCCCAGTGCTGCATTTTATAATTTGCAATCCTTGGATCACCCAGGCTGGTGTGGTTCTTCTATGTGGATTTAACTTACTCTTCACTTACATGGTTGTTTATATTAAGATAAAGTTTTAAGACTAAGATTTAATTCTTTTGATAGCTGGTCACTATTTGGTTTCATTACCACACTTTGATATAGCCTCCATGTTGCCAGTAATCTCTTTGTGAGGACAAATATTGAGTAGAGCCACATCACAAGACAATTGTTCTTATATTACGTGTAAACCCCAAACCCATTCATATATCTATGGATTATATATATGTCCCCTGTCCATTTTAGATAGATAATTATCATTTTCTTGAAGAAACATTAAAAATCATCCTCATGGAGCATGTGATAATCTTGTGATATTCACTGCTATTGAGTCCATGCCAACTCATAAGCAGCCCAACGCATAAACCATCATAATACCAGGACTTCTAAACTATTGATGGTATCATTAATTTAGCCAGTGGTATAAAATATAATATGTTGTTAAGAAAATGAATGCATACGCTAAGTTTTTATTTTTACTAAAATGCATAGATTGCTGAGCTATGCAGATTAAAAACAAATGACTATGCACTATTTACACTAACAATGAGGGTTGGCAATCAGGCAAAATTTTGTAAAACATTCCTCCACAAAATCTGGATAAGATATACCAGGAAAAAAGCAAAGATAGTGTGAAAATAACAAACATATGATAGTCTTAAGTTGCCATTTATTGGACACTCTTAAAGAAAGAAATTTGAACCAACATCCAAATGACTTCCAAATCCATAACCTGGGGATAGTAATTATCTACTTCTTCTTACACTAGGTGTTTCAGCCTTAAGTCTGAGGGAGTATTTCAGTTCCTTTAATTCACTATAGGTGTGCTTTAGGCAAAATTCAGCTTTCTTAGTAGGGTTTCTAAATTGGATTCTTCTGATGTGGTCTATGAAGGATGTTGTATATCTAAAAAGAACAGAGTCTAAATTCCTGGTTGGCAATAGGACATGGCCTGGATCACCAATAGCTGCATAGAAACTAGGTCAAATTTGCTCATTTAAGTAATAAGTAATGTTTGGCATTTAAATAAGTAATGTTTGGCGTTTTCACCAATGACAGGTTTCCCCCCACCCCACCAAAGATGAAATAACTTCCTCTGAGACAGCTATGTCCCCCTTGACATATGGTCTTGAATTTACATTAAGGCTCACTGAGCACCTTTACAGGAGTGTCTGTTTATTTGGGGAAACTATGTAACCATGCTCTATGGCATAAATTGATTGATCTTCCCCCTCTCACAACAACACGAGAAACCGATAGCAGCTAATATGAGACCTTCTTTGTCTAAGTAGTATCCCAAGGATTTCTGGAGCTTTGGCATTTTTGCTAATGCTTTCAGGGCAGCTTGGACTTCTTCCTTCCATACCCGTCGGTTCTTGAAATGGTTAATTTAGGACTTCTTTTTAAGTACATTGACTCTCTCTATTCATTTCATCTTGCTTTTGATGCTTCCTAAATTATTCATATTTGTCCATGGAATCCTTCAATAGTTCAAATTGAGTTATGTATGTTTTCTTCAATTCTTTAAGCTTGAGATATTCTGGGCAAGTTCTTCCTTTTTGGCTTTCTAACTCCTTCCACCTTTCATAAAATGCTTTCCTTTTCCCTCTCAAATAGCCTTTTAAAATGTTCTGTTCAGTTCTGCCACTTCATTTCTTTCCTTTACGTTAGCTACTCTACATTGAGCTTTTAGTTTCTTCTGGCATTCACTTTGGTGTTTTCTTTCTTTTATGTCTTTTTAATAATCTTTTGCTTTTTTTATATCCAATGTTCTTCGTATCATCCCACAACCCAGATGGTGTTTTGTCATTGCCGTAAAATGAGTCAAACCTGTGCTTGAAATCTCCTCTAATTCTGGTGGAGTATACTCAAGGTCATTATTGTGCACTTGTTTTAATTTTCTTTAACTTCAAGATGAGCTTGTATATCGATGGTCTGTCCCGTAGTCAACCCATGTTTTTGTTTTGATTGATGATATTGGAATTCTCTATCATCTCTTCCCACAAATATAGTAAATTTGATTTCTTTGTGTCCCTTCTGGTAGGATCCATGTGCTGTCATGTTGGTTCCAACTCAGAGCCCCCCTATGTACAATGGACTGAAGCAATGCTTGGTCCTCCGCCATCCTCAATGTTGTTCATCTCTTTGAGCACACTGAAGCAGCCACTGTGCCAAATATATCTTGTTGAAGGTCTTCCTGTTTTGTAGATTTTGTACATTACCAAACAGGATGTCCTTTTCCAGAGACTGGTCCCTCTTGACCACACGTTAGATGAAGTCTCATCCTCCTTGCCTCTAAGGAGCATTTTAGCTGTGCTTCTTTCAAGACAGAATGTTTTTTTTTCCTTTTGGCAGCCCAGCACTGTAATTCTTTGACAGTACAGAAGCATAATCCAAATGCATCCATCCTTCTTCACTCTTTGTCCATGTGAACAGTTGTCACTTATGCTGTTGAAAAAAAGTTATTTGTAATGAAGAAGTTGTTAGGCTATTAGTTTGCAACTAATAGCTGTCATTCGTGTTTGGAATTTCAATGGCCAATAATTATCAATGCATCTTGAAGTTTGATCATTTTCAGATTGAAGAAGTGGTTATTGGGATTGAGTTCTGATATTTTAATGAGAAATCTACTCTAGTAAGACATAGAGACAATGCCGGGGAGGTTTTTATTAATTGCTCCAAGGAAATCATGACTGTGAGGGATTCTGGAAATCGAGGTTCCTCTGTTTCGGGATCTCAGTCTCCCAGGCAATAAACCAAACCCAAATAACTGCTATTGAGTCAATTTTTACTCATAGCAACACTGTAGGACAGAATAGAACTGCCCCTGCGGGTTTCTGAGAATGATGAGGGCAACAAATGTACAAATGTGCTTGACACAATGTATGTATGGATGGATTGTGATAAGAGTTGTATGAGCCCCCCCAAAAATGATTTTTTTAAGTTTCATTAACAGAAGGGAGGCCTGGCTCTAGGAGGTTTTCCTGTCAGAACTCTAGTCCCAGTCATAGTTATTTCTTTAAGGGAATTCCTTTTGCCTTAGTCTCTGGTCAAGCAGCCTCCATTCATGCTCCCCTGCCTTACCTAAAAGTTGTTCAAAAGACTCCAGACTCACTGCCAACCAGTTGGTTTCAGCTTGTGATCACTCTAAGAAAGAGAGTAGAACTTCCCCTGTGGATTTCCAAGGGTATCCACCTTAATGTGTCACTTCATTTTTTAATTACTTCTAATTTCCTTGATGCATGTTTCTTTTTACATTCCAACTATTACTCAATCTTTTTAGCTGTTTCTTCCCATTTTGAGCCAGGCTACATCAGCAAATGAAAGTCTTAAAAGCTTTGTTCCAACTTTATAATTAAGGTCCATTTTAATTTGAGGAGGAAACTATTCTCTAATCATATATTTAATGTCTTCCAACCTGAAGGGATCATCTTGCAGCACTGTATCTGACAATGTTCTGGTGCTATTAATAACATTTTCAATGGTTAATCACTCTGGATTTAACAGTCTAGTTCTTCTTTGTAATCAGTTATAAATCTGGAATCTGAGTTAACACCTGTTCAATATTGGTGACTGCTGGTATTTGAAGTACTGAAGACATAGCTTCCAGCATTATGGCAACATATAATCCAAGCCAGCACAGTGTGACAGACTGACAGATAAGAGGTGGTTCCTTTAGATACACCTCTCAACACACACACACACACACACACACACACACACACACACACGCATGCACGCATGCACGTGCATCTCTAGGAAACCTAGCCTAACTTATGTGTAGACTTGAATAATAGCCATATAATTTCATCTTTCTCATAGGTGTGTGAATGTTATCCTATCACAGACATTTCACTTCAAAGAAAATCTTGAAATCTTCTCTTTGACCTTGAATGTGATGCTTTTCCTTCTGAATCTGTCATTATTACCATAGTAAGCCATAAGATTGTCTGATTCAAAATGCCCATTGCACCTTTAAAAAAACAACAAAACAACAACAACATAGAAACAGACTTCGGCTTGGGTCCAGCTCTTCTTCCAGGTACTATGATCTCCACTTCACAACTGTGTGGCCCTGGCTTAGAGTCAGAGTAGGCGTAGTGGTGACTAGTAGTAAGCATCCTCTTTGCATCTTCCTGGGAAAGAGAAAAGGTTCTCTTGAAATGAGCAGTTTCCATCTTCCTGGAGGTCATTTGGATTTCAGTGAAAGCTGGAAAAATATACTTAAAGAGAAAACTTGGAAGAAGCAGCTCTTTACCTGAAAAATGTTCGCTGGTCCTCAGCTGTAAATTCCTTCATTGAGAAAGAGAACTAGTATTATGTTACTATATTAATGAAAGGGGAGGTCGACTTGATTCATGATTTAAAACCAAAGAACATTGAACCTGAGAAAAATAAAATTTTGGAGTGGGTTCCCTGGGATAAATTTCCTCCAGGGGACCAGCTTTTCTGGGAACTCTTGTTTAAAGAACAAGACTATGATTCTTTTTGAGAAGATTTGGTAGGATACAAAGGAAACCATCTATAAGTGGCCAAGTGGGTTCTTTTCGGTGTTTTGAAAAGGCACAATACCATCTAGTTAGAGAAGCAAACTCATCTGTCTTTCCAAGTTCTGCCACTGTGCCTAAAACTTTCCATGTGGTTGCTACTTAGGTTACAGTTTCTCAAATGGCTGTCGCATTTACAGCCAATAATTGTGACATTTTTTGCGTTTGTGTCATTGAATTTTACTTTTTCATGTGTGATAAATAATATTGTGTAGATCTAGTGTCCACATTTATGTGAGCTTTGGGTTACACATTTGGTGCTTATTAACTTGCATGGAGTCAGGGACAGTAGAATCTGCCTTCGTGTTCCAATACACGGAGAGATCCTAACTCAAATGTTGACACAGTGTTTCTAATGTAGAATTTATTATATTTAGTGATTTGCCACTTCTCTTTGACAAATATTTGCTTAGTAATGTAATTGTGACACCCATGCAAGTAGGGCAAACAAGGCAGGAAATTAAGGAACCTGGCTAGTTTATGATTGACTATCTAAACAAGGAAAACTTTTGGTGATTGCAAAAAAGAAAATAAAAAAGGGGGGATGCTGTGGACATAAAACAACAGCAATAAGAAGCCATCAGTGTCATGGAGTTGATTCTGCCTCATATTCTGCCTCATTCCTTACAGGACAGAGTAGACTCTCCCTTGTAGGTGTCTGTTGCAGTACATCTTTACGGGAGCTGAAAACCTTATTGTTCTACCAAGGAGTGGCTAGTGAATTTGAACTGCTGACATTATAGTTAGCAGTCTAATGCTTAACCCATTATGCCATCAGGGATCCTCTCAGTTCATTACTGCCCAGGATGTCCATAATTATACAGTCCATTGAATGCTTCACTATTTCTCAATTTCCTAGATTCATAATTTGTATATTCCACATTCCTGTTATTAATAGGGGTTTCAGCTGTTTCTTCTCACCTTCAGTCATGCCCCATCAGTAAACGCCGGTCCTCAAAGCTTTGCTGCTTCTAATATATTAAGGTTGACACCAGTATGAGGAGGCAGATCTTCTGTCGTGTTTTGAGTGCCTTCCAACTTGAGGGACTACATCAAATAATGTTCCATTGTTATTGGTAAGTTTGTCTGTGGATAATGTTTTAGAAGTGATTTGGCTCTTGGTTCTTCCTAGTCTGTTCTCAGACTAGAATCTCTATTGATACTTGCTCACTGTGGGGGACCCTGATGGTACTTAAAATACTGGTGGCATAGTTTCTAGCATCAAAGGGACATGGAAGCCACCACAGAATAGCAAATTGACCAACCGTCAACAAACAGATCAAGAAATAGATATACTGATTTTGACATAGGTAACTTGTGTTAGCAAATACATCCTGCAAATATTAATAAGATGCCTTGATAATAAAAAATCACTTCTGCCTTGCATTAATGAAAATCTCAAAAACACAATATCAGGTTTATCAGGGAGCTTCTAAAAGCTTATGGAAACAGTCTATTATCTTTTAATTTTATTTTTTTCTAAAAAATTTTGAAGTCTTTTCCTATAGCTAACTCTCCAATTAAAATGAAAAAGTTTGATTTTTTTTTCCCTCCTGGGGAAAGCTCCAACTTTCACAAAGTTTTGTGAACTCATGCCATTAATACGTATTCGCTCCCTAGTAACTTTGATTCAGCTAGAGATGTGTTGAAAAAATAAAAAACATAGGTTTTTCATGGCTGTCGTTATGGAAACTGACTGCCACATGTTTTGCAGAGTAGCGGGTAGATTCGAATGGACTAACTTTTACTTATGTTTAATTCTAAATTTAAAAAGGACTTGGTTTGTGGTAGGCTAAGGTATTAAGATTAGAGGAAAGCTTGATATGCAGATAACACAACGTTGGTTGCTGAAAGTGAACTAGCAGCTGAGGACCAAGGATTGTACCCTTCAGTATGGATTACAACTCAATGCGAAGAAAACCCAAACCTTCACAACTGGACCAATGAGCATCATGATAATGGAGTAAAAGACGATGTTGTCCAGGATTTCACCTTGTGTGGATCCACATCAAATGCTCATGGAAGCAGCAGTCAAGAAGTCAAACAACCCATTGCATTGAGGAAATCTGCTGCATGAAATCTCTTTAGAGTGGTGAAAAGTCGGGATGCTACAGTGAAGACTAAGGTGCACCTGACCCAAGCCTTGAAACAGTAAGTAATGCATAGTACGGTTTTTAGTGGCTAATTGCCCTGAAGTGGGCGGCTGTTCTGACTTCATAGTCTGTTCTTAGTCTGGAAGCTCTGTTGAACACCTGTTAACTTTGGATAACATTTCTCCTATTTGAAACACCAGTGAAATATTTTCCAGTAGAAGCCCTGGTGGTGTAGTGGCTACACATTGGACTGCAGTCCACATGGTTGCCAGTTTGAGACCACCAGCAGCTCCACAAGAGAAAGACTGGGCTTTCTACTCCAGTAAAGAGTTACCGTCTCAGAAAAGCACAGGTATCAATATGAGTCAACACTGACTGGATGGCAGTGACTTTGTCTTTTTGGTTTAGCTTCCAGTATCACCGAAACATGCAAGCCACCACAGTAGGACAAAATGATATATTACCAGGACAAGTTATCTAAAGAGATCAGTCCCTAGGAAAGGACATTGTGCTTGATCAAGGAGAGGCGCAGTGAAAAAGAGGAAGACCCCTGACAAGATGATCAACACAGTGGCTGCGACCATGGCTCAATACAAGCATAACAACTGTGAGGCTGACGCAAGGCCAGGCAGTGTTTTGTTTTGTTGTACACAGGGTTCCTGTGAGTCGGAAATGATTTGAGGGCACCTAACAAAAAGAAAACATTCCAGTCGGAGTATTACCATAATATGAGTTCTTTCTGACCATTTAAGAGTAACATAGTAGCTTTGCCCTCAAGTAATGTGTTTAAAAGTATATTGTAACTCTCCTGGCCATCCCAAGGACAGTCATGACTGCAGGGATTTTGCCTGAGCATGCCTTTAATAATTTACGGATGCATGCCAAGTAGAGGAGAAACCCTGGTGTTAAAGTGGTTATGCATGGGCCTTCTAACTTCAAGGTAAGCAGTTTAAAACCATCAGCTGCAGCTATGGAGAAAGAGGAGGCTTTCTACTCCAGGAAAGATTTCCAGTCTCAGAAAACCACAGGGGCAGTTCTACCCTGTCGTATAAGGTTACTAGAGCAATTAGATTTTTATTTAGTTATTGAAAGGAAGGAGTCCTGGTGGCACTATTGGTTAGGTATTGAGCTGTTAACCTGAGGTTGATAGTTTAAACCCATCAGCTGCTCCATGGAGAAACATGACTGGTCCCGTATAGATCAACTTTCAGAAACCATATATGACTCAGGCTCAAACTACTGGCAGTAGATTTGGGTAATTTAAAGGTCAGGGTGTTGTTGGATATGACTCAAGGCTACATGATCATGAAACATGTACATTGACAATCAATCAATTAGCATTAGTCAAGTGATATGGGCCCTACAAAGAAGCCTGTACCCCTTTGAAAGGGCATTTGTGCATGCGCCCAAATCAAATACCTTTTTCCATGACTATAGTCCCTACAGTCCCTCCTGCAACAGTGTTGAATTGATCTGCTGCCAGTTATAATTTTGTGATGATATCCTTTGTTTTCTATCATTGATACTTAGCACCATGGTCATGAATGTTTTGGAAACTGTTATATCCTAGTCTGGATGATTTGCCTTGTCTTTGCCCACTTAACCACGTCTCTATAAAATATCTCAATTTGCGGTCTCTTTCCCGCTCTAGACCAGTTAGCAATCAAGCACTTTAACCACTGACTCACTTGGAGATGTGTAATACAGCAATTTTCAATAGTACATAAACAGGCTACACTCCTTTATGCCTAGTTTTTATTCTCCCTGATGGGTTCTAGATGTTGTAATCTAAATGAATATAGCACTCTGACTCTGAGGCTATAGAATTTTTTAGAGTATTCTGTCTTCTGTCCTATACACAGCGAAGCTACTGTGCGGGGCGGCCAGGGGGGTGAGGAGGAATTACCCAGTAAGAAAAACAAGCACAGGCTTAGTTGTGCCTACTTATTTATCTATTATGAACAGCTTTATGTGGGTTTCATCACATTGCTTTCTGGGTAACTCCATCCCTGTCAGCAATTAAAAAATGAGAAGAGGCTTTGATTTTATAGGAATGTGCTATGGGTTGGGGACAGATGCCACCCATACTAGAAGAATGATTTTAGCTGTCGTGAAAAATGTGTTCACTATAGTGTATGATAAAAAGTTGTTCACTACAGAATAATAAATAAGTACAGGTATACCCATGTTTACCATTGATGGAATTAATGACATACATCAACAAGCTGATGAAGCATGGGAAGCATTTACTCATCTATGCCAGGAAATTAGATAGCTACTTGGCCAACTGGAAGATATCCGTATATATACCTATTCCACAGAAAAGTGACCCAATGGAATGTGCAAATTAGAAATCAATAGAATTGATATCCCATACAAGAGTAAAATTTTGCTGAAGACAATTTGACATTGGTTGCAACAGTACATTGACAGGGATCTGCCAGTGGTTCAGGCTGGTTCATAAGAGCACATGAACTAGGAATATCACTGCTGATGCTATCTGACCCTTGGCTGAGAATATCAGGAATACATCACTTGTGTTTTATTGACTAAACCGAAGCATTTGACTACATGAATTGTAACCTCGAGAAGAACGGGAATTCCAGGGCACTTCACTGTGCTAACGTGGAACTTGTACGTGGATCAAGGGTCAGCTGTGAAACAGAGAGAGGGAATACTTCGTGGTTTAAAATCAGAAAGTGTGTGACATGGTTGTGTCCGCTCACCCAAATTATTCAATCTGTATGCTGAGCAAATAATCAGAGAAACTGGATTGCATGAAGAAGAATGCAGCCTCAGGAGTGGAAGAAGGATAATAAACAACCTGCAATATGCAGATGGCACAACCGTGCTTGCTAAAAGTAACGAGGATTTGATGCACCTGCTGTTGAAGATAAGCTTCAGCCTTCAGTACAGATTACACCACATTGTAAAGAAGACCTAAATCCTCACAACGGCACCCATAGGTAACATCATGATAGATGCAGAAAAGATGAAAATTATCAAGGATTTCATCTTGCTGAATCCATAACCAAAGCTAATGGAAGCAGCAATAAAGAATAAGTCAGTGGGTAAATCTGTAGAGCTCTGTAGATTTTGATAATTAGATCTTTGTCCAATGTGTCATTGGTTAAAAAAAAATTCCCCAGTCTGTGCTCCCATTTAACTCTACTGATGAAGTATTTTGATGTGCATAAATGCCGTAATTTCAGCATGTCCCAGTCATCTGTCTTGCCTTCTGCTGTGTGTGCCTCCTTCATTGAAGTTGGTAGTCTGGATGCCCTGCTATAGGGCTCTTAAATTTGTTCCAGTTTTCTCATTGATGATCATGATAGCTCTGGGGTTTACATTTAGGGTTTTAAACAATTTTGAGTTAATTTTTGTGGATGGGGAGGGGTATGGGTCTTGCTTCATTCTTCTGTATATGTCATTCCACTTTGTCTAACACCCTTTGTGGAAGAGGTTGTCTTTTACCCATTGCATATTTTAGATCCTTTGTCGAAGATTAGTTGCCTATAGGCTGATGTATTTATGTCTGGGTTTTCTGTTCTGATCCATGGGTCTATGTATGTATTGAAAGCACATAGAAATATATATTAAGAAATGTCCTCTGCCAAGCTTATATATAATGAGTACAGTCCTGTTCACCTTCCCATGCTTATTCTGTTTGCCGGTCGGCCTGTTAATTCATTTGAATATTGCTGGTATTACTGGTTGTTAAATGGTTGTGTTTGCAGCGGGATATAACATTGTTTTTTGCGACTCTGGATTTTTATATATTGATCTTATTTGTAAACTTTCTAAACCACTTATTAGCTCTAATTATGTTGTTTATGTTACTTAAACTTTTCTGTATATGAGGTTGTATTATTTGCAAATAGTGTTTTAACTCTTTCATCCATGATGCCTGCCTTTCTTGCCTAATTGCCCTAGCTAGAATTCTATATTTTGTAATAGAAGTGGAGAGAAGGCATCATAAAATTAGAAATTCAAGAGTATCTTCTTGACTACTAAGTATGATGTTAGCTATTGGTGTTTTGGTTTTTAATATTTATATTTTATTTGTTTAATCATTTACTGGTGGCTTTTACAACTTTTATAAGATTCCATACATCAATTATATTCAGTATATTTGTACATATGTTGCTATCATCATTTCCAAAGCGCGTGCTTTCCACTGGAGCCCTTAGTATAAGCGCCTCTTTTCCCCCTCCCGCCCCTTCCCACCCATCCTCATGAATCCTGATCAATTATATATTGTTATTATTATTTCCTATCTTACTCTGTCCATTGTCTCCCTTCACCCACATTTCTGTTATTCATACACTTTAGGGCAGGGCGGGGTGCTATATATCCAACCTTGTGATGGGTGCCCCCTCTCTCCTCCTTCCCCCTCCTTGACCATCTGCAACCTCCATGATATGCTCCTCCCACTACTGTTCCTGCAGGGCTTCTCTGTCCTGAATTTCATGTGTTCAGAGCTATTATCTGTAGCACTGTGTGTTCTCTGGTCTAGCCAGTCTTATAAGGTAGACCTGGGTCATGGTAGTAGGAGTCAGGGGAGGAAGCATTTAGGAATGAGTAGCTACTGGTTTTTCGGATACTTTTTATCACTTTGGGAAAGTACCTTTCTATTCCTATTTAATTCTGAGTTTTTATAATAAAAAGTGGTGGGTTATAGCAAATTGTTTTTCTAAATAATTTGATATGATCATGAGATTTTGTTTCAAAAATTGATTTGTTTTTACATTTAACCATTTTGCATTATTGGAAAAATTCCACTCTATCTATCTATCTATCTGTCTATCTACCTATCTATCATTCTATCTATCTATATTAAATGTTCAGAAGGTCAGGTTGATAGTCTCTTCTTGAAAATTTTCCCATTTATTTTCCTCAGAGATATTGTTCTATAGTTTTTCTTTCACGTAATGTATTTGTCTCCTTTCAGTATTAGGGTAACACTGACTTCATGGAACAAGTCAGGAAATTACCTCTCTTCTATTTTTTGGAAAAAGTTTTGGTATTTAAAAAATTGCAGAATTTAGCAGTGAAGCAAGTTCAGCCCAGATTTTTCTTAGTGTGAGGTTTTATATTATAATTTCAATTAATTATTTGTTATAGCCCTCTTGAGATTTTCTACATTTTTTCAGTAACTTGTTGTTTTCTAGCAATTTTTAACCCATATCATCTATGCTATCTAATTTTTGGCATATTTACAAATAATATTCTGCTATAATCTGCATTTATGTAACATGAGTTAATGATATTCCTTTATTCAGTTATTTCATTTGTTCATTCATTCTTTTTGTTGTTGTTGTTGTTTTTAATTTCTTTTTTTTATTTTAACAATTTATTGGGGCTGATACAATTCTTTTCACAGTTCATACATATACATACATCAATTGTATAAAGCACATCTGTACAGTCTTTGCCCTAATCATTTTTTTCTCTTTTCTTCTTTTACATTTTATTAGGGACTCAAACAACTCTTAACACAATCCATACATATACATACATCAATTGTATAAAGCACATCCATACATTCATTCCCTGCCCCAATCATTCTCAAGGCATTTGCTCTCCACTTAAGCCCCTTGCATCAGGTCCTCTTTTTTTTCCCCCCCTCCTTCCCCATTCCCCCCTCCCTCATATGCCCTTGGTAATTTATACATCGTTATTTTGTCATATCTTGCCCTATACGGAGTCTCCCTTCCCCCCTTCTCTGCTGTCCCTCTCCCAGGGAAGAGGTCACATGTGGATCCTTGTAATCAGTTCCCCCTTTCCAACCCACTCACCCTCCACTCTCCCAGCATCGTCCCTCACACCCTTGGTCCTGAAGGTATCATCCACCCTGGATTCCCTGTACCTCCAACCCTCATATGTACCAGTGTACAGCCTCTGTCCTATCCAGCCCTGCAAGGTAGAATTCAGATCATGGTAGTTGGGGGGAGGAAGCATCCAGGATCTGGGGGAAAGCTGTGTTCTTCATCGGTACTACCTCACACCCTAATTAACCCATCTCCTCTCCTAAACCCCTCTATGAGGGGATCTCCATTGGCCTACACTTGGGCCTTGGGTCTCCACTCTGCACTTCTCCCTTCATTTAATATGATATATATATATACATATATACATATACACATATATACACATACATACACACATTTATATCTTTTTTTTTTGCATGATGCCTTATACCTAGTCCCTTGGGCAACTCGTGATCGCACTGGCCGGTGTGCTTCTTCCATGTGGGCTTATTTGCTTCTGAGCTAGATGGCCGCTTGTTCACCTTCAAGCCTTTAAGACCCCAGACACTATCTCTTTTGATAGCCGGGCACCATCAGCTTTCTTCACCACATTTGCTTATGCACCCATTTGTCTTCAGCGATCCTATCATGGAGGTGTGCAGTCAATGATATGATTTTTTGTTCTTTGATGCCTGGTAACTGATCCCTTTGGTACCACTCGATCACACAGGCTGGTGTGTTCTTCCATGTGGACTTTGTTGCTTCTGAGCTTGATGGCCGCTTGTTTATCTTCAAGCCTTTAAGACCCCAGTCACTATCTCTTTTGATAGCCGGGCACCATCAGCTTTCTTCACCACATTTACTTGTTCACCCACTTTGGCTCCAGCCGTTGTGTCGGGAGAGTGAGCATCATAGAGTTCCAATTTAATAAAAGAAGGTATTCATGCATTGAGGGAGTGTTTGAGTAGAGTCCCAAGGTCCTTCTGCCACCTTAATACTTGACCTATAAATATAGACACATAGATCTATTTCCCCATCCTCCTATATATATTTGCATGTACATGTCTTTGTCTAGACCTCCATGAATGCCCTTTGACTCCTAGCTCTTTCCTCCATCTCCCTTGACTTTCCTCCTGCCCTACTACCATGCTTCATCGCCACCTGGGCTAGAGTATACCTCTTCTCTAAGCAACCTTACCCTTGATCATTTCCCACCATGCCTGCCACTCCCCCTTCTCTACCATTTGGGTTCCCATGTTTTTCCCTTGTCCCTGGGTTTGTTAACACCACTTCCATACCCCCCCTACCCCCCCACCCCAAGTCCCCCCGGAACTGTCGGTCCCGTTGTCTTTCATCCAGATAGTTCATCCAACCTGTCCTATTCAGACAGACCTGTGGAGTCACTAACATGCACGAAAACAACACAGAGGAAAACAAAGCAACAGTATACAACCAGACAACAAAACAACAAAAACAAACCACTGAAAAAGAACGGAACAAAACAGTTCACAAGAGAAAAGCTTGTAGTTAGTTCAGGTATCGTTTGCTGGCCCTTAGGAGTGTTTTCCAGTCCAGTCTGTTGGGGCACCACGCCCTGGCCCCAAAGTCCACTTTCAGCATTTGTTCATTCATTCTTTTGGTGTTCTGAAATGTCTTTTTTTCTTCTTTATTCTATTTTGGACTTAAGAAATTTTCTGATTTTTGAGAAAATAAAAAAAGTCACTGATTTTTTTCTATCAATTTCCAATAGTCACTTCCATTTTCTCCACCCTAATCTTTATTGTTTCTATTCCTCTGTTTTCCATATGTTCAGATTTTGCTTCCCCCTTTCTCAAAGTAAAATATAAGGTTATTAGCCTGAGGTAATTATTTTTTTGTTAATGGAGACATTTGCAATTATAAAACATCCTCTGAGCCACGTTTTCACTGCACATGGTAGTTTTTGTTATGCTGTATAGTCTTTTCATTCATTTCAATGTACTTTCTAATTTTCCCTGATTTTTTTTCATTGAGTTATTGACTACATAAGAATTTATTGTTTTCTTTCACAAATTTTGAAGTTTGCACATTTATTATTGATCCTTATTTCAACTTGATTTCATTGGGGCCAGAAAACATCTTTTGTATTTCAACTCTTCCACATTCATTGACACTTTATTCATTATATAGTATATTATCTATCCTGAGAAATTTTCATGTTCACTTTAGAATAAGTATGTATTCTGTTGCTGTTGGGTAGAATGATGTATACATGTATTTTAGGTCTAACGTTTATTGTGTTGCTCAAGATTTTATTCTCTTGTTCATTTTCCGTCAACTGTTAGAAAATGAATTGTTCAATTATATACATATTTGTTTCAAGTATTTTATTTATAGTTATTAAACCTTTTTGATATATAGGCATGTTTATCATTACAAATTATCCTTCATTTTATCCAGTAACAAATTTTAATTTAAATATATTTTCTCTGATATTAATATGCTACTCCAGCTCACTTTTGGTTTCCTCCACATTGAATATATTTCTCCACTTGCTTATTTTCAATGTATGGTGATCTTTGAATCTCATGTGTGTCTCTTGTAGACAGTATGGTGATCTTTGAATCTCATGTGTGTCTCTTGTAGACAGCATATAAATGGATAATTTTTTTTTGTTCTTAAACCATTCTGCCACTCTCCAACATTCAATAGGAGTGTTTTGCTCATGCACATTTAATGTAATTACTAGTAAGGTTGGACTTACCTCTACCATTTATTAGCAATGTGTATCATGTCTTTTTTTTTAAACATTTTATTAGGGGCTCATACAACTGTTATCACGGATGTGCTTTATATAATTGATGTATGTATATGTGTGGATTGTGATAAGAGTGTATCATGTCTTTTTTTTTCCTTTATTCCTACCATCTTTTGTGTTACATCGATATTTTGGTGTGATATTCGACTTCTCTTATCATTGCTTTCATTTTTTGTGGTGTCCTTGGAGTAGAGTATTAGCAGTTGTGTTTTTAACCATCAATTTTAAATTAATAAGTTAATTCCATTGGTTAAAAAATTTTCTTCCATATAGATCAGATTTGCTCCCCAATTAATGCTTTCATTATTACAGATTATATTATATATTGTATATCCATTCACTTGTACTTATAATTACACTTCTTTACAGTTAGTTTTCTTTTCAATCAACTAAGGAAAATGGAATTAAAAAACATATACTTACACTATGATTTATATTTTCTATGTAGTTAACTGTACCTGTGCTCGGTTTTTCTCCAGATCTATTCCAGTCACCATCTAATACCTTTTATTTTAGCTTGAAGAACTCGTAGTATTTTTTAGAGCAGATATCCTAGTGTCTAGACTCTCAATTTTTGTTTATCTTGGAATGTCTTAATTTTTTTCCTCCACTTACATAGGATATTTTTGCCATAAACAGAGTTATTGGTAGGCAATCTTTTATTTTGAGTACTTTGAATATGTCATCTCTCTGTCTTTTGGCTTCCATGGTTTTTGATGTTAATTTTATTGATGATTCTTGGTGCATTATCAGATATTTTTCTGTTGCCACTTTGAAGATAAAATGATCAGTTTGTAATCAGGTACTTCATTGGTTAGAGCATTATGCCAAATGCTACTAATGTAAGCAATAGTTTAGGAGTTATCTCTTCATGACCCCATAGTTTATATGTCCCTAGAAGTTTTTATGGTTCCTGGCATTTCAAAGAAATAGATTCCTTAAGATGTGCACTGTTTCATCGATATACAGATACAAACAAATTATGCATTCCTATGTTACCTGTATTTTTCTAGTTCTCTCTGGTCTCTAAGTATACCTAGTGGTGTTGTGGGTTAGGTGTTGGGTTGTTAACCACAGGTTGGGGCTTACACTAGCCAGTTGCTCTGCAGAAGAAAGATGAGGCTATCTGTGACTGTACAGATTTACAGTCTCAGAAAAAGTATATAGGGTCACTGAGAGTTGGATTTGATGTGATAATATTGGGGCTACAAGCTCTGGACAGAAGGAGCAATACTGTTCTCGTCTTACTGAATCTTTTCTTCCCATGCATAAGTCTTTTACATGGGCCTCAATATGAGAAAATATACTTTAGGTGCTATTGTTATTTCAGTGGGCTCTCCAATCTCCTCTTGGGTTTTGGGTTATTCAGTTGGATATTTATATACTACCAAATTGAAGAACTAAATACCCCATAGTACACTGTATAAACATCCATATTTCTTCAGTTTACGGGATCTTACACTTTGTAACAATAACATGCAGGTTAATATCACAAAAATCTGAGAACAGAGATATGCTCTCTTTCTCCAGGACCAGTCAGATGCAATCACTTGATAAATTTATGTATCTAAATATTAAAATGACCTCTCGAGTAAACTGGAGGGAGAAAGACAGGGCTTTCTACTCCTGTAAAAAGTTAGTTTCCGAAACTCACAGGGTTCCTATGAGTCAGTATTGACTTGATGTCACTGAGTTCTAGTGAACTGAGATAAGGGAAGGAACTCGGAAGCTCATTGTGGCTTCACCAAATTGCATCTTTTTTTAAATTCTTTTTTAAAACAATATTACATAAGCTTTTCAGCTATAAACATGATTTTTCTCAATAGTCTTTTCTTCACAATTGGTTCCAAATTTGGAGGGGACATCCACAGAGACTCCAAAACCAAAGGGAGGATGATACTTATGGTGCTCAGGCGTCTTAGGGAGTTTTGCTCAGGGGAGCCCTCCAGGCTTTCTATGTGCTTCTCCTCTACTCTCCACAGCACTGAGGCCTAAGGCTGGAGACCAATCTGAGGGAAAGCCAGCCATCGGGCACAGTGACTCGCTAGTTCCACACTTAGGACAAGGGCCTTTTTCAGTGGGCCAGGATAACCAATTCCAGCTGAAACTTTCTTCCCTTGGGACAAGTCCTTTCTAAGGATGACTCTCAGATTAACATGCTCTAGCTTTTTTTGTGTCCAACAAATCTTTGGCCCAGTTTTTGATCAGCCACTCTGAGTGTAGAGCTGACATGGCCTCATGCCAAATGATGCAAGCCAGGAAACAAAGTCTGAAACCAGGAGATAAGGTCAGAAAAAGGCAATTTACTAACCTCTAGGAATAAACAGTCAAATCCAGGAACTCTTGGCTCCGCACAGCAGGGATCAACATTTAAGTCTGCAATCAGAGGCTGAAGCTGATTGCTGAATAAGACGTCCCTGGTGGTACCTGGCCAACCAAACCAAGGGAAGAGTTGTTGAAACGATGAAGCCTGATAACTTTATGGGAATTATCAGGGGATATAATTCTAGTGATTTTCAATTTTTAATCCAAGGATCCCTTTATTCATATCACTTCAGAGCTATTCAGTACTTCTGATGAAATTGAAATTCTTGTTGCTTCAGAATTTTAAGCTCTGATGCCTGACAACTTAGGTTCAAATAAGGCCTCCATCATTTAGGTGGGACCTTGCATATGTTTCTTCACTTCTCCTTCTCAGTTTTTTGCCATCTGTGAAATAGGAAAACTAGTATTTACCTCACTGTGCTATTCTGAAAATTAAATGAATCAACGTATGAGAATATTTTTTAAAACATTTTATTAGGGGCTCATACAACTCTTATCACAATCCATACATATACATACATCAATTGTATAAAGCACATCTGCACATTCCCTGCCCCAATCATTCTCAAAGCATTTGCTCTCCACTTTAGCCCTTTGCATCAGGTCCTCTTTTTTTCCCCCTCCCTCCCCACTCCCCCCTCGCTCATGTGCCCTTGGTAATTTATACATTGTTATTTTGTCATATCTTGCCCTATCCGGAGTCTCCCTTCCCCCCCTTTTCTGCCGTCCATCTCCTAGGGAGGAGGTCACATGTGGATCCTTGTAATCAGTTCCCCCTTTCCAACCCACTCACCCTCCACTCTCCCAGCATCGCCCCTCACACCCTTGGTCCTGAAGGTATCATCCATCCTGGATTCCCTGTGCCTCCAGACCCCATATGCACCAGTGTACAACCTCTGCCCTATCCAGTCCTGCAAGGTAGAATTCGGATCATGGTAGTTGGGGGGAGGAAGCATCCAGGATCTGGGGGAAAACTGTGTTCTTCATTGGTACTACCTCGCACCCTGACTGACCCATCTCCACACTTGGGCCTTGGGACTCCACTCTGCACTTCCCCCTTCATTCAATATGGTATATATACATACACACACACACACACACACACACACACACACACACACACACACACACATATATATATATATATATATATATATATATATATATATATATATATATATATTTGCATGATGCCTTATACTTGGTCCCTTTGGCACCTCGTGATCGCACTGGCTGGTGTGCTTCTTCCATACAAACTGATGGATTCAACTTTCTCCCCAGGAGCCCCTGATGACTTGTAACTTTCAACTTTGCGATTAGCAACCAAACGCTTAATGACATCATCACCATGGCTCTTTTTCCTACTGTACCCACTGCAATCCAGTAAATTCCAAAAAATTGCCACCCTATATGATGGACTGGAGCTCCCCTTTATGATTCCCGAGGCTACAACTCTTTATGAGAGCAGAAAGCTTCTTTTTTTCCTTTCCTGAGGAATAGTTGATGGGTTTGAATTGCTGATCTTTAAGTTAGCAGCCCAATTTGTAACCCAGCCCACTATGACACCAGCACTCTTGTAAATAATAAGTAATATATAATAAGATTTCCGTGGTTAATTTGTCCTATGTGGGAAGCCAATCTCTTCATCACAATCTATCCTTAGTATAGAAGCTATGCTGAAGCATGCTGTCTTCAGGTGAGCCTCCTGGCATTTGAAATCCAACATCACAGTCCCTTGTTTATGATTATCAAGGAAATGTGTATTTGTGTCACCAACTACTTCCTGATGTTAAGATGTTATATTTTATTTACTTCAAACTTTAAGATGATTGATTCATAAAGAGGAATCACACAATCAGTGACAAAGATTAAGGAGGACACCAAATTTGCTTCTTATTGGATTGGATATTGCACATGCGTTTACTTTTTTTGGACACAAATTTAGCTGTTACTACTTTCTATTTTCACCAATTTATAATTGGTGAAATTTCACCACTAACAATTCAACTAGTAAATGTGGACATTTGTTTTGATTTATACTTAAGATCTGCTAAATGGGAGCTACAGATGGGATTGTGAGAGAAATGTACACGTTGCAGTTTTTGCCCATCTGTGACTAAATAATTCTAATGTAATGTCATAAGAACTATCATCTCACAGGCATTTATTGGTGCTATGAAGTAACAAAGGCATGAACAACAAACTCTGTTTGAAACAAAATGTTTCTTAGAAGAGGTTACTTTCTTCTGAGAACTAAAAGGTATGTGCGCTTGTGGTGTGTATATACACACACACATATGAGTCAACCAATTTGCATGTTTTATTCCAAGCAAAATGTGTCTTGGTGATCAGTGGGTGGCTATAGCCAAGTTCTCTCAATAATACACTTGTGTTAATTTCGTTAGAGTATTGTAAAAAAAAATCTAATCAAAATAGTAGCTTCCAAAGGAATCTTTTGGGTGAGTTCAAGTCAAAGCCCGTAGGTTAATTCAAAAGCTTGTGGAGTGGTTTTTGGGGGTTCCAAAGGAGTTGTCTTGATATATTTTCTTAAAGGACACAGTACAATCATGGAGGCTTATGATAAAGACTCTTCAGAAAATACCATTCCATTCCTGGAAAAAGACCAGGAATTTTTTGGTGAGGAATTTGTGGTTTTGTGTTTTTCCATTAGAACAATGAACCCTCTCTTTCTGCGAAAGTGGCACTGGTTGTCCTATGAAAATTTCCCTGGTGACACTTAGCCCATTCCCCCCACAGCCCCAATTTTTTTGTTCCCCAAATTGAAAGAATATTGAAGAGTCCCTTGAGTGTACCCCAACTACCATTTTGATGTTATGTAAATAGAAGTGTCTAATTCTTCAGGGAAGGATCAGAGTAATGAAAACGTTGCCTTGAGAAGTGTGTAAAGCAAGTTGGAAGATATGTTGAGAAACAATAGCTTCATAGCTTCACATTTGATATTCTAGTTAATAAAGATTTCAAATATTTTGTAGTAATACTTTGCAATGTACCCTTATGTGCATCTGTGCGTGCCTAACCAAAATAATCATGCACACACACACACAGAGAAGCTTTAGAAAGTTTGTTGAAAGCTTGCATTATCTTTTACTTCCACTTGCACACTGTTTTAAGGCCTCTGTACATGTGAATATATATGTGTTTGAGATAGAAGTCTTATATGCTTTGTTTGAGAAAATAATCTTTAACCTTTTAAATTGCCTATTTTATTTATTAACAAAAAATTAACAATTTCACTCTGTTCATTTTCAATGGTTTGAAATTGCCTTTATTTAGCAAAACACCTTGACTGTATAACTTAACATGAGTTAAAGTGAAATCAGTATATTTAAACTCCGCTTTTATCCAGGATTCACTAATATAGACTTACCACCCTTGAATTCATTTGAATTTGAAAGACAGAATATATCTAGATATTTGAGGAACAAATGCAACCAAGCTAATGGATTTTAGTCAATTCTTAACTGTGAAGAAACCCAATTTTAACCTGGGAAATCGATTGAAAATGTGCGAAACTTTGACTACAGGAAACCATTGACCAGGGGCATTTAAATTGGGTTAGAAATGGAATTTCAGACTACAAAATGCTTTAAAATTTGGAGTAATAAGCAATCTAGTGAGTCTGCTTTTCTAGAAAGAAGTGTTAAACTTCCTGACTATGGAAGAATAGCATATCCTAAGGGAAATTGTAATTAAAGCACAACAGATTGTATTTTTCTTTTTCAGAGGAATTGTAAAGAGCAAGATGAATTCAGTTCAGGCTCCCAAAGGACTGCTCAAAGATCTCCAGGTAAAGAAAAATCTGTTCTGGAAACAGGGGGAAAAGGAAAAGGCATAAAATAAGAGCCTGCTGCATCAGTTGCAAATTTTAGAAATGAGATAAAGGCAAAGGGAAAGAATTCATCCGTCCAAAAGCAGTCAGAGCTTAAAAGAGAGCACAGAGAACGTGAAACCTTTAAAATTATGTTACAATAATTAAACCAAACAAAAGGGATTGGCTAACACATTGACAAAAAAACAAGTTAAGTTACTATTAAGTACATTCATTCTGATGTCTAGATTAAAAAATAAAATGCATTTCTTTTGTAAGAGTGAAGTCAGGAGCTAATAATTAAGTGAGAAAGGAAACACATTAGGGAATAGGAAGCGTCTAGCATGCATTCCACTGTATTTCAAATTCAGTCTGCATCTATGCAGCGGAACAAAGGAAGAGAATGCCAGTAAAAGCCCGTATAAGCCTATTTAGAAGCACAGCCAGTTAAGTATAATCATATGACAGGAAAGGAATTTTTGCAAAATTTAGTCATATATAAGTGAACTTATGAAAACTATAAAAACTTAAATTTGAAGACACAACCAGAGGCTTGTCTCCATAATTTGTTGAGAAAGATGTACTTCGGAGAGAACAAACTCTTACTTCCTCAAATGATAGCATGCCAAGGATATCAAGTGGCATTAAACACATATGTCCTTCATGTAGTGGAGAAGAAAGACGTATTGATGAAAATTTTGGATATTGAACTTAGAAAATATCCAACCAAGCTTGACATCCAAATTTTCCTAAACTGTTTTCTTATTTAATTTGGTGTATTCTTGCCTCCATCCTCTCTGACATACCAAACAAATTCATAAAATCACACTGCATCTGCTCCTCATTTATCTAGTATCACATTATCCACCCTTTCACATTTATTACGAGTGAAAAATCTACTATCCAACTATTTTGTGCATTTATGATGTATGCCTGGCAGTCAAAAACTTTCAAATGCAAAGCAAGGGTTACACCGGCTATCATGTTTAAAGCTATGTGTCCATGTGGCTGGGCCATGATTCTCGCTGGTTGGATAGCTATGTAATTTGGTAATTATATAAAGATGAGGCTACCAGGTCCTGTAAGGTGTGCAACCTCCCAAACCCTTCAGAGGGTCAGCGTGAGCTGCAGTCTACTCTATGGCAGCAGGATTTTTGTAAAGATGTAGTCATCTTCAACTTTTACATAATGCTGAATTTTGCATAACAATCTGACTTTTGAAACCTAACTAAGTAAATAAATGAAGAGTAGGTATACTATGGTCATATGGAGTCCCTGAGTGCCACAAATGGTCAGGAACTCAGCTACTAATTGGAAGACTGGCAGTTTGAATCCATCCAAGAAGTTCTTCAGAAAAGACCTGGTGATCTAGTTCCAAAGGGTAACTAGCCATAGATAATCATCAATTAAAATCTTCTTGAGGGCAACTTGCTGCTGGGGTTTTGTTTGTTTGTTTGTTTGTTTTTTGGTGATTGCATGATTCCATGCACTTCTGGAGAGCTTTCTCAAGAGTTACACCTTTGTAAGAGTCTTCTGGAGACCTTAATTTAACAATACAAAGTTTTTCTAATAGTAAGAAACGTAGAGAAACATGGCAGAGTATCAGGGCTGATTATTACACTGGGTGGGACTTTCATGTATCCCTTTACTCATACTACAGAACCTGATTTTGTTTAAAATTAGAATTTATTGAGTATTTTATTATGTATGACACCTATGCTAGGTATTTCATATGAATTCACTAATTAAGTCCTTACAAAATAACTTTTTGGATGAACACTATGAAATATCCTGTTTTACAGATGGAGCAATGGAAACTTGGACATCTTAGGTGCTGAAGCTTTTTAAAAAAACCTTTGACCCCCAATTCTTGCCACTTGCATGGGAAAAGTTATGGATGAAAAGGAAACCAAAAACAAGCCTGTTACCTTGTGAAAAGAGGGATAAAAAGCACATCAAGTTAATTGAAAATTAACTATTTTTGAATGATCTGGATTTTAACCAGCTCTAGTTTGGGAGAGATGTCATTTCCTATTCTGGCTCTTTTTAGTAGCTTGTTGGAAGCATCTTTTTGTCAGTATTTATTCACATTTCTTCTGATTGGACTCTTAAAAATAGGTTGGCATTTGCATGATCTTTCTGAAACTTTAGTAGGACTGAATAAGGTAGTAAAGATGTCATAGGAGAAGCTGTTTGATATTGGAAACACTTACTCTCTGTCACTGTCGGAGTCAGTACATAAATCATCTGCCAGTGTCCCTGGAGAAGTAATGTCATTCATGTCAAAATCATATCTTAAGGTTTTCCGTGCTTTTCTAAGATGAGTGATGAGTAGAGGTGGGCTGTGTGACTGATGTCCGCTAGTGGGTTTTGGTTGATATCAAAATGCAACTTATACAAGGAAAAGCATGCCATGTACGTGCAAAATTTCAGTGCTGCCTAAACAATGATGTTGTAGAGGAATGTTTACTCTCTGATAGTGCCTGAAAAATAAATGTGTGAATATTTTTTTTAAATATCTACTTCTAAAGAAGTCAACTTTTTCATGTAAGAGCCTAGTGCCAAGTTGGCATCCCCAGCCCTCATTTTCTTTTTGTAACCCTCAAATAACCAAATCCACTGCCATAGAGTTAATTCCGGTGCATAACTCACTATAAGGATTAGCAAAATAAAGATCCCAATGGAAGTCTTACAAAGTCAGACAAACCCATAGCATCAGCCTGGGGTGACTTTGGCTCTTTTGGCATCAATAGTACCATTTCACAGCTGATTTCAGGTTTTTTACATGGGTTTAAGTGTCAGTGAGGTTTGTGGCTTCCTCTAAGTCTTTTAAGCACCATCATGTCTACTGTCTCATTTGAATATACATGATGATTATTGACATATGCCACCTTGCACAAGGCAATGACCACCATTCAGTGGAGATTCAATATACGGATTTTCATGTTGCTATTGAGGACAATAAAGTCTGTGTTGGAAATATGGGGATAGAAGTCACTTAGTGAAATCTCTGGTTGATGCAACGGGTAAAACACTTGGCTGCCAAAAAATATTCAATGAAGTACTATGGCCCAAAAATCAGCAACAAAAACACACCAACTAAGATAATTCCCTCAGGACCAATAAGGGGAGCAGCAATACTAGGAGGGTACGGGTAGGGGGGAAGTAAAGGGGAACCAATCACTATGATCAATGTATGGCCCCACTCCCAGGAGGAAAGACAGCAGAAAAGTGGGTGAAATGAGAAAGTGGTTGGTGTAAGACATGGGGAAAAAAAAGAAGAATTTATAAATTATCAAGGGGATCTGGGGATGGAGGGTGGAAGATGGAGGGGAAAATGAGGAGCTGATGCCAGGGGTTCAAGTAGAATGAAAATATTCTGAAAAAGATATGACAACATATGTATAGATGTGCTTGGCACAATAGATATATGTATGAATTTTGATAAGAGTTGTAAGAGCCGGCAATAAAATAAAATAATAATTTAAAAAGAAGCTTTTTTGTGGTCTGACAAAAGAAGTTAGAATATTAACCTTTGTAAAACAGACACACATACACACACACACACACAAACCTGAAACCACATATAAGAGTACACACTCCTTAGGACAATGAGCCATGTGAAATCAAAAGAGAAGGTTTGCCAAGTGATAAAGCTCAGAAGGCAGGGCAGGGTAAGGAAGGGAAAGGAACCAAAACACAAAACACAAGAAGTGGGGAGAGCACTTACATATTGCGGAAATTGTCATTAATATCACAGGAAAATGTATATGAAAATTTGAGTTGAACTGCCTCATCATCTTTCCACTTCTTATTGATAAAACGGGTAAAAACTGAAGTATTTGGAATACTCAGAAGGAGCAGGAAGACGTCATCCTTAGTGCCATACACCCCCTTCACCATTGTTGATAAGAGATTAATCCTGGAAAGATTTTTGAACATTGATGCAATAAGATCAGCTACAATTAATCCATTAGACCTGTTGGTGTATCCCTTTAGCTTGATGACTTCATAGGCACTTCCACCCAACATTTTCTGCACTTCTTTTAATTTCCACTGTCATAGTGTGTCCGCATCTCTGAATTCAAGTACTGGAGAGAAACCACTGCCACATCCACTCCACTCCACTCTGCAGGGCCACACTTGAGTTACCATGTTCTCCCCAAATCCATCCATGGCAGCTGCTGAAGTGAATGCCATGTTTTCCAGGCATAAAATAGTGAATCCTAGCAGAATCCAGGTTACAACCACCTTCAATCACATGGTGTTTGGACAATCCTACAATAAAATAAAATATAAATGACTCAATATAAAAGTGTTGCAAGGATTTGAATAGACATTTCTCAAAAGAAGATATGCAAATGGCTAGTAATCATAGAAAAAGATGCTCACCTCCATTAGTCATAGGACAGGAGACACCACTTCGCACCCAATAACAGAAAAGACAATATTAAGTTTAGGTGAAGATATGAAGTGATTGGATTCCTCATGCACTACTGTTTGGAATGAGAAATACTGTGACTACTTTTTAAAAAAAATTTGGGCAAATGCTTTAACATAGAGGTAACTTATGATTCAGTAATTCTGTCCTAGGCTTGCACATACTCAAGAGAAATGAAAATATTATGACCACACAAGAAACAGTAGCCATATTGTTCCTAAAAGCTCCAAAGTAAAAACAACTTGAATCATCATCAACTGATGAATAGATAAGCAAATATGATATACAATAGCATACTGAATATTGAATTAATATATTCAGCCTTAAAAAGATGAAATTTGAAAACATGATGCTTAATGAAAGAACCTAAACATAAAAGGTTGCATACTTGTTTTCGTGCATGTTAGTGACTCCACAGGTCTGTCTGAATAGGACAGGCTGGATGAACTATCTGGAGGAAAAACAACGGGACCGACAGTTCCGGGGGGACTTGGGGTGGGGGGGCAGGGGGTGAAAGGAAGTGGTGTTAACAAACCCAGGGACAAGGGAAAAACATGGGACCACAAATGGTAGAGAAGGGGGAGTGGCAGGCATGGTGGGAAATGATCAAGGGTAAGGTTGCTTAGAGAAGAGGTATACTCTAGCCCAGGTGGCGATGAAGCATGGTAGTAGGGCAGGAGGAAAGTCAAGGGAGATGGAGGAAAGAGCTAGGAGTCAAAGGGCATTCATGGAGGTCTAGACAAAGACATGTACATGCAAATATATATAGGAAGATGGGGAAATAGATCTATGTGTCTATATTTATAGGTCAAGTATTAAGGTGGCAGAAGGACCTTGGGCCTCTACTCAAACACTCCCTCAATGCATGAATACCTTCTTTGATAAAATTGGAACTCTATGATGCTCACTCTCCCGACACAACGGCTGGAGCCAAAGTGGGTGAACAAGTAAATGTGGTGAAGAAAGCTGATGGTGCCCGGCTATCAAAAGAGATAGTGACTGGGGTCTTAAAGGCTTGAAGATAAACAAGCGGCCATCAAGCTCAGAAGCAACAAAGTCCACATGGAAGAACACACCAGCCTGTGTGATCGAGTGGTACCAAAGGGATCAGTTACCAGGCATCAAAGAACAAAAAATCATATCATTGACTGCACACCTCCATGATAGGATCGCTGAAGACAAATGGGTGCATAAGCAAATGTGGTGAAGAAAGCTGATGGTGCCCGGCTATCAAAAGAGATAGTGTCTGGGGTCTTAAAGGCTTGAAGGTGAACAAGCGGCCATCTAGCTCAGAAGCAAAAAAGCCCACATGGAAGAAGCACACTGGCCAGTGCGATCACGAGGTGCCAAGGGACCAGGTATAAGGCATCTTGCAAAAAAAACAACAATGATATAAGTGTGTGTATATATATGTATATGTATATATATACCATATTAAATGAAGGGGGAAGTGCAGAGTGGAGACCCAAGGCCCAAGTGTCGGCCAAAGGAGATCCCCTCATAGAGGTGTTTAGGAGAGGAGATGGGTTAATTAGGGTTCGAGGTAGTACCGATGAAGAACACAGCTTTCCCCCAGATCCTGGATGCTTCCTCCCCACAACTACCATGATCCGAATTCTACCTTGCAGGACTGGATAGGGCAGAGGCTGTACACTGGTACATATGAGGGCTGGAGGGACAGGGAATCCAGGGTGGATGATACCTTCAGGACCAAGGGTGTGAGGGGCAATGCTGGGAGAGTGGAGGGTGAGTGGGTTGGAAGGAGGGAACTGATTACAAGGATCCACATGTGACCTCTTCCCTGGGAGAGGGAAAGCAGAGAAGCGGGAAGGGAGACTCCGGATAGGGCAAGATATGACAAAATAACGATGTATAAATTACCAAGGGCACATGAGGGAGGGGGGAAAGGGGGGGGGAGGGGAAAAAAAGGAGGACCTGATGCAAGGGGCTTAAGTGGAGAGCAAATGCTTTGAGAATGATTGGGGTAGGGAATGTGTGGATGTACTTTATACAATTGATGTATGTATATGTATGGATGGTGATAAGAGTTGTATGGGTCCCTAATAAAATGTAAAAAAAGAAAAGAGGAGAAAAAAATGATTAGGGCAGGGACTGTACAGATGTGCTTTATACAATTGATGTATGTATATGTATGAACTGTGATAAGAATTGTATGAGCCCCTAATAAATTGTTAAAATTAAAAAAAAATTTTAAAAAAAGAAAATGATTAGGGCAAAAAAAAAGTGTTGACATCTCAAAGGCTTCTTTCCTTTTGATGTTATTTCCTGTTTTAGATGATGCCTAATCTCCAGAAATTGAAATTATTCTAGTGACTTAGCGCACACAAAATACAGACACAATGTCCAAAAGAAAAATTAGGAGAGTTCACTTGAGTTTACATCAATATCTAACAAATAAACCTATATTTTACCCCTTAAAAAAAAAGGTTGCATAATTGTATCATTCCGTTTGTATGGAATGGTCACAATGGGAAAATGCATACATAGGGGCACTAAATGCTTCCTTTCCAGTGTCTATTAAAAGAGGGAAGAGAGGAGGTGTCGCCCAACACAGGGACAAGGGAACAGCGAGTGGCTCAAAACCAGAGGAGGGAGGGGAGGGGAGGACTGGAAAGGAGTGACCAAGAGCAAGGTAACTGAGAGGAACTACTGAATCCAGAATGAAGGCCAAACATGGTAATGGGTCGGGAGGAAAGCGAAAGGAAATAGAGGAAAGGAGTAGTAGGCAAAGTGCATAGAGAGAAGCCTAAATACAGACATGTACATATGTAAATATATTTATGATTATGGGGGCAATAGATTTATATGCATATATTTATAGGTTCAGTAGTAGGGTAGAAGATGGACATTGGGCCTCCTCATGCATAATCCCCCAATACAATAGCACCTCGCCCTGCTAAACAGCCATAGCAGGATACCCATCTTCCCGACATGATCACTGAAGACAGCCGTGTGTGTAAGCAAATGTGGTGAAGAAAGCTGATGGTGCCCGGCTATCAAAAAAAGATATAGCGTCTGGGGTCTTAAAGGCTTGAAGGCAAATAAGCGGCCATCTAGCTCAGAAGCAACAAAGCCCACAGAGAAGAAGCACACGGCCTAAGCGAATACAAGGTGTTGAATGGACCATGTAGCAGACACCAAGGAACAAAAACAATCATTGTGTGATCACCTTCCTCACATAATCGCTGAAGACGAAAGTGTGCATAAGCAAGTGTGGTGAAGAAGGCTGATGGTGCCCGGCTACTGAGAGATATAGCGTCTGGGGACTTAAAGGCTTGAAAGCAAACAAGCGGCCATCTAGCCCAGAAGCAACCGAGCCCACACGGAAGCAGCACACCAACATAGGTGACCATGAAGGACAGAGGAGACCAGGTCTCCAACAACAAAGGTGGGGTGGTGGTGAGAATCACATCACCGTGAAAGAGGGAGAGTGCATGATGGGGACCCAATGCCCATCTGTAGGCAGCTGGACACCCCTTCCAGAGGGGTAGTGAGGAGGAGATGGGCCACTCAGGGTTCAGTGTAGCAACAATGAAACTTAAAACCTTCCTCTAGTTCCTGAACGCTTCCTCCCCTCCCAATCATCATGACCCCAATTCTACCTTGCCTTGCGGACCTGGTTATACCAGAGGATGTACAGCGGTGCAGTGGGGATCTGGAGGCACAGGGAATCTAGGACAGACGAACCCCTCAACACCAGCGGTGGGAGTGGCGACACCAGGCGGGAAGGGCATGTAGAAAGGGAGAACCGATCTCGGAGATCTATGTGTAACCTCCTCTCTGGGAGATGGGCAAGGGGGAGGCAGGTGAGGGGAGACGCCGGGGAGTGTAAGATAAGATATAATAATTATTTATAAACTATCAAGGGACCAGGGGTGGGATCTGGGAGGGAGGGGCATGGGGGGAAAAAGGGAAACCGAGCTGATTCCAGGAACCCAAGTGGAAGGTGAATTATGGGAGTGACGAGTGCAACGAATGTATAAGGGTGCTTTGCTCAATTGACGTATGTACAGATTGTGATAAGAGCCTTATGAGCCCCAATAAAAAGATTAAAAAAAAAGAGGGGAGTGAAGAGAGCAATTCATGGTTACAGAGATTCTGCATGAAGTGGGGGAAATATTCTAGTATTAGTGGTAATTCTTACACAACTTTGTGAATATACTAAAAACCACTGAACTATACCCCTTAAAGGGATCGATTCTATAGGTGTGGAAAAAAAACAACAGACAGGGAGGGATAGAGAGATGTGGAGAGAGAGAAAGTAAGGTTGATAGCATGTTTTTTGAAATTGTATTGTTCTTGGTTCTGTAACTTTGCCATTGGATTGCATATAGGAAACAGACTTTGGCACTACACTCAGAGAGGTGGGTGAATGATTGCCTATGCAACTAATATGTAACAGCATGCCCATTATGACTTTCCTAACACCTATAGATTCACTCCTGTCAAGTCGACTCTGACTGATAGTGACCCTATAGAACATAGTGGTATTTCTGTATAGCGTCTCAAGGGCTGTGAATATTTATGGAAGCAGGTGACCACCTTTTATTCCAGTGGAGCGGCTCGTGCATTTATACCATCATCTTTGAGTTAGAGTCAAGGGCTTTAACCATTGTACCACTAGAGCACTTTCAACATCTATATGATATTCAACACTATTTTAGATATTTCATATTTCTGTCACTTTCCTTTCATCCATATCTAATCAGTAATTATTTTATTTCCTGAAATGTCTCATACATCTAAAATTCCCAGCATTTTTCTACAGCAATATGAGGAATAATTTATATTACGTGATTTAGAATATGTCCTGCATGAATCATGAAAGAAGCAATTTAGCTTCTGATAAAGAGCGGGTGTGAGGTGGAAAGGAAAATGTATGATTTTCTCCCACTAATCCCCACTGCCCTAGAGTTGACTGCAACTCAGAAGACAAACTAGAACTGTTCCATAGGCTTTCTGAGAATGCAACGCTACAGAAGCCGATTGCTTCATCTGTCTCGCCAAGTGTGACTAGTGAGTTAAAACTCCTTCCTTTCACTGAGCAGCCTACTGCTTCGCTCACTGTGAGCTTACGGCAAGTCCATGGCACCCAAAACAAAAAATTGGACAAAATCTTAGCAATTATTTTGTTCAGCCTTTTTGGGTATGTCTGTTTAAAAAGACAAACCAAAAAAATGTCAAACAACCTTTAAGAATGAATTTTACAGTATTACATCTTGAGTTTTTATGTTTAATGTTTATTCCCTCCACAATTCTAAACATAATACTAAAACAAAGCACTAAACATCAAAATTTTAAATTTTGTTAGTTGCAGTTGTGTTGGTTCCAATTAGTAGGTAATGAATTATGCAATCTTGTTGCTCAAAAATTCAATATTCCAATTTATGGAAGGTATATTGTAGGACTACACTAAAAAATCTTGTAGACACGTAAGAATTGGACCCAGGTACTGTTTGGACATGGTAGAATTGAAACCAGAACACCATAAACATAAGCTACGTATCCTATCTTCATGGGCTATATTCTCCTATCTCCATTTCTATCTGTACATCCTACTCCATTAACTTTTCTTAGCAGGTTTATTTTCTCATCTTACTAGTTCACCATAGTTTCAACCTCACTATATGAGACCTGGTTACTCAGTGGTTAGGTGCTCAGCTACTAAACCAAGGTGAGCTCTTTGAGTCCACCAGCCACTCCACAGGTAAACTATGTAGCAATCGGCTTCACAAATATGTTAGGACTTTGAAACCCTTGGGCCAGTTCCATTCTGTCCTAAAAGGTCACTATGTATCCCAGTGGACTCAACAACAGTGGGAGGAGGCTTTGACTTTTCCTGTACTTGACTCTAGACCACAATTCAAGTAATAATTTTGTTTTGAAGAACTCTCTTTTTAATTTTCCTATTTGTTCGGTGCATCAGTTCCAAATTCTAAGGGAAAATACTCCATTTGTTTGACCTACATTGGATCTCTCATCCAATAAGTTAATGGCAATGATTTGGGATTAAATGGTATGGAAGCTTGTCTATTTAGAAGGTCTTGGTGCAACCAATTCTCTGAGAAGAGCTTTTTTACCAAAGAAATACTGATTTTCCAGTCTAATATACTGATAGAATGGTTATTATTAGATATACATACATAAATCATGATTATTTGGCAACTTTAATAGAATCATTGCATTTAAGTCCCAGAGAGAACCTCTTCAATGTTCAAATTAGGAAACAAGAGTACAGATATCATGTGAGTTGTCTATGGTTACAGGTTTGTCAATCGCACAGCTCTGACTAGAACCCAGACTACCCAATCAAATATTCATTATAATGTAAGTCACTGTAATAAAAGAATGAACAAAATATCCTGTTTATGCAGTTCTATTATTTTAGGTACACAGTAACACAAATGAAACTGCAGATAAGAATGAATCATGAACAGTATACAAAGCTTTTATAGTAAGTATTTAAATTTTTTTCTAAAGAAATGTATTTTACGAAACGCTTTTATAGATTACCTTTCCAATCTTGGTTACTATATTCGCGTTACTTCCCCAATAATATGAACAAAAAAAGTAGCCTCCTACACAATCTGTATAAATGATTGCAAATACTAGGATCTAAATGAATTTATGTAATTATTTATCTGATAAGGTATTTTGGCACATGGTAATTTTGAAACCTATGAAAAGTAAAGGGATTGATATTCCACTAGTGCAGACTTCTATCTATGCATAAACAATAAAATAATAATGTACAAGGGAGCAACATGCAGTTAAAGCAAGCATAAAACAGATGTGCAATAAGTATGAGTTAATGGGCATTGAGACTATAATGTTGATATATTTACATTTCCAATAAATTAGGCCCTCAACTATCCAGTTGTTTTGCATGTGATCAGCATACTTTCAAGTATAAAATACGACTTTCTCTTGTTTTAGTATTTTCTCTCCTCCTATAGGGAACATGCTAGTAGCATCAAAACTCTTTCCTAAAGAACCTGGCGTGACTGTACATCTTATTCCTAACAACTGAATGTTTTGATTGTGCCAAGATGCTAACTTGTGACTTAAGAATATAGCCAACAAACTGTTTTGAGGTGCACAAATAAGTGGCAAGGAATTGCTCATGGAGTCTATTGACATTGTCCTTGCTACGTGTAACCAAGAATTGGGCAACTAACTGCAAGGTCCATAGTTTGAAACCGCCAACTGCTCCGCAGTAACTTTTTACTCCTGTAGATTTACAGTCTCAGAAACCCATAGGGTCAGTTCGACCCTTCCTACAGTGCCTTTATGGGTCAGCACCAAATCACTGGCTGTGGGAGTTTATCACTGAAGCAATATTTGAAGAAAAGACCTCATAGTTGACTTAGTAAGGAGCCTATAGTCTATAGGAGTCTTTTTTCTTTTTTTAATTTAAATCATTTTATTGGGGGCTCATACAACTCATCGTAGTCCATATATACATCCATCGAGTCAAGCACATTTGTACATCTGTTGCCCCCATCATTCTCAAAACGTTTGCTTTCCACTTGGGCTCTTGGAATCAGCTCCCCATTTTCCCCTCCATCCCCACTCCTGTCTTCCTCATGATTCCTTGATAATTTATAAATTATTATTATTTTATCATATCTTACACTGCCAGATGTCTCACTTCACCCAATTTACTGTTGTCCATCCCCCAGAGAGGAAGTGATATGTAGATCCTTGTAATCTGTTTCCCCTTTCTACCCCACCTTCCCTCCACCCCCTCCCCCCCCCGGTATCACCACCCTCATCACTGGTCCTGAGGGTTCTTTTTCTATACCAATCAGCTCATACTATAGAAAGGCTTCAAAAATTCATGTAGAAATTCTACTATCATTGAATTCCATGTAATGAAGTCCACTTTTATATCAGGAATAAAATGTGGGACAACAGAGTGCCTCACATTCATCAGCTCATCGAAAAATGACATCATAGAGCAACCCACCCCTGGATTTCATAATATCTCATTATTAATTAATGAGGATTATTGGTTCTGAAGATTACAGAATAGATGTTTCCTGGTGAAGATCACACAACTATATCTGTAAACAACTAAGTTTATGAAATTAGATTTATTAGTCTTCTGAAATTGAAACATAAGATGAAGGATGGATGAAGATACTTCCAGGAGGAGATTTATTTGAACTATAAAATAATAGCTGGACTGAAACGAATGTACAGTGGATGGCCTCAGAGGGTGAATGTGAAAGACAAGTTTCTCATTAATGCTGGGCTGCTAACTGACAGGTTGGAGGTCCGAGTTCACCCAGATGCACCTTGGAAAAAATACTTGCTTCAGAAAACTCAGCAACTTCAAACTCCCTGGAGTAGAGTTCCACTTTGACACACGTGGGGTTATTTTGAATCAGAATAGACTCAATGCTACTGGTTGGCTGGTTTTGGTCATTCACAGTCAAATGAAAGTACCATCTTTTCTGATAAGCATTTCCTATAGTTCACAAGCTCACCAGTGATGGCCTGGAGGCGGGTCCATGTAGAGCATAATTCTCGCTCTTCAGGCCTTTGTTGAGCTCTACTTTCCCTCTTCATTCCTACCTCCCACACCTCACTTTTCTCCTAGGAAACAAAGGCAGATTACTCTTTTTCTGTATAAGATAAAGTTTTATTTAAAAGGTAAGTGTACATTCAGAAAGCATCGCAACCCCATCCAGTCCACGCCCGTTAGTCCGATTTAGCCCATATGTCATACACCAATCTACAAAGTTATCCTCAAATTCACAAAACATGCACAATGATGCTGACTGCAGGAAGATCATAGTCCAGTGGGTGAAAGTCTATGAATTCAGTGGCGGTGTAAGCATCTCAGCGCTGGCAGGAGTCTCCACGGGGCTGCTCCAGTACCCCAGGCTGCATCAGGGTAAGTCCATGAGGCTTCTCCTTGGGGATGTCTTGCAGGAAGTTAGCCTTGCCAGCTGAGGGAGAGAACTAGCTAAGGCAGCCACACACTGGCCTGATCATCAGAGAGCAAGAGGCAAGAGAACTAAAAAGGCCAGGCTCACCGAGTCATTTCTCTCTCCACCCTTCAATTAATCCTACATGTGTTTATTGACCAGGTTGGCACAAAAAAGCTTATCTGTCACACAAGTATTTTCTGTTTCCAAAATATTAAAAAAACCTTCTAATTATGTATTAAAAACTAGATATTTTCATCACTAATTTTTTTTATTTTTAATCATTTTATTGGGGGCTCTTACAATTCTTACCACAATCCATACATACATCCATTGTGTCAAGCATATATGTACATTTGTTGCCATCATCATTCTCAAAATATTTGCCTTCTACTTGAACCCTTAATATTGACTCCTCATTTTCCCCCTCTCTCGTCCCTCTCCCCTTCCTCATGAACCATTCGTAATTCATAAATTATTATTGTCTCCCTCCACCCTATTCTCTGGTGACAAAGGGTATTTATAGAGCTCTAAATACTGGCAAGTACATATGTAAATACATATACATATGAGGGTGGGGAAATAGATCTATGTGCATATATTTATAGGATTAGTATTAAGGCAGCAGATGGACATTGGGCCTCCACTCAAGTACTTACTCAATGCAGGAACACATTGTTCTACTAAATTGGCATTCCAGGATGCACACCTTCCCAACCCGATTGCTGAAGACAAACGTGTGTATAAGCAAATGTGGTGAAGAAGGCTGTTGGTGCCCGACTAGCAAAAGATATAGTGTCTCAGGTCTTAAGGGCTTGAAGGTAAACAAGGGGCCATCTAGCTCAGAAGCAACAAAGCCCACATGGAAGAAACACACTAGCCTTTTCTTCACAAGCTGTTGAAGGAATTAGGTATCAAGCACAAAGAACAAAAAAACATGTCATTGTAAATGTGGGTGAGTACAGAGTGGCGACTCAAGCCCATCGGTAGGCAACTGGACATCCCCTTACTGAAGGGTTGTGGGGAGGAGATGAGCCAATCAGGGTGCAGGGTAGCGGCGATGGAACATATAACTTTCCTCTAGTTCTCAAATGCTTCCTCCCCTCCATTATCATGATCCCAAGTCTACCTTACAAATCTGGCTAGACCAAAAAATGTACACTGGTACAGATAGCAAATGGAAACACAGGGAATCCAGGACAGATGACTCCTTTAGGACCAATGGTAAGAGTGGTGATGCCTGGAGGGTGGAGGGAATGTGGGGTGGAAAGGGGGAACCGGTTTGTGACTGTTTATGAGTACTTTTCCTGTTTTAAGTAAAAGAGAGAACAAGGCAGCAGAATATCTGTGCTATTTAGCCATTTCTGGTCTCTAACAACAAAATACCTTCTATCTAATCTTTACAATACTCTTCTCAAAGATTCAAATAATGATACACAGGGCAAGGCAGACTTTTTTTCAACCCCTGCAAGAGTCTGAGCTTTCATCTTTCTCTGACAGAGCAGCCCTAAATATGTTAATTTAACAAATGCTAAAAATGACTGGGCCTCGAAGATGGAACTTACCAGCCATTTCACAGCATAAAGATGCGGTAGAAATGCTTCTATAAAGATTACTACTGATCCCTATGAGTTTGTATTAACTTGACCGCAATGGGTATGATTTTGGTTTACCTGGGGGCTCTTTGTCTCTTTTATTTTATACTTGAAGCTTTCTCTTCAAAATGATTATCTGATACAGGTAGGGAGAGTCTACTGCAAACTTACCCAAACCAATTTAATACACAACTCTTAAGTTCTTTACAATGGATAAGGTTGCTACTCTGGACATTTGAAGTAGTGAGTGTTGGCTATTTTCTCCATATCTCACTGCCAGGGAACCAAGTCTAAGACCACTTTCTGCCAAACATTCATTATACATCCTTTATCTGGAAGGCACTAAACCCTTCAACATTCTGTTCTGAAAGCTCAGCAAAGACTTTTCTCATCCATTTAGGTGTTCCTCCAACTATTTTGCATGAAAGAAAACTCGCAAATACAGTACTAACTTTAATCAAAACCAAAACAAAACACAAAAAACTCCACTACCATTGAGTAGATTCTGACTCATAGTGACCCTGTAGGACAGACTAAAACAGTCTGATGGAATCTCCAAAGTACCAATCTTTATGGAAGTCAACTGCCATATTGTTCAAGTACTTAATCACTGTACCGCTAGGGTTCTTTACACTTACTCTAGAGGCGTACTTGTATTATTCTCTTAGTCAAAATCTGGCAACCTGAAACCACTACAATCTAGCTAGATCAGTGGTTAGTGTAATCATTTGGGGACAATAAAACTTCACAAGTTCTGGGGAGAGTCTCTAAAGTCCTGTAGCAAGTATATGTGACTGTATCTTGAGTGCATATGATTTCTCTAGCAAGAGAATGCCCTATTTTAACAATGCAAGCTGATGCTTAACATCATGGACGCCAATTAACAAAAGCCTCAAGTATTGAAAGAAATAGAATAAAAAATGTACTTGAAAAATCTCATTCTGGAGGCTACTGTCTGAGGAAACATACCGTATATACTCGTGTACAAGCCGAGTTTTTCAGCACAAAAAATGTGCTGAAAAACGGGTTAAGCTTATACATGGGTCAGTGGTACCCCAGCGAGGTGTAACATCTTGCTGGGCCCCCTGAGGTAATGGGATGAGCACCCGTTATCTCACGGGTGATTGCCGTTTCTCCATTGTTCATTCAAAGCCCCGCTGACACTGCTGGCCTTTAAATGTTTGTTCACTCACATCTAACCAACCAGAGCTGTCCTATGATGTGTATCTTTGAATGAGTCTTTTAAAGACCATGTGCAAAGGATGTGGCATGAATGGATGTCATCTGGTCAAGCCCAACTAACAAAAGGAGGAAATCTCATGAAGCCTGACATAGAGTTAACAGCAAAGTGGGTTCGAGATGCATGGGAAGACGTTCCAGAAGACATGGTGTGACGTGCCTTCCAGAAATGTAGTATTAGTAATGCTATGGATGGCAGTGAAGACTGCGCTTTGTATGAAAATGACAGCAGTGATGGTGATGACAGCGATCTCAGTGAGGACAGCGTCTATGATGATCTCACACCAGCTGAAGCTCTGCATTGGGATGGTGATGAGGAATCCAGTTTTGAAGGATTTTAACTTGTTACATTTTAGCTTGGTTGCTGATTGAGCTCAGGGAATAGTAGTCTTAAGGTATCATTGTAGATACCATATTGTTTTTGTTGAACCTATTTTCCACTTACTGTGCTGGTTTACTAATGTTAAATGACTTGTCCTTTTATTTATGTTTTATATTTTTAATAAATATTTAAATACATGACCCCACTGATGCCTCAATTTTTAGTAATTTTATTTTCATTTGTTTTATTATTGAAACTCACCAATAGTTTCTGCATTTTCCACCCCAGGCTTATACTCATGTCAATCAGTTTTTCTGGTTTCCCAGGTAATAATCAGGTACCTCGGCTTATACTTGGCTAGGCTTATATTCTAGTATATGCGGTAATTGAGGGCCTCTGCAATGTAGATTAACCCAGTTGTGTATTCTGGTATAATGGTTATATATTGGGCTGCTAACTGCCAGGTCAGTAATTCGAAACTACCAGCTGCTCTGTGGAAGAAAGATGAGACTTTCTACTCCAAGTGTCTGAAACCCACTTGGGCAGTTTTACGGAGTCTTATAGGTATACTGAGTCTGAAAGAACTTGACAGGAGTGAGTTTGGATTGATATTAAGATGATCAGAGGAATCCCTCAGTAGTAAGCATTCACTGACTAGCCAAAAGTATGACCGTTGACCCCACCCAGAGGCATCTTGAAAGACTGGCCTGACAGTGATCTGCTTCTGAAATTTCCTATCCCTGAAAATGCTTCGAAGCACTTCTACTACCCACATATGAGGTTGCCATAAGTTGAAATCCATGTGAGAACAAGTTGATCAACGTCAATGTAGATTTTTCTGTTTGAACACATAAAATTGAAGTTTAACATGGGTAACACAAACATAATAAAACACTATGTGGAAGTCTTGAGTACAAATTATGAAAGTCACAGCATTCAGCTGCCACGGGAATGACAGGCTGGGTTAAAATCTGGAATACTACCCCCTTTGATAAAGGAAATGTTTCTACACTGTTTGGTGATTATTTCAGGATTCAGCCAAATTACTTTAGGACTTGAGTGGGACTTGGGATAATGTACCTTGAGATCCTTTCAGTCTTACAATTTCGTGAAATAACTGCCATGAGTCTTTACTTAGGGGACTTCATGGAAACATTCTATCATCTTTAAATTACATTTTCCCATGAACCCTTAGTCCCATCATGCTCATCAGTATATTGTCAAAACGTTGCAGCTGTATTGTCCAAATGTGGCTAGAGAACCCAAAAGTTTCCTCAAAGCTAGCACCTCTGCTCCACTTCTAGGAGGGCGAGTGAGTAATTACATTTCAGTGGCAGGGTACATGGGGATGGTGCAACATGATTTGGGTTCTGGTTACTGTTGCTTCTTCATCTCTTTCAACAATGAGTTTGGAACTGTGAATTCAACCATAATTTGATGTTGTTCTTATTAACAGTTTTATTGGCATATAACTAACACATACCATTCAATAGTTTCAACATATTTTAAAAATCCAATCATCACTATAATCTATTTTATAACATTTTCTTCTTCCTTGTGCTCACCATTATTAGCTTCCCATTTCCCATCCACACCCCTTTCCAGAACCTCAAGAAGCTATTTATCCAGTAACTATCTTATTAGATTTACCTATCTGAGATTTCATACCGAGAAAAACACACTATAACAAATAAGGGGGTTATATATATATGGATCTTGAGTAGCTCTGGTGGCAATGGTTATGCATTAGGCTGTGATCTGCAAGGCCTTCACTCTAGCCACTAACCTCTCTGAGAGCATTCTACTCACATAAAGTTACAATAGAAAGATGGGGCTTTCTACTCCCATAAAGAGTGTCTTGAAAATTCACAAGGACAGTTCTACACTGTCCTATATAGTCGCCTTGAGTTGGCATTGGCTCTATGGCAGTGAATTTGGTTTGGTTTATATGGATCTTCAGCACTAATGAGACATACTGTCTCTTTTGGGGGGCTGGGAGACTATATTAGATTTTATAACCTGAGAAGAGATATTTTCTCTATCTTGGTGTTTATCCTAACACTAGTGGCCTCATATAATCTCTGTCCTTTTATAATTGACTAACTTCATACAGCATAATGATTTCCAGGTCCATCCATATGATGATATGTTCCATGTTTTCACCACTATTTTGTGTGTAAATACCAAAGTTTAATTATCCATTCTTCCACTGATGGGCATTTGGGCTCTTTCCAGCTTCTTACAATTGTGAACTATGCTGCAATGAACATGGAAGCCCGTTAATGTTGCATCTCTTAATTCTTTGGTGGTATATGTCCTGAAAATATTGCTAGAGCATATGAGATTTCTATTTCTAATTGTTTTAGGTAGCACAATATCAATTTCAACAAGAGTTGTACAGGTTTACAAGCCCACTAGGTATAATAGTTCTAATTTCTCTACACTATTCCCAGTATTTATGGTTTTCAATTTTTTAATTTGGGTTATTGTTGTCAGTATAAGGTTACATCTCATCATTGTTTTGGTTTGTATCGCCTGGATGACTAGTGATCATAAGCATTAATCTTATGTGTGTATTGACCATTTGAATAACATATTTGGTTAACTCTATTCATGTCCTTTCCCCATTTTTAGTTTGTTTTTTGCTTACTGAGTTGTTGTAGAATTCCATAATATTTTAGTGATTAATCTCTTGTCCACTGTGCCATTGCTAACGATGTTTTCCCACTCTATGAACTCTCTTTTTACTCTTTTTGAAGTCTTTTGATGTGCGTGTCTTATTTTTAGTAGGTTCCCACCATCTATTTTGCCTTCTACTGTGTATCATTCTATTATCTTACTGTTTACTATCCGGGATTCCTTTTGGTGAAAGATTTCTAGTTTTTTAAAAAATCTTCTGTTCTCATGAATATTTACCAGATCTATTGAAATGAAGTAAGCACCATTCTTCTGAATTCCATTTCTTCTAATTCTAGAGTTTCTTTTTCAGAATACTCTATTAGTTTGAATGCTTTTATGTTGTTTCTGTTTGTTTTCTTGATGTTAGGGGGTGTAATGTTGTTGATTACTATTTCTGTGCTATAGAGGTGCAGTTCTTCGTGGTCTGTGGTTCTGGGCCACATACGGCTAGTTACCTTTGTATAATGATGTGTAGGCAGTCTAGTCGGAACCAGAAAAACATGGGGGAAATAGAGAAAAAGGGAGAGTTATGGGTAAAGTAGGGGGTGGGCAGGAGAAAAGAACAACAAAACTGCCTGTCCCCACATTGATTCCAACTCATAGTGACCACAGAGATCTAGGTTGTGGTAGAACTGTTCTCATGGGTTTTTAAGACTGTAACTCTTAACGGCAGTAAAATCCCTCATTATTCTCACAAGGAGCAGTTGGTGGTTTCAAACTGCTTACCTCATGATTAGCAGTCCAATATATAACCACTACACAATCAGGTGGAAAAAGAGAGAGAATAAAATAAAATTAACAACCATAATAATGAGGGGCTCTCTACTAAAAGCAAAATATTTGCAAAAATAATGGGAAATAGATTTTAAGAGGCTCGTACGAACTAATAATATATTTCATGAGAAAATGGAGAGAGCAGAAAGAGAAAGTGAGTGGTGCAAGAGAATAATAAGACTGGAGGAAGAAGATTTATGTGTATATAAATTTACAAGAAGAAACAAAATTAAAGAAGAAAAATAGCAAAGGAAGGAAATATAGAAGGAGGAGGAGAAGAAACAGATAAGGAGCAAACAAGAATGAATAAAGTGTGAACGTGCGCAGAAGATAGAAAAAACAAAAGATGGTGTACTTGGATGTAGATGCTGGGTTGCTGTTACTATGGCAGGATGTGCTGATCTGTTCTCAGCAGAAAAGAAACCAACCAAAGAAACCTAGTTTTAAGAATAACCCTAGTTTGAGCATGTTTGCCTGGATCAACAGAGCCTGCGTCATTTTTGCCTGGGAGACATGCATAGCACAGGGGGGTGGGTTCAAACAGCCAGAGGAAGTAGGAGAGAACCAGTAAAGAAAAAAAATATGAAAATAAATCAGAAACACAAAAACTAAAGGGAAAGTTGAAGTTAAAACAATAAAACTGCCATTGGTGGAGCTTCTTGCTCCCTTTTCAGAGCTATTGTGTGCATGCATCTGCAGCCTGGGGGCCTACAGGGGAAGGGGCGCCAGAGTAGTGGTGCCAGAGAAGAAAGCAAGAAAGAAGAAAGAAAAAATGATGGAAATCATTTCTTGGGTGGGGAGGATGTCTATACCAAGCTGCTCTCATGGCATGCTACCCACACAAAGACCCCATAGGCCAGCAAGGTAAGACATTTGGCTGGCTGGTTTGGTTAGTTTGTGCAGGGGAGGGGAAATCACAGAGGTGGCCTGGTCAATTGGGATGGAGAGTCAGTCACTGTCAGCAGGCATTGCTGATCTCCAAATTTTAGAAACTTTTAAGCTGTTTCCCTGGCTTCCAGTGAGCACAGATCTTGTTGGGCTTTTTTGGTAGTTGCTGAGGAGATTTTTCCATGATAGGAGCCATATTCCTTGAAATTCTTAAGACTATCTACAATTTGATAGTTTGCTAGCAATGTCAGGAAAGATGCTGGAGCTTCTGTCTGTTTGTTCTGTATGACAATGGTAGGTGTACCATGCATTCTCTTCATAGAACATTATTTAAATGGTCTTTTACAAAGCCTACTACATTTATGGCACAACTGGTTAAGTGCGCAGCTACCAACTAAAAGGTTTGTGGTTCAAACCCACCCAGCAACTCTGTGAGAGAAATACCTGATGGTCTGTTCCCATAAAGATTACAGCATAGAAAATCCTATGTGGTCATTATACTCTGTTACCGAGGGTTACTATGAGTCAGGGTTGACTCCAGAGCACCTGGAAACGACACTACATATTGTAGGGGAAGCACACTAACTTGCAGGGTTCCTTCCTTTGTTACTCCTTCTTTGACCATCAGGACACACACATACACAGCTTGACTCAGTGCTGCACAGCAGATAAAATGAAAAACCCTATTTAAGGGTTCCTGACTAAAGTTTATACCAGACAGTCTTCTCTTGAAGCTAGATGAATATTACCAAGTAATATACTACAAACGCAGAGGTTCCAGATTGCTCAGCAAGCACTGGTTGTCCCCCCTTCTTTTCCATCAGTTTAAGCCAGAGAATCACAGGGAGATAAAAAGGGAAAAAGCTAAGATTATTTGCTCAGTGCTCCACTAGCTCATTACTGTTGGAGAAGAACGGTGTCTCTACAGAAATTAGAAACGGACTAGGAAGTTCTCTGGGCCTGTGGGCAGGCACAACTCCAAAGTGAAAGCAATCCTTGAAGCTGCTATAACTGAGTGGGTTGCTGAGAACTTTCATCTGCTAAATTGGATGGTGGCATAGGCAGAACCTAGACCGTTTCTCAAGGGAATCATTACAAGCAGTGTACATAGTAAAGAGTGAGCCCATCCAGGAATCTGTGTAGTCTCCTCAGTCCCTCTCTATCACAGCAATTTTAAAAGATGTAAAACAACTACTAACTATAGATTGTACTTTATTCCTTTGTAAAAAATCATTTTATTGGGGGTTCATACAACTCTTATCACAATCCATACATATATCAATTGTGTATAGCACATATGTACATTCATTGTCCTCATAATTCTTAAAACGTTTGCTCTCCCTTAGCATCAGCTCCTCATTTCCCCCTCCCTCCCTTCCTCCTCCTCCCTCCCTCATGAATCCTTGCTAATTTATAAATTATTATTTTGTCATATCTTTATTCTTATGGAGGAGGGTAAACTGTAAGGGAGATTCACTTGCCCTACTCTGCCTTCATTCCCTCTTTGCTCTGTCCTCCTTTGACACTTTCCACTTAGCTATGTACTTGATAGTCGACCTGACTATCAGCTGAGGCACCTAATTTTATCACAAAAACTGCATTAAAAATGTGCTGAAAAACTCGGCTTGTACACGAGTATATATGCTATGTCTTTGGCCACCATTCTTTTTCCTTCCTCTACACTGCGTGTAAAACTGTCAGTATATAGCCGCAATATATCTATACTTGCCTGTGAAAATAGGAGCAGAAAGCTGGGGCTACAATAATTTCCTGGCTTTATCTTCATTTAGACAAAGATTCAGTACTTGCCTTTCAGGCATGTTGTGAAAGGAATGAAAAAGCTAAATTAATGGCCCCTTTTATGGTCACTGCAATCCTTATTAATAAAACCACCATGCAAATTTTATTATCTCCATTGTAGAGAAAGTGAGTGGGTGACGACTACAGACTCAAAGAGGCCATACAATGTAGGTCTATCTCATTTCCAAACATGCACCCAAAGGAAAAGTGGTATGATGTAAAAGAGGACAATTACATCATACCACTTTTCCTTTGAGTGCATTCCATCATACTCTCCTCTGGTAAGACCAGCTACCAGAAGTCGAGCTCACTGTCTCTGAGCAACCATGACAATGCTTTATGTTTCTCTTATCAGAGAAATTATCATAGAAATTCTCTTATCAGAGAAATTATCATTACATATATATATTGTTGCCTGACAGCCTCCCTCATTATTCTATGGACTCCTTTGAGGCCACCAACCAGCGCTTAGATATCTTTTTGCTTACTGTCCAGTACATATCAGGAGGTTCTTAATACATGTTTTTCAAATAAATGAATAATCACCAGAGAATTTCAAAAGAAAAAAGGAAATGTTACAGAAATGAAGTTTCAATGTAAACCCCATCAAAAACCCACTGGACTCTAGCTGATTTCAATTCATACTGACTCTATATAAAGTTTCTGAAACTGTAACTCCTTACAAGAACAGACAGCCTCATTTTCCAGAACAGCTGTTGGGTTTGAACCACCGACCTTGCAGTTTCACTCCAACACTCAACTCAAACTGCTACCCAGACTCCTTTACATTGTTGTTTTTGGTTTTGAGTCAGTTTCAACTCATAGTGACTGAGGTAGATAGTTTATTTTGCCAACCTGGTCGATAAATACATGTGGGATTAATTGAAGGACGGAGGGATAAATGGCTCAGTGAGCCTCGCCTTTCAAGTTCTCGGGTCTCTTGCTTTGTGATGGTCAGATCAAGGTGCAGCTGCCTTCACCAGTTCCCTGCTTCAGCTGGCAAAGCTCACTTCCTGCAAGACATTCCTGAGGAGAAGCCACATGGACCTACCCAGTACAGCCCTGGGTGCTGGAGAAGACGTGTGGAGATGCCTGCCAGCGCTGAGATGCTTACACATTCACTGACTCGGCTTTCCTCCTGCAGTCGCCATCATTGCATGTGTTTTGTGAGATAGAGGAGAACTCTGTGGATTGGTGTTAGACATAAGGGCTAAAGTTGGACTTGTGGGCTTGGGCAGCACTGGTTTGGGATGTTTTCTTGATGTGCACTTACCCTTTATATAAAACTCTCTCTTATACATATGAGTTTCTGTGGATTTGTTTCTCTAATGAATCCAGACTAAGACTGTGACCCTTATGTACAACAGAATGATTTTATTGTGGGCTCTTACAGATATTATAACAATCCATAAATCAATTATATCAAGCAAACTTATACATATGTTGCCATCATTTTCAAAACAGTATCTTTCTACTTGAACCCTTATTATCAGCTGTGTATCAGCTCCTCTTTTTTCCCTCCCACCCTATGAACCCTTGATAAAATTATATATATATATATTTTTCATATCTTACACCGTCCACTGTATCCTTTCACCCACGTTTCTGTTACTTGTCCCCCTGGGATGAGAGGAGTTATACATCCATCATTGCTTTGATTCCCCCTTTCTCCCCCCACCCCCTTCCCCGTGCCCCTTCCCTCGTGGTATTGCTATTCCCATTACTGCTTCTGAGGGGGTTAGCTCTCCTGGCTTCCATGTGTCAAATGCTCTGATCTGTACTGATGTACATACTTCACTGTAGCAGGATTTGTGAGGTAAAACCGGGGTTATGATAGTGGGAGGAAGGACATATTAAAGAAGCAACAAGAGGTTGTGTGTTTCGTCAGTGCTGTAATGGACCCTGGCAAAATCGTCCCTTCTGTGTGACTTCTCTGGGAGGGGATGTCCAATTGTCTGCAGATGGTATTTGGGTCTCTACTCTGCCCACTCTCCTTCACATCAATATAACTGTTTGTTTGATCGTCTGGTACATATGCCATTGACACCTTATGATCACACAGGCTGGTGTGCTTCTTCCATGTGGGCTTTGTTGCTTTCCTTCCAGATGACTGCTTGTTTAACTTCAAGACTTTAAGACCCCAGACACTTTCTTTCTTTCTTTCTATTTTTAAGCAATTTTATTGGGGACTCTTACCGCTCTTATAACATTCCACTTACATCAATTGTATCAAGCATATTTGTACATAGGTTACATCATCATTTTCTAAACCTCTACTTTCTATTTGAGCTCTTGGCATCAGCTCCCTTTTTTCCCTCCCTCCTCTCCCAACCTGTGACCCCTTGATAAATGATAAATTATTATTATTTTCATATCTTACACCCCCCTGCTGTCTCCCTTCACCCATGTTTCTGTTGTTCATCCCCCCCCGGGGGGGGAAGGTTATGCATTCATCATTACAGTCTGTTCTTCCTTCCTCCCCCGAGCTCTTCTCTGTACCAGTGTACAGGCTCCAATCTAGCCAGAACTGAAAGGTAGGACTGGGGTCATGATAGTGGAAGGTGAGGATGCCTGAAAGAACCAGAGGAAGGTTTGGGTGCTTCATCAGTGCTATACTATGCCCTGGTTGACTCATCTCTTCCGTGTGATCTGTCTGTGAGGGGATGTCCTCTTGTCTAGAGATGGGTTTTGGATCTCTGCTCTGGTCCCCCTCGTTCTCAGTAATATGTTTTTGGTTTGATTTGGGTCTTCTTATGCCTGTTACCTGATTCCATTGAGACATCATGATCGCACAGGCTGGTGTGCTTCTTCCATGAGGGCTTGTTGCTTCTTTACTAGATGGCCACTTATTTAACTTCAAGCCTTTAGGACACCAGATTCTACATCTTTTGATACCTGGGCACCATCAGCTTTCTTCATCACAGTTACTTATGCACGTATATTGTCTTCAGTGATCCTGTCGTGAGGGTGAGCATAAAAAATTGCCAGGTTGTTAGAACAAAGTGTTCTTGCATTGTGGGAGGACTTGACCAGAGGGCCACAGTCTGTCCATTTCCTCAATGTATTGCCATATAAATATATGTAAATAGGCCAGTACCTCTATTTTTATAAATAATATATTTACATAAGTACACACTTATATTTATGCCTCTATCCATAGCTTTGCTTCCTAGATCTTTACTGTTTCCTTTTATCTTCTTCCTGTCCCACCATCACACTAGCCCTTCTTGTGCCTTTTAAAAATTCCTCTCAGTGAGATTGCTGTTGCTCCAACAGCACCAGGATTTCTCCATCCTCCTCGTGGTTGCATTTAATTCCCTAATTGTTCCCTTGTCTATGGTGTTGCTTGCTCCCAGCTCCTTTCCACCACCTCCTCCTCCCCCCAAGTCTCTTTGGAACAATCTGTCCCATTGCTTTCTCCTCAGGCTTGCTTCCTATTCCTATCTTATATAGATAGGCCAAACAACAACACTGGAGACAAAAGAAAAAGAAAAAAAACCGGATTGAATAAAAAGAGAAAAAAAACTAGCAATAAAACAAACTAAAATGAAAAAGCATACATAATTACAAGTCTGTTGCTTACTTTTAAAACTATCTTCTCACCAGTCTTAGGAGGTTCCGGAAACTGCCCCCTCCTAGCCTTAAGTCTATTTTGGGGGCTCCTCAGGAATTTTGTGGCGTGGCATTGCTTCCATTGCTGATATGTTATGTTTTCTTCATGGTTTGCCCTACTGGGGGAGGGGGATGTCAGACCAGACTCACTCTCCACCATGTCCCCAGAATTCTCCTATGTTATGGTATACTCCAGCAAGGGGACCTCATGTCTCAAGCTGTTATTGGCCCTACAATCCTCTCTGTGCCAGAATGGGGCCTAGTCCCTTGCTCTCTCTTTTTCCTTCCTGGATTGCTTCTGTATGAGTGTGGCAGCCCGGCCCCTCTCGCCAACCTGTAGGTTTATTGTTGTTCCCTGTAGCATATACTTCTCAGTATGGAGAAACACTGTATCTTTTGATAGCCAGGCACCATCAGCTTTCATGACTACATTTGCTTATGCACCCATTTTGTCTTCAGTGATCATTTCGGTGAGGTGAGCATTATGGAGCGCCAGGTTATTAGAAGAGGGTTCTTGTATTGAGGGAAGACTTAAGTGGAGGTCCAAAGTCTGTCTGCATAATTCAGCATATAAATATATGTGCATAGCTCAATACCCCATCCCCATATGCCCCATATATTTACATATGTACCTACCTATATTTATACTTCTATATATAGTTTTTCCCTCCTAGTCATTTCCTCTGTTTCCTTTTACTTCCCCCTTGCCACACTACAATTTTCACCCTTCTTTCTGTTCTCTGTACTTCCTCTTGGCTACATTACAATTGATCAAATCCCACCAGGCATTCTACAACTTCCGTCAATTTTAGATCCCTTGTTGTTCCCTTGTCCCTGAGTTTGTTGGCTACCTGCTCCCTTTCCTCATCTCCCTCTCTCTAATAACCCCCGGAAACATTGGTCCCATTGCTTTCTTCTCAGGATTTTTTATCCTGCAAATCTTATCTAGATAGACATATAAAATATTAAAGAAAAAGGAAATAAAGGGCTATAAATAGTTCCAGATCTATCTGCTGACTTTTATGAATGTCTTCCAAGCAGGTCTGTTGAGGTGCCAAGCTCTGCCATCTGAGTCAGAAGTCTATTTTCTGGATTCCTTGGGGGCTTTGTTCCCCTTGCTGCTCTGTTGTGCTCCCATTGTGATTCCCCCCATGTGGAGGTAGTCAGACCAAACTCACTTGCTGTACTGTGTCTGCAGTGCTGTCCCCCATGGTGCTGTGGGCCAGTGAGGGGATGTTGTGTATCGTGCTTGGGCCAGCCTGTGGTACTCTCTGTGTGTTGGCTGCTAGAAACAGGATTGTCATCATTGAGGTTTAGTGGACCAGGATGAGATCCTCTCTCTTTCTCTCCCTTCCTCCCTCCCTCCCTCCCTCCATCCCTTATAGTTTGCTCCTGTGTGGTCAGGACAGACCAGCCACTCTCCCCAGCTATGTCTTCAGTGCTGTCCTCTGTAGTACATTCTTCTAGGGAGGGAGTTCCTGTAACTTGGCTTGGCCTCTCAGTGCTCTATGTTAAGGTGCTGTCCCATGCCAGTATGTTGCCCTCAAGGCTCTGCACACTGGAATGAGGTCTGGTTTCTCTCTCCCTTTCCTGTAGTGACATAAACAATACCCTCCCCATGGGTGGATTGGTGTCCTATTCCCCAGTACCGTCGTCTTTTTTTGCCACCCCTCCTTTTTAGTTGGACGCCATATGAATCCCTGGGTTTGGGTTTGACCCCTATCAGGGTGCCTGAACCTCAACCTAAAAATTTGCTTTAAGTAACACCCTCTATGCCCTTTGAGATATCTGTGCTTACCTTGGTGGACTCATCTCCAATTCCCACTTTGATCAAAGAGAAAAAAAATCATGAATTTGGAGTTCACACATAATCATAAATCCTAACTTAAGAAAATTAATTCTTATGATATAGCACTGCTCGACATTTGCCCTAATGAATTGACCACTGAAGATATGGGTGCTATAGCAAAGTGTGGTGAATAAAACAAATGGTACCTGGCTATTAGAAGGAATAGTGTGTAGATTTGTTTTAAAACAAGCAACTATCTAAGAGAGCTGTCAGCCATACCCACACAGAAGAAGTACACCAGCCTGTGTGATCCAAGTATTGGAATAAATAAAATCCAGTATTACAAGAGGGAATTTTACTAGAGTTTAAATTCTGAGCACCTGGTTGACAGAAGGCTATAGATGTCAGTGAAAGACCAATATCCATTTGAAGAATCCCCATGTGGAATAAGTCTCCATTAAATTTCTCCTCAGGAATTGTGCATTGGAGAATCAATTACTATAGATATTGTTAGCTTAAATTTTAACATCTTACTTGTTTCCCCCTATTAGAATAATTTTAAACTTTTTCTGGTTTTTATTATTTTCTGCTTTTTTGGGGGTGGGGATGGAAGTTTACCTTTGCTTTATTTTGTTATTGCTGATGGGTTTTTTAATTTACTCTTTTGATATGATATTCTTTATATGGAAACCAGGATAGACAAATCTATAGGGACAATAAATAGATGAAGGGATTCTCAAGGGAGATTCGGTGTAGGTATGGGGAGCTAGTAACAATGGCTACAAGAATTAAGAAAATGATCTGAAATTTATTTTAGTCGTGCTTGCATAACTCTTTTTTTAAACATTTTTAGGGGGTCATACAACTCTTATCACAATCCATACATATGCATACATCAATTGTATAAAGCACATCCGTACATTCGTTGCCCTAATCAATTTCAAAGCATTTGCTCTCCACTTAAGCCCTTTGCATCAGGTCCTCTTTTTCCCCACTTCCCTCCCCGCTTCCCCCTCCCTCTTGCATAACTCTTTTAAATATATTTAAACCCTTGAATTATATCATCCATGAGATATTCTCACAAAATATTTTATAATTCAATGAAAATGGTGGTAATCAATCACTGCTTTTATGCAGGAGCAAGAAGGAGACATTCTTTAGTTTCTCCTTTGATCAATTTAGCTTTATTGTTTCAAAAAGTTATTGTTGAGCTGGGTCAGCCTTATGTGGAGGTGTGTCTAGATGGTGTGATTCGAGGGGTACCCGGAAAGGTCTTTGTGATCAAAAGTCTCTCCCTACCTTAACTCTGTTAATATTTCAAATTCGAAATTTGCAGTCATTCTTAAGTTTCGATTTTGTGAAATAACAGACTAAACAATTTGTGCTGGAGTTAACTCTAACTCATGACAACCCCATGATTTTTCAGATTATGACTTCACTCCATAGGGTTTTCATGGCTGTGAGCTTTCAGTAGTAGCTTTCAAGGCAACTGTGGGTGGGCTCATACCTCAAACTCGCATTTTGTAGCCCAGCACTTAATCACTTGTGCTACTTAGCTAAAATACATTCCTGACGTGTAGGAAAGTAGATACATGAGGTAAATACGGACACTTGGCATCTTATAGTTTCCCAAAAAGTTTTCACCAAGTAATTTGAAGGCAAGACCCAGAGCGTTGGGCCCTGGTGAGCAGGGTCCAGTTGGATTGAAGATAAGGGAATGGAAGAACCTATGTCAGATTCTCTCGTCGAGACATCTGTCTGCACTCTGAGTATCCTCAGAAGGAGTGGGTCACAGGTGAGAAATGGAAACCAAAAGAGAAAATGAGAGTTTCTCTGATGTTGTGTCCTGAAAAAAATTTCCCCAGGATCAGCCTGAGGAATGACTACGTGTTCTGTAGAGGAGAATGATTAAGTCCCCAGAGGAATGACTACGTGTTCTGTAGATGAGAATGATTAAGTCCCCACAGTGCATTTGAACAGTTTAGTCAGCGTGTCTTGTCTGGATACTTAACACAGTGGAGAATGTGCAGGAAACCTAAACAGAACTAGAGCCTGTGCCTTTCTTCCTTTGCCAATAATAATGGACTCCTAATAAAGGTGTTCATGTTAATTGCGGCCTCACGTTTTTCTATGAATGGTATTTCTTCAGAGTAACCCTAAGATGTGAATCAAGCTCTGTGATAAAAATTTATGCTTAAAATCTCTATGCATCTTCCTAATGTGTCATCTGACATTTGCTATTACTCAGCTGTGGACTGGCTTTGAATATCTTATGAAATATTTATGACAGCAAGGGATGTGGCAATCATATGAAGAAAGCCTATACAAGATGGTAAGGATTAGTGACAATTACTGCCAGGACACTATCAGTAATCAGCCTTCAGTTTCCATTTGCTCATTTCTAAGTGTGCTTGATTTGTGGATAGTGGCTATATCTTCCAGCCCCATGCAGCACTCTGTTTAAAACCCTTTATAACTATTCATAAAATGGCAAGTGAAAATACAACCTGGATGTTAGTAAAGCTTTTATTAAAAGGAACCCTTCTTAACTTGAGAAACCTGTATACCATTTTCCCCAAGAAATAATTTGGCATTTTTCTTCTGTGATTGACAGCAGGCATCAAAACCTGGAAGAAATGTATCTTAGACTAGAATTTGTCGAATGGGCTTGGAGAGGAAGGGAAATGAATGCAATATGGATTAAAATGAGGATTCCCAAGCCAGAATGTTGGCATTCTGTCTTGGAAGCACTGCATATCATGTCTGCTCCAAACCACCCACAGGTCATTCCCTACATGCAACCTCCCAAATCATCTTGATGTTGATCTAAGAGTATCTAACCAACCTCCCATGCAATGGGCTGACAGTGAGTTGCAGAAGTAGATCACTAGGCCTTTTTCCTATGATGCTCCTGGCTGGATCCAAACAGCCAACCTTTGAGTCAGTGGCCTAGATTTGACTGTTTATGTCAACCACGGATTTTTCTAAAACATGGCTACCTGTGATCTTTTGATTATATTGCAGGTGCTATGTCACCTGACTACAATTTTCACCAAGGACAGAGCAGAAACCTTTGGTACTGCCTAACAGCTTTGGGGCCTCTTTTGCATTCTAGGCTCTTTATGACAACACTTGCCACACTGTGGTATTCTATTCTGTTACCACCAAGTCTGCATGTGTTTGTAATTGATTTTATCTGCAGATAATAGAACAATAAACTCAGCAGCTGAAACAAATAGGGGCTCATTTTTCACGAAGGAACAGTGATTGGGAGGAAGTCATTGATATCATAGTGAAGGACATTCGCTCAAAATTTCAGTGATGCTAAGGACACTATCCTTAAAAGTCTCTTGGTGTTTCCGTCAAGGTCCCATGATGGTTGCTGTCAGGACCCATGTGCTGGTTCTCCAGTGGCAGAAACACTTGCAGGGTCCCCAAGCAAATGCTGGGGATTTAAAGCAACTGGAGAAAACTATTGTGAGGGGGCAATTCAAGATTCCTGGAGTCAAACTCCATTTTTTGAAAATTCTGCAAAGGTTCTGGCTTACTACTAAAAGTACTACTGAAATTTGAAACTTGTGTAAATACATTGTTTTCCCTTCCATGGGTACATTAAATAGTGGAGTCTATATAAGCTCCCATGCTGCCCTGGAGAGGCATTAGAAGACTGGAGGAAGCAAGGGTATTTACTTGCTGAATTTTGAGTGATAAAAATCACATATTTTGGCAGACAATTGGCCAAAGGCCTCTTTCAAGTCTCAAGAGCAACTCTCATTGATGCGGAAAGAGTGTACCTTACCAAATACATTGGTAAGGTAAGAAAGCTAAATTTCACAAATGTCTCCTATGTACAATTAGAGGGGAGAGCTTGTCTGATGTACTTTAGTACATCTGTGGCGGCATTAACTAAAAGACAGTTAAGACAAACTCTGAGAGCAGAAAGCAGAAGGTGGATATAGGATGGGGTCACGTCAATTAAAGCATATGGACCCACTCAGGAAATGCCTTGTTGCCAGTGGGTTGAAGAATTACATAATTGAATGTGTAAGGGATGATTTCTTGTTTCAGAAATTAGAAGCCACAAAAACAAGGAGCTTGGTTAATCAGATGTGTTTATATAACCTACCTTTTAGGGGAGAAGATAAGTTGTGATAAAGTGAATTGAAATGAAGCACTCATTTCTTTTTGTCCAAACCCACATGGAAGAACTAACCCAGTCTGTCTGACCACAAGGTGCAGAAGGGACCAGTTATCAGACAGCAAAGACCTAAAAATCATATTAATGGGTGCCTACCTCCCTGATACAATCAATGAAGACCAACATGTGCATAAGCAAATGTGGTGAAGAAAGCGGATGGTGCCTGGCTATCAAAAGATATAGCGTCTGGAGTGTTAAAGGCTCGAAGACAAACAAGTGGCCATCTAGCTCAGAAGCAACAAAGCCCACATGGAAGAAACACACCAGCCTGTGTGACCATGAGCTGTCGAAGGTATCAAGCATCAAGGAACAAAAAATCATATCATTGAAAATGTGGGTGAGTGCAGAGTGGAGACTCAAAGCCCAATGATAGTCAACCTGACACCCCTTACTGAAGGGTTGTGGGGAGGAGATGAACCAGGCAGGGTTCAGGGTAGCAATGATGAAACATATAACTTTCCTCTCGTTCTTAAATACTTCCTCCCTCCCCCCCACTATCATGATCCCAATACTACCTTACAAATCTAGCTAAACCAGAGGATGTACATAGGCACAGATAGCAACTGGAAACACAGGGAATCCAGGACAGATGACTCCTCCAGGACCAGTGGTGAGAGTGGAGATGCCTGGAGGGTTGAGAGAATGTGGGATAGGAAGGGGGAACTGAGAGGGACAGCAGAGAAGAAAGGGGGAGATGTCTGAGAGTGTAATATATGACCACATAATAATAATTTACGAATGATGAAGGGTTCATGAGGTAGGGGGAGTGGGGACGGCGGGTGAAAAAGAGTAGCAGATATTAAGGGCTCAAGTAGAAGGCAAATGTTTTGAGAATGATGATGGCAACAAATGTACATATGTACTTGACACAATGGATGTATAAATGGATTTTGATAAGAATTGAATGAGCCTCCATTAAAATGATTAAAAAATAGATAAATAAATGAAAAGAGTATGTGTTGAGGATATTACTAGTTGCTAATATACAAACATGAAAGACAGTGCCAACCTTCAGATAGTGCCCAGTGTGGTGAACACAGGTAACCTCCCTCCTCTTTCATTTCTTGCTTCAGCTTCAACAAATGTATCTCTAGCATTTATATGCTTCTTGCCATTGATATAAGTTTTACAGCGCAGGGCCTAGCTTGGTATTCTAGTCATTCTTAGATAAAAGGCACTTATTTTCTCAATAATGCTATCCTAGCTGAAACTTTTGCACATGGATACACCTTTTAACCTTTTATTTTTTGAAGCAATAGACACTTATTTACAGCAGACAAAGCTTTGATTAATTTTGTCTACAAGAGAACATGCTGTTCTCTAGTTTAAAAAAGTAATTGTAAAAACACGTCATCTAATTATTCATCCATTTCCTACAGAATGACATCCAAACTCTCTAGCCTTCCTTTTCTAGCTACACTTGCAAGTACCATATCCTCCAAACAAATTGAGCCATTGCAAAGCCCGTGACAACATGCCCTGTAATAGAGAGCACTTGAACCTAATTTGATTGGTGACTTGTCCCCATCTTCTGTTTCGACCCAGTTGCAAATGTGAGGAGTCTAGTTAGATAATAAGCAAGACTTTTCGGGAAACCAAATTGAGAAATAAGCAAGCAATCCCCCTTTTCAACGCAGATTGATTTAAGCCAGGTCCCAAATCCAAATTCTCCTAATCCACTATCCTGTCCTGGAAGATCCTAGCCCCCGTCAGCTACTGCTGTATTATGCAACCAGAATCCTGGTAGATTAGCTTTATAGTCTAGTCCTGGTCCTTCCATCAACATCTCAAAACTATAACCTGTATTTTACGCAATTAAGTTTGGAGGATGCCACTGATTATATATGACCAATTTATTTCAGTTGTCTTTCCATGAACAAATATACTCAGAATTTTCTCACACCATTGGCTTTGTTCATATTATCTCCTGATTATAATGTCCATTTCTTGTCATCTCTTTTTTAACAATTCTGGGTCACACAGAGGCCTTTTTTCCCTCTGTAATATGCATGACAGTAAAATTTTGGCTTTGTGGTGCACACAGTCTCTGTTGTAACTACTCAATTCTGTGATTACACCATGAAAGCAGCCTCACAATACATTAAAAAATGAGCAGAACTTGTTCCATTCAAACTTTACCCCTTCTTTAAATCTGTGGTTGGAATGAACTTTTTCTTCCTCCGGTATGCAAGTACTTTGCTTAGTTCTTTCTAACAATGCCACTGCCTTACAGTTTATGTTTACTATAGCCTCTCAGAATTGAAAATTCCTTAGTGCATTTTAGGTGAAAAATAAGCTACTGTTGAATCCAGTCACACAAAGGAATTTAAAATCTCACTGACACTGAGTTTATTCTGACTCACAGAGATCCTACAGGACAGAGTTGAACTTCCACTGTAAGTTTCCAAGACTATAAATCTATATAGGAATAGAATGTCTCCATTTCTCCTGTGGAGCAGCTGGCGAGTTTGAACTGCTTACATTGCAGTTGGCTCCCTAACGCATAACCCACTTTGCTATGAGGACTACTATAATTTAAATAGAAAACATTTTTTTAAATTTCATAAACCTGAGTGCTCATTCTGGAAACAACAGCATCCTATGTTGTCCAATGTCGTTTCTTCCCCTATTTGTTAATTTTTGAATTCCGGATTCTGGGAATTAAGACTATACAAATAGACTATTTTTTCAGTCTTCCTTAAAGTTGGACGTGACTATGTGATCCCATTCTGGTTAGTGGGATACAGAAACAAGGAACATGTTCAACTTCTGAGAAGTTTCCTTAAAAGGAAAAAGACGTATCCATCTTCTCTCATCGAGCTCGACAGTCATCTTTGATCATGTGGTAGATAACACACACACACAACAGCAGGAAAAAAAAGTTAGAAGGTGCCCATGTCTTCAAAGATTGTGGAGCTGACATTACAAACCTGGACTTCTGCTTTGAAATGTCTTTATAAAAGAGCAAAATACATTCTATTCCCCTAGAACCACTTGTGTTCGGGCAGTTCATAGCCAAACCACGTTCTCACTGGCATGATGAACAGCTCTCCACTTAATGAAATCAATGCTGCGGTCTGATTTTTGAGCCACTTCCCAGGGTCATAGGGGTTTTGTGGGCTGGTCTCACTACAATTCCTTACAATGACAGGGCAGCAAGAAAAGCTGTCACTGTGGCACACTTTTCCTCTGCAGCTATCTCCAGCATTGACCTTGCCCTGTTTATGAAAAAGCCCCCCAGTGTTTTCTTTCTAGCTTTACATGAGCACAAAGCTTGGTGTCATTCACAATAGCCTGACTCGACTTGAGTCATCGGTGACAAAATGTTTCTCTGGTTATTAGGCGCTGCTCATCTCTCAAGAAAGTTCTGCGAGTGAAGCGCAGGACCTCAACATGCAATCGGCTCTTTTTCTTCTAGGCTCTGATTTCGTAATTTTTCTTGAACGGAGAAACAAGGTGTTGGGATGATGCACATGTTTAGTACTCCATGACTCAAGTCACTGGCGGCTGCAAGCCACCCAACAGCGCACGAGATAAAGACCTGAAGATCCGCTTCACAAAGATGACAAGTAAGCAAAACAAACCATACTGTCGTGGGCTCGATGGCGACACATAGAAAGCCTAGAGGATAGGGAAGAATTATCCCTATGAGTTTCCAAGACCATAACTTTTTTTTATGGGAGTAGAAACCCCGCCTTTCTCCCACTAAGCTGCTGGTGGTTTCAAAGCACTGACCTTTTAGTTAGCAACCCAACGCGTGACCAGGGCCTACCGGGTCTCTAAGGGTTTCACCCAACCTCGGGGGCGGGGAGGAGAATGTGAAAACATTCTCTATAGATTAATAAATAAGGACAAAATATCCCATGCGTACTTTGAGTACTGGTACTCTGTCCCAGACAGGGGCTGTGCATTTGAAAAGAGGTTTTGATTCTAAAGGGAGGCGTTATGTATGGAGTTGGGAGAGAAACAGGTATCAGCCATACCTAGAAGCACCATCTTTGGTGTGGTGATAACAAGGGAAGCTGATCACTATAGATTAGTAAATAATCTTCCCTTTAAAAAAAATCATTTTATTAGGGGCACATACTTGCTTGCCTTTTTAAAAAAATCATTTTATTAGGGGCACATACAACTCTTATCACAATCCACACATACATCTATTGTCTAAAGCACATTTGTACATTCATTGCCCTCATCATTCTCAAAACATTTGCTCTCCACTTAAGTCCCTGGCATCAGGTCCTCATTTTTCCCCTCCCTCCCTGCTACCCCTTCCCTCATGAACCCTTGATAATTTATAAATTATTGGTTTGTCATATCTTACACTGTCTGACATCTCCCTTCACCCACTTTTCTGTTGTCCATAACCTAGGGTGGTGGTTATATGTAGAACCTTGCAATCGGTTCCCCCTTTCCACCCCACCCACCCTCCTCCCTCGCGGTATCACCACTCTCACCACTGGTCCTGAAGGGATCATCCACCCTGAATTCTCTGTATTTCCAATTCCTATCTGTACCAGTGTACATCCTCTGGTCTAGACAGATTTGTAAGGTAGAATTGGGATCATGATACTGGGGGGGCGGTGGGGGGGAGGAAGCACTTAGGAATTAGAGGGATGTTTTATGCATCATCGTTGCTACATGGCACCCTGACTGCCTCGTCTCTTCCCACGACCCTTCCAAAAGGGGATGTCCAATTTCCTACATATGGACTTTGGGTCTCCACTCCACACTCCCCCTCATTTACAATGATATAATTTTTTGTTCTTTGATGCCTAGTACTTGATCACTTAGGCACCTCGTGATCACGCAGGCTGGTGTGCTTTTTCCATGTGGGCTTTGTTGCTTCTGAGTTAGATGGTTGCTTGTTTACCTTCAAGCTTTTAAGACCCCAGATGCTATATCTTTTGATAGCTGACCACCATCAGCTTTCTTCACCACATTTGCTTATGCACCCGCTTTGTTTTCAGCGATTGTGTTGGGAAAGCGAGCATCATGGAATGTCAGTTCAATAGAACAAAGTATTCTTGCATTGAGGGAGTACTTGAGTGGAGGCCTAATGTCCATCTGCTACCTTAAGACTAAACCTATACTTATGTGCACATAGATCTATTTCTACATTCTCATATGTAAATATATTTACATATGTACATGCCTTTATTTAGACCTCTGTATATTTCCTTTGCCTCCTAGCTCTTTCCTCTATTTCCTTTCACTTTCCTCTTGTTCCACTATCATATTCAGTCTTCATTTGGGTTTCAGTAATTCCTCTCGGTTACATTACCCTGGGTCATGTCCTACCGGGCTCCTGCACTCTTCTCTCCACCGATTTGGATCACTTGTTGTTCCTTGTCCCTGGGTTTGTTAACACCACTTCCTTTTACCCCAACTTTCACCCATTTCTCTCCTAGAACTGTTGGTCCTGTTGTTTTCTCCTCCAGATTGTTCATCCAGTCTATCTTATTTTTTAAAACATTTTATTAGGGGCTCATACAACTCTTATCACAATCCATACATATACATACATCAATTGTATAAAGAACATCTGTACATTCTTTGCCCTAATCATTTTCTTTTTTTTCTTCTTTTCTTTTTTTACATTTTATTAGGGGTTCATAAAACTATTATCACAATCCATACATATACATACATCAATTGTATAAAGCACATCTGTACATTCTTTGCCCTAATCATTTTCTTTTTTTTCTTCTTTTACATTTTATTAGGGGCTCATACAACTCTTATCACAATCCATACATATACATACATCAATTGTATAAAGCACATCCGCACATTCCCTGCCCCAATCATTCTCAAAGTATTTGCTCTCACTTAAGCCCTTTGCATCAGGTCCTCTTTTTTTTACCCCTCCCTCCCCGCTCCCCCCTCCCTCATGTGCCCTTGGTAATCCATACATTGTTATTTTGCAATATCTTGCCCTATCCGGAGTCTCCCTTCCCCCCTTCTCTGTCGTCCAACTCCCAGGGAGGAGGTCACATGTGGATCCTTGTAATCAGTTCCCCCCTTCCAACCCACTCACCCTCCACTCTCCCAGCATCGCCCCTCACACCCTTGGTCCTGAAGGCATTATTCACCCTGGATTCCCTGTGCCTCCAGTCCCCATATGCACCAGTGTACAACCTCTGCCCTATCCAGCCCTGCAAGGTAGAATTCGGATCATGGTAGTTGGGGGGAGGAAGCATCCAGTATCTGGGGGAAAGCTGTGTTCTTCATCGGTACTACCTCGCACCCTGACTGACCCATCTCCTCTCCTAAACCCCTCTATGAGGGGATCTCCAGTGGCTGACACTTGGGCCTTGGATCTCCACTCTGCACTTCCCCCTTCATTCAATATGGTATATATATATATATATATATGTAAAGAATATATATATATTCTTTTTTTTCTTGTTTTTTTGCATGATCCCTTATACTTGGTCCCTTTGGCACCTCGTGATCGCACTGGCTGGTGTGCTTCTTCCATGTGGGCTTTTTTGCTTCTGAGCTAGATGGCCACTTGTTCACCTTCAAGCTTTTAAGACCCCAGACACTATCTCTTTTGATAGCCGGGCACCATCAGCTTTCTTCACCACATTTGCTTATGCACCCATTTGTCTTCAGCGATCCTATCATGGAGGTGTGCAGCCAATGATATGATTTTTTTGTTCTTCGATGCCTGATAACTGATCCCTTCGGGACCACTTGATCACACAGGCTGGTGTGTTCTTCCATGTGGGCTTTGTTGCTTCTGAGCTAGATGGCTGCTTGTTTATCTTCAAGCCTTTAAGACCCCAGTCACTATCTCTTTTGATAGCCGGGCACCATCAGCTTTCTTCACCACATTTATTTGTTCACCTACTTTGGCTTCAGCAGTTGTGTCGGGAGAGTGAGCATCAGAGAGTGCAAATGTAATCAAAGAAGGTATTCATGCATTGAGGGAGTGTTTGAGTAGAGGCCCAAGGTCCTTCTGCCCCCTTAATACTTAACCTATAAATATAGACACATAGATCTATTTCCCCATCCTCATATATATATTTGCATGTACATGTCTTTGTCTAGACCTCCATAAATGCCCTTTTACTCCTAGCTCTTTCCTCCATCTCCCTTGACTTTCCTTCTGCCCTACGACCATGCTCCGTTCCCCACCTGGGCTACAGCTATACCTCTTCTCTATGCAACCTTACCCATGATCATTTCCCACCAGGCCTGCCACTCCCCCCTCACTACCATTTTGGGTCCCTTGTTGTTCCCTTGTCCCTGTGTTTGTTGACACTACTTCCTTACTCCAAAACCCCACCCCCACCCCAAATCCCCCCCGGAACTCTTGGTCCCATTGTTTTTCCTCCAGATAGTTCATCCAGCCTGTCCTATTCAGACAGACTTGTGGAGACACTAACATGCACGAAAACAAGACAGAGGAAAATAAAGCAACAGTATACAACCAGACAACAAAGCAACAAAAACAAATCACTGACAAAGAACCAAACAAAACACTTCACAAAAGAAAAGCTTGTAGTTAGTTCAAGGATCATTTGTTGGCCCTTAGGAGTGTTTTCCAGTCCAGACTGTTGAGGCACCACGCCCTGGCCCAAAGTCCACTTTCAGCATTCCCTGGGGACCTTGCCACTCCATTCCCTTGCTGTTCTGCTGCACTCCCCCAGTGTTTTGCCTAGGTGTGGTGGGATCAGGTCAGGTGAAATTCCCACACTGTGTCTCTGTGATATCCCCTGTATCGCCCTTAGTCACTGAGGGGCATCATTTCTCATAGTGAGACCAGCCATGTTGTCCTCTCTGTGGACTAGCTGCTCCAATCAGGAACATCATCCTGACGGCCTGGTGGGCCAGGCTGTGCTCCACTCTCCTCCTGCCCCTTCATCTGCTCCCGTGTGCTCTGATCAGATATTTCCATCTCCCAGAGCTGCAGAGTCAATGTTGTCCTTTGGAACAAATTCTTTTCAGGGCAAGGGCTGGGATCCACTTAATTTACCGTGCTGGGGCCAGCCTCCCAGACCTCTCCACTGGTTCCCTCCTCCACGCCGGGATATTGCATTCACCCCTTGCGGCACTGGGTTGAAGTCTGGTCCCACTTTCCCTGTGGAGATATAAACAATACCCTCCCCTTGTGTGCATTAGTGCCCCATGCCCCCACTCCCCTTTTCTTCCTTATATTCATCCTTTTATTTTCAGCCTATCTTATTTATACATACCTGCGGAGATAATAACATGCACAAAAATGAAACAGAGTAAAACCAAGCAAAAAAAGAAAATAAAACAACAACAATCCAATGACAAAAAAAATGCAACACAACAAGAAAGAAAAGCTTGTACTTAGTTCCAGGACTGCTTGCTGGCCTTTAGGAGTGTTTTCTGATCAAGTCTGATGGAGCAGCAAGCCCTGGACCCAAAGTCTATTTTCGGTGTTCCCTGGGGACTTCGTTGCACTTCTCCTCTTGCTATTCCGTTCCATGACCTTAGTGTTTTGCTCTGTGTGCTGCGATCAGATTGGGTGTTATTCACACACTATGTCTCCAGTGTTGTCCCCTTCAGGGCTATGGGTGAGTGAGGGATGTGATGTGGATTGGCTGCTCTGAGGGGTATCTCGTCATCAAGGCTTGTTGGGCCAGAATGTGGTCCACTCTCTTCTTCCACCTTCATTTGCTCCCATGTGCTCTGGTCAGACATGTCCATAAGCTGCAGTTTCAGTATGATCCTCTGAAATAAATCCTTCTGGGAGGAAGGGCTAGTGTCCAAGTACTTGGGGTTGGGGCTGGCCCCTCACATGCTTGCCCTCTTATATGTTAATCTGAAACTGAACTACATGAAAATAGAAGTAAGATGCTAAATGATCAGGCTATGCCTCCCCACCCCCACCCTTCTATTTAACAATCCCAGTCCCTTACAGCTAACTTTGTTCTCCCCAGGCTATGTTTACCAGGGTGACTACAGCACTAGCTTGATTAGCTCCCTTGTGCCTTCCACCACCTCTCAACTCTCTTCACTCACTCTTTCCTAATGAATAGCTAATTAACTCCAACTCTGAAAGGATTAAACTAAACTACATTGTGTAACCCTTATCCCTCCTAGAATTTTCTAAACTACTTCCTGCCTGAGATTATCTTTAAGGAGCCCAAACTCTTTTATTTCCTCAGAACACTTAAAGCATTTCCAAGTACAAGAAAGCTGAAGGGTTTTAACAGTGTTTCTTCACAGAATAACTCCCCAAAGTCATTCCCTTTGCATTCTGTCCTCCTACTTTCCTCACTCTATCTGCCCTGCAAGAGTGGGCAAGCACTCAAATGTACATGGGTAGAGGAACCAGAAAGCTTATAAACTGGCACATTCTTTTAGGATTATGACTAATCAATATAAGTTTCTCTGCTTCAGAGTTCAGTAGTTTATCAGATCGAGCATTCTATCTACACAGCTTCTAATGACTTTCTCTTTCTTCTTTCTTTCTTTGCATTTATAGGAAGTTGAACACATAATATCAAAATTCCATGTTTCAAGATTTCTCTCAAATGATCTGAGCTGCTTATAGTAAATCCAGTAAAGATTAACAACGGAAGACATCAACAAGGATTTTAAGATTAGCCACTGGAATGAATCAACAAGGATTTTCTGTGAATAACGAATTCCTGATTTCCAAGGATGTGCATATAAAACTCATATGATATTAAGTATCAGGGAATAATTAATGATATGTTTATTATATTTGAAATAATCCCAAACCAGAAAATTATGTACCTGGCTTTAGATTCTTACTATTTAGTGCTTTTCTAGCTTCGTTGAGAACAAAGGAATCATTTAAAGACTACGGCCATTTAAGCGAGTTTCATTACGAGGTGAGGACAGCAGAAGGCATTATCTCCCAGGGTTTGAAAACCACAACTCACTGCTTCCTATACCTGTATACCTGTAGACATTTGAACAAATTCAGAGCCTCAAAATCCCTGGAACGTCAGCAAATCTTCCAGTCTTATAGTATAATGTGTTTAATGAGGGTTGTCTGGTATTATTAATATCACAGCTATGAACATTAGCCAATGGAGTTATTCAAGCCTCTGGAGGAGGTTAAGAACATAATTATCCTTAAAAAGTAAAATAACAATTTACCAAAGACTTTTAAAGTGATTGCATTATAGAAAACCTCTAAGAGCTACCTCAGGCAAGTACTTTTACCTACCATTTGAGTCTTATGTCTGCTTTATGTCTCCTAGCTGCCTAATGACCCCAGCAAAATACTTCAACCTATAACTCTGCAATCAGCCTATCTGATGAACTTGGTCCAGGCAGAGGTATTTTTACTAAAGCTCCTCAGGTAGTGTACAAGGTAGCTTGTGTCGAGAACTACCGAATCCATGTCAACGTGTTAATAAATATGTAACCGAAATTACAGTGGACTACCAACAGTTCCCTTTGAGAAAGAAGGTGTCACCCAAATCCTGTGGTTTTCTGGCTTTATAGTGTATAAAACTTGGCTAACCAGACCTGTCAAAACAGTTTCCTGGGCTTACCCTCGAGATTCTGACTTAGTAGGTCAGGATCAAACCCTTTAATCTGCATGAATGGATGCAAAAGGGCAGAACATAAATGCTGAGAACCACTGATATTTCTAAAGGATATATGGTATAAATTTTCAGAGTTACTTGAAAGCCAAGAGGAGAAATTTGGAGCTACTGAGGTCTTCCAGTTCATTTCATTTCAGGACATGGATTGCCTGCACATTCCTCTAGATTAGCTTCAGCTACCTTTATAAGAAACCCGAAATAACCGTGCCCATTTACAATAAGGCTTAACAACCTTTCTGTCTGACTATTATGATGTCCATTTGGCAGGAAAAAATGCCAATGTGTGAGCAAGAGTAAAAATGCCTGTGATGGCTAAGCTTATGTCTCATCTTTACTGGGTTATGACACTCAGTGGTTCAGCAATCGTGTAATGATATAATTTGGCACTCATTAGTGAAAGAGTTAGTCTCCTTTTTGTGGTTACCCCAAATTTTCATCTAATGCAATTTTGTGCATTATTACCAACCTGGTATTTGAAACCTCACTATGTTGATAAGAGGCAAGTGGGCATAGTTTAACTAGACAAGGATTAATATTTCCCATAAAATTATTCTGATAGGCTGTCTAGGGTTGGTATGGTGGTCCCATAAAGGGATACAATTCATATCTTTTAGCTCACCAACCTAAGTACCTGGCATTATAACTGAGGTCACTTCAAGCTCCACTGTGATTGTTAGAGGTTCAGATGCTGCATCCGCACTCAAAAGGGTAGGAAGGAATTCTCTTTACAAAAATCAAGAGAAATGCTTTTCCTATATTTGTGCTTTTTGGAAGGAACCTTCCCAGAAATGTCTCCCAATTAACTCTGTGCCCATATTATTGTTCAGAACTTCAGCACCTGGCCACACAATCCACAAGAATTCCAAATAAAATATATTAGGCTACTGTAATAAATAGGCCCCCAAATTACAATGGGTCAAATACAATAGAAGTTTGTTTTTCACTAGCTAATACGGTAGATAGTACTGGTTAGTAGGTAATTCTCTTGTATATGGTGAGTTCAGAATTCAAGCTTCTTCCATCTTATGACTCTGTCGGTTCCTATAGCTTCATGCTCCCAATATATGGAAAAAGAAGATATATGGTAACATCCTTTAACATTCATGTCATAGTACTAGTAAGCACTCCATCCACTCACATTCTCTTGATATCAGCTAGTCACATGATCACAAATAATAGCAAAGAAGGCTACGAAATATAGTCCAGCCACGTGTCTAGGAAGACAAAGAAGTGGACTTTTGATGAAATTCTTCTTCTACACTGGGAATTATAATTTTATTGCTGAACATGTTATGGCTGTCAGTAACATAGGAGCTTTTGCTACCAAAGAATATTGTGAGACTGGATACAGGGTAGGTAACAAGCATTATCTACTATTTTACCTGACTTCTGACTTACAGAGATGAAAATAGGATTGCTTGTTGATCTTATTAAAATTTTTTAAAAAGATGCTATACTGAAAAAGCAATAACCTGACCAGGATACTTCTCTAGAGTTCATTTGTTTGTTTGTTTTTACTATTATTGTTATTTTTTACAAATGTGTGGTCACTAAAATATCACTTTCATGTCTTACTTTAATTTCTTTATCCATAAAGCTAGGAATAACTACTTGGATTTTAATGTTTATCCTATAAAGGTTGTGAAAACTTAATGAATTTAAATGTCAAAGTGTCTTAAAACAAAATTTAAAAACCTATGATTTCTGGGAAATCAGTTTCCCTTCTTAGGCTACCCATCTAAAGTGGAAAATAGCTCAGAGTCCTGAAGCAGATATAGAATCCTGGGAAGGAGGATGGAGAGAGTGAAGGTCTATGAAAACTGACTCAAGCTTCAAGCCAAAGAAAAAAACAACAAAGTAGTTTGCTTTTGTAGAGCTGTATCTCAGAATAAAAGGACTGATCTGCCAGTGGATTTCACAATATATTGGTTTGTGACAAGATACTGATTTGCAGCATAGGATGGGTGGTTTGAGCACTTGTTAAATAAAAAAAAAGGTCAATACAGAATGGTAGCTAACATGATGAGGCAAGAATTAACCCACAAGCAAAAATTCCTCTTCTGTCTGAGCCTTGTCCCCCAGTCGAGTAGAGCAAGGGCATTATATTTGGGCAAGATAAGCGAGAAAATCTCCTACAAAGGGCAATTATACTTCTGGAGGGAAAAGCTGTTGTCCCTTTCTTTGACGGATATATGCTTTCAAGTGACCTAGAGAGAGAGCAATTTATACCTCTTTAGAGGCAGGTAAGAGGCATTCTCTTTACTGGAGTGGAAGGGAAAACAGCCAGAGAAGGGAAAGACCCGAGGAAGCCTGACTTGAAAGCAAATGACCTAATCTCAGGGTGAATCTTCTGGCTCTGGAGATTGGGTAATGTGCACTGTCCAAGGTGCTAGCCCTCAAATGTGGTGGTTATTTGGAATATGAGGAAGGAGCTAAGGTTGCTATGGTTACACTGATTACCATCAAATGACCCACCAGGGCTATGACCCATGGCCTCAGAACCAAAGTCCAGCTGTAAGTATAGGTCAGCTGGGTTAAGGATATGGCCAGAAGCTTGTTGATCTTATTGGTGTCTCATACACAGTCAATATATAATGTTCCTTTTCCACTCCCATTCACAAGTGTAGAGAAGTCGAGCTCAGAGCTGCATATATGAGATATACTTATTGGAGTTGCTGGGTGGAATTAATGAAGCTTCTAACTGAAAGGTTGGAATTTCAACTCCACCCAGAGGAGTCTCAGAAGAAAGGTCTGGGCATCCACTTCCAAAAATCAGGCCATTGACACTGACACCCAAGGTTTTCCATGAGTCGCAACGGGCTTGATTGTAATTAAAGAAGTTAACTCTGTAAGAGCAATAGGCTCTTGTAGGCATGCAGATCCTCACTGCCACCATGCTCTAATCCAGCGGTTCCCAAGCACTGCTACTCAAATTGATACCTGGTTGTGCAGATTCCTGGGTCCCCTTCAAAATCTACAAAAGCAGAATCTAAGGATAGGAAAGAGACTTGATTTGGGGGGTTGTGATAAGTCCCCCTTGTAATCCTGACATACTCTAAAGTATAGGCACCCTGAGATTATGATGGTTTAGCACTTAGCTACTTACCAAAGTTCAACAGTTGGAACCCAACCCAATGGCTATGTAGGAGAAAAGATCTGGATATCTGTTCACATAAAGATTACCAAAGCAATCAAACTGACCTTGAATTGATTCTGACCCTATAGGAAAGAATAGTACTGCTTCGGTGGGTTTCTGAGACTGTATATCTTTACAGGAGCAGAAAGCCTCATCTTTCTCCCACAGAGCAGCTATGTTTGAAATGCCAACCATGCTACCAGACTCACTTCCATAAAAATTACAGTAGAGGAAACCTTAAAGGAAAGTTCTACTCTGTCATTTGGGGTCACCAGGAATCAGAATAGACTCAACTATTCTAACTTTCTTAAGACCACAGTGGCTAATCTGATGAGTAGAAAAGAGCTATCGAGAGTTTCAATCATCTTTTTAAATTAAACTATTTTTTGGCTTGGACATTCCTATTAAGTTGTTCTTGGATAAAAGTTTGATGACTATTTTACAATTCCAGAAATAATTGTGTTCCCTCAAAAAAAACCCCAACCAAAATGTAAAAACTCACTCCCATCAAGTCAATTCCACTGGAAAAAGATCCTATAGGATAGGGTACAATTGCCCATGCAAATTTGCAAGACTGTAACTGTTTACAGAAGTGGACAGCCACATTTTTCTCCCATGGAGAGCCTGGTGATTTCAAACTGCTGGCTTTGTAGTTAGAAGCACAACAACTCACCAGCACCCCACGACCAGGGCTCCTCTCTAGCCCTGGATAAAAGCCCTTGTGGTAAAATTAGGTATTTCAAACTCATCAGTCATCCTGATGGAGGAAGATGAGGCTATCTACTCCCCCCAAAAATTTATAACCTCAGAGACCGTATACAGAATTATGATGAGTCAGAATCATTTTGATGGCAGTGATTTTATTGAGAGACTTTGGTTAAAAAAAGACAGCTTTGCAGCACTGGAGACACAGTGTGGGAATAGTGCACAGTCTGACCCCATCACGCTGGGGCGAGGCACTGAGGGCATGCAGCAGAGCAGCAGGGGGAGCAGAGTGATGAAACCCCCGGGAAATACCAAAACTAGACTTTGGAGATGGAGTGTGGCACCCCATCAGACTCGAATGGAAAACACTAGTAAAGGCCAACCAACAGAACTAGTAATAGGCTTTTCCATTTTTGTCAGTGGCTTTCTTTTTTATATTGTTATTTTGTTTTTGTTTGGTTGTTGTTGTTTTCTTAGTTTTTACTTCCGTTGTTGTTTGCCTGGCGTTTGCACTTATTAATGTATCTGGACTTCTATCTAGATAAGGTAGGTAGGATAAATAATTTGAAGATTTGGGACCAAGGTTCCACGTGGATATGGGAGAAGGGGAGGTAGGAAAAAGGAAGGGTGGGAGGACCAACCCAGGGACAAGGTAAGAACAAGTGAACTAAAATCTATGGAAGGAAGGTCATAGGATGCCTAATGGGTCTCAATTAAGGGCAGTGTAGCAGTGAGGAATTACTAAACCCAAATGAAGGCCGAACATGATGGTGAGACAAGAGGGAAGTAGTGGAAAGAACCATGGGACAAAGGACATTCATAGAGACCTAAATGCAGGCATATATATATATATATATATATATGTATATATATATATATATATATATATATATATATTCATATCTATAGGTTAATAATTCAGGTTGCAGATGGACATTGATCCTCAACTCAAGTACTCTCTTAACAGAAGAACACTTTGTTCTAACAATCCGGCATTCTGTGATACTCACATTCCCGACACAATCGCTGAAGACAAAATAGGTGCATAAGCAAATGTGAAGAAAGCTGATGGTGCCTGGCTATGAAAAGATATAGCATCTGGGATCTTAAAGGCTTGAATATAAACAAGCAACCATCTAGCTCAGAAGCAACAAAACCCACGTAGAAGAAGCACACCAGCCTGCGTGATCATGAGATGTTGTTGGGATCAAGTATCAGGCATCTAAGACCCAGAAAAAAACAAACCCAAGGTGGATGGGGGCGGGCATGGAGTGGAGACCCAATGCCCTTCTGTAGACAATTAGACAACCCCTCACAGAGGGGTCATAGGGAAGAGATGAGTTAGTCAGGATGCAGTATAGCACCGACGAAACACACAACTTTCCTCTAGCTCTTAGGTGCTTCCTTCCCCCCACTATCATGATCTCAATTCTGCCTTACAAATCAAATTATACAAGAGCATGCACACTGCTACAGATGAGAGCCCGCAATACAGGGATTCCAGGATAGATAAGACCCTCAGGTCCTACAGGGAGAGTTGAGATACCAGGAAGATTAGGGGAGAGTGGGAGGTGAGGGGAAAAGAGGGAATCAATCACAAGGATCAACTAGAATCCCCTCCCAGGGGGAAAAATAGCAGAAAAGTGGTTGAGGGGCAAATGAGGATGATATAAGATATGGAAAAATAATGTATAACTTATCAAGGTTTAGTGAGGGAGGGAGAGAGGGTGGGGAGGGAGGGGAAAGAATGGGAAGCTTATATCAGGGGCTCAGGGGGAAGAGAATGCTTTGAAAATGATGGTAGCATATGTGCAAATGTGATTGACACATTGGAGGAATGTATGGATTGTGATGAGATGTAAGAGCCCCCAATAAAAGTATTAAAAAAATTTGTATTTTGCACCAATAATTTAAAAATAAGTTTTATTTTTACAAATAATATAAAATTATCCTCTCTCCATATTTAGAGCCACAACACAGGATAAAATTAGACATACATTTGAAAATTGTTTTAAAAATTAAAATAATAATGTCTAAGTACACATGCCATGTCCTTACAAGAATAATGATGAAATGTAGCAATATTGATGAGGAAACTTTAAAAACTTCCACTTTTCCAAATTGTTTTCTTTGGACACATAAACACACATTTTCCATGTAATTCTTTATACAATGAAGTCATATACAAGTATTATTTTAACAGCTTTAATAAAACTGAACACCTTGTAACTAGCAGTACAGATGCATATTTTTATTTTTAATGAACTTCATAGAATTGTAAGTTGAACCTTTTTATTACAGAAAGATATTTTAGGTTTTATTTAAACAGTCCTTGATTGGTATATGAGGTTTGTTTACAATACTTCATTGTTAAAAACAGGACTTATTTGCCAATTTATAGGCTTATATATATGTTTTTCTCTTAGTCTAGTAGGTGGAAATGAATAATCAATTTCATACCTAATTTTATTTGTCCATTATTTTTTGTAAAGTTCCCTTTTTTCATATCATATTAAAATCACATTTCCTGTGATGGGGGGAAAAAAAGACTGCTTTGGTCTGACACAAATTGGCCCTTTAAACAGAAACTAATTCTCCACCTACGTGCTTTCACTTTTCCATTCACATACTTCCTCAAGAGAAAATCCAAAATCCTCCCTTCCTGATTTTAGCACTAACCAGTCTCCACAAGGCTGCTGCAGGCACCCCAGACATCATCCCTACCTCCATAGCTCCAGGGAAAAAAACAAAAAATCAAAACAGGTTCAGTGATGCATAATTTCATGATCTACATTGTTTAAAATTTACAACAGTTTTGATCATCCCACAAGGAGGTCGGAGGAGGGGTTTACTTGGGGTACATTGTAATACATTTGTTTATCCAACCGCAGCTCAGGCATACTCTTTCTGACAGTTTGTTTGAAGTTTATGCATCTCTGGATGCAAATATATAATTCTTGCTACCATTGATGGGAATTGAAGCTTTCCGAAGAGAGGGAAAGAGACCCCCAAGAATCTTGTAATGATGGCTCAGGAGAGTAAATTGACAACATAAATGTTAGAACAATTATGTACAGCCTCCATCTGCCTCCTAGTTGGATACAGGTAGTTGTGGTGTTTATACAAGTATGCCTGCAATCACATATTTGGTGAGGCAATTGTAGAAGACGATTTTCTATCTGGTCTCTTTAACAAGGAACACAGCAGGTCTGGCCTTAATTGAGCAGTGGAGCACTGAGACTAGTGCTCTGTTTGCCTGTCATTGCTTTCAAGACTGATGGTGGGTGCCACAAGGACATACGAGATCATTATATGCAATCAGCGTAGCTTTACTACCCCATTTACTGACACTGGACATATGGACATGGCAAGAAAGTTCATGTAGAAGGTAAACCGTATTGAAGTCTGCATATCCGAAGTGTTTCATCTGCGCTTTTGTGGGATTGCATTCTGACATCATGCTTGTGTAATTTGGTGCCGTCTGGTTAGCTCCAGCTCATAACAACCCCATGTGTAGCAGGACAAAAGGTGGCCTGGTGCGTGCCCCTCCTCACAATCGTTGCTATGCCTGAAACTATTGTTACAACAATACAACATAGGTATAATATCACCATTATCACCCTCTTTTTATAGAAGAGGAAACTGAAACTCATTAACAGCCAATCAAGGATAGAGCAGATTCCAAACCTGGTTATCTGCCTCCTCCATGGTGTACTTCCTCCGGAGAAAGCCAGCTCCCAGGGAGTACTAGTTAATATTCTGAGATACTAACTGCAAGGCCAGAATTTTGTAACCAACAGCAGCTCCTCTGAAGAAAGATGCAGCTTTCTACTCCCATAAAGAGTTACAGTCTCGGAAATCTACAGAGGCATTCTACCCTCTCCTACAGAGCTACTATTGATAGATAAGGAGACGGTAGCAGAATGCAAGTAGCAATTAATAGGCTTTATTGAGAAATATGATCCATGGAGAGCAAAGAAGCAGAGTGTAGGGAGATCAGAAAAATAGAGGTATCAGAATAGCCACAGGCGAGAGCAAGCAGGGTTGAGATAAGAGTGTAAGGCAGAGCGAGATGAGAGGCAAGCAAGCAAGAGAGCAGGAGCAGGGACAAAGACCAAGGAATCAGGGAGCAAGGGCATAAAGAGGCAGGAAACCAAGAAATCACATGTTAGTTGGGGACTATAGGTTTGGGGGGTGGGGGAGGCGTATCTTCCTGATTGGCAAGTTTGGATGCAGGGACGCGGTTGACATAAACTGACACGCAAGGGAGGTCTTTGGCTTGCACAGGAAGATGTGGAAGCGGACAGAATCATGGGAAGGAGAAGTTCAAAATGGTTGGGTGCCGTTTTAAGCTCAGCTAGACCTATGAGTTACAGTTGTGTTGATGACAGTGAGTGTGTTTGTTTGTTTGTTTGTTTGTTTGTTTGTTTGTTTGATTTGGAGATGCAAGGCAGCTCAAGTGAAAATCCAAACATGTGCTTTGGAATCAGGTTGGGGTCTGTACCGATTACTTCTGAGCGGGGTCATCTTGGACGTTATCAAGCAGTGTGGAATCTTCAGTTCTTCATCTGTAAGTTGAGGATCACAAGAAGCAATAATAAACCCAAACACAAACCGGTTGCCTTTGGGACAATTTCAACTCAGAAACCCTTGTAGGACAGAGTAGAAACTCCTCAAAGGGTTTTCAAGGTTGTCCGACTTTATGGAAGCAGATGGACACCACTTTCTCCTGTAGAGGAGCTGATGGATCTGAACTACGTCTTCTCTTCCCTTAGCACGCAGGCCCTTCACTGCTGTGCCACTGGCACTCCGGATAGGGATAATGCTAGTGTTAAAAGACACCTGCTGCCGTCCAGTCAATTCCAGCTCCTGATGACCCCGTATGTTAAGGAAGAACTGAGCCTCCTAAGATATTATCACCTGTAATCTTTACAGAAGTCATTCATTAGGCATTTCTTCCAAGGTCTTGCTGGTGAATTTAAAGAGCCAAACTCTTGGTTAGCAGTAATCTCAAATAATAGTATACCCCAAACCACTGCCATTATTAATTCAATTCCAACTCACAGTACCATAAATATATAAGCCCTATATATCTTTATGGGATCAAATAGCCTCAACTTTCCCCAGAGGAGTGACTGGTCCATTTGCATCACCGAGCTTTCATTTAGCTGCCCAGTGTTTCCCTGACAGCACTATGAGGGTCCTTCAAATATTAGAATAGTAGTATCGTATGAGGGGGCTTCAAAAAGTACATGTAAAAATTTCATTATCTCTTAATCCCTTTTCCATGAACTTTATAAAGCTCCCTTGTAATATGCACTTGACTTTAAAGTTGATTTTAATAGCCTAACAGCATAATGACCCTAAGGTGTATTTACAATACTCTGTTTAATCTTTATATCAAACAAATCTAATAACATATATTAAGATTCAAAAGACCTCCCATTAAAACCGTGGTGATTTAGCTGTGCAGATCTCCAGAAACACCTCAGAATCTCTTCTCAGCGTCTGTGGCCCCAAAAGGCTCCTTAAAGGCTGTATGGTTTGAGCTTGTCGGCATCTGCTTGCAGTGTCCTTTGGTTCCTTCGCTCAGTTTGGCCTAGGCATTCACAAGCTGTCATGTGCCTAAGAATTATTATACTGTGGAAGACACATAAAGCCACGTATGCAGTTCTTTAAAGGCAATTTAAGGGATTTTAATGCAAATTGTAAAGTCTATCCAATCTTCATGTCTTCACCAACTTTTAGAACCCCATAGAGCTCTACTTACCCCAGAGAGTTCCAGATCACTGATATGATGTTTATGAGAATATGACAGTGCCTGACACATAGGAGACATTAAAATATCTAAAATGTAGAGGTGAGTATGCATGGAGTGCATAGTCAATTCATCATAACATTTGGTGTAATGGTTACGGATATGATGTTCAACCATAGACCTCCTTGGATTCTCAACCTCCTTCTTTCACTTATTAGTCAGGTGACATAGACAACATACTTAGTTTATTCCTCTATGAAAAGTGAGAATAATAACAGCGTAAGATTACTGAAAGAATTAAATTATATTATATGTAAACATATTGACAACGGGGCACAATCAATGCTAATTTTTATTAGTATATCTTAGAGAAATATGTTACCACTTGTAGAAAGTTATAGGCAGACATGTTTGGGAGAAAGGAGGAGGATTGAGTAAGGTAAGGATAATGTAAGTATCTAACGTCACAGGAGTCACTAAACATAAACACAGACTGCCCAAATTTGGGGGAACAAGGCCCTTTGGATGGGTCAGACTTGAATGGAGCTTTGAGCAGACCTATTTGCAGCAATTTCTTCAGTACTCAAGAATTCAGTTTCAATTAGCTCATGAAATTACATCTTGAAGTCAATGAATATAATAGTACCTGTTTTCTTTCTAACTAGGATATAAAAAAGCACCATTTTTTAATTTGCATGTTTATTGGAGCCTCTGGTGGGCAACAAAATAACTTCCATAAAATCTCCAACATTGGGGATTGCTGCACTTTTGCTCCCAGGCACCCAGAGTGGAGGGAAAAAAAATGCATATGCTTCTGATTTGGCCTTAGATCTAAGATCCCAACTAGTGACTTGTATGTAGTCTGAATTTAAGTAATTAAATATAGGTACCATGGCTATTTTTGCTGCTTGAGTAATCTTTGTGAAGTTTAAAACATAAACCACTCAGCGCTGTTAGTGTTCTAGATAGATCCTTTCTGTAGCACATTGCAAGCACTAAAATTTGGAGGTCATTTCTAGGAAGACAAAAGGAGAAAAACGCAGGATCTTCACATTTTGTTGTGGAGAGTATGACAGTCACACCATCCACCAATTAAAAGGGAATGGAGTGGCAAGGTCCCCAGGGAATGCTGAAAGTGAACTTTGGGGGCAGGGCGTGGTACCCCAACAGACTGGACTGGAAAACGCTCCTAAGGGCCAGCAAATGGTCCCTGCACTAACTACAAGCTTTTCTCTTGTGAAATAAATAAATAAATAAAAGGAAAACAGGTGCTATTAAGGTCATTGATTGTAAGATGTAATAACACTAAGCTAATTAGATCCACAGTACCAATTGCACTGCCAGTCCTTACATTGCATGTATAAATTATCTGCCAGAGAGCGAGCCTCTAAGATTTCACTGTCTACTTGAGACATATACATATGCTAGGATTGTAGCGCTGATATAGATTCAAGTATCAGTTGCTGTGTAGGGAATGTGTCGGTGCAATAGACATTCAGAGAAATGGAATATCAATTTCAGTTGTGGTAATTAAGGAATGCCATGGCCAAAGGACATGGAACAGGTGGCATGTTAAATGGTAATTTGTTAATTTTATTGTTTAATTCGTTAATTTACCGGTGTGTGTATGTGTGTGTGTGCTTTCCTTCAGTGGAAAGGGGGGTCTTAGAAATCTGAGTTCTGCTTAATTCCACGAAGAGAATAACTAACATTTCATATTTTAGAGAAAGTGTGAAGGATTTAAAACAACCATATCTCGGCAGGACACTTTTTCTGTGTTGAGCTGGCTCAGCGACATAATTTTGGCTGACCTTGCTCATAAGTCTGCAGTTGCTTATTTGGTGGAGATGGGCTAATCTACCATAACCTCATTCACAAATCTGAAAGGCGACAGACTCTTGGCTATGACATCCTAGTGCTCCTCTGTGTAGTCTCTTAGTCTTTAGTCTCTGTATTAGGCTCCTTTACACAATGAATAAGGGCAACAGAATAAAAAGAAAGCTCCAAGGTGCAAGCACTTCACAGAGTCCTTGCCTATGCCACATCTGTCAATAGTGCATTTGCCATCACAAGACGCACATCCAAGACAAGATTTAAGCCCTGCAGAAAAACAATTTATCTCATCATGAGAACACCAAGGTTGCCTTTCAAAGAGACAGGAGTAGAGGGATACAAATGCTGTGTGGTCAGCTTTGCAATTTTACTTCAAAGAGAATAATTGGTTGGTGGTTTAAGGGAAAATGAGTCATATCTGTCTTGGTGCCTTGGTCACTGGAGCCTGGTACAGGCATTGAACCAGCAGGAGAGGAGATCTGAGCTGATTTTGAATGGGACAGCCATGTCAATGAGGATGAGTACATGGGAACCTCTGAGAGGCACCATGCACATGTATCTTCTGGGTCTTGATGGTCTCTCGTGACCAAGTTTGACAGAATGAGTAAAATTGACCTCAGAGCCTGACAACCTTCATGGAACGGTGATGAGCAGGACATGAGGCCTGGGAATTAATAATTATTTCATGCATACCATAAGATTGATGGTCGAGAACCAGAGTTGGAACAGCATCAGAGTGATTAAAAGGAGATGCAATAGACAGGGGCTCCCTGAAAAGAGAGAAAGTACTTTCTCCTTCACACAATCCTAAGTGACTACTTTTGAACTTTCCTTCAATGTTGATGACTGGCTGTTTAAACGGGATTTAATTTTATTTAAAAACATAAGTAAATGTGATTTTCTTTTCTAAGTCCTATGAATCAATGCAATAGGAAAACAATGTAACATTCCAAGCAGGGTTAATATGGTATTAAAGGAGATCAGGAGGAAAGTCCAATGGCTTCCCTCCCAGCCCCACGTGGGTGTTGTGGGGATGTGTGCTGGGGAGTGGCAATAGTGGTAGTAAGGGATCCCAACATACCTGATCAGACAAAGATGATAAATAGTTGGTAAGGAAGCAATGCTGAGTAAAATTATGCCTTTTGCCTTGAATTCAAGAACAAGCCGTTTGAGTTTGATCTGGTTAGCAGTAGGAGGGTACTGAATGAGAAAAATGTGAAAACGTTGCTATTTTAGGGAAAGGGAAAATCCCAAAAAGTGTCTTGATATTTTCAGAGGTGTCATGAATTCTAATTAGACATACACAGACACACACCCCATCACACACCCCCACACACATACACAAAACTCCAAACCTACTGCCATCAACTCAATTCCAACCCAAAGCATAGTGTAGAACTGTCTCAGTGAGGTCTGAGACTGTAACTTCACATGAGTTTCTGAGAATGTAACTCTTCAAATGAGTAGAAATATTCATCATTCTCCCACAGAGGCGCTGGTGGTTTGGAACTGCTTACCTTATGGTTAGCAACCCAATGTGTAACCACTATACCACTAGGGCTGCTCACACAAACAGAAAATATATTTTAATTGCTTTTCACTTGAAACAACACCACCTACCATTTAACACCGTGAGGAAGGTGCGGGAGGTATAGTCTAGATTCAGATGCGTAAGAAGACTACTGTGCAGGCTTAGAATCCTGACCTAGCAGGCAATACAGCCAGTGTCAGTTGTAATGGATGTTTGGCTATTTGTTTATGGTTTACTGTGTGTCAAGCAGTGTGTTAGTCTCTGGTTCAGCCAGGCAGCATAAGTTTGTGGGAAAATATGACCTCCAAGCCACTCAGAATTGATTTCTAGTGCAATCTCTGCTGCTTGCTAGCTGTGACACTTATGTAATGCTTTAATCTCTAAAGCATCAGATTTCATCACTGAAAAAGATGGTGAAGGCTAATAATAATGCATATAACTTTTGGTTACTAATACGTGAAAAAAGCATGTCTTAGAGTAGAACTGCCTCAGAAGGTTTTCTTAGCTGTAATCGCTCTAGAAGCAGACCATCAGGCCTTTCTCCTGCAGAACTCTCAGGAAATTTGAGCTGCACACTTCTGGTTAGCAGTTTGTGGGGAGTTTTAGGTTATTTATAAATGTTAGCACTAGACTGAGAAGGACAGGGTTCCTTCCTTTCTCTGTCACTCCTCTGGGGCCAGGCTCCTATGAGTCTTCATATGAAAAATTACTATAGAAATTCAGTCAAAGCAAGGGACTCCACTAGCTAATGACAAGTCACATTTGCATTTTGGTTCATCTTACACAGAAAAGACGGAGTCAAGAAAACAATCTACTATGCGCAGATGTCACACCCTTGTGTACTGAAAGCCAAGAAAACTTGAAGCACTTCCCAAAGATCAAAGACAATAGCCTTCCGCAGGGATTATACATTAACATAAAGACAACAAAAATCCTCCCAATTGGACCAATAAGCAATAATACGATAAATGGCCAAAAGATTAAGCTTGTGAAGGATTTTATTTTCCTTGGATCCACAATCAGTGCTCAGTGAAGCAGCAGTCAAGACATCAAATGAAGCATTGCATAGGACAAATATGTTGCAAGGGAGTTTGGTAAAGAGTTTCAAAGCAAAGATGTCATCCTGAGGATGGATGTGTTTTAACCAAAGCCATGTGTTTCCAGTCACCTCTTATGTTTGACAATAAAGAATATAGAATAATGCTGTTATGGTGCCATGTGACCAACAGCCACTTATGACCCACAGCAACCCTATGCGAACAGAGGGAAACACTGTAGGGGCCTGTGCTCGCCCTACTCTTGCTCCTATGTTAATCCACCTTGTTGAGGCCCTTGCTCTTTTTCACTGCTCCTCCACTTTACTGAACATTATTTCCTTCTTTGGCAATATGTCCAAAGTATATATGATGAACTCTTGCCCTACTTGCCTCCAAGGAGCACTCAGTACTCCTTCCCGTTTGTCCACAATACTTTCAATATTCTTTAAATGACCGTGTTGCAAAAACATTGAATATAACATCGACTGGCAGAAGAATTACTAAGTATGTCTTGGAAAATGTACAGCCACAGAAATACAGTTCCTTAAAGACAAAAATGGTGAGATTTCATCATATGTATGTTCTTTGGAATTTATCAAAAGAGACCAGTCATTTACCATGCTTGGTAAATTACGAGAGTTATCCAAAACCAGAAAGACCCTCAAAAGGCATCAACCAACAATGGGCTCAAACATAGCAACATTTATGAGGATTGTGCAGGACTGGGCATTGTTACACCCTGTTGTACATAGGGTCACTGTGAGTTGGAATTGACCTGACAAAATATAACAACAACTACAAGAAAATAATTGCTTGGCAATATTTTTCTGCTCCAAAACATGCTGGTTTGAGAACCCTTCTTCAGAGATAAATCAATTTAGTCTGTGTCCTTGAGATAATTAATGATATGCTAATTTTGCGTAAATAAGTTTGCTATGAATTCTTGATAAGAAAACATCTGCTTGGCTCACTTTCTTTGCTTTCTAGGGAGGAAGTCAGGATTTGAAGACAATAAGATATGATAAGGTATAAGTCACTGCCTTGAAGAAAACCATTTAAAAGAATTAATTGTTTCTCCAGTCAAGCTCTAAGTGGCACAGCAGTAATAATTAGATCACAGCAGGCAAAGAACGATGCCTCCTAGTGTCTCCGAGTGTGAGACCTGGGGAATGTGGGGAAAGAGGTTATACAGGCAGTATAACAGCTTTGAATATTTGGGTGGAGTTGGAAAGTCTTGTTTAACTGAATTGTAAATCAATGAGGCAAACCAATGTCTAACCATGACTCCTGGTTATTCTCATTCTTTAGAAATATGTCAAAGAAACATGAGAGTAGATTATCGTTTGTGTCTCTCCTCACTCTATCACTCTTTTCTGTTTTTCGCTTTGGCTTATTCTATCTCTGCTATCAATTTTTCAGCAGATGCCAGCAAAGAGGGAACATCCTTCGAAAATTAGAAATGCCTATGCTTCTCTTTCCGTTTTCCTTAAACTGGTAGTCAGGCTTCCAGAAGCAATCTGTAATTACACAGAAATAGAAGCCAGAACTTCGACCTTAGGTATTCCTGGCTCAATGGAATCACACCACCGGGAAAAAGATTCCACATCCTCAATTGCTATAAAGAAGAGCTACGGCAAACTAAGTGTGCTTTAACGTGACATGCCCCTAATTAGCCATGCCTACGGCATGAAGAGAATTTACATGAAAGGAGGGAGAGAAAAAGAAGTAGGTTAGAAAGTGGAGAAGTGGGAGAAATAAAGACTTTTACGGAAGATACTAAATGAAACTGAATTACATATAACCTTGCTTGGAGAAGCCATAATTCTCAAAGCAGGGTTTAAAGCAAAGGGGAAACAATAAAACTAGAAGAGTGCCCACCCTCATACCCAATAATGCCCTCTTTACCCAGAGACCCGAGTGCTCACACATCTGTCATATGAAAAAAAGCAAGCCTGCAGGGAGAGAAAAATTAGGGCGAGGAGATAGATGGGAAAGAAAATAGAAAGGAAGAGGTAAAGGAAAGTGGAGGATGTAGAAGAGAGAAGAGAAAAACAAGGAAGAATCATGAAACAGTCAGGAAAGTATAATGAAGGATAAAGTAAGAGATCAGCGAGTGATACATATCATTCAGTAGTCAGAGAATCAAACTCAACATCTTTTTATTAAAATTAGTTATACAGCTTTACACGGCCCTGCATGCCCTTATTTGGTGCCCCTCTTTCTGGGGTCTCAGCTGCTCCAACATACTTTGTTGGCTCTTCATCCAAGAGGCATCGCATGTAGCTTACAGTTAAATGAGATTGTTTTAGACTTAATTTGAAAACAAAATCTTATGTGACATTAATTGATTGAATCAATCAAGTTTCCTTCATGGTTTATCACATGACTAATTGTCAGCAATGATAGGTTTGTACTCAAAAGTTGTACATTTCTATTGTAGATTTTGAGTTTCTAAGTGATATTTTTCTAGGTATAATTTTGCTTCTCTTTATCATGTACTTGATGGGGATATATCAGTTTTTTGAAGGAAGTATGCTTAAATCTCTAATTGCAATTAATTAATCAATTTTTCTCAGCAATTCGGACACTTTCGCTCCATTTTGATGGTACATTTTTTGATACAGGTATGTCCAGGAGAGCTGTATTTTCTAGCTCCGTGATTTCTGTCATAGTTTGCAACACCCATCTTTTATCTTTAGATTATTCTGTTCCTTGACTTTTATTTAGACAGATATTAACTTTGTCACACTCATTTTGTTTTGACTAGTATTTTATGGGTGCAATGCAGTGAATTATTTAATATGACTCCTACAGCTATAGTCAAAGATCCTTCATTTTCCTGATGGGTCTGCATAAGAAGGTGATAAGATTATAATCTGAGTCAAAATCAACTTGATGACAGGGAGTCTGCTTTTTTGGTTCAGTAGGTGCTTTAACTGGACTCTTTGCAATTGTCATCCTACTGCAGCATGGAAAAGTCAGGAGTGGAGCATGTCCTTTGGATCATGAAATTCCTGCACATTGAACCTCACTGATCCAGGAGACAACACTGACCCCAGAGGCATGGCACAGTAGCAGCAGCAGAACCAAGAGTCCAGGGAAGAGTGAGAGCAACCCACTTCCCAGTTCATATAGCAAGTACAGCTGAGTGCTTTGGGGCAGGAGGCTGGCTGTGGAATGGGGTGCCCTGGGCACACTCTTTGAGGAGCTGCATTTGTGCCCAAGTAGCTGGACCTGAATTCCTTCAGGTTGAGGCCTACAGGGGTGTGGCATGCACTTTGGGCATTTAGTAGCAGTCCAAAAATAGCTTTGTTAACATTTTCTGAATGGGGCAGGCGGAGGCTGAGGGCCACGAAGAGAGGCTTACCTTCAGACACAGCAGAGAAGAAACTGTCCTGACAAAAAACTGTTTTCTCAGCATTTATCACCTGAATTGTAAGCTATTAACTTTACTTATCTTTTTAAAAAATCATTGTATTGGTGCCTCTTACAGCTCTCATAACATCCATTGTGTCAAGTACATTTGTACATACATTACCATCATCATTTTCGAAACATTTTCTTTCTACTAGCACCCTTGATATCAGCTCATTTCCCCCCTCCTATTTTTCATTTCTTACACTGACTGCTGTCTCCTTTCACCCATTTTTCTGTTGTCCGTCCCCCTGGAAAGGGGCTATGTGTAGAATATTGCGATCTGTTCCCCTTTTCTCTCCTTCTCTTTACCTTCCTGGTATTGCTACTCCCATTATTGATCCTGAGGGTTATTTTTTTTTAATAATTGTCACGTTGTTATCCTGTTTAATGCTTAATACTAGGGTCTCTAGAGAATGTAGAATTACATTTGAGATGTTTTTCCCCCCTGAAACAATTCTTTATAATCTCAAGTCACTCCACTTTTTTGTTTATTTCTAAGTTGCATAATGAAAGAAAAAAAAGCTAATTTTAGTAGCTGTAAAAATTAATATAAAATCTAAATCCACCACTGTTGAGTCAATTGTGACTGATAGCAATCCGATAGGGGTCCTGAGCGGTTTATCTGTCCTGGATTCCCTGTATTTCCAGCTCTTATCTGTACCAGTGTAAATGCTCTGGTTTAGTTGGATTTATAAGGTACAATTGGGGTAATGATAGTGGAGGGGAGGAAGCATTGAAGAAGTAGAGTTTCATGTTTCGTTGGTGCTATGCTGTGCCCTGACTGGCTCATCTCTTCCTTGTGACCCTTCTGTAAAGGAATGTCCAATTGTCTACAGATGGGCTTTCGGTCTCCATTCTGTGCTTCCCCTCATTTACATTGATATGATTTTTGTTCTGGGTTTTCAATGCCTGATACTTGATCCCATCGACACCTCATAATCACAGAGACTGGTGTGCTTCTTCCGCGTGGCTGTTGCTTCTGGGCTAGGTGGCCACTAGTTTATCTTCAAGCCTTTAAGATCCCAGATGCTATATCTTTGGATAGCCAGGAACCATCAGCCTTCTTCACCATGTGCACTTATGCACCCATTTTGTTTTCAGTGATCATGTCGGGAAGGTGAGCATCACAAAATACAGGGTTATTAGAAGAAAATGTTCTTGCATTGAGGGAGTACTTGAGCTTTGTCACATTTTCTGAACAGGGCAGAGGCTGAGGGCAAGAAAGAAATGCTTGACTGCAGGCATAGCTGAGAAGAAACTGTTCTGACTAAACAACTGTTTTCTGAGCATTTATCACCTGAATTTTAACCTGATAACTTTTCTAATAAACCCCATAATCATGACCATCAACCGTAAGTTCAATATGGCCTTTGCACACAAGTTGAGTTCCATAAGAGAGACTGTTGATGTCAGAATAAGTTTAAAAGGGTTGGAGGGCAGAGGCAAATCTGACGTCTGTCTTGGGAGCCAAAGGTAGTCAGACACGACCCCCCTGCCCCCCCCCCCACCACACACAGACACCACTCTCCCACCAGGTAGACCCATACTTTTGTTTCCAGCCTTTCTCTACTTTTTTTCCTTTGAAGTGTCTCTTGTAGATCATATGTAGTTGGCCTTTTAATCAAGTGGGAAGTCTGTCGTTTAACTTAGTTTAGCTCATTTATATTTATTTGTATTGTTATATTAGAACTGTCCTCCATTATAATTTAAATTTCTCTTTCAAAAAGATTATATTTTACTTTATTTCTCCTTCATTCTTATTTGAATTATTATTATGATGATGTCACATTTCTCTTCCTGGTCTTTTTTCATGCTCTTATTGTTTATGTTTTATTATGTCATCTTTGTGTTCTTCCTTACTTCTTTGAGGGTATTTAATATGATTTTTAAAAATTCTTGGTCCATTCGCTTCAATATTTTCTTTAGTATCATTGCACTTTTCTTATGGTACTTTGCTCCATGGTTGCCTGTTGACTTTGACATTTGACTTCTTGGACTTATAGACTTATTAGTAACCCTGTTTGCTTATATACTGGAGAAATGTCAAATCCCAGGGTAGTCTGTGTTCTGTCTAGTGCATTACAAGATAGGGTACATATCCTCAGAAAGATTACCCAGGATATCATAGAACCACAATTAAATGGCAAAGTTAGCAGTTTGTAAATAGAAAGACAGGACAATAGATTCCCATGAAGAGTTACAGGGTCAGAAACTCACAGTCTCTCCCTGTCCTATAGAGTTGCTATGAGTCAGGATCAACTCGAAACAATGGGTTTCATTTTTGGCTTTGGATTTGCCATCACATCATTGAACAAAGAGTCTAGTTTGGGAAGAAGAAGCTCTACCAGGAAGCACTCTCTCTGATTTAGAACCCATTGGTCCTTAAATTTAGTGGGAATAAATATGAACGAATGAATTAATGCACTAGAATGGGTGGTCCAGCCTCCACCTATTAATCCAGATTCTCACAGACTAACAGGTTTTGCAAAGCCTGGATATTAATTCACTGGCACCAAAAGTCCTGGGCTGTTGCTGCCAATTTCTATAGCGATGGAATAAACAAGGATCTTTCCAAGGCAATGTGGAAAAGAGATAAGAGGAGTATATGAATGCTCTCACTTGAATTAACCTCCCATTATTGTGTCTGGCTAATCTCTGTTTCAGGCTGAAATCATCATCATGGGAGCAATCATGCATGCATGCACATATGCACAAAGTTCTTCACAACCTTTTTTTTCTCACTGTATTTATGATATTGTTAGGTGCGGTTGTGTCATTTCTTACCCATAGTGACCCTCTCGATACATGACCTAAATACACGAGTTTTAGCCTCACCATCCTTGCTTCTAAGGAACATTCTAGATGTGAATCTTTTAAGACAGATAGTTTACTTTCCTGCCAATCCTTGGTATATTTAATATATTTAATATTTTATGCCAACAAATGTATCAATTCTTCACTCTTTCTAAGCTATACTTCAGCATATATAGATATAGATGATATAGATAGAGATAGATATAGATAGCAGTCAATTCTATCTCATAGTACCCTACCTAGGGTTTCTAAGACTGTAAAACTTTATGGAAGCAGACAGCCTCATCTTTCTCCCGTGGAGTGGTTGGTGGTTTTGAACCAGGAGCCTTGTAGTTACGAGTATGATGCTTAATCCTCAACACCAACAAGGCTCCTGATGTATACTGTAGGCATGTGAAAATTAAAATATGTGCATGCTAGTATATATTCCTCATATAAAAGCAACTCCTTGATTTTATGTATTTAAAGGTTTAGAACTATGGTCTCATAAGTCAAGTCAGCACAACATAGTTCACAGAAATCATGGTCAGCATCCTAAGGAAGTTAGCAGCCACCCAAGACAGAACTACTTATCAGGAAAAAAGAGTAAGAAGATAAACTAATTTACCCTGAAACCAAAAGAACCAAATGGTACCTGGCCACCACTGATTATTCTATTATGATAAAAGTGGATGTTCCTGAGTAGAATGGGAAAATTTGAGGAGCAGGACTGAGATTCTTAAAATTAAAAGACCACACCAAAACAACGAAACAAGAATAGTAGAGGATAGAAGACTCTCTGAGAAACTTCTTCCCTCTTTGAGAAACTCTTTAAACCTATAAATCTATCTTCTGAGATCCCCTTTGCAGAGTGACACATGAAGCAAAGGTTAACACAATGCCATCAAGTAAAGTCTGACTTATAGAAAACCTAAAGGATCAAGTAGAACTGTCCCTGTGGTTTTTTGAGACTGTAAATCTTTGTTTAAGGAACCCAGTCTCATCTTTCTCTGACAGAGCAGCTGGTGATTTTGAATCTTCCTGTTAGCAGCCCAACTCATAACCTATTATGGCACCAAGACCCAGAATATTGGTGCTCTCATTAAAAACCATATGTTTGAGAGAAAAGCATCAACACTTATTCAAAAGTGCAGCTGATATGATAAAGGACAGGGAAACGAGAATACCAAAGAGAGAAACATACAAGACAAAATGAATGCTCACACATGGTGATCAGTTTAAGTAAAATGACTGAACACTTTGTGGAAAGTGTCATATGAAAACCTAACTGGTTATGCTAACTTTTACCCCCAAATTCAATGAAATAAAAATAGAGATATGAGATGGCTTTTAAAAGTTCATGGAAAAAATGGAATTTAAAGAGAATGAATTTTCCCATGAATTTTTGAGGCCCATCTAATATGTATTACATGTGTAAAAGAGTATATACAATGACTTTATACAGTTCAAAGAAGAATGATAAAAGACACTTTTGTTTACTACCCATTTTAATAATAGTATCAGTGTTTTGGAAGGACTCCATGCATTGCTTTCTTATACAGCACGTTAGTAACGCTGCAAGTGTATTTACAGGCTTATCTTAGTTAAATATATAAGTTCTACTACTAGTTATCTTCAACGGCTCAGAAATCTATCCTGGTTTTTTATTCCCTACCTATAAAATGGGGATAATAATAATAGCACTTCATACATAGAAAATTACCTAGCACATAGTTTATTATTATTAATATTAATACTTCTATTTCAGCTCTCAATCTTTAAATGACAACATATTGTCTACCACCTACATACTAGGGGGTACATCCCCACAAAACAGAAAAAGGCTCCGCTGGTTGGTGCTTTCTCAGAATGCAATTTTCCCACTTGGCGACCAAACAGCAACTCACACTGAGTTAGTGTTCCCAGTGGCATCGCCTGGGAAGGTTCTCTCTGATAACAATGAATGTCTTCATAACAGCAGTAGTGAAGACAGATTTAAGAGAACAGTGCACATCTATGAAATTTTGTTTCCTGCTTGGTGAAAATTCCACAGAAATTGTTGTGATGTTGAACAAAACTCACAAGGACAGCACTATGGGAAAAACTCAAGTGTTCAAGTGGTTTTCTCATTTCAAAAAAGGTGAAATATCGATTGATGACACACCTCATTCTGGACATCCGTCAACTTCTCCAATGGACTAAAATTTCAACAGAATTGGTGCACACGTGTTTGAAGATCAACAATGATGACCGTTGAAGAGATGGGGACGTTATCTGGACTGTCTTGGAGCCAGCAGAAAGAGTGTTGAACGGAAACAGTCCATGCTTTGAAATAACAGCTCTGAACTGACCCAGAGTTTTTTCCCCAAGGTCGTAACTTATGACGAGACATGGTGCTGTTCTTATGACCCCAAAGGCAAACAATTTTCAAGCCAGTGGAAGACACCGTCATCACCAGAAAAGGTTCATCAAGTGAAATCAAAGATCAAGACGATGCTCATGTTTTTGTTTTGTTTTTTCATGTGAGGGGGATAGTGCATATGGAGTTCATTCCACCAACTCGGGCTGCTAATCAGGCTTTTTACTTAGAGGTTCTGAAAAGATTCTGTAACAGTATACGGGTAAAAAGGCTTGATTTGTGGCAGATGAGGGACTGGTTTTTGCCACCACGACAATGCACCTGCTGATGCAGCCATCTGGGTGCAATTGCACACGCCTCTCTTCCCTAATGCACCTGACTCATTTGACCTCACACCCTGTGACTTCTTTTTGTTTCCACGAATACAGCAGGACATGAAAGGACAGTGATTTGATGATGTAGAAGAGGTGAAGAAAAAATGAGGGAGGTGCTCTCAGTCATCTGAACAGATCAGTTTGAAAAATGTTTCCAAGAATGGAACCCCAGATTTGACAAATGTATTAAGTGTAATGGAGAGTACTTTGATAAGGTTGTTTGATTAAAAAAATTAAATACATAGTTTTGAAAAAAATCCTGTTTGGGGGTGTACCCCCTCTTATATGTCCCTAAACAATACATTGTTTAGTTTTTGCATATTGTTAATTTTTTAAAGATCATTTTAAATGGGGGCTCTTACAAGTTTTTATAACAATTCATGCATCGATTGTATCAAGCATATTTGTAAATATGTTACCATCATAATTTTCTAGACATTTACTTTCTATTGATCCCTTGGTATCAGCTCCTCTTTTTTCCCTCCCCCCTGCCCTCATGACCCCTTGACAGAGTACACAGTATCATTATTTTCATATTGTACACTGACCGCTGTCTCCTTTCCCCCATGGATGCGATCACATTTTTAATTGGAGTAATATTAGAATAGGGTCCCTGGGTGGTTAAAAGAGTTACCGCTCATCTGCTACTTGAAAAGTTTTCCGTTTGAACTCACCCAGCCAGATTTGGGTGATCTACCCCCCAAACTGCACAGCCTGGATAAACCCTCGGGGTTTTGTTCTGTACACACAGGATTGTCAGGAGTTGGAATCGACTCGATGCAACTCGCAATGGTGTTTATATGTTTGTGGTCTGTGACTGGTTCCATCTGAAACTGTTTTCCAGATTCATATGTTCTCATATATGTAGTCATGCCTTTATCTTCGATGCAGTTGCTGTTTAGTTTCACATTCAACTGCTAATAGACGACTGATTTTTTATTTTCTCATATTATAGGCATTGATGATTTAAATGTTGTTAAACATGTCTCCGGTTGAACAGTTCAAGGGTTTCCCAAGAATAAAATTCCTGAGTCCCAGGTAATAAAGATAGTCATGATGGGCTAAGTTCTGTTGTGGAAAACAGAAAACTCACCATCTCAGTGGCTTACAACAATGTATATATTTCACTCACATAATGTTCACTGCACGTCAGATAACTTTCCTCCATTTGATGAATTAATGATGAGACTATTTGCATGTTGCAAAATCCCCACTGCAACACAGAGTTTTCTGGATACTACCACAAAGGAAGTGAGAAACTAGAAAACTTATAACCACTTTAAATGCCTCCACTCAGAAGTGATATGCCACTTTCACTTGCATCCATTAATGGTGTGTTTTTAGTTTCTAGAAACTAGTTTCTAGCCCTAGCTTCAGAGTACTAGAGTAGGGGGGAATAAGGTAGATCACACGTATATATGGATAACAGGAAATGCCTCAGCTATTTTTATTTGTTTATTAGAAAATGGAAACTTGTTTGCCAAAGTTATTTTTCTCCCCAAGCCATGGCTTAGTGTTTCCCATATCTTTATTCTGGGCAAAACTTGGAATTACCTGCCTTTTCATTTCTTGAAAATCTGGATGGTATGAAATGGTATCTTTTGTTTTAATTCGCACTTCTCTGATTACCAGTGAAGTTGAAAATCTTCAGTTATGCTTTCTTTTCTGAACTGTCTGTGCCCTTTCCTCAATGAAAGAGAGGTTCATGTCAGTCTCCAAAATACTTTTTAGGAATCCCTTATGTCATTCTGACATCAATCCTTTTTCAACTGTATCAATTAAAAATCCATTTCTCCACATTGTTTTTATTTTACAACATTCTTTGTCATATTTTGATGAAAAATCGTTAATTTTATTATAGTCGGAGTTATCAATCTATTCCTTTATGGAATGAACTTTTTATAATAATTTTCTTCTGTGCATTTATCAAAGTATCCTTTGATATTCTTAATATTTTTATTTTAAATTAAAAATTTTATACCAGCTGGAATTTGTTTTTATGTATAATGTTTATGAGGAATGACTTTAAATTTTTCCAACCACACAGGAAACCCACTTTCTTTCATTTACCCACTGATCTGCAGTGTCAACTCTGGTTACAAGTCTTATCTATTCAGTTCTACTGATTCATGCATATATCACAAGGATAATAACACATCATTTTAATAAATATATTTCTATAGCTTGATATCTTTTTTATTTGTTCCTTCCACATTTTTTTCTTTAGAATTATCATGCTTACTCTTCATTCTTTGCTCTTCCATGAATACTTTAAAATCTACTAATTAGGCTCCTGAACAAATCCCTTGGAGAATTTTACTGGAATTCAACGGAATGGGTCATGGGTTTTGGGAAACTGACATGTTTACAGTACTGAATCTTTCTCTCCAAGAATGAAATATATTTCCCACTTATTTTGTCCATTTTTTCTAGTTTAGAATAATCTTTAGACATTTCTTGCATGTGTATTTTTTATGTTTTGCTTTGCTTTTTCATTTGTTGTCTTTGAGACTATACACAGCAAAACGTACACTAAAGCAATAGTTTCTGCATGACATTGGTGACATTTTTCAAGTTGTGCAACCCTTTCTTTGCAGAGTCATTGCACACACATTAATATGAATTCACAACTCGTTGAAGTTCCTACCTCATCTTTCAAGTCCTGGTCTTCACTTTGATCCCCTCGCCATTGCATCTATCTATTACAAATTGATTGAAGAGAATCTATAAAATATTAGTATAATATGTAAGTACTAGTACATTTTCATGGGATTCCCAAAAGCAGATTGGTATTTTCCTTAAACTCAGTCAAAATTGTATTCTCTCTCAATCTTGTGCCTTCTAAACCTTCTAGTATTAGGTCTAATCTCATGGACCGAGACTGCAGATGCACAATAGCAAAGCACAAGGCATTTCTACTTTTCTCGATTCTTGTCAAGCATCACACCCATCTGACTATTCCTTTTTCTTGAAGTACACCTTTCAAAATCCTTTCATTAATCAGACCTTTGTGCACATGTACATTCACTTTGAATATTCGTCTTTCTGGGACAAATCTTTTTTTTTACTGTTTAAAGTTTTTATTAAATTAAAACAATTTTGATTAAGCTATAACACACATTTCTTATACTATATTGAGGAAATTATCTAATTGTTCTGTCTCAATTTCTATATAAAACAAGTAATAATAGTACCTACCTAATAGCACCTACCTAGTTTTCTTTTTTTTTTAATCTTTTTATTGGGGCTCATAAGGCTCTTATCACAGTCTGTACATACATCAATTGAGCAAAGCACCCTTATACATTCGTTGCACTCGTCATTCTCATAATTCACCTTCCATTTGGGTTTCTGGAATCAGCTCGGTTTCCCTTTTTGCCCCCGTCCCCCTCCCTCCCTGTTCCCACCCCTGGTCCCTTGATAGTTTATAAATAATTATTATATCTTATCTTACACTCCCCGGCGTCTCCCATCACCCGCCTCCCCATTGCCCATCTCCCAGAGAGGAGGTTACACATAGATCTCCGAGATCGGTTCTCCCTTTCTACATGCCCTTCCCGCCTGGTGTCACCACTCCCACCGCTGGTGTTGAGGGGTTCGTCTGTCCTAGATTCCCTGTGTTTCCATATCCCTACTGCACCGCTGTACATCCTCTGGTATAACCAGGTCCGCAAGGTAGAATTGGGGTCATGATGATTGGGAGGGGAGGAAGCGTTCAGGAACTAGATGAAGGTTTTTAGTTTCATTGTTGCTATACTGAACCCTGAGTGACTCATCTCCTCCCCACTACCCCTCTAGAAGGGATGTCTGGGACAATTCTTATACACTCGTGTTGCTCTTGTCTATTTATCATTCTATTCTTCATTTGAATGATTTTTAGATTCATGATAGCAGTTTTGAGTGTCTCCTCTATTTAATCTCTCCTTTTTTTTAATTGCAAGAAATGGAAATAGACGCAATTGCCTTTGAAAAAGGGAGCCCTGGTAAGACTATGAGTTAGACTTTGGATGGCTAGAACCTACAATGGCAGTACACTTGTTTGGGGTTTGCTTTCTTTGAACAAAGAGCCCTAGTAGTTCAAGGGGGTTGATAAATACATATTTGTGGTTAAAACCCACCAGCAGCACCGAAGGAGAAGGATGAGATTGTCTGGTCCTGTAAATATTTACAGCCTTAGAAACATGAACAAGCAATTGTACTCTGTCTCAGAAGGTTTCTGAGCATTGGAATCAACTTGGTGTCAATGGGTTTGGGTTTCGGTTTGTTTAAATAGATGCGCCCTGGTGGTGTCATAGTTACCGTGATGAGCTGCTACCCAAAATGTCAGTACTTTGAATCAACCTGTCGCAGTCTACTTCTATCAAGATTTACAACCATGGAAACATTAGGAGACAACTCTACTCTGTCTCATCAGGCCTATGAGCCACAATTGGGTGGAATGTTCGTGGATCTGTTTTGTTTTTTCCTTTGAACTTTCTGATTGTACATTTCTATATTTAGGAAACTGTGGGATCAAAGATGGTGAGATAGCTGGGGTTGAGAGAAGCTGATGGGGGGGGGGCATGAGGATGGAGGTGAGGGACTGCCTTTATGCTCAGGTTTGCTTCAAGCAGGCTGTATTTGACAATCTCCTCCTGAAACTGTGCCCAAACATCTAGTTACCTGGGTTTAAATGACATCATGGGAAACTGTCATGTCAGTTTGTAGAGGAAACTATAGTTGAGTGCTGTTACACACTAGCCTGATGATTTGACTTAATATCCACATCCACATTCACAAAAGAAGCTAGCAAATATATGCCAGTTCTCTTTTTTAGTTCTCTAAAATGCCATTTCAGTTAAATAGGATATTATGCTTGCCATATTCTGGGACTGATTCAGCATCCTTTTTCTCCTTTTTAAACAGATTGTAATGTTAGAGAAGTAACTCAATTGTGTCATGAGGCCAGGTGAGTTGCAAACAGAAAGGTTTATTACATGCCTGGGTGCAGAACGACTGAGGCTAAAATAGAAGTCAGCCCAGCCTAAGGCTATAACTTACATGAGTTCCAACTACAAGGGTTAATGCCTGTATGTATAATGCGTGGCTAAGGTGGGGTGGTGGTCGTGGCATCTGTCTGGGAGTGGAAAGGTATAGGTCATCATTTTCTTATGCTGGAGGTCATTCTATGTCAGCAAGTTCTGCGTCATCGGGTTCTTGGAATGGCTTCAGGTGTTCATTTTCAGTTGTTACTTTTCTTGTATCACAGTTCTTGGTTCACTGGTTTCTGACAACGGCACATTCTTTCCTGTTTGTGCAGAACTTTTTACAGGGTTAGCTTTGGGGCAGAACTTTAACTACAGAGGGATTTGGATCTCCACTCTTCACTCCCTCTCATTCACATGGATTTGATTGTTTTGTTCTGGGCCTTTGATGCCTAATACTTGTTCCCATCAACACCTCATGATCACACAGGGTGGTGTGTTTCTTCCATATGGACTTCGTTGCTTCTTAGTTAGATGGCTGCTTGTTTATCTTCAAACCTTTGGACTCCAGATGCTATAGTTGGGCACCATCAGCTTTCTTCACCACATTTACTTATGCACCCATTTTGTCCTCAATGATCGTGTCAGGAAGGTGAGCATCACAGAATGCCAGGTAATTAAAACAAAGTGTTCTTGCATTGAAGGGTTCCTTGAACAGAGGCCCAATATCCATATGCTACCTTAATATTTAACATATAAATATATGTACATAAATCTATTTCCCTATCATTATAAATAAATATATTTATATACGTACATGCCTGTATTTAGACCTCTATAAATGTCCTTTGCCTCCTTTTCCTCTTGTTCCACTCTCATGTTCAGCCTTCATTCGAATTTCACAGTAATTCCTCTCGGCTACATTGCCCTTGATTAAGCCCCAGCAGGCATCCTATACCCTTCTCACCATTGACTTTAGATCACTTGTTGATCCCTTTTCCTTTCCCCTTTATCCTCCTCTCCCGTGCCCCCCAGAACCATTGCTTCCATTGTTTTCTCTTTCATATTGTTTATCCTGCCTATATTATCTAGATAGACATATGGAGACAATAATAAGCACAAAATCAAGACAGAGCAAAACAAAGCAACAAAAGAAAACAAATAAACAACAACAAAACAATGACAAAAAATAAAAGCCTATCGATAGTTCCATGTCTTTTTGTTGACTTTTAGGAGTGTTTTCGAGTCAAGTCTGATGGGTGCCATGCCATGGCCCCAAATTCTATATTAGGTATTCCCTGGGACTTTACTGCTTTGCTTCCCTAGCTACCCTATTGCATGCCTTTAGCATTTCACCCCTGTGTGGTGGGGTCTGATCAGGCACAATTCCTGTAGTGTGTCTCCAGAGTTGCCTCCCATAGGGCTATGGGTAAGTGAAGGACATCACATCTTGTGGTGGGACCAGCCCTGTGGTCATCTCTGTGCATTGGCTGTTATGAGCATGAATATGATCCTTGGGGCTTGGTGGGCCAGGATGTGTTCAACTCTCTCTCCTTCCTTCTTCATTTGCTCCTTTGTGCTCTGATGAGACATGCCCCACTCTCTGAGCTGTAGCTTCAATGCTGTCCTCTGAAGTGCATTCTTCTGGGGTGGGGTGTGTTAGGGGTGGGGGCTGTCCACTTAGATGGAAATAGGACCAGCCCCTCAGAACTCTATATTGGTTCCCTGCTTCATGCAGGTATGTTGGATTCATTCATGTCTTGGCGCACCAGGTTGAAGTCTAGTCCCTCCAACCCTCTCCTATGGAGATATAAACAATACCTTCCCTTTGGGTGGGTTAGTTTCCTGTTCCCCCACTACCCATGTCTTTTTGGTTTTTTGTTTTCTTTCTTTCCCCCTCCTTGTTAGTTAACTGCCTTATGTATCCCTGGATTGGGTCTGTCCCCTGCCATACTACCTCACTGCAGGAATGTATGTACACAGTAGCTTTTCCACTATGGCCCTTTTACATTTTTAAGCTTATCTCATAAGACCCATTTGTTCTTGTCCTTTTGTGCTTGCCTTACCTCACTTAGCATAATTTCCTGCAATGTTCCCATTCAGCAATGTGCTTCATGCATTCACCACTGCTTTTTAGGGATCTGTAGTACTCCATTGTATGAATGGACCAGTTTTTTTAATCCATTCATCTTTTGATGGAAATTTGGGTTGTTTCCAACTCTTTGTGATCATAAACTGTGCCACGATGAACACTGGAGCACAGATGTCTAGCCGTGGTTTGTTTCTTGCCTCTTCTGGGTATGCGCTCAGTAGGAGGATTGCTGGGTCATATGGTAGCTCAATTTCCATCTGTTTTAGATATCACAAAATCAATTTCCATAGTGGCTGTACATACCCACAGGTCCACCAGCAGTGAACAAGAGTTCTTTTCTCGCCACAACCTCTCCAACACTTGTTACTGTCTGATTTTTTTAATTGGGCTGTCTTTCAGTGTGTTACGTGGTATCTCATCCTTGTTTTAATTTGCATTTCGCTTATGGCTAATGATCAGGAACATTTTCACTTATGTTTATTGGCCATTCAGGTTTCTGCCCTTGTGAAACTTCTGTTCAGGTCCTTTTCCCACTTCCTCAGTGGGCAGTTAGTTTTTTCTCTTTTTGGAAGCTAGCAGAGTGCTGTAGATTTTAGTAATAAGGCCTTTGATGTGTCATTACTAAAGATGTTTACTCTGTCTGTGGGCTTTCTTATTACTCTCCTGGTGAATACTTTCTATGTACACAGGTGATTTATCTTGAGTATATCCCACTTATCAATTTATGCCTGGTCTGTATTTGTGCCCTTCCCTATTTCCGATAGCCTATCTATGCCCTGGGCCAAAGTTCTTAAGTTTGTCCCCATTCCCATATTGATGGCCCTAATAGTTTGGATTTTTACCTCAATGTCTATGATCCACCTTGAGTTTATTCTTGTGCATGGATTGACCTAAGTGTCATGCTTCATTTTTCTGCAGGTAGATTTCCATTTTTCCCAGCACCACTTGTTAAAGAGGGCATCCACTTCCCATTTGATATCTTTTGGGCCCTTATCAAAGATCAGTTGTCAGTATGCTGATGATTTTATTTCCGGTTTTCAGTTCTTTTCCACTGGTCTGAGTATCTGTTGTTATACCAATACCATATGGTTTTGACCACTGTGACTGTATCGTATGTGCTAAAGTCAGGTAAAGCAAGCCATCCCACTCTGTCCTTCTTCTTGAGGAACTCTCTGCTAATTCTGGACCTCTTCCCATATGAAGTTGGTAATCCCTTTTTCCAATTCTTTGAAGACAGATGCTGATATTTCTATTGTGATAGCATTAAAGTTATATAGTGCCTTGGGCGGAGTTGCCATTTTTTCGATATCGAGTCTTCCGATGCACAAGCATGGAATATTCTTCCATTTGTTGAAGTCACTCTTGGTTTCTTGTAACAGTATTCTGTAGTTTTCCTTGTACAAGTCTTTTGTATTCTTAGTCAGATATATCCATCGATATTTCAATTTGTGGTTGCCTATTGTGAAGGGTATTACCTTTAGGATCCCCTCTTCTGTGGTCTTGTCAGATGTATATAGCAGTCCAATAGACTTCTATTTGTTGATCTCGTATTCTGCCACTTGGCCATATTCCTCTATTCCTCCTATAACTTCCTTTGTGGAGCTTTTGGGATTTTCCAGATTATCTGATAATAACGATACTTTCACCTCTTCCTTCCACAGGCCTTTTATATTTTCCCTTTGCCTTATGTTGTTAGCTAGGACCTCCCCTCCAGTACAATGTTATCTAAGAATTGGGGCAAGGGACATCCTTGGCTGGTCTCCTTTTTCAGTGAGATTGTTTTTGTCTTTTCTCCATTGATGACCACATTGTCTGTTGGTTTTTATGTATGGTTTGTATTATATAGAGTAATTTTCCTTCCATTCCTATCTTCTTGAGTGTTTTAAAAAAGGAATTGATGTTGGATGTTATCGAATGCTTTTTTCGCATCTATCAAAATTATCATGTGATTCTTAGAATTTTTCATCTGATCTAGAGGATGTTGTTGTTGGTAATCCCTTGATAATCTTTTCTATTTCTTCTGGGATAGTCTGGGGAGAGGTTGTTTTTCCAAGTATTTGTCCATGTCTTCCAAATTGTTGAATTCATTGGAGTACAGGCCTTCATAGTACTGTGTAATTATCCTTTAGATTTAATTAGGGTCCGTTATAATGTCCCTTGTTTCATCCCACATCCTTGCTATTGAAATTTGTTCCTTCCTTTCCTTGGTTAGGTTTGCCAGCTGTCAGTCTATGATTCTGTTAATGCTGTTGAAGAACCAACTTTTAGCTGCATTAATTTTTCCATTGTTTTCTTGTTTTGCCTCTCCTGAAACTCAGTCCTGATTTTTTTTTTTTATTTTGCTATTTGTAGGATAATCCTGTTGACTATGCTCTAATTGTTGTAAGTTTTGTGTCAACATAGCAATCATAAGTCTCTCTTCCTTTTTCGTGTGTGCATTTATTGCTCTTAAACTTCCTCTGATAACAGCTTTTGCTGTGTCCCGAAGGTTTTAGTATGTCATATTCTCATTCTCGTTGCTTTTTAAAAACTTCCTAGTTTCATTTCTAATCTGGGTCAGTACACACACTCCTTTTGCAATAGAGAGTTAATCATCCTCCGATAGTTTGCCCTTGTTTTCTTAATTGTCCTTTTGTTGATTTTTCCTATTGGCATAGTGGTTGGAGAAAAAAGTCTTTATGATTCCTATGTGCTTGAATTTACACAAATTTGCTGTGTCCCACCATGTGGTTTATCTTTGAATGTGTGCTATGTGGCATTTAATAGAATGTATAATTATTTTGCATTTGGGTAGAGGCCTCCATAAATATCTATCAGGTCAAAATGTCTAATGTAATGTTTGTATCTGTAGCCTCCCTGTAAAGCTTTCTTTCCCTGTGATCTATCTTTCTTGGAGAGTGGTGTATTATAGTCACTTAATATAATTGTTGAGCCTATAATTTCTTTTTTCATCTTTTGGAGTTTTTGATGAATGAGTTTCATGGGTCTCCCATTGGGCAATTATATATTTATTATGCTCTCTGGTTCTTTGTGTACTCTTCACTTGAGCATTATATATACCCCTCTCCTTATCTCTTTATGTCTTGCACTTGGAGATCAATTTTGTCCGAGATTAGGATTACCACCCCTGCTTTTTTTGAATTGTCATTTGCTTGGTATATTTGTCTTCAGCCTTTGATTCTTAGCCCTTTTTGGTCTGCAATTTTGAGACATGTCTCCTCTCTCTACACAGCAGATCGGCGGATTGTGTTTTCACAGCTAGTCTGCTAGCCTCTCTGCCTTTTAATTCCTGAGTTCAGTCCACTGATATTCAGACTTATTACATCCATCTGTGGACTCTGTGATGTCATCTTGTACCTTTTGTGTTGGGTATTTTCCTACCTGCCTTTCTTGTGGTCAGTGTGAGTGCATATGTGTAGTTGATTCTTGCATTCTTTCCACCCTTGATCCGAAGCTATCTTGAGGGCTGTTTTCTCTTTGTTGTCCTTTGGGTGGGGTTGTTTTATGTGGCGGCCTCTTATTTGTGCTTGGTGAGTGCTGCTCCTCTGTCCCTACTTAGTCGGCAAGGATCATTTGTAGGATTGGGTTTCTTTTAATGAATTTTTTGAGATTTTCCTTGTCTGGGAAGACGGATAATTAAGTTGTATAGAATTTTATTGGTTTTCTGTTATTTTCCTTCCGTTGTTCGAATATGCTACTCCACTCTCCCCTTGTTCATATTGTCCACTGAGAGGTCTGAGCATATTCTTATTGGGGTGCCTTTATAGGTAACTGTTTTTCCCTGGCTCTTCTTAAGATTTTCTCCTTTTCCTCAAATTTTTATAGTTTATCTATTATATCCCTTGGTGACTTCTTGGTATTCAGTCCAGCTGGTATTCTTTCTGCCTCCTGGATGGTTGCCAGGTTTTCATTTATTAAGCTGGGGAAGTTTTCCTCTATGAATTCCTTCACATTTTTTCCTGTGACTTCTTCGTTGTGTATTATTCAAGTCGTTCAATTATTCTAACGTTGTTCCTCTTGATAGCGTCAGATGGCTCTCAGGTTTCTTCAACTTCTCCGATATCTTATTTGACTGCCTTTCCCAATTATTGAAGTCGGCCTGGTTATCCTCTAGGTCACTGGTGCAATTCTCTGCCTCCTCCGGTCTGTTGGCAAAGTCGGTGAATTTGCTATTGGTTTTTGTTATTTCGTCCCTTAGATCTTCTATTTCCCTTTGGTGCGTGACCTTTATCACTTCTATCATTTCATCCTTTTTTATATTGCTTTCCTCATATCCTGTATGACTCTAAGCAACATTCTGAAGATTTCTTTTTCTGACAGATCAATGTATGTTTCTTCTATGCATGTCATTTGGTTCAGGACTTCTTCTGGCATTGCCTTTTGTTTTTCCTGTTTTGTTTTTTTTTTCATTGAGGTTGTTGGGACTGGTTGCTGTTTTTGTTGTGTTGCTTTAGAGGAGTCCAGCATCATTTTCTAGAGAGTCAAAGAACACTGGGCTCTCTCTTTGAGACCCTCATAGGTATGCTTCTTTGAAGATCCTGCAGTTAATTGCACTGTGGGGCCAGGCCACTGCTCTATCTTCCTATGGTTTCACTCTTTCCCTTGGCAGCCAGTATTTTGTTATTTGGAGGGCAAGTTTGATGGTCCTCTCAAGGGACACTGGTTGGGTGGTTGTGGACCCACAAGAAGGGCACTGCACTGGGTTATCTCACAGGAAGCCATGCTAGTGTGGTCCATGGGGCTTGGAGTGCCTCAGAGGGCATGCATTGGTGTCTGATGCAATGGGAGTGCCACGCATGGCAGGTGGTTGTGCCTGCTTTGGTGTAGAGCACTGCAGATGGTGGGCAGAATTTCCCTAGTAGGGAAAATCATTGGATAGATCTTGCAGAGGTTCCTGCATCAGCGTGGAGCCCTGGAAAGGGTTATTGGAGCTGTGTTAGGCCATATGGATTACTACAGCAGGAAGGAGGAATTTCTCTCAGTCATGTGGACCGTGGAGAATTGGCAGGGGCTCCCCTAGCCATGTGGGGCACTGTGGAATGTGGGCAGAGGTTCCCCTAGAAGAATGGGGCACCCCAAAAGGAGTGTGGGAGTTTTCCCAGCTGCTTAAAGGGTCTTAATAGGCAGACAATCTCCTGTGGCATAACATCGGTGGGATTCCACTACCAGCGTGTAAGTGTACAGGGAGTGGGTGGACGGGAGTTCCCCCAGATGCTTAAAAAGCCTTAGAGGGTAGGCCCATGTTCCCCTGAGGTGGTAGGCAGGCAGAATTTCCCCAGTTGGTTGGAGGGTGGGTGTAGTTGCCTTAGGCAAAGGGGCTTGGCCTGGTGGCTGGCAGTGGAGTGTGAAAGGAAGGAGAATAGGAAAAAGTAACCAAAAACTGAGCCCACTGATACTATAGGGAGAACAAGAGAAGAGACAGAAACAAATGTAAAGAAATAGCTGAGATCAATTGCCTCACTGTGGGTCTGGAAGTGTTTAAACCCTGCCCAAAGACTGCCTCTGCTGTGGAAAGCTAAAATCTCACAGCTCCTCAAAATCTAGTGGATCTGTTTCTACGTATCTTTATGCTGCTCCTTCTGCGACCTGGCAGAGTGGAATTTCCCTCTCAGTGGATCTCCTGCACTGATTTTTGTGGAGTCCCTCTGGTATGTGTTACTTGGTCACCATCTTGCCAAAAGTCCCCCATCTCTTTTCTTATGGAGAGTCTTTGAGATCCTGGTGATCCATGGTAAAAATTGTGGCTTGAATATTTTTCATTAATAGAAACTTAGTTATTAATTCAACAAATACATATTGTGTCTCTACTGTGTGCCAGACACAGTTTTGGAAACATTGCTAAACATTGCTAAATAAGATCAATAAGAACCTTCTATAAATCCATGTTAATTTTGCAAAGTGATTTATATATTGCTCAGTTTGGCAGAGTCCGATAAAGAAGGAAACTGTCTATCAGGTCTTCAAAGCAGTTCAACGTAGTCTGACCCTCTGCTGAAAATGAGCATTGGGTAAATCTTCAGAAGACCAAGGTATTAAAGAACAAAATGTCACTTTGAGGACTATAGTGGGTCTAACCACTGTCTTGGTATTTTCAATCTACAAATATGCATGAGAAATCTGGACAATGAATAAAGAAGGGCAAAAAAGAATGGATATATTTGTTTATGGTGTTGGTGAAGAATATTTAAATTAATACAGACTGCAGGGGAGTAGTTGTTAAAATGTAGATTTGAATTTAGTATATCTGGAGTGGAAATGGAAATTGTCAGCAGGGAATAAAACCAGAAAAAACTATTCCAGAGCCCCATTTTCTATTAGGCAATATGTATACATGTACAAACCTACATGTCTCTTCCTCCCATGGGGCTTGGATAGTTAGATATCTGAATCATTGGCCTGAAGAGCAGATCAAATATTGCCCTGTACCCTGAACTAGCACTCACTCATTTATGATTTCAGGTCAAAGAGTCTCTGGTTCTTAACTTTTCACTTAAGTCTAATGATAGTAATAAATTTTCCCTCTGCTTAGTGCAAAGGAAATAATAATATATTAACACATCCTTATAATGGTGGCATTATGAGAGAGTATGAATATCAGCTTTATAGATTATTCACACTCAAAAGTTTATATTTGGAGAAATATTGTTTAATGTACTCAACATGATTGAGACATATATATATATATATATTCAAATGCAGAAAGCCCAATTCTGAAAACTAAGTAATTCTCTTTAAGCATCTTTTAAAATGACTCAAATATATATTGCAAAACTTAATGGGGACTTTGCTACTGAGAAATTTAGTAAATAATTCAAAGTATCTATTATGCCATGACACTAGTTGACATGGCATGTGATTTTTTTACTTTTGTTTTTTAAAAATCACCTGAGGATATATTGTGTCCCCTTCACTATGTCAATCAGAGAACTGGTATCTTTCCACATGCAGAAATATACTGCATTACCATTGCTGGAGCTGGAAATATTAAAATTTAAATTACATTCCACCCTGCTGTCAAGATTGTATTAACCAAACTTAAATATACAAAAAATGACAGTACAATAAAATACAGCGCATGATAAATCACTAAGCTTCTCTATTTCATATATGTGGAGAGAGGGATGAATTAAGTGCTTGAATCTCCATGCCCAAACTTGTCTCAATGTCCCAGCATTTGTATTAAAGGAAAGAAAAACAAAATTTTAATTAGCACTCAGTTCCATATCCCCAGAAGACACTTCTTGCTTTGGAAGAAGTTATTGTCAGATGGAAATTAAATCAATTTAAAATATACCTTTCCTATCAGTGTTGGATTACCTGACAAGCAAGATAAGCATGGGCTTGCTTGTGCTTACTTACTAATCTGTAGTGTGTAATTTCAACTTTTGTCCATATATAAGATTCTACTTCTAGATATGGTTGGCCTCCATCTCTTTCCCAACCCTACTGTACTTTCCTGCCGAATCAAAGCCTCTTTTCAGATCTACAGTCCCTCATAGGGATAGAGTAACAGGTTTACCTGTGCTTTCTTTTACGACTTGGTAGTGAACAATTTGTGGTGAAATCCATGTGAGTCAGCATAGTACTCACTTCCAGCAAGTTGAGGCCAACTCACAGAGACCCTGTAAGACAGGTTACTTTGACTTTCAGATACTATGTTTCTTTATGGGAGTAAAAAGTCTATCTTTCTCCCATGGACCAGTTGGTGGTTTTTAACTGCTAATCTTGACGTTAGCAGCCAAACATATAACCACTATGACACCAGGGCTCCTTAGAAAGCAGTAAGTAAGTAAGCATAAGTAAGCGCATGCTGACCTTGTTTCAGAGGTAGACTTGCAAACTCCCAGAATGAATGCTGAGCTCCTGAAGTCCATGCTCTGATGGAAGAGTTCTGAATACCTCTGGGTATAGAGCCTTGGGGAGTTAACAAAAAGTTCTTAGACGAAAGGATCTTTGAGCAAGGTTTTGAATGTTAGGGTAAAAAGGGGAAACAGGAAGAAGGGATGATTGGGTACTACCATGCAGTGGATTATTTAATGTGACTCTTCTCTGCAATCCCTACCAAATAACAATTTCCTGATGGACCTGGGTAAGAGAAAGTGGGAGGAGACACTGATAGGATTCAATGGTGAATGAGTGTTAACAGCTTTAATTGTGAGTGCTGTCTTGATTGGCATCACTACTAGCAAGAGAAAAGAGCTGGGTGTGGCTCTTAAGATCCCAGAACATCACGCCTTGAATCAGTGAGGCAGCTTTGACAACAGAGAACCAGCAGAGTAACCCTTGCAACCGAGCTAGGAGACAGAGCAATGTACTTCCTAGCCCACAAGGTAAGTAAATCTGAGTACTTTCGGGGGGAATCTGACTTGTTGAGTGGTCTGCCTCTGGTAGCTTAATTTGAGGAGCTTGGTTTGCTGAGCAAAGAGCGGGAATTGAGTGCCTTGGAGTTGAGGCTTATAGTGGAGTTGTGTGTCCTTTGTTGATTCATTGGCAACCCTAAAAGAGAGTTGTAGCATTTCTCAAGCAGGACAGGGGCCAAGGCAAGAACCTGAAGGCCTGTCTGTGGGCACAGTAGAGAAGAAATTGTTGTGATTGAACAACTGTCTCTTAGCTGTGTCTCACCTCAAGTATAATCTATTGACTTCTGTAATAAATCCCATAATTGTGAGCATCTGTCTGTGGGTTTGTTAGGTTTCTCTCTCCGGCCTAAATCTCAACCTCGGTTCTTGGCTCCGCGCGAGAAAGATTTCACGCCGAAGCCGGGCTCGTGATCCAAGTGTATTTAATGAGAGTTAAAAGAAGCTTCAGGTTTTACGCGGTACCCATAGGATTCCTCTGACCATGCGGCCTGGCAGAGACTGCCCCAGGTCATGCAAGGATCTCTCTCCTCCCACAAAGACGACCAGACCGCACAAGCAAGCCAAGACCAAGAGGCCCTCTCCCTTCCGGTCCCTGCGTTTTCAAGGGTTCCCGGGGGAGGTGTGGTGAACGACCCCAGGTCGATCCCATTGGCTGAATTGCAATCACCTGGCCCAGGTGGGCTGCTCCAGGTGTAACGCCCATCTGGGCCCACCAGCGGGAAAATCCAGCTTTTGTCCTTTGCTGGCTCTCCTGGGCATGCGTAAATGGACTTCCCAATTCCCTAGGCTAAGGTACCTAACAGGTTCTGTGTGACATTGCTATGAATTACTGAAAAGTAGAGAGTGCTGTGAGAAAGAACATGCACAGAACTCCAGAGACATGAAAAGGTGGAGCATGTTTGACGAATGTGGAGAAACAAAAGGGCATGTGGGGTTGTGTCTCTCTGACTGACAGACACACAAAAATGATTAGATGAGTAAGAAGAGAGAAGCCATTCATTGGGGTCTTGATGGTTTAGTGATTACACATTGGGCTGCAATTCACAAGGTGAGAAGTTTGAAATCACCAGCCAATCCTCAGGAGAAAGATGGGACTTTGCACTCTCTTAAAGAGTTACACACTTGGAGACCCACAGGGGCAGTTCTACCCTGACCTACAGGATTGCTATGAATCGGCATCAACTGGATGGCAGTGAGCTTGGTTTGGCCATTCATTGATTTATTTATTTCAATTCATATTAAATACCTTAGTCAGGGTCTAGGCTGGAGCAAAATTAATATCCTACTTAATGTTTTATGCAATGCCAATTGTAAGGCCAATTTCAAATATAAATTTCAATTTTCAGCTTTTTCTACGCACCCTGGCTTCTCAAAAGTGGATTCTAGCATTCTCCTCCTTAGTAAGCTTGGATTCCACCCAAGAGCCTCTCTAAAGGAGTTAATTGCTTATCAACTCTATATTTGCCCTTTCACCCCAGATATACTATATCAGAATCTATATATTAATGAGATCCTGAGGTGCTTCAGCTACAATCTCAGGTGATTTGTGTATATACTTGGGGATCTTGCTGAAATGTAGATTCTGATCCCCTAGGGCTGAGGTGGAAATGCAAATTCACAGCAGGCGGTCAAACTGGGATGAACTAGTTGGAAGCCATTCTTTAGGGATCTTTTTAATGTTCACTATGTATTAACCCATATCTGGTGTGTGCGTGCATGTGTGTGCGTGTGTGTTAGAGAGAGGAAAGGGAATGAGATGGTTAATAATTTGCATAGAATAGCATAACAATGGCGTATGGACTGGTCAGGAAAATCTGACACCAATCTGAGCTCACACTTTTATTAACACAACAGAATTTGTGGAGAAGTGAGGTACTTACCTCTCCTAATTCCCTCTTATCTCTCTGTCAAAATAGTGACATTATATAACTCCCACCAGGCTGCAAATAAGCTATGTTCAGAAAAGGTGATAGATGTGACCATGTGAGTTGTCATGCAATAAAGATAAAGATTTTTTTCTCTGAAAATATATAGCTTCATGGAAACACCCAGTCTGCCTGAACTTGTGCAATTATTATGAACGTTCTGTAAGTGGTAGAAAACAGGTCTGTAATCAGCTTTACAAATGAGTGCCAGGCAGTTCTTAATAACTAATGCACATTACATGCAAGAAAACGCTCTTGAGGCATGGTTCCTAGAATCAGACATTCAATATTAATAACCAGGGAGGTTTTTTTCAACAGAGAATGGAAAATTGCAAACTCCAAGATTTCCGAATGTTAGCAGTGTAGCTAGCATACAGGACTACCTGCGGAAGATGTGGAGCTGCTGAAGTATTGTGTGATCAATGGGCTCCCCTCCAAACCTCCCTTCAACAACTCAATCCTACCCACCGACTAGAAGATAACAAACCCGAGGATCACATACAAAGGGGGAATTAGAAGGACTAACCTCCAACTTTGCTATCACAAATTTGCCAAAGAATGCCCATAAAGGTAGCTTACACTAACAGTTAATAGCTATTGAGTTGTTTCCTTGTGCAATAAACTGTGTTAAGCACTTTACGCGCAGGAGCTCAAAATAACTTTGTGAGAGAAGTATCTGTCTTTTCATTTTACAAATGAAAACAGTTTTGGGGAGGCCAAAGAACTCCCCAAGATCATACCACTGTAAAATGATGTAATTCTTTCCCTCCATAAGTTCCCCTGGCAATTAAATATTTTGTACTCTAGCCCATAATTCAGGGTAAAGTGTAGGTATCTGCTTTTGCAGGTTTCTTCTCTCTGGATCCTTCCAGCACCCCCAGATATGGTATCACCCACTGTCTAAGTCATCTAATTCAAAAATCATTTTATGACCACTGTGAAATACTGATACACTCAACAGAAAACAAAACAAAGCAAAATACAAATACTAGGAAAGATTAGAAATATAAATCTGGAAGAAACCTAAATCCGTTGCTATAGAATCATAGTTACTCTCTAGAGTTCCAACGATGTAAACCTGTACAAGAGCAGACTGCCACATCTTCCTCCATCTTTCTCCAGGGGAGCCACTGATGAGTTCTCACTGTGGAACTTTGGATTAGTAGTCAAGCAATCAACTAGTACACCATCTGGATTCCTACAAGAACCTTGGATAGAAAGTACTTTACTTCCTCCACCCCCTTTTTTTTATATAATAAAGAACCAGTGTCCAAAGTGATAAGGTGACCTAGCCAAGAGCATACAACTGCTAATCAATTGTTCCTTTCACTATGAAAACAAAAACAAAGGCCATCGAGTCAATTTCAATCCATAGTGACCCTGTATGATACAGTAGAACTGCTCCTTTGGGTTTCTGAAATTGCAACTATTTAAGAGAGGAGACAGCTCTATCTTTCTCCCTCTGAGTGGCTAATAGGTTCAAACAGCTGACATTGAATTTGGTAGCACAAAGTATAACCCACTGTATCACCAGGGTTTCCAATATACCATTCTCAATTAAAGGCACATCGGTTCCCTAACCCCACTCCACCCCATCTGAAAGTAGAGCATTCCTATTAGGCCTTTCCTAAGTTGAAATGGCATAAATCAAAGAAGCGGGTACTATTAATTTATATAGGAAAAATTCCAGAGCCCATAAACTAACCTACCAAAAAACATATAGTGTTAAACCAGGTTGACTAGAGAAACAAATTCAGGGGCATTCATATATGTACAGGAAAGAGTTTTATATCAAAGAACAATTGTATATTGAGAAAACTTCCCAGTTCCGTTCAGATTAAGTCCATAAGTCTGATATTAGCCCATATGTCTTATTCTAGTCCATAAATTCTCTTCCGACTTACATTGGCACTTGAAAGGATGCTGAATGCAGGAAGATCATAGGCCAATAGATGAAGAGTCTTGTGGATCTAATGACAGTGAAACCATCACAGGGGAGTCTCCACAGGCTTCTGCTGCATGGCTCACTCAGGTCTCAGTGCAGCTCCACGTGGCTTGTCCACAGGAAGAAAAAGGCAGAGAGAGAGTGCGGCCCACCTCCAGGTTGAAAGAGAGGAAGTTTCCAGAATCCTCATGAGAAGACCATGTCCACAAGGAGGCATCTTCAGGCTTTGACCCAATTGACTAGCTAGAATCCACCCCGACACTCATTTATCAAGTTGACATAAAATTATGTAACTATCACATATAAACCCTAAAATGACACTAGCATAGAAGAATGGTATAATACACAATTTATATAGTCAAAATAATGCATACATGAGGGGATTTCAAGAAGTTTGTGGAGAAATTGAATTAAAAGATAATGGCATTTGTCCACAAATTTTTGAAGCTCCATTGTACAGTGCAGCTCCTGCGGAAGGAACCTGGTGACACCACCCTCACTGCTCAGGATGCACAATGCCTTTTTAAGGATGTTTCACAAAAATAAAGACTGAGCATTGCTTCTGTCATCTTTTTTTCCAGAAAGCAAAAGTCCTCTTTGGATTTCTGTCTGTTAGCAGAAACAAGTTCCAAGGGAAGTCTTCATAAAAGTCAAGGGGCAGAAAGGAAATTTTTGAACAGTGGAGGTATATTTATATTTCCTAGACGTGATTCCATATTGGACCCCTACTGTATAAACTCTCATAATCCTGTACTAGTTATTATGGTAGATAGAGGAGACCAAGATGGTATTATTTCTAGTATCAAGATTATTTTAATAGAATGTAGAAGTAACGAAGACCGCAGGTTTTGGTCATTTTAGAAAACTCCTAAATAAGGCAAGTCCATATGCATAAGCTAGTTTTATAGGTGCAAGAAAAAAATTAAGAAATGCTGTGATCAGAACCAAGGGAGCGGGAGGAATGCTTTCTAGAAAAGGCAAGTTCATTCTTCTTACTTGAAGTTTCATGAAACAATTTGCCACAATCAGTCATTGGCAAGGATCACTGGTGGCGCTGGGTTAGGTATTGGGCTACTATCTATACAGCTGGCAGTTCAAACCTACTAGCTGCTTCTAGGTAGAAAGATGAGGCAATCTGCTCCTGGTTAGATTTACAGTCTCAGAAAACCGACATAGGGTCTCTGTGCATCAGAATCAGCCAAATAGCAGTGAATTTAAGGTCACTCTCAGATATGTGAGGCTAGACATACTATTAGTTACATAAGGTTATCACTTATTCAGTGGCTGGTTTCAGATGTATTTTACCAGGCTTTTCTTCCTACTTCATTTAGTCTGGAAGCTCAGCTGAAACATACCCAGCATCATAAAAACACTGAAGTCTCCAATACAGACAAGTGGTGGCTGTGCATGAAGTACACAGATTGGGAATGGAACTTGAGTACCCCACAAGGAAGGTGAGACCTCTACCAATGAACCACCAACTCCCAGCCCAGTTTACAAATGATCATACAGGATTAGGCAGTAATGTGTTCTTTTGTACATGGGCTGGGAACGGATACTACCACAGCTAAAACTAAAAACAACCCCAAAATATTCTGTAACAGGCTGCACATCCTAGAATAAATCATTGTACTCTATGGCTTATTTTTTTTGTCTGCAGCATATAACAAGTACATCTTACTTAATGGACCTTACAAGGGCACTACCAGGATTACAAGTAAATGTTTACAGGGTACTTGGAACAGCATGAGCCAAGGTTGTGTTCAGCATGCAAAACACTATAATTACATGGACACAACTGCTTTTTGACAAGTTTTGATTAATCCACTTTTTAAAAACTTCTAAAGCATCACTGCAGGGTATTAATGTCATACTTTTATTCAGCTGCAAAATTTAGTAAAATGTATTAGTGATTCTGGTGGGGAAAATTCACATAGTGTCTTAGCTATCTAGTGCTGCCATAGCAAAAATACCACACATGGGAGACTCTAAAGAAGAATCATTTGTTTTCTCACACTTCCGGAAGCTCAGATTTCAAATCAGAGTGTCAGTGAGGCTGATTCGCCTTGGGTACTCACTCCTAGTTCATGTTGTCTGCTGGATTGGATTGGCATTCCTTTCCTCGCTGTTAGGTCCTCACCTACCTTGTTTCTTCCTCTCTAGCTGTGTCTCTTTATCTACGCTGCTATTTTTGTAACTCAGAACGTAAGCTCAGAATCCACTGGCCCCATTTACACAGCAAAAATTAAAAATGCCTATTTCCAAAGGGTCATGTGTATAGGAACCAAAATCCAAATCCAACCAGGGGCCATGGAATCACTCCCAACTCATAGTGATCTTATGCACTACAGAGTAGAATTGCACACCATGGGATTTAGTTGCTGTGAATTTTAAGAAGCAGATATCCAAGTCCTTCTACAGTGCCTCTGTGTCAACTCAAAGTGCCAACCTTTCGGTTAATGGCCTAGCATGTATGTGCCATTCAAGGACACCATTTTCAGGTAAAAGGGTTAGCATTTCAATATATATTTGGAGGTGGCCTAATTTAATCCATAAGACATAATTCTCATTAAAATAATATTTTACATTGTCTTTGGAGAGTCATGGTTTGATTAATACATATTCTTTGAACTCTGTGTGAATTTACATATATGTACAGTAAGTTCAAAAGAAAATCTAAGATTTGAAGATGACTTTTTTGGGATTCAGAAATTTGAATACGAATCACAAGTTGTGTACTTGAAGCACAATCAACTATTGTGTCTAAAGTTTTAAGGACCCAGGGGAAATTTAAATAGAAAAAAATAAAAGTCACTGAGAAGAACTATTATTTTCTGGAGGGGGAGAGAGTTAGTGGTCTCCTACGTGGAAACCATTCTTTTTCTGTTCAAACCAGGGGGAAAGGGTACACAAGCTTTCTGCATACTTCTAGAAGGCTGAAAGCAAAGACCCGAGGGTGACAATTGAGATGGAGGCTCTAGAGCAGGGGTCCTCAAATGTTTTAAACAGGGAGCCAGTTCAGTTCCCTGTCCCTCAGACCCGTTGGAAGGCCAAACTATAGTTTAAAAAAAAAACTATACGCAAACTCCTATGCACATTACACATATCTTATTTTGAGTAAAACTACAAATGGGGCAAAAACACCCGGCGGGCTGGATAAATGTCCTCAGCGGGCCCCATGTGGCCCGTGGGCCATAGTTTGAGGACACCTGCTCTAAAAAGACCAGATGGGTCTACTAAAATATATTTGTAGAGGAGACTATAGAGGTTAAATTGTCAATTTGAGTCTCTATTGGGAGTGTGCTATCATGGCTAGTGGAATTGAAGGTCATTGATCCTGATTATGAGTCAAGAGAAGGGTTCTTTTAGAGTCCAGGAAGCTCAAAGTTATCCAGGTAGTCAGGTGATAAAAGAGAAAATACACCTCTTAAGCAAAGATGAAAAGTATAAGAAAGGGGCCTAGTGAACTGTAGGTCAGCGGTTAGTGTGCCATGGGGAAACTAAGTCCATCACAAAAGATAACATTTCATGGAGGCTAAAGTGTAATAGAAAAAAAGGTCACAGTTCCTTGTGACTTTATAGAGAGGCCTGTCTCCCATTGCATAGTACAAGATCATACACAAATTCAAAGAGACAGAGATAGATGAAAGAGAAAAGTCTAAAGACAGCAGCAGCCATCACAAGAGTAATAAACATAGTTACGGCAGAAATCTTGATATATTTCAAACCAGACTAGAGATGATTACAAGGGGTACTTGAGAGACCCCTACAATGAACATATTTCTAGAGCCATTACTTTCAGACACTAGACTCCCAGGCTTCCGCCATCTCAGAGTTTAGGAGGGTCAGAGCTTTCGTAGAGGCAGGGCTTTAAACGAAACTTCAACGTGTAAGGAAGATGTATTCAATAAAATGTGTTGATATCATTGGTTGGTGATTCGTGGGAGTATATGAAGTCAGTTTTCTGAGCCAAACCTCATAAAAATTACTTCCAGAAGAACTTAAAGGGAATCATGAATATTACAGGAACCAGGGACCGATACTCATCTGTCTTCATAATGGGGAAAACCTTGCTAAGCATAAACACAAAGACACAAAAGAAAAGTGAAACTCTAATATATTAGAATATGTAAAATTACAGAACGAAAAAGATCAAAGCTATAAATTAAGAGGTATTTTATCATATGGTACAATGAGTAATGCCTGAAATGTATGCAGAACTTACAAAAATTAATAAGGGATAAGTACTTTCTATAGCATAATGAACGATTACCAGTTTCTGCTAATTCTGACTCTGGTGACCCCGTATGGGTCAGAGTAGAACAATTTTTCATGGTTCTGACCATTTAAAAGCAGACAACTTACTTCTGAAGCAACTGAGTGGATTTGACCTGCCAAACTTTTGGTTAGTAGTCTAGCATTTAACCATTTGTACCACTATTGAACCAAATCTGACTCACCATTTGTTTTTGCAAATGAAGTTTTATTGGAACACTGAAAATATCCAAACCTAACCCACTGCCAAAGGGTCCATTCCACCTCATAGTCGCCCTATAGGATATAGCAAACCCGCTTGAGTGTATGAAACTGTAAATATTTACAGGAGCAGACAACCTCAACTTCCTCTCATGGGGTAGCTGATGCATTCAGACTGGAGTGCCCACGATGCCACTCTGGCTCCTTTGTTAGAATACAGCATGGCTATTTAGTTACATCCATTTTTTCCCTGTGGTTGCTCTTGTACTACAATAGCTGAGGTGAGTCATTGTGACAAGGTCACATGGCCTGCAGAATCTAAAATATTTATTACATGGCCATTTAACGAACATTTTTGTTGATCCTAGGGCTCAAAAGGTGTATTGAAAAAGAGAATTCACAGAGTAGGAAATATAATTTACCTATCTATTTAAAATATAGAATCATCAAATAATTTAAATCAGAAAAACAAGGTACCCTGTTCTGATAGTATTCGGGAATGTCCAAGGAAACAGGTGCGGTTCCTTACCATTGTGTGGGATGTAAATGGACTGCTCTCATTCTTAGTGATTTTGGCTTTGGAAATGATTGTTTCTTGGGGCACTGTTACTCTGCTGCTAGGATTTTTCTCTCAAGGAAATGAGAGAGATGCACAAAGTTTGTGCATAAGAATATTCTTGTATCTGCTATTAATAACAGTAAAAACTAAAAATAGTTATGTTCATAATGATTGAATTCCACAGAATAATCTTCATAATATTAAGTGGGAAAAAGTGGGGTAAGTTGATCAGAACTGGTGTGTTTTTTACAATTCAGGGGTAGAAATACTCCCTCCTTTTCTTTTTTTTTTTTACGATTATGATTTTTATTTTATTTATTTTTTTATTTATTTTACATTTTATTAGGGGCTCATACAACTCTTATCACAATCCATACATATACATATACATACATCAATTGTATAAAGCACATCTGTACATTCTTTGCCCTAATCATTTTTTTTAAATCTTTTTATTGGGGCTCATAAGCACCCTTATACATTCGTTGCACTCGTCACTCTCATAATTCACCTTCCACTTGGGTTCCTGGAATCAGCTCGGTTTCCCTTTTTTCCCCCCATCCCCCTCCCTCCCCGATCCCACCCCTGGTCCCTTGATAGTTTATAAATAATTATTATATCTTATCTTACACTCCCCGGCGTCTCCCCTCACCCGCCTCCCCCTTGCCAATCTCCCAGAGAGGAGGTTACACATAGATCTCCGAGATCGGTTCTCCCTTTCTACATGCCCTTCCCTCCTGGTGTTGCCACTCCCACCGCTGGTGTTGAAGGGTTCGTCTGTCCTAGATTCCCTACTCCCTCCTTTTCAAGAGTTCGCTGTACACCACTTCGTTTTTCTGGAAGACCTACAATAGTACCTGTTTTCACTAACTGAAAGAAATCCATAGAGGATTTTCACTTTTGTGGGGAAAAAAGTGAAAATCAAAACTACTATTTATCTTAGACTTTAAAGGGACAGTGTATATAGTGAGTATCAAGAGTTGTGTCACCATGATCCTTCCCAAGCACTACATTCAACATTAAGCCATGATAGCTAGCTTTGAATTGTGTCTGTGGACAGTATATATTAGTGTTATTTAGGTTTTACATTACTGAATATGTTTTGGTAGGTGATTTTGTGGGCCTTGGAAAGTTCAATCTCCTCCCCCTATAAACAAATAGTAGTGATTGCTTTCCCACTTTACATCATTTCCGTTTACAAAAGGTTTCACAGGAAATGCTGTAATTTCAGAACAAGGGGGGGAGTCTTATCTGATAAACTGTGGGGTCAACTCACCAGAATAAGTATATGGAAAAAAATCCCATAAGCAACAGACATCTTAAGGGAAGAGGAAGTTACAAAGGATGGCTTCACCCCACCCCTGCACCACCACATAAAACAGTATCACTGTTCTTGAGTCACCAGGTTATGAGTCTCAAGTAAGACTAGATATATTAAAATGCTTTGAAAACTGCCAAGTGCTTCCTAAACATGTTGATCTTATTAGTTAGTTGATCAGAAGCAATTCCTCAGAAACTCAGTTCATAAGATGAGTTTGTTTATCATTAATTCTCGGTGTTTTCCTCAGCCGTGGCAATTCCAGTGCAATTAATTTGACTGAGATGAAGCCTTTTGATAATGTTTCAGGTGGAACAGATTTCTCCTCGCAAGGGACTCGTTTTTAATTTCCAATAAGGTTGAAAGGCAAGCATCTAAGAGAAGTAGAGCTTCTGATGTCACCTGGTTAATGCTACGGTGTTTTATTACCTCCATTTGCTATAATACTGCTTTTATTAATTTAGTCATCTCCTTGACTCACGCTAGCATAGCAGCCACATGTGCTTGTGTTCAAAATCAAGTTCGACACTCCTTTCATTTTCACAGGAGCCTTTCCCTTCTCCCCCTTCTATGCTCTTCTCACTACCATACCCCCTCCCACTTACCTCAATGCAGAAGGCCATCTTGATGTTTTAATCAAAGCAAGAGAATATCGATTGGAGGTAGGTTGGGGTGGGAGCAGGCGTGGTAGGGAAAGGGGAATAACTTAGCCATCACTATTAAGTTGCTTTTGTGGATCCAAAGTGTACCCATTGATAGTGATAAAAAAGGAAAATGGCTAGAGAAAACATAGGAGACAATGGTCTCTTTTCTGTCATGTCCTCACTATTCTTACCACCCTTGCTTGCAACATAATACTCAAATCTAAAAGTCTCCAAACATGTGGAATATATTAAACTCTGAATCTCCCACCATCCTGCGCAAGTCATGGTATTCTTTATTTTCACTTTGCCTTTCCCCCTGCTATCACCTTAGTTAAGGAGCAGAATGCACCTGCTAACTGAAAGGTCAGTGGTCTGAACCTAGCAGTGTCCCTACAGGAGAGAGAGGTGGCAATGTGCTCCTAGAAACTTCTTGTTAGGTGCAGTCAGGAGTTGGTTCTGAGTCAGAGCGACCTTATGTACAACAAACAGAACACTGCCTTGCTCTGCACTGTCCTCTGTAAAGATTAAAGCCTTGGGAACCGTGGAGTTGTTCTACTTCTACAGGCTCACTCTTGACAGTAATGGATTTGGGGGTTTTGATATATCACCTTAGTAAAATTGTTCTAACATTTTAGCTGGCATCAGGAACACCTTGAGGAATTGTTAGACTAGATTCTTGGGCTCAACTATTGGAGTTTCTGATTCAGTAGGTCTGGGATGAGGCTATAAAATCTGCATTTTAACACCATCATAATACTGATATTAAACTCTGGGACCCCCCATTTGAAAAACACTGTTGTAGTCCTCACCTTCTAAATTACTACAATAACCTCCTGCTATTTTTGCCAACACACTGTCCATGTTCACTCCCTGCAGGATAAAATAGTGTTTATTGGAACAAGCTTTGGAGTAACATTGACCTTGGTTTGATTCTAAATTTTCAGTCACTGAACCTGTGATCTTGGAAAAGTTACATAAAATTTTTCTAATACTCAATTTTATCAACTAAAACGTGGAAAAATATATAGCATGTACTTCCTAACATTGTTAAGAGGATCTCATGAAATAAGTATAAAACCCACCACATAATGATTGTTACCTAGTAATCTACTGCCATTGACTAGATTCAAACTCATAGTGACCGTATAGAACAGGATAGAACTGTCTCTTTTAGTTTTCTAAGACTTCAAATCTTTCTGGGCGCAGACACGCTCTTATTTCGCCCATGGAGCAGTTCACAGGTTTGAAAAACTGATATTGCAGCTAACAGCTCAGTGCATAGCCCACTGTGCTACCACGGCTCCTTGCTATCTAGTAAGACCTCATTAAATCATAGCTATTAGTACCAATGTTTACTAAATATATACTCTTAAAGCTTATGGTCAAGAACATCGATAAAGTAAGGCTAATAAAATGTATCCTCATTAAAAATACGCAAAAAGATATTTATTTAAGCAGTGATATTTTGGAGTTAGGTACAAGCTATAAATTCATGTCCAATGATATCAAGGTTGGTGAATAAATTATGCAACAGTAAATTTTGTAGGGCATATGAAAGTTGAATATCGAATAACTAGACCAAGGTAGAATAATTGTGTTTGAATTAGGGTGCTGGTAAAGAATATTGACAGTATCATGGTCTGCCAAAAGAACAAACAAATCTGTCTGGGAAGAAATAAAACCAGACTGCACCTTACAAGCAAGGGTGGCAAGACTTTGTCTTACATATTTTGGACATGTGGTCAGGAGAGACCAGTCCCAGGAGAAAGACAGTGAGAAAGAGGAAGGCCCTTGATGAGAGGGATCGCCACAGCGGCTGTAACCATTTCTCAAATGTAAGAACAATTGTGAGGATGGTGCAGGACCGGGCAGCGCTCACAGGGTTACAATTGGTCAGAATTGATTGACGGCACATAACAACAGCAAGAGCAACAACCCACACCTTGCTTAGTCTCTGTTGCAGAAATAGCACATGTCGAGGTCTTAAGCGGACAGAAATATGTTTGCTTGGTGTCTGAAAGGCTGGAAGTCCTAATTTGGATCCACGTGTCCAAGGGGAGATTGTTCCTCTCTGTTAACCTTGCAGGATGATTCTTGTCTCACCCTAAAGGGGAAGGAATTATATAAAAGTGGGAACACCAAGTGGCAAGATACAATTGAGGTTCACCTTGGAGTCTATCGGTCACAAGCATAGACCCAGTAGCTGTTACCTGACGCCTGCTGACAGTCTGCCCTGAACCAGTCACTTGTCCAGCTGGATTTCAGGATATAACGGCCTTGAATTTTCTACATTCCACTCGACTGCCCATTCTGATACTCTGTTGTAATAAGTCCGAACCTTTTATTTTGAACAAGTCAAACCTACACTTAATTTGAAAACATATTATAATCCGTCCCTATACCTTTCATGTAAAATCTCCATGTTTTACTATGTTGCTGCACACTCTCTCTACCTATTCAGAGATGCACACGTGTGCTCACACACACACAGAAACACACACACAAACACTTTGAAGTCCCTTTGATGAGATATTTTGTCTAATGGACACATCAGAATGTGTCACTCCTAAATAGTTTAGTGCGCATACGCTATGAACCAGGATGATTTTCTACATGAACACACTGCCATTATCCCACTTAAAAATGACCATTGAAGTAGTTCTATTAGCAAAACACTGTCTATATGCACATTTCCAAATTATCCTGACATGGCCCTTTTCCCTCAGGACCCAATCTAAGATCACACAGTACTGTGAATGTTGGTGCTTTTCGTGTCTTTAACCTAGAACATTTGCTAATATTTGTATCTCTAAGTATGTGTGTGTCTTTGAGGATGACACTGATTTGCTTGAGGATCAGAAGCCAGCTGTTTTACAGAATGTCCCATAAAATTCATTGCTTGTTTCTACCTGATCAGATTCTACCTAATCATGCTGGCAAAAATGCTGCATCACTGATATACTCATCTCAGTCCATCTTATAAGGATGCACATAATGTCAATTTGTTTCATATTGATGTTAACTTTGTCCTCTTTATTATTAATGGTTTCTGCCATTTTATCCAAGTAATGGCACCATTTTCCTTTTGAGTATCATCTTTGTTACTCAAAAAATTTTTTTGGTTAGGATTTCAGCATCACTGATGATCCTTGCCAGAACCAGTTATGATACTGGTGGTTAAAATAAAGGAGCGTTCCTAATTTTATCTTCTCTGCTACATATGTTAATTAGTCAGTGTTATTCTAGAAAAAATTTCTTTCCCTTCTCCTTTACTCTACCATTTATTTGAATAAATGTTAATATGCTCAAGAAGTTACTGATATTTTGTTATGTAATGTGTTTTTGCCACTATTTTTATTATCAAATTTGAAGATTTTGTTAGTTTGGCTTCTTTGTTCTTTTTCAATATCTCCTCAATTTTTAGTATTTGTGGCCTAAGGAGTTCTGGCTTCCTCTTCTACTTTGCTGGGAATTAGCTATTTCTCTGAGGATCACAGGCTTCTTGTGATAAATGATATTTGGAGACAGGTTCAAGTGATCAATGTGCTTAATGCTACTTGAGCTGTATGATAGATAGGTTTTGTGACAACTTGGCAGAGCCAGGATTCTCAGTAGTTTGGCAATAAAGGCCTCTTCCCATGATATGACCTAACATAATGTAAACAACCCCATGATGGGATGGTTGTGAGCAGCCAACCAACTGTAGGAAGATTAGGATGTTCTGCAAGCCCTTACTTTGTTCCTACCCTGATGTCTCCTTGGGTGTGTGGCTTACTGCATACACAGAAGTAGATGCTATAGAGAACTCCCTTCTTTTTCCTTTCTTTCTGCTTGCCACTATCTGGCATCTGGCTTACTATGTTGCCTGCTGATCCTGGGAGCAATCAGCAGCCTACCATGTTCCCTGCCAACCCTGGATTTATTTGATTGGCCTCCGTGTACCTGCTTCCTGGTTCATCTTGCTACCTCCTTGCTCATCAGCCCAGACAATTTCATGAGTCATGAAGGGCCTCCAGATTATAATCTGACTGACAAACTGAAGCCATACTGGATTTACTCACTTCTGAAATGTTATGAGCCGCTCTTTATTATATAAGTACCATTAGTTTTGTTTCTCTAAAGAACTCAGCCTAACACAAGGAGATACCCTATTATTACATACTGGATTTCCCAAACACTAGCTATACTTCTGTATTCATGTCCATAGCTTATTATTCCATTCACTGGAAATAGGCTAACTAAAATGCCTAGGGAACAGAGGACAACAACATTCCCCATTGCACTCTACTCTTAATAATCAGCTCCTGATAACTCCTATATCACATATCCCATGAGGGATTCTTATTTGGACCCAGTAATGGAGGTAGTTAAGGTGGTCAAGAAGAAAGGTAGGTAGGTTTAAAGGAAAAGGAAGAAAAATATAGAGAAAGACAAATCTATACAAATGTGCACATGAAACTGTTGGTGTTTAATGGTAAAATATTGATACTAGTCTCTGTCTTCTGATAGGATCTCTATATTCATTCTCTCCTATGTAATTTCATACAGGCACATACCTAAGTACCATCGTTATCACCAACTCTGATCAACCTTTCCCCAGAACTTTGGCTTGCATGTTCAATGGCCTCCTTCAGGAGGGTAACAGACACCTCATGCACAACATATCAGAAACAAAATACGATTACCCCATCTCCCAGCTCACCCATTACTGCAAATACAGCAAGCAATCATAGCAAATATAGCAATCATTTCAAGTCTGAGAATCATCCCTCATTGCCACATCCATTCACCATGAGTCCTAGCAGCCTTATCTCCTACAAAAATCCCGAGCCTGAAACCACCAAATTCCCTGTTCACTGTTAAAATCCTATTCCAAGTTACCATCATCTGGAATTCCTCAGTTGCCTCTTAACAAAATCTCCAGTTTCCATTCTTGTTTAGCCAGAGTTCATTAGCCATGCGCAGTTTGTTGTTAATGGCTGTTGAGTTGGCCTCCAACTCAGAGAGCTCCCATGTGCCCTGAGAAGAACTTCTCCTGAGAGTTTTCTTAGAAGCAGTTTTCCAGGCCTTTTTACTTAGGAGCTATTGGATGGGGCAAATTGCCAACCTTTAGGTGAGCAACTGATTAGAAGTTGTTGGTGCCAGCCAGGCTCCTATACAAAGGCAAGAATGATGGTGTAACATGTAAATTGGACATCCTTCTCTGGCTTTAGAGTTGCCATTTCATGGACTCCGTGTCTATCAGAGTGGAATTGCGCCCCATAGGGCTTTCAATGGGCAATTCTACAGAAGTCAATCCACAGGGTTTTTTTTCTAGAGAATCTCTGCATATACTTGAACACCCAACTTTTCAGTTAGCAGCTGAGCACATTAACTTGTTGCACTACCCGGAGACATCACTGATTTAAAATCCTCTGGTGACTTCTTCAACAAACATAAAATTATAATCCACACGCCTTACTCTATTGGCCCAACCACTAGAATATGGCCAAAATAATGGCATAGTTATCTGACCCCTTGTCTCTTTGTTTACTACAATACAAGCATATTTATTCCATTGATTCTTTAAATATTCAGTTTTTCCCCATATCAGAGTTTCACTCTCTGTGTCTCTGCTTGATTGATTTATACTTACCACTCAGACCAGAGTTTAAACCCCACTGTGTTTGAGAGGATTTGGGTCAACATATATAAAGTTATTGCAGCTCATCTCCCAGCTTAATTTCATCGTTTTGCTGCTGGGTGCCATCAAGTTGGTCAGACTCATAGCAACACAATGTACAAGAGCAAACACTGACTGGTCTGTGTCATCTTCATGAATGTGGCCATGTCTGAGCCCGTTTGAGGTGTCCCAATTAATGTTCTCTCTTTTACTTTCCTACGTGATCTCCATGGATTCTAATATCCATTGTGATGGCTACACACAGAAAAGCAGGGAAAAATTATGATTAAAGGGTTTTTGAAGGATGTTAACAAGTTGTAATGCCTGGGAGAAATTCTTAAGAGAGTTGCTTACCAATACACATTACAAAGTCTCAGGTCTGCTAATAAATTACCAGAGGGGCATACCACTCTGCTTTCACCTCAGTTTGAAGGCATTCAACTCAACCTCGATGGGCTAGCAAACCCAGCTCTCTGAATTAAATGTCCAGCCCCCACCCCCCCCCCACTCCAGTAAGCCACAGCCCAAAGATACTTAGCTCCTCTTCTATTTCCCCAATTATGTGCTCAGAGGCACCTCACTTTGTAGGCCAGCCTCTTACACAATAGCACCCAGCTTTACTTGCTCCATGGCTTAGCAAATTCATTAATCTCTTCCATGCTCTCTGGCTCCTGATTCTGCTGCTGCTCCATGGATGGTATAGCTGTCATCTAAACCCAGGAGATTCGCTGCATTAATCCGGACTCTTTCTGGTAATGAGATCCTTCCTCCTGCTTGCCAGAGGGCTCATTTTATACACAGCAGGACCCCATTTCAGGGAATCCTGGTTGCAAGGACTCACAGGTGGAATCCTATCAATATCTTCACCCACCTTCTTATTAGACCCATGGTGGTAAAGGTCATTTGGTGGGAATTCCACTTTTGGCTAGAAGAATCATATGAAATAATTTACCGCCCTTGCACATGATTACTTTCAATATTCTGAGCCAACACCGTAATTCAAAAGCATCGATTCTTCTTCAGTAATCCTTACTCATTGTCTTGCTTTTCCATGTATACAAAGTAATTGAAAATACTATGGCTTGCGTCAGACACACCTTTCATCTCAAAGTGATATCTTAACTCATCAAATCTGTACTCATTTATTTGTTTATCTTTTATACTGTGTTTCCCCAGTAGAATATATGGTGCATTGGCGCAGACTCTTCATTCATCCCATTTTCTGTTCTACTCTTGATACCTAACATGGTGTCTTATAGATAGAAGGAGTCCATTAAAAAATAAGCTTACTAAACACATGGAAAAGCTAAAACGACATAGGAAGCATATGATGGCTGGTCTAAAGTGAAGAGCAACTGCTATATCATCCTTTTGTAAATTTATAGACTTATGGACAGGGCAAGATATGACAAAATAATAATTTATAAATTATCAAGGGCTCATGAGGGAGGGGTCAGCAGGGCGGGGACATAAAAGAGGACCTGAAGCCAAGGGGTTAAGTGGATAACAAATGCTTTGAAAATGATGAGGGCAATAATGTACAGATGTGCTTTACACAACTTATGTATGTATGGATTGTGATAAGAGTTGTATGAGCCCCTAACAAAACATTTTTTTAAAAGAATGTATATGACAAAAAATATTATAGACTTAAACTTTTTCACAGATGTTCCCTTTTCTTTGTACAAATTTCTGGACACTTTTCCATTTCTTCACTATTACAGTGCAGAGAACCCAGTGGAATATGTCACAATTTACATAGTTGGTACCATATAATATATAAGTGCACAACAGGTATAAAATTTTCTTCACCTCATTGAGAAGTTGAAAAGGACATACTTGCTTGTGTTCTGCCTTCCTGTACTTTCGCTATGCTGAGGGTTATCTTTCCACCTCCTGCCTAAACAATTGAATCTATCTAATTATAGGCCCTTCTCCTGCTCTTCCTGTGCTACTACAAAGGACCTAGCACTCTGGGCTTAGTATTCAAGTTATACCTTGAAATGCCACTTTCCATATACACAACCGTATCCTACATTGTCCCTCCAGAATAAATGGAGAGGAAACAAATTTTGCCAACAAGATGGAAAAACACAGAAGTGGAGGGGTGGGACATAAGAGGAGCCAACAGCAGTGGGTACAAAAAGGATGAAAATGTTCCAAACTTGATTGTGGTGGCTATTACACAATGCTTGCTAATATGATTTAACTATTAACTTGTATGCTATATTAATTATAGCTCAATAATACTATTCTTTATAAAAAGAACATAGAATTTAATGTAAGTTTGCCTTAAAAAATATTGTCCATGAAGGAAGAGTTGAAAAAAAATATTGTCCAAGCAAAAGGAAGAATATCCTGGGGAATTGCAATGGACACCAGCAAGAAATATAAAGGGGTGTATGAGATGCAGGACCCATTCATCATATTTATGAAAAAATTATTATGTCCATCTTCATCCACTGCTATTTTGGCAAGTTGCCTCTCCATTCTGTTTGGCAGGCAGGGTCCTCATGAGGTGCCTCAATATGGTTAAAGTGTCTTAAATTTATTCTACTTTTTCTTTCACAATCAAGGCTTATAGAAAGAACAACAATGTATTTCATTGGGCAACTCAATTGAAAATGATCTCTGTACAAGTATTAAAAGGCAAAGTTCTTAAGTGGAAGACAAAGGTGTGCCTAACCCAAGCCATGGTCACTTCAAATGCCTAATATGGACAATAAGTAAGGAAGACAGCAGAAGAATTGGTGCATTTGAATTATGGTGTTGGCAAAGAATACTGAAACTACCTTGTTTAAATATGTTTCTGTCATCAGTGGATGGCTTCCAACAAGTAGTATCAACAGTATACTTAGTGTAGTTTTGCTAGGGAGCTTTCCAAAAAGGCAGATTTCAAGGTTAGGGCTAACTTTAGAATTTTAATAAAACTCAAGTGAACATCTTCCCAAATTACTGAAGCATTGCAACACGTTTTTATATGAAGCAAGTGTTTTCAGGAAAGCTGGGGAGATCTGAAGTTCAGAAACTGGTTCAAGAAAACCATAGAATCACCATTAATGTGACGGCTACTGAAACTGGGATCTCACATGGTTTCGCAATTTTGATTCTAAAGTGACATCTTGACCTTAATCAGCTCTGCACTGAGTATTGCCTGAAGTATTATACAAAGACAAGCTAGTTCCAAGAATTGATCTTTACATGTATCCTTTAAAGAAGATTAGGCTATTGAAGACAATTTTATGACAAGGAACATTACCAGAGACCAGTCTGGGATTTACCAGTACGATCCAGAGAGCGAGATCCAAGTGGCTTCTGAGGGCATAGAGTGGGCCAGTTCATGGCACAAAAAGTTACAACAATTATTATGGAAGATTCCAAATCTTGATATATTCTCTCAAAGGACACAGAATACACATGATGGACTTATTATGAAGAAATTGGAACAAAATTGGGCTTACTATGAAGAAAGTGAGAAAAAAAACCTGGAAATTTGCTTCAAGGAAATTTTTTCCCCATTGTGTAGTAAACCTGATCAGTCTTCAAAGGTAACAAAGGCTATCCTAGGAGCTATTTTCTCAGAAAATTATACCCCATCAACCTTACAGCTCTGATATTGTTTCACAAGACTTCTTTTTGCTCTCAAAGAATCTTCCAAAACTGCCATCCTGACTTAGTGTCATTAAAAATTGCAGAATTTTTCAGGGAAAGGTTAGAGATGAAAACATTGCCTTCAGAAGTATATCGACCTTGATGAAAATATATCAATAAACAACCTCCCCCCAAAAAACCCCAAACTCACTGCCAGCGAGTCAATTATGACTCAAAGCAACCCTATAGGACAGAGGAGAACTGCCCCTATGCAAATCTTTAATAAAGTAGAAGGTTTCATGTTCCTCCTGCTGTGGTTTTGAACTGCTGACCTTGCAGATAGCAAGGCTTCATATTTTAATATTTTTGTTTAAGAAAATTTGTTCTGATTTGCTAGCAATACCTATTTATATACCCTGATACCTGTACATTTTATATCTTGCTCAGACTCAACAATCTTGCAGGGATTGCTTGCAACTAACAGAGGAGGAAACTGAGAGCCCGAGCAGTTAATCGCTCTTCCAATCCTTCACAACTAAGCAAATTGCAGAGCCATGGTTCCAATCTGTCTCTTTTGCTTCAATCTGTGCTTTCAACTATACTGTACCGTGTTAATTGTGAGAGACTGGTGCATGACTGGGTAGTATGCTGCTCTGTTGCAAATACTACTACTACTCACCGCCATGGAACCAATGCCCCAGAAGGTTCCCAAGACCGTAGTTGCTTACAGGAATCAAAAGCCAAGTCTTTCTCCCTTGGAGTTGCTGGTGGTTTTGAACTGCCCACCATGCAGATCACTGCCCAATGTGTCACCACTGCCTCTCCAGGGCTCCATGAAATCTGCTGTACAGAGGGACGCGCCAAGGCGGAGCCTACTCGATGGCACCTGACCACAACCACCCGTCTCAATAAAGAAGAGTGGGGCATCTCTGGGCTGGAGGAATGTCGATTTAAAGGAAAAAATGAGTTTTAACTCTGTAAGCCAAATCTCTTTTCCCCAGATTCCTCAGAAATGAGACAGGAGTGTATATCCTGCCACCGTTTGGCTATTACTTGGTTCTAAACTTGTCAAAGGTTCCTCCAAAAATCACCTTTACCATAACCAATTCCTCCCTGATTTCACTCTGAATGTCAAGGATTTGCAGCAGGGGAGTGCATAAGAGGTGTGGTCTGATTCAATGAGAGAACATATGGAACTTTCCATTTTAAAAAGGCCTGATTCCACGCCATCCAGACGAATCTCGTTTGCTGAAATAGCACAGAGCCCCTGCTAGAAGGTTATATGTTGTTCTATAAGAATAGCATGGCCCCAAGGACGAGGCTTGAGTGAGACTCCGGAGGATATTGCAGTTTCATTAAAAAAATGTTTTATAGTCTTATAAGTTTCCAACCTTCACAAACAAAATTTCATTTCCAGCTGAAACTTGATGTCATTCTTTTCTGGCCGGAATGTGAAGATTTGGGGAATGGGTGAAAGAAATGTATTGAGTTGTTAAAAATATATGATACAGGCCTTGTCTGGCTTTCACCTCCCTGGCTCATAAACACAGCTGCACTCTCTCGTGCTTCATTTCTGTCCATCACTGTGACAGGCATTGTGGAATTCCCTTCCTCCTCTGCCCTCCCAAACAAACATCAACTAAACAAAAATACTATTTTCATGCCAACCCAAATATTTTAGTGAAGCTGAAGTATTTCCCATTTCCAAGACACCTTGAGATCTATTCTCAGGGTAGCAAAAGTGGAGTCTGCAATGGGATTCCTTAACAGGGGCAGTGGGGAAGGTGGCACCAGGATGTTCATTATTCTGGGCCAGTGGGGAAGGTCAATGGGCAAAGGCCTTAAACAATATGCTAGGTAGAATTCCCCTAGATGTGCTTGGTGCTTCTGTCCAGATGTGAATTTAGAAAACATTTCAAGAAGGAGCTTGGCAGACGTGTTTTTGCTTTGGGCATTTAAAACCCACAGCATTGAGTCGATTCTGATGTAAATCAACACTAGAGTACATAATAGAACTATAACTGTGTGTTTTCAATACTGTACATCTTTATAGGAGAAGACTGCATCCTCTTTCTCCCAGGATGCAGCTTATGGAGTCGAAATAAACTGAAACTGAGGCAACTTAAAAGTCTATCAGATATGTTCACTATTGTCACCCAAGCTGCTCTTGTAGTAGGTGCTTAGCTTTTTTGAGCTGCCAATTCTAAGAATTGATTGTTCCTCATGAACATAAACCTTGCTGCAAATCCTCCATGACACAGAATATCCAAAAACAAAAAGGAAAATGGGGATGGGTGGAAACATACTTGTACCTTCTCAGGATATCTGCTCACTGTGGAAGATCTGGAGAGCCTTGGAATCCTGCTCGAGCCTGATCAAGGTGTACAAGTTTTGTCTTATTGGATTAGAACTAGCTACTACATTCACTGCAGTCCTCAAGCCACTGCTACATAATCAAAGAAGTCAGCAGGGCTTGCAGCAATTCAGATTGTAACTCTATTTACTGAAAGTGTTCTGCTTTTCACACATGCGCAGTCTCTCCCATGAGCTCTGTAACTACATTTCCTTAGAATTTATATGATGTGTAAAAAGCCAAACCCAGCGGTCAAAGGAGAAGAATCACCAAGGATATAAGTGTAAACCACATGAAGGGATAGCTAGAAGTCAATGGTTAGTACTTGTTACGTGCTATAGAGTTGATTCTGCCCTGTAATGACCCCACGCATAACAGAATAAAGCGGTGCCAGGTCCTGCGCCATCCTCACAATCGTTTCTATGTTTGAGCCCATTGTGGAATCCACTGTGTCCATGCATCTTGTTGAGGGGCTTCCTTTGCTTCACTGCTCCTCCAGTTTACCAAGCATGATGTCCTTCTCCAGGGACTTCTCTCTCCTTACAACTTACCCAAAATGCATGAAGCAAGACAGTCAAGCCATCATGCATGTGTTTGAAAGCACCGATTCTGGAAAAAAGCTGTCTGGCTTTCACTCTTGACTCTTCCACTTACTAACTATATGACATAGGGCAAGTCAGTGTACCTCCCCGTGCCTTAGTTTCCTCATATGCAAAACCGCACAGGGTTAGGAGGCTGAGAGAAATGAACTGTTCTCAAGAGGTTCGAACGGTTTCTGACATGCATTGAGTGTTATCGAGGTGTTTGCTGTTATGATAAACCACAGTCCTAAATTTTCCCGATCTTCCTGCCGGGACTGACATATAAAACACAGATAACGAAGTAGGAGTAGATGAGTCTGTCCTCATTAATATCATCAGTTGCATTAAGACAAAACTGACAGACAGCTCCTTTATCAAGTTGGCCTTTTGCATTTCAGAGAATGTTATCTTCTCTGCACATCTCCTTTATTTCTAGTCATTTTAGATTTAACCATATAGGGCAGTGTTATATATAATTGGAGCATAAAAAATTAAGTTCAGGAGGAAAAAATGTCAACATGGGTCCACCATTCCAGGAAAATATTCCCTGAGATACTTTTATTTCCTTTCTGTCATGAATAAACATTACATTATTGAAATGTCACTCCAATGAGAACTATCTTGCTTTCCTTCATGAGCTATAATAGTATAAAGACTTTAGCAGAAACATCTTAGAAGTCATAAAGGTGCTGTTATTTAGGACATAAAGCAGCACTTTAATTAGGCATTGTTTGGGCTACATTGGAGAATCTAGAAGAGTTAAGGATGTAAAAAGCAAGTAAAAGCACCCGCTTGCTTCAGTCAGATAACCACTTACAGTTACACAGAGTTCTAGTGCACCTAACTCTTTCCTGGCCCCTTCTCAACTGCTTATCCTGAATGATTCTTTGGCACCACTACCTTTCAAGGTCCACAGTTAGAGATACAGTCAAGACAGTGGAGGTTGACAGCAGAACCAAAGGCAACAATGGAGTTTCTTTGCAAACACCAAGTCCTACAAATTGAATCAATAGCATCTTCATGGAACAATGGGATGTGAAGCTTCTAATTGCATGTATCGAAAAACCTGTATTTTAAAATATCTATGTCAAATGAATCAAATTCCGGGTGTTTCTAGGCACACTTTGCCAAATTACTGACCATTTTGCCATGAGGGCTCCTTTTTTATTTTTCTTTAGAGATCCAAAAATAAAAATTCTCTCTCTCTCTCTCTCTCTCTCTCTCTCTCTCTCTCTCTCTCTCTCTCTCTCTCTCTCTCTCTCTCTCTCCCTTTCTCCATTTCCTTTCTTGGCTTAAGGTTCAAAAAATCCAACAATGTAGAAAAAAATATATAGCATCACAAAGAGAAGATCTAACTTGTGCAGATCCCAATAGAAGCTAATTAGAAGTGTTCTCAGTCTCTCGTGATGAGTCAAAATGGCATCTCTTCTTTCATGTTTTCTGATTCAAACTGTATTCTACTCAGGCTTTAAATGACATTACAAATGGTTTACACTTGACTATTAAACTTAAGGTTGGAGTGTACAACACATCCACTGGTGCCTGAGAAGAAAAGTCTACTGGTCAGCATTCATAAAGAGGACAGACAAGTAAACAATATGGAATACTTTTATTCTGTAATACATGGGTTCCACTCGAGTTGGAATTTACTCAGATTGGTTTTTTTGTTCGTTTGTTTTTGTTTATAATTCTTAGATTGTTCTAGCCTTATTTACCAGTCTCCTCAGCCCCTGGTAACCAGTGATTTTTGTCTTGCTGTTTTTGCCAATTTGGTGTGTTTCATATAGGTGGGAATATATAGTATTTGTTCATTTATCTGATTTTTTAGCTGACCATAAGGTTTTCTGGATTCATCTCTGTGGGGGCATTATTCAGAACTTACTTTCTAACATGGCTGTGTAATATTCCACCAAATGGATAGATCTTGTTCTCTAAGTCTTTTGTCTATGAAGATCCAAGAATGGGTGTGTCATATGCAATATTTCCCAAAGGTATTTGCCCTTGTATTTGCAAAACTCCGCGCAACAGGATTTATCAAAGACACTGTAAAATATCAGAAGCCATTTATTTTTAGAAACTTTGGGTGCCATCATGAGGTTAAATATAAAGCAAAATACTATGTATTTCCAGCGGTCCCTGAAATATATAAGTTCAATCCTGCAAATCCACCATATTTGTAATGAAAGTTTTTTTCTTGGTGCCTTTGGCCCAAATGAATCTTTTGAACCTCTCAGGTGGTGGAACTTTCTTTAGTCACACAACAATTCAGTACACATAACAGAACTTAGTCGAAAGATCACTGGTGGTGAATGCAGAAGGCCAGAGTGCCTTCTAGAAAGGATATCTTGGTAAGTAATAAAATCTCTGAATTTCAATTTAGTTGATGAAATAAGGAAAATGACACAAGTTCAATCATATTGACTTATATGAAACTATAAAATGCTATAAAATTATTAGTATGTATGTGAGAGATAATAGAAAGAAAAAGACAAAGTTATAGGATTAGAACTGTGTATTCTCAACTTGGCTCAACCCATTTCTGATTATACTTTTGTCTAAAATATTTGTTAATAAATAACACTGGTACATTTTTGAATATTTAAAATAGGGGAGTTATCACTGAAGATTGTTTGCTTGTATGTCTTATGTGTTGAGTTGCTGTCCACAAGTTCATCAGTTTGCAGCTACTAGGGGCTACCCAGGAGAAAGATGAATATTTCTACTCCCATAAAGAGTTACAATGTCAGAAACACACTGGGGCATGTCTGCCGTGTCCTATTTGTTCACTGTGAATCAGGTTTGACTTGATGTCCATGAGTTTGATTTTGAACGTGGCATACAGTATTTTACCCTTCACCCTTGCCATGCCAGATCAATCTCCTGGAACCTGCTGGAAGTAAAAGCATTTCAGCACATTACTTTCTCCTTAATTTGCCAGTTATACAGATGAAAAGTATTTCAGGATAGGGAAATAGGGTGAATGGAAATGGTCAACAGAGAGAAAGCAAGGAGTGCGATTATATTACAAGGATTGCAGTCAATGTCTTTTAACAAAATAGGTATGAATTGTTGGATTGAAAACAAATGCATTCTTTAGACGTGCATCCAGATCACAATAAACATTTTAAAAAATAGGTGTAGATTTCAAGGCCAATCCAGTGTTTCATTTCATCCATTTAAAAACACCTGCACCCAAAGTAATTCCTTGCATACACTCCCCTTGAAATCAGTATACATAAAAAGTCAGTAATATAAAACTTCTCTTTCTGGATTCCAGCAAGTAAAATTTAATTTTTAGAAACTGACTTAATCAGGATGTGAGTTTCTCAAGATGAACCAGCATACAAGAAGGGCATAATTGTAGCTCAGAACACTAATTTCCAGCCCTGTCTCCCTTCAGTTGTCTGGCACTCTTTTTTTTTTTTAACACATTTAGATTTCATTTACAAAAATACTAGCTAATATCTCCTGGTGCTAAAATGGAGCTGGAGGCTTGGAAATGGAAATTGGTTACTTAATTCACTCTAAATCAATGTCTCTGTTGATAATGCATCTGTCAATGTAAGTATCAGGGATCCCGCTGAGTACAGGGGCAGAGCTTCTCAGTCACTGTCTTAGGATGTCCTTGTGACATTAGGGAGAAGATCTGATTTACAATCAGCCTTTAGCTGTGCTGCTCTGTTTTCAGCATGCATTAAGATACACTTACAATGACCTCTTTCCAAAAGACAGTGGCCAAAAGGTTCTCAAAAGAGATTATTGAGAAGTCCAGGGACCAGTCTGAGGAATCAGTTTTTACAATACCTCCTTGATGCACCCAAAGGAGTTTTAAAAAGTTCATGGAGAAATTCCATTATATTTTAATTAGATTTATCACAAACTTTGTGAAGCTTTTTTTGTATAATGGCTCACTGATTGCTTAGGCATTCAATCTAGGTTCCATCAAAGATTTTAAAGTGTATGTGTGGTTTGTATATGAGGGGCTTCGAAAAGTTCATGAAACATAGGAATGGTAAGATAATATAATTTTTCAACAAGCCCTTTGAAGCTCCCATGTACATGGTTTGATATATGCATTTCCTGAAATGGAAAAGAAAGACAATGAAGAAAATGCCCTATTTAATAAGAATCACAAGCCACAACTAATTAAAAAAGAGCTTCATCTTAGCCATCTTGTAATCATCAGCACCTGCTTTAGTACCTTGCTTATAGTAAGTACTTGTTCAATGTTCACTGGTAGAAAATATGGTTGCACAAATAAATGACAAATATCCATTCTGCTTAATTTGAGGCTTCTGGGTGATTATTTTAAAAGAACACATTCCTCTTTAGATTCTGTCCCATTAGTATACACATAGAGCTTCCACGACGAAAGAAAAAAGATAGCTATCACTCAATTTAAGAGGATTTGATTCCAGATGTGTTTGTCCAATACAATGAGTGACTAGCCATCTAATATGATTGAGTAATAGGTTTAACTCAAGCAAATAATCAGTTTGGCATAGGATATAAAGCATATGCATCTTTTCTGTGTACCCACTAAAGTATTCTAGGCATTGTGGGTTTGCTTTGTTTACTTAATAACATGGAATCTTTTCAACAACCAAGTGAGGAAGAGAACTAAAATTAAGGTTTTGTTTTTTTAGGAAACTAAGGTTATAACATTAAGTAACTTGTTGAAGATCATAGAGCAAACAAAAAATCGGGGATTAAGTTGGGTGTGTAACATCAGCATTCATAATTTTCCCCCTTTTCTCTTTGTCTCTAGACATCATCATCTCCCAACATTCGCGCGTGCGCACACACACACACAGAGTATCTTAGACCCTTCACACCTTAGTTTCTCCTTCCTCATGCACACTCTGATCTGACCACAAGGCATTACTTGTCCTTTTCCTGAAACACAATATATGTTTGGTGCATTTCTCTGACCTTTTGTTCATAATGTTCTCCCTGAATAGAAATTCTTTCTCCCTGTTCTTAGCTTAGCCTTTCCCTTTCATTATTAGATCCGGTTTCAGTATCATTAGGTGCTCTAAATTCTTTTTGTCCAAATTGATAGTATGACCCTTATTACCTTATAATATAAATAATCAAATATATGACCATCTCTGCCAATATGTGGGAGGTTCTTGAGGGCATGGAGAATATACATTTATATTTCCATTTATATATTTAATCAATAATATTATGCATGGTATATCTACCAATACGATGGAAAATCCAGTATTATTGCTTTGATTATTTAAAAGGCACTATAGTGCCTTTCAGGAGTCCTAGCCTTAATACCTACCCCCAAGTAATACTAGTGTTCCAATTTCAGTTGTTTTAGGGGGGAAAATATGACTATAACTCTAGAGATAGTGGAACTCTTAAGACTTGTTTCTAGAGCCATAAAGACATGATTTCAAATCACAGTTCCACTAATTAAGAGCAGAGTTTGTACAGAGCTTGTGAAATTTCCTTGACATTCAAACCACTAGTCTTTAAATTAGCAGGAGAGCACAAACCTTTTGTATCATTCAGGAACTTCTGAACATATACTAAACCCCAAACCAAACCACTGCCACTGAACTCATTCCAATCTTATGTATAAAGGACACCCCCATAAATATTAGCTATCTTTATTAATAAATTCAAGATGAGCAAGAGTGTTGATAAATGTTTATTCCTTCAAATGCCTGAGCAATAAAATTTTACATGGCAGATGCTGTTCTGATGGCAAGAGACATAGGCCAAGGGCACATTCTTACGCATTTTTTTTTCATGAACTAAAATTATGTCCATAGGCAGAGCCTGTGAGATCAACGTGAGGTGGTACTCCTGGGGTGCCTGCAGGAATGCAGACAGATTCCTCGCAAAATCTCCACTTTGCAGCCTTGAATTCTAATCAGATCACCATTGGGCTGAATACAAACTGGAAAACCTTCAGAAAAGAGCAAAGTCCACAGTCAGCCTGTCTGATTGCTCAGCTCAGTGGGGCTGTGAGCCACACACTCTAAGATGCAGTTTTGGTCAGACAATTGGAAAATGAGAGCAATTTTACAAACTGTTTCAGTAAATTTATGGCCGAGACACAATAAATTAATGAGTGAAGCAGTTGATGGACAGTTTAGCAGAGAAGGTTAACTGGGCTGCCATCAGATTAGCCAGTCTATGTCACTGGCTAGGTGTTGAAAGTATTTTCTTTGTAAATGCGTTTGCTGGTCCATACCATGGTGCCACTACACCTTGCTATGCCTGCTGCCAGTGGACAAACTCCACTGGTCTTGCCATCACTGCAGAGGCCTTTACTCCTGCCAGTCACATCGCATCACTACACTGTGAGGCTCCACCACAACCTGCTTCGCTATGCTGCTCTACTGGCCTCTGCTACACCTCAACACTTCATCTTCCTACTGTCTGCTTCCTTGGCCTGGGGTTAGTGGGCATGTGAGTTGGAAGTACCTTTAGTATATTAACTGTCCCACAAAAGTGAATTGGACTGCAAACAGACCTTGAACTATTTATAGGCTTTTCCGCTTTTGTCAGTGGCTTTCTTTTTGTTGTCATTTTGTTTTTGTTTTGTTGGTTTTGATTTCCTTTGTTGTTTGGCTTTACCTGGTTTTTGTGCTTATTAATGTCTCTGCATGTCTATCTAGATAAGAGAGGCGGGATGAACAATTTGGAGATAAAAAGAATGGGACAGATGGTTCCGGGGGGCATTCGGGAGAAGGGGACATGGGAGATAGGAAGGGAGGAGGAACCAACCCAGGGACAAGGGAACAACAAGTGAATTAAAATCAATGGAGAGAAGGGCATAAGATGCCTTGTGGGGCTTCATCAAGGGCAATGTAGCAGTGAGGGATCACTAAACCTGAATGAAGACCGAAGATAACGATAGAACAAGAGGAAAGTAAAAGGAAATAGAGGTAAGAACCAGCAGGCAAAGGACAATTATAGAGGTCTAAATACAGGCATGTACATATGTAAATAAATTTACATATAATGAGAGGGAATAGATCTATGTACTTATTATAACTATATGTTAAGAATTAAGGTTGCAGATGGACATTGGGCCTAACTCAAGTAGTCACTCAATATAAGAACACTTTGTACTAATAATCCAGCATTCTGTGATGCTCACCTTCCCAAAACAATTGCTGAAGAAAAAATGGGTCCATAAGCAAATGTGAAGAAATCTGATGGTGTCCAGCTATCAAAAGATATAGCATCTGGTGTCTTAAAGGCTTGAAGATAAACAAACGGCCATGCAGCTGAGAAGCAACAAAACCCACATGGAAGAAACACACCAGCCTGTGTAATCATAAGGTGTCCATGGGAGCAGGTATCTAAGACCCAGAACAAAACCATACTCACAGTGAATGAGGGGGGTGGGCATGGAATGAAGACCCAATGCCTACCTGTATACAGTTGGACATTCCCTCACAGAAGAGTCAGAAGGAAGAGATAAGCCAGTCAGCGTGCAGTGTAGCACTGATGAAACACACAGTTTTCCTCTAGTTCTTTAATACTTCCTTTCCCCCAAATTGGATTAGACCAGAACATGCATGCTGCTACAGATAAGAGCATGCAACACAGAGAATCCAGGATAGATAAACCCCTCGGGGCCAATAATGAGAATGGAGCTACGAGGAAGATAAGAGGAAGGTGGGGGGAGACAGGGGGAATCAATCACAAGAATCACCCCTCCCAGGGTGATGAACGACAGAAAAGTGGGAAAATGGCAACAGAGGACTATATAAGATATGAAAATAAAAATCTATAACTTATCAAGGGTTCCTGAGGTGGGGTGGGTAGGGGAGGGGGAAACAAGGAACTGATATCAAGGGCTCAAGTAGAAAGAAAATGTTTTGAAGATGATGGTAGCATATGTATAAATATGCTTGACACAGTGGATGAATGTATGGATTGTGATGAGATAGATGTAAGAGCCCCCAATAAAAGAATTATTTATTTACTTAAATAATTTTTATTGGGGGCTCATACAATTCTTATCACAATCCATACATACATCCATTGTGTTAAGCACATATGTACATTTGTTGCCATCATCATTCTCAAAACATTTGCCTTCTACTTGAGCCCTTAATATCAGCTCCTCATTTTTCCCTTTCCTCCCTGCTCCCCTCTCCCTCATGAACCCTTCATCATTCATAAATTATTATTATTTTGTCATATGTTATACTGTTTGACATCTCCCAAGCCTTCTTCTCTTCTGTCCATCCCCCAGGGGGGAGGCTATATGTAGATTCTTATAATCAGTTCCCCCTTTCTATCCCACATTCTCTTCAACCCCAGGCATTGCCACTCTCACCACTGGTCCTGAAGGAGTCATCTGTCCTAGATTCCCTGTGCTTCCAGCTGCTCTCTGTACCAATGTACATATTCTGGTCTAGTCAGATATGTAAGGTAGAATTGGGATCATGATAGTGGGGGGAGGAGGGGAGAAATCATTTAAGAACTGGAGGAAAGTTATATGTTTCATTGTTGCTACCCTGCACCCTGCCTGGCTAATCTCCTTCCCACAACCCTTCAGTAAGGAGGTGTCCGGTTGGCTACCAATGTGTTTTGAGTCTCCACTCTGCACTCACCCACATTTACAATGATACAATTTTTTGTTCCTTGGTGCTTGATAACTGATGCCTTCAACAGCTTGTGGTGTTTTTCTTCCATGTGGGCTTTGTTGCTTCTGAGCAAGATGGCCACTTTTTTATCTTCGAGCCTTTAAGACCCCAGACACTATATCTTTTGGTAGCCAGGCACCACCAGCTTTCTTTACCACATTTGCTTATGCACATGTTTGCCATCATTGATCATATCAGGGAGGTCAGCACCCTCTGATATGATTTTTAGTTCTTTGATGTCTGATAACTGGTCCCTTCTACACCTCGTGGTCAGAGGGGCTGGTGTTTTTCTTCCATGTGGGCTTTGATGCTTCTCAGCTAGATGGCCGCTTGTTTATCTTCAAGCCTTAAAGTCCCCAGACGCTATATCTTTTTATAGCCAGTCACCATCAGCTTTCTTCACCACATTTGCTTATTCACACACATTTTTCTTCAGCAGTTGTGTCGAGAAGGTGTGTATCCTGGAATGCCAATTTAATAGAACAACGTGCTCTTGCCTTGACTAAGTGCTTGAGGGGAGGCCCAATGTCCATCTGCTGCCTTAATACTAAACCTATAAATATATGCACACAGATATGTTTCCCCACACTCTTATATAAATATATTTACATATATACATTCCAATTTTTAGACCTCTATAAATACCCTTTGTCACCTAGTTACTTCCCTCTTGTCCTACTATCATGCTTAGCCTTCATTTGGGTTTCAGTAATTTCTCTCGGTTACCTTGCCCTTGCTGAATCCCTACCAGGCCTCTCACACCCTCCTTGCTACTGATTTAGGATCACGTGTTGCTCCCCTGTCCCTGGGTTGGTCAGCACCACCTCCTTACTCCTGCCTCCCCCTCTACCATGTCCTACCGGAACCATTGGTCCTGTTTTCTCCTCCAGACTATTCATCCAGTCTATTTCATCTAGATAGATAGGTAGAGATAGTAATATGCACAATAAATCAAGTCATAGCAAGATAGGCAATGAGTGAGAACACAGCGATGACAACAAACGAGGAAACCAATTACCCATAGAAGAATAAATTAATTAAAAGAAAAAAAATTTAATGAAAGAAAAACCTGTGAATAAAAAAGGGACTGAGTTATCTCTACTGCTGTGTTGACTAATTTTATGTTATATTCCTTTTCACTATTTAAATATATCTATATATAATCTATAGATATACATAGTCACATAATCTTAAGAATTCTGGTTTTGTTTCTCTAGAGAACCCTGCCTAATACACCAAGTTATGTCAAAAGTTTCATGTTCAATCATGGTTTAAGTTTTTCTCTGTACTTAGGCAATTATGATCCACCAATCCTCATGTGAATGATTTTGCACAGTATTTGATATGTAGGTAGGTACTACTACCCACTGCCCTTGAGAAAATTCAACTCATAGCAACTTCATATGACTTCTGTAACTTTATCACTGCTTCCTAGGGTTTCCAGGACTACAAAACTGTGTGGGAGCAGATACCCTCATTTTTCTCCCATGGAGCAGCTGTTGGGTTTGATCCACCAACATTTTAGTTAGCAGTCCAAAGGCTTAGCCAACAATGTCATCAGGGCTCACTCACTCATGCCACACCACACCCCGCCTTATGTGTATGTGTCTGTGTGTGTGTGTGTGTGTGTGTATGTGATTACACCATGAGGTCTCCAAATATATACACTCAAATTCACTGTCGTTGATTTGATTCTGATTTATAGGGACCCTACATGTCAGGGTAAAACTGCTCCTATGAGTTTCTGAGACTGAAAGTCTTTACAGGAATAGAAAATCTTGTCTTTCTTCCACAGAGCAGCTGTTGGTTTACAATTTCTTACTTTGCAGTTAACACTATCCAACCAGGATTACACAAACACACATACAAACACACACACACCTACATGGTAAGACAAAAAAGAATAAAAGCATTCTAATTTTGTACATATCCTGATATGACAGTGCAGGTAAAATAACCTTCCGTGGTTTCTGAAAGGAGGCCTGCTAGCATAATGCAAGAAGTCAGCAGTTTGAAATCAGCAACCTGTCTATGGGAGAAAGTTGAGGCTTTCTGCTTCTGTATGAGTTACAATCTTTTTTTTTTAACAATTTATTGGGGCTCATACAGTTCTTATCACAGTTCATACATATACATACATCAACTGTATAAAGCACATCTGTACAGTCTTTGCCCTAATCATTTTTTCTCCTCTTTTCTTTTTTTACATTTTATTAGGGACTCATACAACTCGTATCACAATCTGGATAGGGCAGAGGTTGCACACTGGTACATATGAGGGCTAGAGGCACAGGGAATCCAGGGTGGATGATACCTTCAGGACCAAGGGTGTGAGGGGCGATGCTGGGAGAGTGGAGGGTGAGTGGGTTGGAAAGGGGGAACTGATTACAAGGATCCACATGTGACCTCCTCCCTGGGAGAGGGACAGCAGAGAAGGGGGGGGGGAGACTCCGGATAGGGCAAGATATGACAAAATAACGATGTATAAATTACCAAGGGCACATGAGAGAGGGGGGAAAGGAGAGGGAGGGGGAAACAAAGGACCTGATGCAAGGGGCTTAAGTGGAGAGCAAATGCTTTGAGAATGATTGGGGCAGGGAATATATGGATGTGCTTTATGAGTTACAATCTTGACCCCACTGCATACCTGGCTTCAAGAAGTGATCACTGAATATATAAGTGCTAAAGCAAGGTGACTTGACAAAATCAGATGGTGCATGGCTATCAGAAAAGAATAGCATTGTATCGCAAAAAAAGCAAAGTAAGAGGCCTTCACTCTCAAACTTTAAAACATATTATATTGCCAGAGTAGTCAAAATATAGCTATGAAGACCAATGTATTAGAACTGAGAACCCATAAATACTACCAAGTACCTACAGACAACTGATCTTTGATGAAAGACTCACGCACATTAAATCAGGGAAGAGATAGGCTTTTAAATAAATGAAACTGGAACAATTGTATCTCTACCTGATAAAGAATGAAATAGGACCCATACCTCACACCATGTACAAAAATGAACTCAGGATGGATTAAAGACCTAAACATAAACTCTAGAACCAGAAAGACCATCAATGCAAAAATAGGATAAACTTAAGGGCACTATTACAAGGCATAAATATACTACCAAGCATAATGAAATATACCTACACTATAGAAGACAAAATAGGGTATTGAGCCCTTTTTAATAATACACTTGTTCACATAAAGGGACTTCATCAAAGGCGTTAAAAGAGAATCCCCAGATTGGGAAAAGTATTTCACAATTATCTATCAGATAAAGGGCTAATTTTAAAAATCTAGAGAAAACTACAACACCTTAATAAGAAAAATACAAGCAGCCAAGAAAAAAATGCCACAAGAAGTGAATAGACAATTTACTGAAACTTAGATCCAGGTGGACAATAACCATATGAAGAAATATTCTTGTTCATTAGCAATAGGATAAATACAAATTAAAACAACCATGGGCTATCACCTCACTTGCATTCTTAGCAATATTATAAAAAACAAAAATCAAACTAATAAATGCTGGAGAGAATATGGCGAGCCTGGAAAGCTCATATGCAGCTAGTGGAACTGTAGAATTGTACAATCACTGTGGAAATCAGTACGGCGGTTCCGTACACAAGCACAAATACAAATACCTTATGATCCTCCAATGTTTCTACTTGATACAAAGAACATTAGATTGACAAATTTGCACCTATGTTCAATGCAGCAAATTCTATAATAGCAAAGGATGGAAACAATCACAAATCATGACTCTAGAGGAATGGATAAAGTCTGGTATATTCATACCTTGGAATATTGTGCATAATAAAAACAAAGATTGGTATGTTAAAAAAACTCAAGCCACGGAACATAACTAGAGAATATTGTGTTTAGTAAAGTTAGTCAATCTCATAAATATTTTACGATACTATTCTTATAAAGAAAAAGGTGAGATGTTTTTCACAGAGAAGGATGTGACTTTACAGACGATGAGGATGCCAGGGGAAGGAGTAAGGGAAGAGAGAAGGAAGGGCAGGAAGAAATGAGGGGGGGAAGAAACAAAGAATAGTGTGTGTGTCGGGGGGGGGCGCTAAAAACTTGTCTTTAAAAAAGCAGCCATCGAATTGGAGTCAATAAAAGTCCACAAAGAAGTAGTACACCAGTCTATGTGGTCAATGGAGTGCAAATAATAAAATCCAAGACTGAGGAGGAAATTATATTAGAACTTAAATTCTGAGCATCTGGTTTGCAGAAGGCTATGGATGACAGTGAAGCCCAAATCTACTTGCAGGGTCCCACGTGGATTTATCCTTGGTGAATCAGAAGGTATGTGATTCATCGACAGGTACGTGAATAGCCTCACTAGTGAACAGAATACTTTGGAAAGTGGTTTAATTCAGAAATAGGTTAAATTAAATACCTTGTCATTTATTCTCCTTTTTGACTCATTTAAAATTTGATCTTGCTTTATTATTTTAAGATTGCTTTTGCTATTTTTTATTTTCTTTGTATGTTTTTCTTTATATGAGATCAGGATAGATAAATCTATAGAGATGGTAACTGGATTAATAGTTTCCTAGGGCTCTGGGGCTTTAATAATGAGTGCAAGAAAGAAGAAAAATATTCTACAATTGACTGGGGGAATGATTGCACAACTCTGTTTAATACGTTGAAACCATTGACTTCTATGCTATGTGAATGAGATGTCAGTAAAATTGTTACAATAAAAAGAGTTTGGTGGGTTAACCACAAAGGCAGTTCTACTCTGCCTTATAAGGTTGCGATAAGTTTGGACCGACTTGAAAGCAGTGAGATTTGGTTTGGCTATGAAGTTTTATATATATATATATATATATATATATATATGCAAAAGCGGTGTTATCCACATTTGATGGAAGTCTCATGCTCCTTTCAGAAGGTTAGGTGGTAGCCAGGTAGGAAGTAATTTTTAAAAGCATTTTATTGGGGCCTCATACAGTGCTTATCATAATCCATCCATCCATTGTGTCAAGCACATTTGCACATTTGTTGCCATCATCATTCTCTAAACATCTGCTTTCCACTTGAGACTCTGCCATCAGCACCTCATTTTTCCCCTACTTCCCCATTCCCACCTCCCTCATGAACCCTTGATGATTTACAATTCATTATTATTATGTCATAGCTTACACTGTCCAACACCTCCCTTCACCCACTTTTCTGTTGTCCAACCTCCAGAGAGGAGGTCATATATAGATCCTTGTAATCGGTTCTCCCTTTGTACCCCATCTTACTTTCACCCTCCCAGTATCACCACTCTCACCACTGGTCCTGAGAGGTTCATCTGTCCTTATCTGCAGCAATACATAATCTATTTTATTAAAATCAAAGTTTCTGGGTTTTTGTTTTCTTTGATGTGTTTTTAAAGAAAAAAATATAGACTTTAGCTATCGAGAGAGATGGTAGTTGAGAAAAGACCCTCAGTGAGGTTGCCAAACGCAACTGGACTGCCTGGTAAGTAAAGGTTTATACTGTCTTCACATTTCAATGTCTGAGTGGACACCAAATCGCTAAGGTATTGGATGCCTATTGAATGCTCTCACTTCTTTGATCTCGTACTGAAATTTCCAGTTTCATATTCTTGATCACTTCTCTTTATTCATTTCTTTATTCTTTTTCTTTCATGTTTATGTCTCATTGTTGTGTGTTTCTTTTTTACATTCTGTCTTCTTTCAGAAGGGTAAATCTCTCTGACAACTTTTCATCTATATGAGAAACTTGCTATTTTCCATTCTTCTCCTACACTGAAAGCTCCAAGAGGCATGATAACTGTAAGAATTTTTCTCTATTGCTCTATTATTTAGATCCACGGTAATGAAAATGACTTGCTATCATCTACTAACATATGAGCTGTGGTTGCAATGTTGTTAGGCACCGGGCTGATGACCTCACGATCTACAGTTAGAGAGTACTAGCCTCTACATGGGAGAAAGATTAGGATTTCTACTCTCATAAAGAGTTAGAGTCTTGGAAACTCACAGGGACAGTTCTACCCTATCCAATAGAGGCACCATGAGTTGGCATTGACTCAATGGCAGTGAATGAGTGACTAACCTAAAGGTTGGTGGTGCAAACCCAGGAACAGTGCTGTGGAACAAAGGCTTGCCAATCTGCTTCCATGAAGATAAAAGCTATGAAAATCCCATGGAGCAGTTATATTCTGTAATATATGAGATTGGCATGATTTAGAATTTCCTTGAAAATTTGGGGAAGTTTTGTTGTTATTTTTGTTGTTCTTTTGTTCTATCATTAGCACTTATCTTAGATTCTGGGGCATATCCCCAACCAAAGCCACTGCCAGCAAGACCTTATCTCGGGATTCTGGAGCTGTGTAAACCTTTAAGAGAGCACACAGCCTCATCTATCTCCCAAAGTGTGGCTGGTGGGTTTGAACTGCTTACCCTGCAGTTAGCAGCCCTAAGCTTACTTCCCTTCATTTACCTGAGAGCAGCACCATGGCTTTTTAAGAGGCACTCGATAAATATTTGGGGATTGGATTGATCAGTTAAACTCCCGAGGGGCTTTTAGACATTGCTTCATGTGTTCTCTCTAGAATTGATTTCACACACGTCTGAGGTTCACTTGTGTAAACATTAATCCAGCAAGCAGCATAAGTAGTGGAAAGGAGTATAGTGGACCAGATGCAGAACCAACATAGAGTAGTTGGAAGGTGCCAAAATGATGAGCTTCTTTAGTATCTACAAGCATTTATATTATATAAAAAATACTGCACTTTCCAAATAAAATACAATCAATGGGTTGAAAGTTCATGACCACCCTTCTGATTCAAAGAAGTGATGCTGTCACTCAGTACTGGAAACTTGCCTTCATTTCCTGAAATCAACCGTCATTTAGCAATATGCAATTAGTCAAGGAGAACCATTTGTTACAAAAAACCCTTAGATGTACCTGTAAAAGGCATTCATTCATATAATCACCAGAGAGTAAATTCAAATGAATATCTTTTTAGAAAATTCCAAAAATAATAAAAGTGAATGAACCAGCAACAGGGTATTGTCATGAATTTATCAAGTTCCTTCCCTTGGGAAAATTTTCTCTGGAACTGAAATGATCTATGAAATTGAGTCACTTAAAAACAATTAAACCAGAAACAAACAAACAAAAGAACAACAGACGAAAACTTTCGAAAATCTCTAACACATAATTGTATATTTTCAATGAGAAGTTATGGTTTAATGCACCTATAAAATCTATAAAATAACAGGGAAGACTGGTGAAAAGGAACAAAATTAAATCAGGAATGATTTGTAGGAGATAAAGTATATAACCCCCAAATTTAAAAAGTACTGAAGGAAAATAATAAAAATATCTAACTTTATTGAGTACTTATTACATGCCATTAACTGTTCCTAATCCGTGAAATGTTATAGTTCATTTACTCCTCTGAACAGCCCTATGAAGTCGATGTTATTATTACTACCATATTGTTTAGTAAACGAAGACACCGTGACCTTAAGGAACTTCGCCAAAGTTGTGCAGCTGATAAACAGTGGAACTGGGATTCAAAACTGGGCTTTCTTGACTCAGTCTTAATAACCAACCTAATGTATTCCTATATGCTTAGAAATATATGTACATCCACCAGGAAATATAGAGCAGACTTAGAAGAAATAATAAAACAAAATATTTGTAGAAAGATTTTCAGAGAATAAAATTAAATTAATAAGAAGAACCCCATGTCAAACTTAGAACTTTAATATGCAGGAAAAGGGAAAACTCGCGTAAATATCTGTACCAACAATTCAATAACAAAACAAGCAAATTCAAAGCAGACAAACCAAATTTGCTGTCTCCTATTAAAAGACAGTGATTTTATGTCATAAAAACAAATCACATAATTTATTATTTACAGGATACATTTGAAACAAACTACACAAAATGGTAAAGAAATGAAATAATGTAAATGGACAGATTTCTGTGTCAATTGCCATACAACCCTGAAAATAGCAAGAGTGCCAGGTCTTTAGTTGCGGTGGACAAATGAAGGCTGTTCAGCAGGGGATAGAGTCCATGTTTGTATCAGACAATTCTATGGAGGACTGAGACTGAACCAGGTTTCTAGACTCAAAAGCCCCAAACCTGTTGCTGTCGAGTCATTCCTGATTCCCTGAGTCATCACAACTCTGTCAAACAGAGGATAACTGCCCTGTAGAATTCCAAGGTCGTAATCCTTATAGAAACAGACTGTGACACCTTCAGAGCTGGTAGGTCCAAACCACCGATCTTATATTTGACAGGCAAGTACTTAAACAGTGGGCCACCAGAGTTCCTTCTGTCAAGTTGTGGGATGTACTGATTAGAGTGACTTACCACGACTAACCTTTTCAGAGAGAAGAATCAAGGCGTGTCATGGAGTTTCGATTGTCTGACATGTCTGAACTCATGTTTCAGTGCGACTTTTGTTGTGTAAATTCCTTAGTTCATTGAAAATCCAAATTAGTGCACCCATATCCCAGTGTTTGATACAAGGGTTGTTACCTTTAATTGACTACTTAATAAGCGCAATTCACAATGCAAAGTGTTTAATCTTTAAATGATACCAAGAGGCAGATACTAAAATTATTTTTCTTCAAAGATAACAAAACTAAATCTCAGATAATTTATAGTTTTTTCAAACACACCAGCCGATAAGTGGCTAAACTAAAACTAAAGTCTAGGCTTCCCTGTGTTCTAAACCACTGATTTACCATCTCCCACCGTTTGTTTTTATATAATCATGCAATATAAATAAAGTCAGTTTATTATATACAGAGTTGTTTTTTACTAAAAGATCATGTTATTGGGGGCCATTAATACTCTTATTACAAGCCACACATCAATTGTATCAGGCATATTTGTTCATATGTTGCCATCATTCTTTCCTAGACATTTATTTTCTATTTAGCCCTTGGGATCAGCTCCTCTTTTTTTCCTTCCAGAGTTAAATATTTTTAAGAAGATAAATACATTGGAGAGAAACAAGACTAAAGCCTCATGTGATTTATTCCAAAGTCAAGCAGAGAAATCTGAGTTTTGCCCAGATGGCTGTTCCTCTCTACTAATGCTGCTGATTGAGGCTTGGCAAGAGAGGCTGAAGGGAATTTCTATTTCTTATTTCATTTGCAGCGTGTTAAATCCCAGCAACAAAAAACTATCTGACGCACGGAAGGAAAAACATGCCTTAAAGAAAAATTACATCTGGAAATACTTGGGTGCTTCATGTATCATCACTGTCACATTATCTTGTCTATAATGGAGTGAGAGAAAATCATAAAAAGGTTTACACATTAAATGACATGTCAAATGGCAGCATAGCCCTAGGTCAAGAGAAAATAAAGGAAAACTATACTTGCCTTAAACATATCAACCTCCCTACCCCTATTTCAACCCCAAACCAAGCAATGTACAATGTATAAGCACCGTCATAATTCCATATCTAGTCTACTGAGATTTTCTAAGTCGAATGATTTTCCCCTCTGTGACAGACAGAAGAACAGAATCTGTAATAATGAAATATGAGATGTGATTGCATAAAGGAACCCCTATAGAAGGAAAATTCATTGGTTTTAGAATCCAAGAACATACACAGACATCACAATGAAATATGAAGATAGGGTAAAGTAAGATTCCAACTGGCCCTAGGATGTTTTAACTTCAGCAAACTTCGGCAGCCAAATATACCCACCACCATGCTCTACTTTAGTCACCACCACTACCAAAGTACTGCACCTCCTCTGTGTCCCATTCCTTCAAACATATTGATTGCAATGAACAGATAGATACTCATGAGTAACCTCCCTGGCTTTTAGCAGTGGCCTTCTGGAGATGGCGCTTTATTCCATTGAAAGAAAATATATTAGGAATTTCAAACACCATGGCAGCCTGGAATATTTATTAGATCAAACAAAAATGCTGAAAAATCCTCAGCCTGTTTTTTTCCCCACTTTTTTCCTCTTTTCTCTAAATAGCAAACCGTGGTTATATACAATGCAAATCTAAAGTCATATTCACTGTGGAAATTTTGGAAAATTCAATAAATTGAAAAGAATATGAAAATGTATAAATCATATGTCTTTAACATTACAGGTACATATTTGCTATTTTGTTCCAAATCTATATATATACACAAATATTTTATGCCATATTATAACTGAAAGTATATTGTTTTGTAATCCAATTTTTTCTTGATATTAACAATTTTTTGGCAGCATGAATTTGAACAGTTTTCATATTCCTTTTTATCTTGTCACTTCTCACCACCAATTAGCTTAATAGGGAATGCACACAATCACATCTGAGAGGTACATTGGTTGCGTCTCATCCTTTTTTTATATTGTTTGGTCTTGTGACTTTTCAATTGTCAACTTTAAGAGAAAAGAACTGCTTTTTAATGACCCTTAGAGATTTTTCCAATTAGACAATTCTTACATGTATTGAAACCAAAGCTTAGCAAGGTAGTCTATGTTGTCCAAAGTCATACAGTAGGTTAGGGTAAGAGCTGAGCATAAAGCACAGTATTTCTAACAAGCTGAAATTCAGTGGTCTTTCAACATACATCACCAATACACTGTCACCATTGACTTTGGATTTGGGCTCAAAACACAAAAGAGTACTGCATGATAGTTTGAACTGCTCTACTTTTTAATACCAGGGCTCAACTCTCAGTCCTTGTGTGGTGACATGTTTAATGATGTAATGCTAGAACTTATGCCACTGGTATTTCAATGACCTGCAAGTTCACCAATGATGGCCTGGAATAAGCAAAGCTTTCAGACAAATACAGACTTGGAAGGAGGACTTGGCAATTGACTTCTGAAAAAAAATAGCCAGTTGAAAACTTTAATAGCAGCAGAACATTATCTTACATAGTGTCAATAAATGAGTCTCTCATGTGGGAAGGCATACAAAGTATTAAAAGGAAGAGCCCAGTCCTTAAGGTAATGTCTGTCTTAATCGGAGAGGTGGAGGAAAGACTTCAGCAACTTCCTTTGTTGATGTGGCATCACTCAGAATGAGAAAAAGTGGGTTGAAACATCCATTATTTACAGAAACACAGAATGTACAAAGTATTAATCTAGAAAAATTGAAAGTCATAACAAATGAAAAGTAACACTTAAAGATCAATATCCTAAGCATTAATAAGCTAAAACGAACTGGTATTTTAAATTGGACAATCATGCGGTCTGCTATGCCCAGAATGAAAAATTGAAGGAAAATGATGTTGTATCCATCATTAAAAAGAATATTTCCAGATGTCTTGAAGTATAATGTGTTAACTGATAGGGTATTATTGATAAACTTACAAGAAAGAACAGTTAATATACAGTAACTATTATTTAAATTAACAAACCAAGCACTAATGCTAAAGATGAAAATATTGAAGATTTTTAGCAAGTTCTGCAATCTGAAATCAAATGAGCAATAAAAATTTATAAATAGTTGCTAGTTATTAGAATGCAAATGTTGGAAATGAGGAAAAGATATCAGAGATTTCATAGAATTTTTCAAGACCAATGACTTTCTCATTACAAATATCATTTTCAACAACACAAACAGAAATTGCATGAAGTGGTCTCAACAAATGGAATACACAGGAATGAAGTCAAATGCATCTGGGAAAAAATAATGGAGAAGTTCAATACCATCAGTCAGAACAAGACCAGGGGACCAATTGCAGAAAAGATCATAAGTAGCTTATAGGCCATTTTAAGTTAAAAAAATTAAATTGTTCAGTGACCAAATATGACCCTGAGCATATCAAACCAGAATTTAGAGACCATTTCAAAATAAGATTGGAGTCATTGAAGACTAATAACAGAAGATCAGATGATTTGTTGGGTGGGGTTAGTGTTCTCTACTTTACCCCTTAGTTTCTAGTATCCATTGCAATGGCTACACAGAACTCACAGGTAAAATTCATGATTGAGTAGTTTATTACAGAAGTCGTCAGGTTGTAATGCCAGTGAGAAAAGTTTGGGATATTTGTTTAGAGGAGCATGCTACAAAGTTCTTTCAGGTCTGCTATTAAATGACAATATTTCAAAGCCACTTCCTCTAAAGTGGGGAGCTGAGTCCTTCTTCTTCTGTTCTTATAAAGTCTGGAAACTACATTGGAACCTGTTCCCTTTTGGTGACCCAGCTGGCCTTTGGAATACCAGTGACATAGCTTCCAGTATTCCAGTAACACACACACAACCACAGTAGGACAAGGTGACTGAGAAGTGGTGGAAGAGAATGCTCAGAAGATCTTAAACTGAGAAAATGAAGAAAAAAGTGCAAGTCTCGAGTTTCAATATTAAAAGATTCTATAGGAAAAATGTTGAATAATGCAGTAAGTATCAAAAGAATATGGACAGACTACACAGTCTGTGTACCCAAAAGAACTCGTCAATAATACATCATTTCAGGAAATAAAATACACAATGATGCTGAAAGTACTGAAGGAAGAAGTCTAAGCTGTACTTAAGGCATCAGCAAAAATCAAGACGCCAGTAATTGACACTGTAACAATCAAAATGTGTCCAAATACTGAGTCAGTGCTCATCACATTCAGTAATCTATGCCAATCAACTGGAAGAGATCCATATTTGTACCCATTCCGAAGAAAGGTAGCACAGCAGAATGAGAAAATTATAGAACAATATCATTGATATCTCATTGAAGTAAAAGTTTGCTGAAGATCATTCAACAATGGTTGTAGCATTACATTGACAGACACTCAGGCCAGATTCAGAAGAGGATGTGGAGCAGGGATATAATTGGTGATTTCAGATGGCTCTTGGCCAAGAACAAAGAACACCACAAATATGTTTACTTATGTTTTGTTGACTATATAAAACATTTGACTGTGCAGATCTTAACATGATGGATAACCATACAAAGAATGGGAATTCCAGAAGCTTAGAACCTGTACATAGACTAAGAGTCATTCACACAAAACAAAGTGATACTGAAGAATTTAAATTAGGAAAGGGGAGTATCAGTTATATGTCCAATACCATACTTATTCAATATTTATGCTGAACAAATTATCGGAGAATATGAGCAATATGAAGAAGAATGAGGCTTCAGGATTGGAAGAAGACTCATTAATCATCTTCAAGGTGCAGCTAACACAACCTTGTTTACTGAGGATGAAGAAGACATGAAGCTTGGACTGGAGAAAACTAGAAGCTTGGACTGCTGAAAATAAAGCACTGCCTTCAGTATGTACTGCAAATGTGAGGGAAACGAAGATCCCCATAACTGGAAAAACAGGTAACATGATAAACAGGGGGAAAACCCCCAGAAATTTTCAAGGATTTAAGTTGACTTAGTGCCATAATCAGCACTCATGGAAGCAGTAGTTGAGAAATAAAAAGTATGGCATTGGGAAAAGCTGCTTCACAAGACTTCTTTAAAGCAGCAAGGAGGTGTGTCTGACCCAAGCCATAGTATTTTCAATCTAGGTGTGTGCATGTGAAAGATGGGACGTGAGTAAAGAAGACCACAGAAGAAGAGATGCATTTGAGTTATGGTACTAGTGAAGAACATTGAAAGTACCATGGGCTGTCTGAAGAATAAACAAAGCTGCTTTGGATGAAGTAAAGCCAGGATCTACTCAGAAGCATGGTTGAGACTTGGCACATTTTATCACGGGACACCACTTCCCGACGAAGGACGTGATGCTTAGTAAAGCAGAGGGCCAGCAAAACAGAGTGGTTGTCGCAGTCACTGCAACAATTGGTTGAAACATAAAAATGGCGATGATGGTGCAGGACTGGGAAATGTTTTCGTATGTGTCACTATGAATTGGAGCCGACTGGACAGCATCTAACAACTACAACAAGGTCAGAAGTTGCAGTGGGTTAAACACTGGGCTTGATAACAAATAGGTTTTGAACTTTCGAGTCACTCTGTGGGAGAAATATGAGGCAGTCAGCTCCAGTAAAGATGTACAGACTTGGAACCACCATGGAGCACTTTTACTCTGTCCTACAGGCTCATTGGGAGTTGGAACTGATCCCATGGCAGTTGGTAAAGCCCAAAATCTTTCTCCTAATTGAAGAGCAAAGCTCATGTAAGTGAGGGTAAGAGCCACTGGGGTGAGTCTTATTGCTGATGAACAAACGGAAAACAAACTCCATGCCATTGAGTCAATTCTGACCTGTAGCAACCCTATAGGACAGGGTAGCATTGCCCCGGTGGGTTTCTGAGACTGTAACTCTTTATGAAAGTAGAAGGCTTCCTATTGTTGAAGAGCTATAGCAGTGCCTTTATGGCCATGCACGCATGTCGTAGAACTTGCTATGGAAAACACTTGTTAGAAATGTGTTCTGGTGATGGTTTGCCACTTTTCCTCTGCTCCAGGCACTCCAAGGGAGGGTGGGGCACAGAACATAGTGTAAATGAGTGAATCTGAAGTAGTGCTCCACAGGTGGTAGAGGACTCATTAGCTTCACAAGCTTCATCACCCAGAGGAGAGGACATTGTGATTTAAATTGCTGTTTTCTTTCCTTTCCTACCACCACACATACGTACTGAAAATTAAGATTAGCTGGCTTTGCCAATATTCCTCTTTAGATTACAGATTTAATCACTTTCTCTGCAGGTCCCATTCTCACACTTTCTATAGCCAGACTTGAAAGACAATTTGAAGATTCCAAACTTCTTAATGGGCCCAAACTCTTAAGCTTCTGTTTCTTCGTCTGCAAAATGGTGCAATACCTTTATCCTACACACTTTGAGAAAACTAGAAAAGACCATATATACAAGATCTACAACCTCAAAGTCCAAGATGGGTGCTTTAAAGCAATTGTAACTCCTTATCCAGTGACTCGTGAGACAATGAGAATGTGCCTATTTTTATTCAGTTGAGCATCATAATAATTTCATTAGAGTGTGAAACTTATTGTTATGAACAAGAACACCCACTCTAGATAAATTATATGGAACCCTAAAAATATTTGAAACTTGAATTACCCCGATGCTAGTTGAATCCATTCTGTGGAAATAAGCATCTCATTAGTTCCCCTTAGTCATTTTAGAAAGAGGCAGAGCATACCCCCCAGCCTTTTCTGAACTGTGAGGGGAAATTTTATCATCAAATTATCATCAAGAATAGATTCTTAAAACTTCATCTCATCCTACTCTTCCTTCCCCATACCCTTTCTTCCCAATTGTGTGACAAGTAAGACTAGGCATCACAAAGTTCTCTAGCCTTCACGTCACCATCCTAAGCATAACCTTTGCATTATTTTTAAAGAGGTATGACTCTTCCTCAAAAAGTTGGAAATAGAAATACCATATGACCCAGTAACCCTTCTACTTGGTATATATCCTATAGAAACAAGAGCCAAGACACAAATAGATATATGTACACCCATGTTTGCTGCAGCATTAGTCACAATAACAAACATTGGCAACTATTCAAATGCCCATCATTAGGAGAATGGATAAATAAACTGTGGTAAAAATATATAATGGAATACTACACTATATAACATTAAAGTATAACTATGAATCTGTGAAATACTCCAAGACATGAATGAATCCAGAGAACATTGTGCTTAATGAAATTACTTGAACTCAAAAGGCAAATATTGTATGAAATCATCATTCTAAAAAAGTAATGGTTTTCACGTTTAAAGAAACACTGATGATTAACAGGGGTGGGTGGGGAAGGAAGGTTAAGTCACTGAGTAGAGGGCAAACAAGTGACAACTTGAGGGAAAGAGTGCCAATATACAATACATGGGTGAGAGAAAAAAACAACTATGGAGGCAGGGGAAGACACTCGGAGATCTTCAAGAGTTAAACACATAAACCGACCAATACTGTTATATACACTATCCTGCAATGGTAGTGATCTATGAGTGGATGCTGGGATAGATATGCAGACGGAATAGATTTGGGAGACTGGAAGCATATCCATAAATATATACAGGTTTAACAGGGGACATTTATATATGTATCATTATCTTTGATGTAAATATATCCATGAATGTGGTAGAGCATACCAGGAGCAAGGTTATGAAGACGTCTTAGACATAAACAAACACTTTGAGGAAATGAGTCCCTGGGCCATTGGTATAAAAGTCACATAGTCTTGGAGGATACTAAGTCCATTCATATAAAATAGTTCACAAAAACTGTGTTCTTCAATCTACTTCAGTGTGTATTGACTGAGGTCTTAAAAATTTGTGAACAACCATCTAAAGTGCAACTATTGATTCCTCCACATCTAGAAGAGACAAGAGTGATAAAAATTGAAATGTATATGTGAAAAATTAGGCCAATGAACTAATGAACCACGCAACTATCAGTTTCCACAACACTGAGACAAGAACTAGATGCTGCCCAGCTACCATTACCAACTAAGCTTATAAATATCACACTACATAAACCTGGACAGAGTGGGAGAAAAATGTGGAACAGAGCTCAATGGCATAAATGAGACCAGTATACCAGTCAAATAGTGACTGGTGGGATCCTCAGGATTATATAACCCTTGGTATCCCTCAGGTCTGAAATTGAACTCAACCTCAGTGTTAGAATAATCAACTACTTAAGATCAATGAGAAGCGTTTTGGCCACCTGGCTACTGGATGGTGCCAATGTGACTCCTGACTATGCGGCCATCCCAACTAGCGACCAACTAGGACAAGATAAAATTTCCCTGTTGGGCTTCTGAGAAACTTCAGATCTTTCTCCCGGGGAGGGCCTGGTGATTTCTCCATGCTATCCGAGCTTGGAATGCCCAGACAAGTTTCTTGAAGGCAAGACTACTTCTCCCAAACTTAGACCAGGAGTTGTAATCTACTTTTAAACAAACTCTCCCTAAGGGCAAAGTTTGCCACATTCCTACTTAATAGAATCAACTCAAATGAAAACTGAACTCAAGACTCAAAATGGTGTTAGGGCTCCCAATGTAAACTGAAGCCCTCCCCAAACCAAGTGCTTTAGAATTTAAATTCTAGACCACTTTTGATTAAGAAAACTGTAGAAAATTAGTGACTGCCACAAGAGGATGCCGGGCGGTGGCACGTGGATCAATCCGTTCCACACAGAATCCCGGAATTTAAGTTCTAGTTCAGGATCCTCTTTCTCACTGTTCCTCCGCCTTGCCAAGCACAATCTCCTTCTTCAGGGACTGCTCTCTCATGATAACATGTCCAAAGTATGTGAGATGAAGTCTTTCCATACTCCCTTCTAAGGATCGTTCTGGCTGTCCTTCTTTCAGGAAGTGATTTGCTAATTCTTCTAGCCATGGAATTCAATGTTCTTAAACGAAAGTATAATTCAAAAGTATCAATTCTTCTCTGATCTTCCTTATTTAATGTCAGGGTTTCACATACATATGAGGCTATTGAAATATTATACCTCAATGCTACATCCTTGCAACAGACTTGCCCAACGCAATATGTCATTTAATTTCTGGACTGCTTCTTCTATGAACTTTGATTTTAAATCCAAGTAAAATAAAATCCTTGACAACATAAATTTTTATCCATTTATCATGATGTTTTGTATAGGTCTAGTTATGAGGATTCTTATTTTCTGTACAATGAGTTGCAATATATCATGAAGGTTGTAGTATTTGATGTTCATCATGAAATGTTTCAAGTACTCTATGTTTTCAACCAGCAAGATTATGCAAGCTGCATAATGCAGGTTGTAAATGAGTCTGCTCCCCATCCTGGAATTATTTGCTCAGCACAGAGACTGAATAAGTATGCTGTAAAGACATAACCATGACACACATTTTTCCTGATTCTAAACCACACAATATACCCTTTGTTCTGTTCAAACAACATTCGGAGCACAATTGCATGTTCAAGAATTTCCATTCTGTGAAAACGTTATCCATAATTGGTTACGATCTAGACAGTCGAATGTCTTTGCATACTCAAGAAAACACAGGTAAACATTTTCTGGTGCTGTCTGCTTTAAGTCAAGCTCCATCTGACATCAGCGATGATAATCTACTTTAAATATCATCTACCATATCTGGCTGGAGTTTCTGGGCTTGCTTGTTAAAATACTGTGGTCACTGTTTTCAAAGTATCTTCAGCATAATCTGACTTGCATGTGGTGTCACCAATATTCTCAGACAACAGTAACCACAGCAATAGCTTACCATATTTTTATTAATTTGGAATTTTTAAAACCCAGCAACATTTAAAAATATATACGTCCTTTGATGTTCAGTGTTAAGCTTTAGTCTTACATGATTTGAAATAGTTGAAGTAGTAAATCTATGATGAACATTATTTATGATGGAAACGATGACAGCTGACAGATCCTTTATCATGACACTACCAATAGGACCAGAACTCTGGGAGTAGGGAAATAGCAGGTGCCACAGGAAACACGAAGACTTTTTAAATGTCGTGTGCAGTTGAGAGATGAGGGTGGGAGTGTGTGAAGAGTGATTAGAATTCATGAATCTATGATGCTTTAGAGAGGCGAAAGCTGTTGGGGAAAGTGCTCTAAAGGAATAGGCTCCGCACACCACTCTTCTCGCTGTCGCTTCCTTCTCTTTTTCTTTTAAATTCTCTCCTTCCTCGCCACCTCCTATAGTCCTTTGAGAGACGCCAGCAAGCCAGGGGTCTAGTATATTTTTGCATTCGTTCATTAGGATGAAATGATGAGCATGACTAAGCCCCTCCATGCCCCGATTCTCCCTTCCTCCTCCTCACATCTTTATTTTACATCTGCCTCCTAATAATAATTAGATCATTTAAGAATTGAATCTTCCCATTCTTAACCAAGGTCTTTTCTTATTACAAATCCCCAGGAGGAGAGAGAAGTTTTCTCTGCTGTGTTAGAAAATCTTGGTGTAGCTGGCACATTCTTATTGATTAGCTGATACATGGCCTGAGAGTTGGCTGGGCTGATTGCTTTATCACTAAAGCATTCAAGAAGTTTAGATTAGTTAGGTGCCATTGTAAACTCCCGTTTATCCGGAACTCCAACCTCCAGAAATTTCAAAGGGCCAATATTGTTTCCAGGTGTGATTACCAAAAAAAGTATGGCAACCCAGCAGTCCAAAGTGCCATCAGAATCTCCTATCCAGTTTCCTGTTTCTGTTCTTAACAGGAAGAAGTCCACAGAGCACGGGATTTCAATGGCTGTGACTCTTCATAGTGCGCCTTCCAAACTTCTTATCTGAGGTGCGTCTGGTGATCTTGGAGCCTCCCATCATCCCATTAGCAATCAGGGACACTGGCATTTAAGCTTTTCAGGAACTCCTCTAACCGGCGGAGAGGCCACTGCAGTTAAGTGCTTTGCAGTTATGCACTGAAAGGAAACACTGTCTCATCCTGTCTTATCCTCACCATTGTTGTTATGTTTGAACCAATTATCATGGCCACTGGGTCCATCCATCTTGTGCACTACAACTTCTCCTTTACCAAGGATGTCTTTCTCCAGTGACTGAGCTCCCCTGATAACAGGCCCGTAGTATGTGAGATGAAGTCCGCCCAGCCTCTGGGTTGTTTTTTTCTCTTTTTTCAGCCTCAGTTTTAGGGAGCATTCTGGTTGTATTTCTCCTAAGATAGATTTATTTGTCCCTGGTACTTTCAATACTGTTCGCCAGCACCATTATTCAAATGCATCCATTCTTCTTCAGCCTTAATTATTCCTGGTCCAGCTTTCACATGTATATGGGGAGATTGAAATTACCATGGCTTGGGTCAAGATGTTTCACGCAGCAATTTGTCAATTTGTCAATACAAGAATTCAGTGCAATGAGGGAAGGGTGTCTGGGGGGGCTGATGCAGTGCAGAGAGGGCATCATTTTTGCCTAATTGAGTTAGTTAAGGCACCCGATCCTGTTGGATAAGTGTATCATGGTAGAAAGAGCAAGATTTCAAAACTACCCCTGTCTGGGTAAATGAATCTGTTACTCACCATTTCTGAAAGTCATTCATTACTTCTCAGGTATGCTTTCTTCTTCTGTTGTATGAAACTCTTAGCACATCTCATGCATTGTCTTCCTAGTTTCCTCTATGGCCACAGGAAGAAATCACACATAGTAGATGCCTTGCTTAAGTGCATCCAGCTAGTTCGTGGAAGGTCGGCTGATGGTATTGTTGCTATTCATTGCCCTTGCAACAGTTCAACCCATGGTGACCCCCTGTGGTAGAGTTAACTTTCTTAGTATGGCTCTTCTACTCAAGTCTCTGTAACTCCTATCATGTGACAGGATTGGTCAGTACTCATAACCATCTCCACGGCTATAAAGATGAGCCATCTTTGAAGCAGAAGCAGAGAGAGAACCTCAAAGACCTTGGAAGGTTACTTTCAAGAACTCTGTCTGAAGTGGTGAAGGCCACTAGGACTAGATGCACTCGAGGTTTTTGCAGGAAGATTCAGAGAAGCAGAGCTTAGACTATGAGATGATGTTTCCTCATCTGGTCACAGACCAGAGAACTGTGGACCAGAGCAACGGCTGGCACCCTTCCTGGTCCATGAAAGCAAAGGCCAAGGGTCTTGGATGCTGGCTGAGGAGACCAATGAGTGTATCCTTACTGTTTGCTGATTCTGATTGACTAGCCTATTGTTTTCCTAAGGAGCTCTAGTGGCATAGTGGTTCCATATTGGGCTGTGAACCACAAGGTCAGCAGTTCAAAACCACTAGCTGCTTCATGGGAGAAAGACTGGGTTTTCTATTCCTGTAAAGAGTTACAGTCTCAGAATCTCCTAGGGGGCAGTTCTACTCTGTCCTATAGGGTCACTGTGAATTAGCATCCACTCCATGACAGTGAGTTTGATTTGGTTTGGGTATTGACTTCCCTACTACCCAAAACCAAACTCACTGCCATCAATGCTGACTCATAATGAACCCCGCCCCCCCCCCCACTGGATTTCTGAGACTATAACTGTCTTTTTCCCCAAGGAGCTGCTGGTGGTTTTGAACTGCCTACCACATAGATCAGAGCACAACACACATAACCACTACACCACTAGGGGACTTAACTAATAAGCCCCTTTTATTGTATTTTCTGATTTCTGTGTGACCATTGCAATGAATTCTTGAACTCAGCAGAGATGTAGAGGGTAGTGGAAGGAATGGTCGATGTCAGAGTAGGTAAAGAAGGATGGAGCATGGAGGCCTGTGTAACCATTGCCTCATAACAATGAGGAAGCCAGAGGAGGTCGGATGTGAACTTCCATTGCATCCCATAGCGTATAGGAAAGCTGTACTTCATAGGGTTTTTGAGGTTGCAATCTTTCAGAAGCAGCGCATCAAGCCTTTCTTCTTGGGTGCCTCTGTGTGGGTCTCAACCCTCAACCATTCAGTTAGTAGTCCAGTGCTTAACCATTTGCATCACCCAGGCATTCAAGGTCCCTATCTTTTTTTATCTAGCAGCTAGCTCATAAAGGGCCCTAAAGTGCTCTTCACAAAAAGACAACATTCATCATTTATTTTTTTAAATCATTTTATTGGGGCTCATACAACTCTTATCACAATTCATTCATACATCAATTGTGTAAAGCACACTTATACATTCGTTGCCCTCATCATTCTCAAAATTTGCCTTCTGCTCGGGTTCCTGGAATCAGCTCCTCATTTTCCATTTTTCCATCTCTCATCATTTCTTATCCTGAGCAGTGAAACAAAAGGGATTTCTCAGTTTATGAGAATATCTCATTAAATAGAAGCTCTTCATCACTAACCTTCTCTCTCCAAACAGCAATTCCTGATCACCCCTGTTAATTGAAGTGTTGATATACATATTTAACATATTTTATTTTTTACATGATCTCAGATTTTTAACACCGTCTTTGGTGCTATTGTTGGCCTGTAAGTCCTGGACATGCACCAGGCTTGTTGTTCAGTGGTTTGGTAGACAATTGCAGCACGGTTCTCGGTCATTCATTCACCGTGCCAGTAGGCAGTGTGACACGTGGTATCTGAGAGGTATCCTTTATCCTCCTGTCTCCCAATCTCTCTTTTACACATACACAAGCCCTAGTTAAAGTTGTCACCTGATTCCTTATTTGTAAAATATATCAAAAGTCAGAGGGAAATGTATCTTAGATGTTTTTATTACCTACACCCTACGCTTAAAAAAGGAAAAGAAAAAACTCTTCTGAAAATGTGCTTATATCAAAAGCTAGACAGTGTTTTCATACTGGTAAAACGATGGCAATAATTTTAGGTTAGTGAACTGCAATGAGGAACACCTGCCTTGCCTCTAATGATCTTGGCATTTGGGAATAGTGATAAATGACTAGAGGTTATTAGGCGTGTCCTGCAAAATGGTGCTGGTGGGTTGGAACTGGAAGTTTGTCATTTGCAGAAGGGACCTGATGTCCCCAATTGGACCTAATTATGACAGCTATGATAAATAGTCTTTCGGTGTTGGCATGTTTATTTCTCATAAACCTGAACTGGGAGATTGGTTTTATGCATTTGTGTGGGTGGAAAGAATCACAATTTTTATCATTCCTTATAACAAATTTATCACCTGATAATCTAAAGGTAAGATCAAATTACAAAAGCAAGCAACTTCCCCAGTCCCCTAAGCACTTGATGTCTGTTAAGCAAGAAGAATATTAGTCAGAAAAGGAAAGGTATGTTTCTCTTCTTTAATATTTAGGATGATTTTTTGCCAGCTAAACCTCTCTCCAGTGATCAAATCATCATATTCTTTGCCTTATACTTGACAACTTCATATTTACCAATAAGGTTCTTCAGGACACAGAAGAGAGGGAGAGGAGAGAAATGCTATTTCTTAGTCAATTTTTCTGTTTGATTAAGGAAGCATGCTAGTTACTTTCTTCCTGTTTTTAAGAATTGTCATTGTTCCTAGTTGAGGAAAAGAGAATTTGGATTCCTTGCTGAGCTCTTCTATATGTTCCCACAAGTTCCCTTGTACTCCAGTTACCCATTGCACATGGTTTGTAGGTTAATGTCAAGGATGATTATTGTAGATATAACTAAATTTTTATTAGATATGACAAGCATTATGTTAATGGTGGGCTGAACCACCCAATGAAATATGTATAATCCCCCTTTTAGAGAACAAAAAATGAGGCTATGAAAGGGATAGCATTTAAACCGGAATAAAATTGTGGGACAAAACTCAAAATAATTAGAAGCCAGCTGGACTGGTCAGATAATGAATTAGTTGCAATATGGAGACTGTGGCCCCTGTAATCAAACAATAGGCAGACCATTAAGGGGGGCACTAATGAGATGCCCTTGTGGTGTAGTGGTTACACTTTGGGCTACTAACCAGAAGGTCAGCAGTTTAAAACCATGAGCCACTCCTCAGAAGAAAGATCGCCTTTTTACTCCCATATAGAGTTATGGCCTTGGGAACCCACAGGGGCAACTGTATCCTGTCCGATAGTGTCACTTTGGGTCAGCATCGACTAGGTGACAGTGAGTTTGAGTTTTGAATGGAAGGAGCCAAATAATCATCGGAGAAGCTGGATTATATGAAGAAGAATGTGGCATCAGGATTGGAGGAAGGCTTATTAACAATCCGTGATATGCAGATGGCACAATCTTGCTTGCTAAAATGGAGGAGGAATTGAGGCACTTGCTCACAACGATCAAGGATTGCAGCCTGCAGTATGGATTAAAACTCAATATAAAAAGTCCATAATCCTAAGAACTGGACCAACACAATATATGCAGAAAAAGTTGAAGTTGTCAAGATTTCCTTTTGCTTGGCTCCACAATCATGCTCGTGGAAGCAGAAGTCAAGAGATCAAAAGACAAGTTATTAAGTAAATCTGCTGCCCAAGACTTCTCTCGAGTATTGAAAATAAAGGATGTTACTTTCAAGATGAAGATGAGCTTTCCTCAAGCCATGCTATTTTCAAGTTGGACATTGAGTAAAGGAAGACTAAAGAATCATTGATGCATTTTAATTGTGGTGCTGGAAAAGAATATTGAAAGCACCGATGAGTCCTAAAAGTCTCTCTTGCAAGAAGTATATCCAGAGTGCTCCTTAGGGGAAAGGATGACAAGACTTGGTCTTACATAATTTGGACCTGTGGTCACAAGAGACCTATGCTTGGAGAATGACATTATGCTCGTGAAAGAAGACGGACAGCAAAAGTGAGGAAGTCCCTCAAGGAGATGCATTAACAAAGTGTCTGAAACAATGGGTTCAAACATAGAAATCATTGTGAAGACAACACAGGTGAGGTAGTTAGTTTATTGTGCCAACCTGGCCAATAAACAACTGTGGGATTAATTGAAGGGTGGAGAGATAAATGGCTCCGTGAGCCTCGCCTTACTTGTCTTTTGCTCTGATCATTGGATCAGTGTGCGGCTGCCTTGCTTGTTCTGTGCCTCAATTTGCAAGCTACACTACCTGTAGGACACCTAACCCATGACTGTGTCGCTGTAATTTGAGGTTCCTTCAAGACCTGCTTCGCCACACAATTGGAATTTACATCTCTTCAGCTGGGAACTATCAGACCCTGTCATCTGACTGACTGTTGGTGAACTGCCTTGCTGTTTGCTGCCTGTGCCCAGATAGCCTGAATTGGTCTACAGAGGACTACCCAACAGCCCTCAAGACTTAAAGGACTGCCAGTGTCTCATAACTGTTTTATGGGAGTGAGTTGCATTGAGCCATTTGTACTGCTTTATAATTTAACCGTTAATTTCTTGGGTTATATATCTATCTATCTGTATAAATATATATAAATTATTGTGAATCTGGTTTTGTCTCTCTAGAGAACCCTGTCTAATACGACAGTATTTCAATTTGTTGTGCATAGGTCACTATGGGTGGGAACCTACACTATCGGTGGCACCTACAATTAACCAGGAACCCTCATGGCACAGTGGGTAAGAGATGGGATGCTTTGTTTGAGGAGACAGATGACAGTTGGGATGCTTTGTTTGAGGAGACAGTTTTCTGGTCCCAGGAAGAGTTATGGCCTCTGCACCCGCGGGCCGGTTCTTCTATGTCTCTAGGGTCATGCTGGATGACAGCGAGACAAGGAAAACACTAACACAAGTGAGGTATGAACATCATATAGCAATGACCATGTGAGATCACAGATACAGCCTGTACCCAAAGATAAAGTTCAGGGGGTTAGGAAAGAAGGAACAGAAATAGGAAACAGGGAGATAGTGAGTTATTTGATATGATGTTACATTCATGGGAGGGCAATGAATGATCTGAAACAAAATGTGTGTGAATCATTGAACGGAAAATTGATCTCTATAAATTTTCAGCTAATTCACAATAGAAAAGTTAAAATAAAGAAAATAGAGGCTACATGGGACATGCAGAGCTCTGGAACTGTGTAAGCTTTTTCCTTGATACAACTCCCCCCCACACACACACACACTTACTCTCTCTCCATCTTCAAGGTTGGCAGTTCAAATCCATCAGCCATTTTTGTAGGAGAAAGATGAGGCTCAGAAACCCTCTAGAGTAGCGGTTTTCAACCTGTGGGTCGTAACCCCCTTGGGAATCGAATGAACCTTTCACAGTGGTCGCCTAATTCATAATAGTAGAAAAATTACAATTATGAAGTAGCAATGAACATAATTTTATGGTTGGAGGGTCAGCACAACATGAGGAACTGAATTAAAGGGTCACGGCACGAGGAAGGTTGAGAACCACTGCTCTAGAGGGTTGCTATGAGTCTGAATCTACTTGTATTATCGGATTTGGTGGAGTTCAGGTAGTTACTTCCAGGATCCCTGGTGGTGCAGTGGTTACAGGCAATGCCATATTATTCAACAAGCCAGGTAAATGTGGGCTTACTTGTCCGTAGTTACTAAATTTAATGAATAACTTCACACATTTTTTACCACATCTTGCTAGGAATAGCTAAGCATCAGTCTCTGGATCCCACAGAACTTAACTGAAAAATCAAAGCCTTCTTTCAAATTTATAATCCCTGATAGGGACAGAGTGCCCAATAAACTAGGTGAACATAAATTTACTTGTGTTTACTTTCTAATACAGAGTGAATAATTTTGATTGTGGCCAAACCTCCTGAAATTGTTCACTACAGATAAGTAACTCAGGACAAATACAACCAGGCTTACCTTGTTTATTGGATAACATGCCCCTAGAAAGTTCTCCACTTCTAGCTAAAAATAGGCCAGCTGAATGACCAGCCACTCCATTGCAGAAAGATATGACAGCCTGCTTCTATAAAGATTTATAGCCTCGGTATCCCTATGGGGAAGTTCTATAGGTTCACTATGACCTGGCTAGAAAAGCAGTAGGTTTGTGTAGTTCCCATCAATGTATCTGTGTTGGTATAGGAGGAATATCCATTTCCATTATTGGTTTAAGTATTTCCTCACTTTCATTTGGAATGAGCATCAGTGCTAACCGAGAGCAGAGGGGCTCAGTGAACCCAGCTGAGGCACAATGCAAGGCAAATGAAATGAACAGGTTAAGATAGGCTTTGCGTCCCTGTGTTCTTTAAACCCACACTCCACCAACCACCCTCACAGAAACTTGCCTGGCCTGCAAGAGCAGGTTATTCAATATGCAGGTGAAACTGTGTACTACAGATTAGTAAACAAGCACAAGTTAACTTGTACTTACCTTGCTTGCTGGGTACTATCCCTGTCAGAGATTGTAAATTTTGAAGAGACTTGATGCTTTGGGGATATGTCATTGTGTTGAGAGAGAGACCGATGCCAGCTAGATCACGAAACAGAATCTTTGATGTGTTGGAAACCCGAGAAAATAATCTCACTACAGGTTTGGAAAGAAGTGCTATGGACCCCTTGCTTATCTTATATGCATGTGATAGACCAGGCACACATTTTAGAATCCGACAAATGTAGAGATAAATCCAGATTTCAGAGATGACAAGCCTCTGGACCACAGGCAAGCTATTGACATTTTCTTTTTTTTAATTCATAAATCTTTTTATTGGGGCTCATACAACTCTCATCACAATCCATACATACATCAATTGAGCAAAAGCACCCTTATACATTCATTGCCCTCGTCTTTCTCAAAATGCGCCTTCCACTTGGGTTCCTGGAATCAGCTCGGTTTCCTATTTTTCCCCTCCCCCTACCTCCCCGATCCCCCCTTCCCCCTGCTCCCTTAATAATTCATAATTATTTTATTTTATCTTACACTGCCCGGAGTCTCCCCTCACCCACTTTCCCATCGGCCATCTCCCAGAGAGGAGGTTACACATAGATCTCCAACATCAGTTCTCCCTTTCTACACCCCCTTCCCTCCCGGTGTCACCACTCCCACCGCTGGTGTTGAGGGGTTCATCCATCCTAGATGCCCTGTGCTTCCAGATCCCTACTGCACCGCTGTACATCCTCTGGTATAACCAGGTCCGCAAGGTAGAATTGGGGTCATGATAATTGGGAGGGGAGGAAGCGTTCAGGAACTAGAGAAAGGTTCTGAGTTTCATTGTTGCTACACTGAACCTTGAGTGACCCATCTCCTCCCCACTACCCCTCTGCAAGGGATGTCCAGCAGTCTACAGATGAGCATTGGGTCCCCATCATGCACTCCCCCTCATTCACGGTGATGTGATCCCCCCCCCCGCCTTTGTTGTTTGAGACCTGCTCTCCTCTGCCCTTCACGATCACCCATGTTGGTGTGCTGCTTCCATATGGGCTTTGTTGCTTTTGGGCTAGATGGCCGCTTGTTTACCTTCAAGCCTTTAAGTCCCCAGACACTATATCTCTCAGTAGCCAGGCACCATCAGCCTTCTTCACCACACTTGCTTATGCACATGTTCGTCTTCAGTGTTTATGTGAGGAAGGTGATCACTCAATGATTATTTTTGTTCCTTGGTGTCTGCTACATGGTCCATTCAACACCTTTTATTTGCTTAGCCCGTGTGCTTCTTCTCTGTGGGTTTTGTTGCTTCTGAGCTAGATGGCCGCTTGTTTGCCTTCAAGCCTTTAAGACCCCAGATGCTATATCTTTTTGATAGCCGGGCACCATCAGCTTTCTGCACCACATTTGCTTACACATACATCTATCTTCAGTGATCATGTTGGGAAGGTGAGTATCATGCCATGACCGTTTAGCTGAGCGAGGTGCCATTGTATTGAGGGAGTGTGCGTGAGGAGGTCCAGTGTCCATCTGCTACCCTACTACTGAACCTATAACTATATGCACATAAGTCTATTGCCCCCATAATCATAAATATATTTACATATGTACATATTTGTATTTAGGCTTCTCTGTATGCACTTTGCCTCCTACTCCTTTTCTCTATTTCCTTTTGCCTTCCTCCCGTCCCACCACCATGTTCAGCCTTCATTCTGGTTTCAGTAATTCCTCTCAGTTACCTTGCCCTTGGTCACTCCCTACCAGTCCTCCCATCCCCTACCTCCTCTGGTTTTGAACCACTCGTTGTTCCCTTGTCCCTGTGTTGGCCAACACCTCCTCCCTTCCCCTACCTCTCAGGTTCTCATGTCCCTCCAGGACCGTTTGTCCTGTTATTTTTTCTCTCATTGTTTGTTCAGCCTATCTTGTCTGGTGCTGATATAGTAAAATGTACATACAAATGCAGATGATTTTGACAGCGCCCAAGTAGCAATATGAACATGGTTTCGACAGCAGCAACACCAACACGCTGATAATCAGAAAAGCCACTAACATGCAAAATTTACAAGGTAAAAAAAAAAGACAAAACAAAAAGATAGCAAAAAAAGAAAGAAAAATTGCTAGTAGTTCAAGGTCTGTCTGTTGGCCTTTAGGAGTGTTTTCCAGATGAAACTTGTGTGGTGCCACATCCTGGCCCCAAGGTCCATCCTTTATACTCCCTCAGGATCTCTGCTCTGCTTCCCCCACTGCTCCATTGCACGCCCCCAGTGTTTGCCTCAGTGTGGGGGGGGTCAGCTCAGTCGCACATCCCCCACTGTGTCTCAAGTGCTGTCCCATGTAGGGCCATGGGTTGGTGCAGGATGTCGAATCTCACAGTGTGGCCAACTGTATGGTCCTCTCTGTACGATGGGCCCTTCGAGCTCGGCTATTGTTCTGTGGGCTTGGTGGTCCCAGGTGTACTCCACTACGTCCTTTCTCCTTCCTTTGTTTCAGCTTCCTTCTGGATGTGGTGTAGTGGGCCAGTTCCTTTCCCACACCAGTCGATCTATTTTCATTTTCTGTGGTATTCCCTTCAAATGTGGAGGTCGGAATAATTCTGGATTGGGCCAGTGTATGGTCCAGCCTCTTTGTGTAGTCCTCCATACTTTACATTGCCCTCCTTGTTTGACATGTCATGGTGGGGTCCATATGCATGTTCCAGTTCTGTGGGGACACAACCACTACTCTCCCCCGGGTGGGTTAGTACCCTGTTCCCCCCCCATACCATCCACTCGGATTCTCCCCCTCCCAGTTACCCCCTCCCCCTGCCCCATTTCTCCTTCTTTATGCTGGGCTCCCATGTACCTCCGTAAGTGTGGTCTGCCCTCCCTCCAACTATCTATGCTTCCCCCCGTTTATTGTGAGATGGATGTTTATTCTTTTATTTCTGTCATGCTGATTGTACGTAACTCAGGGGACACTCATGTTGTACCTGTCCCTTTGAGTCTGGCTTACCTCGCTTAACATAATTCCTTCCAGCTCTTCCCATGAAATAACGTGTTTCATGTGCTCATCCGTGCTTTTCAGTGCTGCATAGTACTCCATTGTGTGTATGTGCCAAAGTTTACTAATCCACTTGTCTATCGACGGAAACTTAGGCTGTTTCCAAGTCTTTTTGATTGTGAATTGTGCTGCAATAAACATTGGAGCTCATATGACTGGTCGTGTTTTATTTGCTGCTTCCACCAGGTATATGCCCAGTAGAGGGATGGCTGGGTCATAAGGTAGATCAATTTCCATTTTCTTTAAGTATCGCCAGATTGCTTTCCACAGTGACTGTACAAATCCACGTGACCACCAGTAGTGGAGGAGGGTTCCTATTTCACCACAGCCCCTCCCACACTCTCTGATTTGCTGATCTGGGCTAGGCTCAGGGGTGTTAGGTGATATCTCATGGTTGTTTTGATTTGCATTTCTCTTATGGCTAGGGACTTCGAGCACTTCCTCATATGCTTATTGGCCATATGGGTCTCCTCTCTAGAGGAAGTTCTTTTCTTTTGCCCACTTCCTTAGGGGCTTAACTGTTTTCCTCTTTTTGCAGGTCACGATGGTGTTGCAGATTTTAGTAATGAGCCCTTTGTCTGATATGTCATTACTAAAAATCTCCCAGTCTGTGGGTTGTCTTGTCACCCTCTTGGTGAAGTCTTTTGAGGTGAACAGGTGCTTTATTCTTATTAGATCCCATTTGTCAATTTCCAGTTCACCTGTGTGTGTACCCTACCCTGTTGCAGTGAGCCTATGAGCTCCCTGGGCCAGGGCTCTGAGATTAGTCCCGATTCCCTCCTTAATGGTCCTGATGCTTTGGGGTTTAACTTCTAGGTCTGTGATCCACCTTGAGCGTATTCTTGTGCATGGCATGAGGTAAACGTCTTGTTTCATCTTTCTACATGTGGATATCCATTGTTTCCAGCACCACTTATTAAGGAGGGCATCAGCTTCCCACGTGATGTTTTTGGGTTCCTTGTCGAAGATCAGTTGTCTATATGTTGATGATTTTACTCCTGAGCTTTCTATTCTTTTCCACTGGTCTGAGTGTCTATCGTTGTGCCAGTACCACGCTGTTTGACCACTGTAGCTGTGTAATAGGCATTAAAATCAGGTAGGGCGAGTCCTCCAATTGTGTCCTTCTTCTTGAGGAGTTCTCTGCTTATTCTGGGTTTCTTCCCTCTCCATATGAAGTTGGTGGTCATTTTTTCCAATTCTTTGAAGAAGGTTGATGGTATTTGAATTGGTATAGCATTGAACTTGTAAAGTGCTTTAGGAAGAACTGTCATCTTTACTATGTTAAGCTTACTTATCCATGAGCAGGGCAGGGTCATCCTTTTGTGGAGGTCGTTTTGGTTTCCTGTAATAGGGTTTTATAATTATGCTTATGCAGGTCTTTAGTATTTTTTGTTAAATATATTCCTAGGTATTTCAGTTTGTTCTTAGCTACTGTGAAGGGTACTTCCCTCTTAATCACCTCTTCCATGGCCCTGTCCTATATGTATAGAAAACCTACCGACTTCTGTTTATTGATCTTTTTTCCTGCTACTCTTCCGTATTCCTCTATCACTGTAAGTACTCCCGCTGTGGAGCTTTTGGGGTCTTCAATGTATAGGATCATGTCATCTGCAAATAGCGATAGTTTCACCTCCTCCTCCTCTCCCAATTGGATCCCTTTGATGTCCTTCTGCTGTCTTATGTTGTTAGCCAGAACCTCCAAAATGATATTGAATAGAAGTGGGGACAGGGGGCGTCCTTGTCTTGTACCCTTTTTCAGTGGGATTGTTCTTGTCTTTTCTCCATTGACTATGATGTTGGCCATTGGTCTTTCATAGATAACTTGTATGAGTTGAGGATCTTACCTTCCAATCCTATCTTCCTGAGTGTCTTGATTATGAATGGGTGCTGGATGTTGTCAAATATTTTTTTCTGCGTCTATGGATATTATCATGTGGTTTTTATCCTTTTTCTTCCTGATGTGGTGTATGATATTGATGGATTTTCAGATGTTAAACCATCCCTGCATCCCTGGGATGAATCCTACCTGGTCGTGGTGGATGATGTTTTATATACTTTTGTATTCTATTGGTCAATATTTTGTTAAGGATTTTTCCATCTATGTTCATTAGAGATATTGGTCTATGATTATCTATACCTGTGGGGTCTTTGCCCTGTTTGGGTATCAAAGTAACGCTGGCTTCGTAAAATGAGTTTGGGAGCTTGTCGTTCTCTTCCATGTTATGGAATACTTTGTGGATGATCGGTGTCAGCTCTTCCCAGAACGCTTGGTAAAATTCTGCTGTATAGCCATCTGGCCCTGGGGCCTTTTTCCTTGGTAGGTTTTTTATGACCCTCTCTATTTCTTCCTTCACTATGGGTTTGTTGAGGTTCTTGATCTCTGTCTGAGATACTCTAGGGAAAGATTGTTTTTCTAAATATTATCCATGTCTTCCGGGTTTCTGAATTCATTAGAATACAAACCTTCATAGTACTTTGTGATTTTCCTTTGTATCTCATTGGGGACTGTTGTTATTGCCCCTGATTCATCCCTCATCCTGGCTATTGATGTTTGCTCCTTTCTATCCTTAGTAAGCTTTGCCAGAGGACTGTCAATTTTGTTGATTCTTTCATAGAACCAGCTTCTAGTTGCGTTAATCTTTTGCATTGTTCTTTTGTCTTCCCACTGGTTTAACTCCGCTCTGATTTTTATTATTTCTTTTTTTCTTGCTATTGGAGGGGTAGTTCTGTTGACTCTGTTCTAGTTGTTGGAGGTTTTGTATTAACTTATGTGTCATACGCCTTTCTTCTTTTTTCATATATACATTCAATGATATCAGGCTACCTCTGATAACTGCCTTTGCAGTGTCCCATAAGTTTTGATACGTTGTATGCTTGTTCTCGTTAGTTTCTAGAAACTTCCTAATATCCTCTCTGATCTGTGCCTGTGCCCATTCATGTCGCAGGAGATCGTTGCTTATTCTCCAATTGGTTGCCCTTGTTTTTCTGGATGCCCTCTTATTCATCTCCAGCTTTATGGCATGGTGGTCTGAGAAAGATGTCTGGATAATATCTATGTGTTTGAATTTACTCAGGCTGGACTTGTGTCCCAGCATGTGGTCTATTCTTGAAAAAGATCCATGTGCATTGGAGAAGAATGTGAAACCCTTTGCTTTTGGATGAAAAGCTCTATAGATGTCTATCAGGCCCAGCCGCCCAAGTACATTGTTTAGCTCTCTGGTCTCTTTGCTGAGCTTCTTTCCCTGTGACCTGTCTTTCCCTGATAGTGGAGTGTTAAAGTCCCCCATTATTATTGTTGATTCCGTGATTTCTTCTGTCATCTTTTTAATAGTTTGTTTGACGAAATTCGCCGCACCATTATTAGGTGTGTAAATATTCAATATGCTTATTGCTTCCTGGTTTACTGAGCCTTTGAGCATTATGTAATGTCCCTCTTTGTCTCTTTTTATGTTTTGGATCTTGAGATCCATTTTGTCGGAGATTAAGATAGCCACTCCTGCCTTCTTGGAGTTACCATTTGCTTGGTAAACTTTCTTCCAGCCCTTTATTCTTAGCATATGCTTGTCTGTGTGCTTGAGATGTGTCTCTTGCAGGCAGCAGATTGATGGGTTATGTTTTCTAAGCCAGTCCTCAAGCCTCTTTCTTTTTTCTTAAAAACAATTGATTAGGGGCTCATACAACTCTTATCACAGTCCATACATATACATACATCAATTGTATAAAGCACATCTGTACATTCTTTGCACTGAACATTTTCACTTTTTTTCTCCTCTTTTCTTTTTTTACATTTTATTAGGGACTCATACAACTCTTATCACAATGCATACATATACATACATCAATTGTATAAATCACATCCATACATTCCCTGCCCCAATCATTCTCAAAGCATTTGCTCTCCACTTAAGCCCTTTGCATCAGGTCCTCTTTTTTTCCCCTCCCTCCCTGATCCCCCCTCCCTCATGTGCCCTTGGTAATTTGTACATCGTTATTTTGTCATATCTTGCCCTATCCGGAGTCTCCCTTCCCCCCTTCTCTGCTGTCCCTCCCCCAGGGAGGAGGTCACATGTGGATCCTTGTAATCAGTTCCCCCTTTCCAACCCACTCACCCTCCACTCTCCCAGCATCGCCCCTCACACCCTTGGTCCTGAAGGTTTCATCCACCCTGGATTCCCTGTCCCTCCAGCCCTTATATGTACCAGTGTGCAACCTCTGCCCTATCCAGCCCTGCAAGGTAGAATTTGGATCATGGTTGTTGGGGGGAGGAGGCATCCAGGATCTGGGGGAAAGCTATGTTCTTCATCGGTACTACCTTGCACCCTAATTAACCCATCTCCTCTCCTAAACTCCTCTATGAGGGGATCTCCATTGGCCGACACTTGGGCCTTGGGTCTCCACTCTGCACTTCCCCCTTCATTCAATATGGTATATATAAATATATATATATATATATATACACACATATATATACATATACACACACAAACATATATATATACATATACACACACATATATCTTTTTTTTTTTTGCATGATGCCTTATACCTGGTCCCTTTAGCACCTCGTGATCACACTGGCCAGTGTGCTTCTTCCATGTGGGCTTTGCTTCTGAGCTAGATGGCCGCTTGTTCACCTTCAAGCCTTTAAGACCCCAAGCACTATCTCTTTTGATAGCCGGCACCATCAGCTTTCTTCACCACATTTACCTGTTGCAACCATTTGTCTTCAGCGATCCTATCATGGAGGTGTGCAGTCAATGATATGATTTTTTGTTCTTTGATGCCTGATAACTGATTCCTTTGGGACCACTCGTCACACAGGCTGGTGTGTTCTTCCATGTGGACTTTGTTGCTTCTGAGCTAGATGGCCGCTTGTTTATCTTCAAGCCTTAAGACCCCAGTCACTATCTCTTTTGATAGCCGGGCACCATCAGCTTTCTTCACCACACCACATTTACTTGCTCACCCACTTTGGCTCCAGCAGTTGTGTCGGGAGAGTGAGCATCATAGAGTTCCAATTTAATAAAAGAAAGTATTCATGCATTGAGGGAGTGTTTGAGTAGAGGCCCAAGGTCCTTCCACCACCTTAATACTTAACCTATAAATATAGACACATAGATCTATTTCCCCATGGCTGCCTCTTTCTTTTAACATACGAATTGAGTTTATTGGTATTCAGAGTAATTATTACTATATCTGGCTTCATAGTTTTGTGTTTTGGGTCTTTACCTATCTCCCTTCATATTAGTGTGTTGTGTTTAAGTGGAGCGTTTCTATCATGTCCTCTTTTCCATCTGAGACCCTGTTGTACTGGTACTTGTTGCTGGCATGTTGGCTTCTAGATGAGGATGGGCTATATGGTGGTCTCCTGATATTTCTAGGTGGAGCTTGATTCTCTGGCCATAGTGATTCAGCCAGTATGTTCCGCAGGGTGGGGTGACTTGCAGCACATTTTTTGAGTTCTTCCTTGTCCTGAAAGACCCTTATCTAACCCTCTATCTTAATGGATAACTTGGCAGGATACAGGATTCTGGGGGAGGCTTTTTTATCTTTCAGCTTTGGGAAGATGTTGCTACATTCTCTCCTCCTCTTCATGGTATCTGCTGATAGGTCTGAGCATATTCTACTTGTGCTCCTTTGTATGTGACTGTCTTCCTTTCTCTTGCTGCTCATAAAATTTTCTCTGTTTCCTCTAAGTTGCATATTTTTACTAGTATATGTCTTGGCGTGTTCTTCTTTGGATTTAGCTTAGCTGGTATCCTTTCTGCTTCATGTATGGGTGTCTGATTATCTCTTGTTAGGTTGGGAAAATTTTCTTCCAGAAATTTCTTTGCTATCTTGGCTGTCGACTTGTGTGTTGTGTTATGCTCCGGTAGAATGATTATTCAAATGTTATTCCTCTTCATAGTATCTGTCATTGATCTCAGGCTGTCTTCTGTTTTTTAATTTTCCTATCTTACTGTTTTTCTCACTTGCTTCGTTCTGGTTGAGTGTCCTCGAGTTCACTGCAATGGTTCTCTGCTTCCTCAAGGCTAAACGTGGATTCTGTGACCTTTTGTGTGGCTTCTGCTACCTCCTATGTTAGTTTCTGCAGTTCCCTTTGGTGGGTAGAATTCATCCCCTCTATTGTGCATTTCACCCCCTCTATCATTGCATCCTTATTCTCAATTGTTTCTCTTAGCTCCTGTATTACTGCAAGCAAAGTTCTGAAGATTTCCTTTTGTGGCCGATCTATATCTGTTTCTTCTATGAGCAATGTTAGGTCTTTTACTGTGTCTCGTTTCTCTGATTGTTTGTTTTTTGTTGGGAGTGATGTGGTATGTTGAATTTTCCTCGATCTTTTCATTAGCCCCATGCTTCTGGGAGACCGGGGTAACCTTATCTATGTTATTGTTAAGGATTCTTTCAGGCGATTGCCTATGAGCTACTCTAAGGGTGGGTCAGACTGCTGTGTAGGCCGAGTTCCCCGACGGGTTGGTGACCAGCATTGATGAGATGTTTCAGCAGCTGGCGTGGGGGCTGGAGCCTCAGTGAGTGTCTTCAGGCTGCTTTGACCTGGTTTGGCAGGGTACCCTTAGCAACCCCCTTTTTTGGGGGGTTTAGTAATAAAAAAGGATTTAAAATGTTAACAATTTAAAAATAGTTTTTAACAAAATATTGGGCAGAGGAAGAAAAAAATGGAGAGAGAGCAAGAAGGAGAGTCTATAAAAGAGGAGGGACAAGCTGTGATAATAATAGAGGTGGAAGGAGAAGAAAAAAAAGTGAGGAGAATCTTTAGAAAAGGGCCAGAAGAGAAGTACTAGCAATAATGAAAAAGTAGGAAGGAAGGAGAGAGAGAATACAGCATAGAAAGTAAAAGAAAGGTGAGATAAAAAACAATGGTAGATGGAAGATGTGTAGATGTGTATATCTAAAAATTTCCCCCTTTCCCTCTAAGCGCTGGTGATGCCTAATAGTGCGCGGAGGTGGGTGAGTTTATGTTGTCCCAAGACCTGGTGCTGATCTGGGCTCCGGAGCGGTGCTATGTGGTGGTGAGGGTGGGGGTTGGGGTGGGTGGGAATGCTCTTCAGCTCAGCAAGCCCTCCTAGGTCCCTGTAGGCCTGTAGATTTGAGCTTGTGCTTGCAGGCTACACAGGTGTGAGCCGCTCCCCACTGGCGCTCCTGCACTACCTGGTAAGTGCTAGGGCAGCTAAGGCTACTGGGAGGAGGCACAAGCCACAGTGCCCGCCTACTGTGGTGGCTGGGGAGGGCTGTGGCAGGTTTAGGATCTGGCACTGGGGACCCCACAGAGCCCCTCAGTGGTGAGAGCCGGTGGAGCGCACAGACAGCTCTGCATGCACTTCAAAGCTGAGTCCCAGGCTCCCCGCAGGCGGAATGTTTATTGCTTAATCTGCCCGGGCTGTGAGCGGGTGCGGGCAGGCTCTGCAGCCGAGCCCGCACGGACAGCGGCAGCTTGGCACATAACCGCAGGGGGCAATGGCACCAGTACTTCGCCCAGGCTCAGAGCCGCGGGTGCTGGATCCCGCAGCACACAGGGGAGGGGGTGCAATGCCAGCCCGCAGGAGTGCCGAGCTCTGTCACTTGTGCTCCCTCTCGGCAGGGGCACCCACTCTTGCGCCTGGTGCTGGGAGGGGTCCTCAGTGGGCAGACTCAGAGGCCTGTGCTGCAGCGCTCCGCAGAATCGTAGGGTCAGGGGTAGGCGCGGGTTGGGCTATGGCGGGGGGGGAAGTGCTCCGTTTAGGGTCCAGGCCAGGAGTGGAGCAGGTGCTAGACTGCCAGGGGTGGGCAGCCGGGCACAAGGAGGGCCGGTGGAGAGGTCCACAGCAGCAGTGTGGGTGGATGATCCCCCGTGGGGGTCGCCAGACAACCCGCAGGTCTGTTACCCGGATCTTGGATGAATAGAGGGTGGGACGCGGACCCAAGGGCAGATCGCTGCCACGAGGGGAGAGGGGAACCATGGGAAAGGGAAGCTTCTCTCCTAGTGGGGTCCCGCAAGTGGGCTGCTGGTGTAGGGGGGCGCGCGACCTGCTGCGCTTGTCTAGGCAGGGCAGGCAAGCAACTCTGTGATGGGGTCTGGGTCTGGGGATGGAGCTTAGGCTAGTCGCCCATGCAATGGCGGCAGCCTAGTGACCAGAGATGTCCCACGAGTCCGGTCCTGTATCACTGAGGTCCTGGCTCAGGACAAATGCGTGGGGTGTGAATGGGTTGTTGTCCCAGGGGGATATTTCACTCACCAGAGTCCTACCGTTCAGATACCTGGACACCAAACCTGCTTTGTTCGGAGGAGCTCTCAGAGTATGTGGGTCCCCTGGTCGGCCATCTTGGAATCCCCCTATTTACATTTTATGAGCAACAATTAATTCTTCTGTAAAATTAGGACATTCATATTTCCATAACAGGATTATACTGCGGTTTCATTTCCATAATATGAGGGAGTATTGCTACTGAATTCTAGTTCATATATGGATGGGTGTATTCGATACAAAACATGCTTCAACATGCTTTCAGGACCAGTGGTTGACTGCTGACAAGCTGTCTCAGTAATGCATTTTTCTTAGACTTGTTAGGGTGTCTTTAAAACTTAGTCAAAGCAATGGTTTCCACGAAGAGCAACTGGCCAGTTAAATTCAAGGCAGATAGATCGGCCAAGATTGTGGCGATTGTTTTGGTGGGATTCCCAAGGGGTCATTTTGATAGATTTTCTGGAGGGACACAGGGACTTATGAGGATTAGGTTTTTTTAAAAAGGGAAATATTTGCTGGCAGGGAAAAGGCCAGGAATATTTCACCCACAAATTATTCTCCCTCCCACCAAGAAAGTGTACCTGCCCGTTCTTTGAATTAGCTAACAAGGTAACAAGGGCTATCTTGTTAGAATTTCATTAGGAAACATTACCCATCTACCACATAGTCATGATTTATCCCCTTCAAATTTCTTTTTGCTCCCAAAACAAGTAAAGAATGTATGAAAGAGACACAAGAGGAGAGTCCCTTAAAGATTCCCACACTGACATTTCAAGGTGATGTAAATGCAGGAATGTAGAATCATTTGCATAAGGGTTAGCCAGATTGAAACACTGCCTTCAGAATTGTAAAGACCAAGATGGAGGACACAGCGTGAAGAATAATAGCTTTGCATTTTGATATTTTTGTTAAATAAAAATTTCTCTGCTTTTGAAGCAACACTTTTTGACTCACCCAGTATATGTGAAAGTATGGCGCCTGGCTCCTGCAAAGCTGTAGTCTCATGATAAGTGCAAAAATGAACGAAACATAACGTAAAATGATCTGAAAATTGTCAGGCACAAGGCAAATGTTGGTGATTTTCATTCGTACCTAGCTCTGAATTCCTGTCTGTGTCTACAAAATAGTGGTGAGCACAAGCCAGAGCCCAGGAGAGGCATCATTATGCCAGCTTGATCTGATCTAGCCCCAAATCCAGTTCTAACTCTAGAGAAGACACAAGGGTTGCAAATCTCACCTTAATTTTGCAGGTAGTGCTGGTGATCCCTGGGATTAACCCTGGCTAGGGGTAGATAGAGATTCTACCTGACCCCAGGGATTTTGTGGAAAGATGATTTTAGTCTGATGGGGATTCCAAATTTATCGCAGGTCAAACTAGGAGCAGGTTTCACTAATGGAGCACAGAAAGAAAAGCTGTAGGTCTCCACCTTGCCTCCACAAGAAGAAACAAAAATGAGCTCCATTTCAACATTTCTGCTTCACCTAGGTGGCACCTAGAGGTTCAGTGCCGAATAACCATGTACGTACCTTGAATATTACATGAAACTGCTTTCCCACATGTTTCTCGAGTGCCTTAAAGGACTACAAGGTCAAAACTCAGTTTTTCCCAAACATACCTGGAAAGTCTTGTTTTGATGAGTACAGTAGGGAAAATAAAGAGCCTCTTGCCATGCAGCTATAACAACCGGAAATCCTTCAATGCCCTTCAGAGTCTAATGGAATAGGATAATCTCTTTGCACCAAACACCCTCACATCAGTCAAAGCCTCTGCTTTTTACAATGCAGTTCAAAGTTTTCTTCTGATGAGGCCCGTTCTGTATGCCAAACAACCCTGAATTTTTCAGCATATTGGAGGGGAACAACAAAAATTCGAAGAGAGTCATCTATATAAATTCATTAAAATTTGGTTTGGGAATGTATGATATTTATACTTGCATTTTCCCCCTTTGGAATTGTACATTCAGAGATTTTTCCTTAGACTAATGATAAAATTAGTCCATTTGCTAATGAGACTCATGGAGTTAGGAGACTCATAATAGTGGATTGAGGGCATTCTAAATTGGCAACAGCTAAGTCATGTTATCAAAGAAGCCCTGGTGGTTAACAAGCTGGGTTACTAGCAGAAAGATCAATAGTTCGAAATCACCAGCTGCTCTGTGGAAGAAATAAGAGGCTCTCCAGTCCTACAAACAGTTACAGTCTCAGAAACCCACAGAGATTTGGTTTTGTTTTAATCCATGTTACCAGGAAGAATCAGGCTTGTTAAAGTAGACTCCAATGCCAAACTCACTGCCCTGGAGTCACCTCCAACTCATAGCAACGCTATAGGACACAGTAGTGCTGCCTCTGTGAGTTTCTGAGACTGACTATTGATGGGAGTAGAAAGCCTCATCTTTCCCCCCTGTTTAGAGACTGGCGGTTTCATACTGCCGACTCTGGGCTTAGCAGCCCAACATATAAGCTGCTATGCCTGCAGGGATCTTTCCTAAAGTATTGGGTCAGAGAAAAAGAGGAAGACCCTTTGAGAGATGATGGATTGACAGCGGTTGCAACAAGGAGCTCACACCTAGCAACTCGTGCGAGGCTGGTGCAGAGTGTGGCATATGGGCTTGCACTGAGCTGAAACCAACTGGAAGGCACCTAACACCAATGAATGAGTGAGCTCACATGGAGGTAGTTGAAAGGAGACCTCCACAAGAGAACAATGTGTATGCCTTCTGCCAGTACTCTTCTCTTACTCATCTTTGGGTTTTCAAACGACGTCTTCATGTAGATTTAATTTATTTTCCAGAAGGATTTCTTTCCCTTTGCCCTGTTTCTGGCGCTGCTTTGTGTGGCGTCCAGGGATCATGCGCTAAGGCTCGCTGCTCTTCCCTTTCCTTCCTAAAAGCTTCTTTCTGTTTTACTCCATCCTCTTAAAAGCTCAGTCCAACTGGCCCTTCCAAGTGAGACAAATGGCCTCGGAAAATGTGCTGTGCTTCGTTGACAGAGTTACTGAATAATATAGGACACGGACGACCTGAAGCCAGATGAAGTGAGGACTTAATGGCTAAGTTTCATACAGTTGACTGTACTCTAGCCAGAGAAACAGCCTCCTGGTAGCAACTCCTATACTGAATACATTTCAGGCCCTTTCTCATTCTAATCTCCAACAATTCCTTCGAATCCCCCCACATGCCTCCAAGCCCCTCCCAGAGAGCACTGAGAGCAAAGACCTAACACTTGATCTTGCCCAGGTCATTGGTTTTCACTCCCGGAGCTACTTCAACTAAGCGCAATTCAACTTTATGAAATGTCTGCCTTAAAGCCTAGCTTAAATGGACCATGAGGGCTTTTTTGGCATGTGTCCTTTGTGTTTTCCGTTGACACTCTGTCTCAGCTTCCAAGCCGTTTTTATATTCTCAGGTCACACAGACTGCAGGGTCTCTCGAACAGCCTAATAAAAAGCCTGTCCTTCCCATGGGGAGTTGTGCATGAAACGCAAATTTCTGTACTATCTGTCCTCAGCGCTAGGAAGGGACCCCCACTTTGACTATTTGTGGGGCAATTCTTCAGCCAGCCTTCCGGGGCAATGTGAAATTAGGCTGGATCAGGATGTTCTTCTCTATAAGCTGCCGCCATTACAGTCCCATGGATCAGGTACTGGAACTTGTTATGGCTCATCTACAATCTGGAGCTCGTCACTAGCTGATTAAGAAGATTGCAAATTCCTATGAATGCCCTAACAGAATTCCTTGGAGCTCAGGGTCTGCAGGTACAAGTAATGCAGGAGTACTTGGTGCTAAGCTGGGCAGGGAGACAGGAAGAAATGATGCAGGGACCCTTCCCATTACCCCTTCCCTCATTTGACTTCGATTGCCACCAGGTCACTGCCTGTTTCTTGCATCTTTTCTCGCTTGTGCAGATGCAAGGTCTCCCGCAGTGCTGCCCCTGAGCCCTCGGTTGATTCCTTGTCTTCCATGCTGCTGCTTAGCATCACTTCCTGCCTACTTTCATGCCCAGGCAGCTTAGACATGAGACCTGTGAAAGTTGGAATCACAGGTCAACTTTTTGGAAATCAGTTCATCCCCTTACAGAGAACCAGGTCCACAGCTAGCTGCTTACAGAAGTGTGTGTTTATATGATTGGGGGGAAAACCCCAGTAAAGACCCTCAAACTCACTGCCATCAAATTCAGTCCAATTCAAGGGCAGTTCTACCCTTGCGGGCTTTTGTGATGGTAAATCTTTTTAGGAGTAGAAACCTTATCTTTCTCCCAAGGAACAGCAGGTGGTTTCAAACTGCTGACCTTCTGTCTAGCAGAGCAGCATGTAATTCCACCAGGGCTCATTGAATGATTGAGTATGCCCTATATATCTTACTGGAAGGAATGTCATAAATACAGGAATGTGTTAGAATTCAGTGGATAAGAACGTGGGCTTTGGAACCGGAAACTATAGATTTACAAACTGACTCCAGAACTGTCTAGCTATGAAAGTATCGGCAATTTCAATGCTACAAATGGATAATGTATTAATACATGTCTAATAGAATTTTTAATGGTTAAATATGAGCAAGGAGCTTCTGAAAGTTCATGGACAAATGGAATGAAAACATAGTAGAATTTATCCATGAACTTTTGGAACCCCCTTAATGTAAGGACTTTGGAATAGTACCTCATTTGGACTAGGTTCTCAATCAATAACAGATGGACTAAACTAGGCAAGGGTAACAAGCTAGTTTATTATAAGCAGGTTCTTTGCTATTATTGTTGTTCTCCCTACAAGCTCCATTCCTTATCTCCTGTAACAAAGAATAGGACAATGCCCCAGAATGTTGAACTGGAAGGGGCTTTACAAATCATGCTCTCACATCCTCTCATTATCCATTTATGAACCTGGGGCACTGAGAGAGAAATAGACTTACTTCCTGTTGTTGGGGGAAATTGTGGCAAATCCAAAGCTAAAGCCCAGGGATCCTTAGTTCCTCTTTCTCTTATTCCAGATCACCTCTGTTATATAATATCAAGAAATGCTCTTCTGCTTTACCTTTCCTAATACAGTCTGGCGGGCAAAGGGAGTTTGCTAGCAATCTCTAGGCTAAGGAAATCCGCAAACAGCTAAATTGTTTTTTGGTGTCCCTGAGTTGATTCCCACTCAAAGTGACTCCTTTGGACAAAGCAGAACTGTACCACAGCATTTGTAGGCTGTCATTTTCAGAGGAACAAATGGAGACCATCTTTGTCCCAGGGAACCATTGAACCATCAACCATTCAGTTAGAAGCTGGGTATGTCAACATTGTTCCATCAGGGCTCCTTAAATAATGCAGAAGAGAATGCAACAGGGAGGCTTTCTGCCAAATCCCCAATATCTTACAAGTGTGCATGCAAAGTGGAGAGGAAAGATTTAAGTTTATGTGCACAGTGCGCACACCCCTTCACAGGCATAGGTACCCGCAAGCTAAGAGCAGCTGAAATGAAAGTGGGGTGTTCTGGTGTGCAAGAGGCTCTGCAGGCTGAGGAGCCCAACTGTAAAGACGACCACAGGGCCAAGAAGGGACGATTGCCTCGAAGTACTGAAGAGGAAACATTTGCTCTGGTTCTGCTGAAATATTTCCCACAAACATTTTGGAATAGTCCCAGCAGCAAAAGACATAGCACCTTTTTGGTCCCATTTGAATCTGTTTTAGCCCCTTGGGACCCATTTATGAGGAAGCCCAGACACATATCTATCTAAATATTGGTTTCTATGTTCTCTAAAGATAAGCATTCCACATCTGTTCAGCTTTCATGTGCCTTCCCAAACATTTTGTGCTAAAGCCCTCACCACAGAAAGCTTTGCCAGAAGCCTTTTCAGTCAAGTGCACTTTCAGCTGCCAAAAATATAATGCAAACTACCCTGGCCAGCCTCACACTCCTGAGAATGAGGCCCCTCCCCCGGGCCTTCCCTTAGTGAGGCATCAGGCTGACCTCTGCCTCAGCGGGCTTAGTGAAGAACTGACAGCTGAGTTGGGTAACAGATCAGTTCCTCTCCTCAGCACGACCGATCCATAATGAAAATGAATTACGTACTGTGTTTTAGTTCACTCAGAATAACCAAGTATGGATTGGTCTTTGATTCTGACTTTACGGATGCACAAACCCTATTGTCCAAGGCCTCAGCTGTACACTGTAATGCTTCAGGTCTGGATGTACAAAAGGGACTTGTACATAGATTAGCTAAATGACTATTTATTTACTGACACGGCAGGATTCAAATAATAGATCAGCACAAACAATATGTCCTAGTCTAGTCTCCTTCCTAGTCACAGACTGCACTTTCTCGACACTAGAGAAATCTTCTTCGTAAGGCAGAGATGCAAAGCAGGGAAAGTCACTTTGCTGATGCCCTGTATCTCTGCCTAGTCCCCCAGCTGCCAGGCCACAGGAGACCGTGGGGTTCTCAAATAGTTAAGTACTCAGCCCCAATTGATGGAGTCACCTCACAACCTGGTGATGTATTTCTAAAAGGTCACAGCCATTGAAAACCGTAGGGTGCACAGTCCCATTCTGACACCCACGAGGTCACCAGGCATCAGAATCGACTTGATGGCAACTTATTGGTGATCTTTCAGTTAGCACTTCACCCACTGTGCTATGAGGACTCCTAATGAATCAGAAAAGCCTCCAAGAAGTGAATCCAGCTTTGGCGATATACATACATGTTGTTAGAGATCACATGATAAATAACTTATGCAGTGCAAAAATCGGTTTTCAATGACATAAACAGCAATTATACATAGAACCTCTCCAAATAAAATACATGGGAATCAAATTGGCTACATCTGGAAAGAGACAATGGGAAAGCTCAATATCATCAGTCAAAACAAGGCCAGGGTCTGACAGTTGAGCACAACATTAATTGTTTATATTCAAGTGTAGGTTGAAGTTCAGCTAAATTAAGACTGGTCCATGAGAACAAACATATGACCTTGAGATTGTAAATAATAAAATCCAAGGCCAAAGGAAGGAATGGGATTAGAGCCTAAATTCTGAGTTCCCAGTTTGCAGAAAGGTATGGATGACAGTGAAAGCCCAAATTAAATTTGCACGTTCCACACTTGGATTAAGTCTCTCATGAATCCCTCAGACCATTGACAGATGATAGTAATAGCTTGGCTATCAGATAGGCTTCATTGGAAAATGGATTAATGCACGTGCAATTGTTAAAATGTAATACTTTGTCATCTATTCCTCCTTTTCACCCATTGTAAATAGTGAATTTTTTTTAATTTTCTGAACGCCTACCTATTTAGATTTTTCTCTGTTTTGTTATTGTTGGCATTTTTTGTTTTTATTAATATCTTGAAATCCAAGAGAGTTAAATTTATAGAGACAGTAACTGAATTAATAGTTTCTTAGAATTATAGGAGAGGAGATTGGAAGTGAGGGGAATGGGGAGCTAATAATAATAAGTACAAGCACGAAGTGGATTGTGGTGGTGATTCTATAACAATTTCAATATAGTTAAATCATTGAATTTTATATGTGAATTATATATTAATGAAATGGTTACATTTTTACAAAAAGGAATATTTTAGAGGAAAACAGTGCTTGAAGAGAATCAAACTCATCAACTGAAGAGACCTGGATTCAGCCAACTAAACTCGATTTCTAAAATGAAAGTTATTGGGATGTTCATTTCAGATTCTCCTTGTCTTTCTCTCTCACACACCAACACCCTACATACACACACACACACACACACACACACCATATATATTAGAATTTCTAGTGTTTTAGCAAAGAGGTCTGGAGCCACTTCTGATGAAATGCATCTTTGCTTTGTGACTATAGGTGAGTCATTAAATATTCCTTACCTGTAAAGGAAAAGGAGTGACAGTAGTGCCTTCCTCATTGGTTTTAATGAAGATTAAATAGCATAGTTATGTTAAGTATCTATAAACTTTATAATAAGCATTGAAAATGTTGACTATTATTGCCTGAGATCACGTAAAATATATAGATTTTTTTAAGAAACAATAAGACAAAAACCCTATGTCTTCAACTTGATTCTAACTCGGCAACATATGTGACAGTGTACGCAGTAGAACTGCTCTATAGGGTTGTGCTGGCTTTAATCTATTTCATGACAGTAGATCTCCAGTCGTTCTTCCATGGTGCCACTGATTGGGTTTGAAGTATTGACATTCCTGTTCGTAGACTCTCAAAGATTTTGCACCAAACAGGGGTGTTACGTATATAGTAGTAGCACCTTTGTATTCACTCCCAAGGAGTATTTCCAGAGACTTTCTTTCACACATTCTAAATATGTGAACCACTACATTATATTATTTTCTTATAATACGTTACAAAGTAAAGTTAATATTTTTACTTGGTAATGTTTTATAAGGAACAAATCTTTCTTTAATACTTTTAAAAATACTTTTATTGGGGATTCTTCCACCTCTTATCACAATCCATAAATGTGTCAAGCACATTTGCACATCATCATTTTCAAAGCATTCTCTTCCCACTTGAGCCCCTGATATCGGCTCCCCATTTCTTCCCCTCCCCCACCCATCCTCCCTTACAAACCCTTGATAAGTCATAGGTTATTATTTTCATATCTTACATCATCTTCTGTCGACCCACACCCGCTTTTCTGTTATTCATCCCCCTCTGTGGGGGTTCTAGTTTGATCCTTGTGATCAATTTACCCTTCCTCCCCCACCTTCCCCTAATCCTACTGGCATCTCTACTCTCATTATTGGCCCTGATGGGTTTGTCTGTCCTGGATTCCCTGTGTTGCAGGCTCTTATCTGTAGCAGTGTGCATGCTCTGGTCTAATCTAATTTGTAAGGCAGAATTGAGGGCATGATTCTGAGGTGAAGGAAGCACCAAAGAACTAGAGGAAAATTGTGTGTTTCATCGGTGCTATACTGCACCCTGACTTGCTCATTTCTTCCCTGTGACTCCTCTGTGAGGCGATGTCCAATTGTCTACAGATGGTCATTAGGTCTCCACTCCATGCTCCCCTACCATTCACTGTGGGTATGGTTTTGTTCTGGGTCTTAGATGCCTGATACCTGATCCCGTTGACATCTCATGGTCACACAGGCTGGTGTACTTCTTCTATGTGGGCTTTGTTGCTTCTGAGCTAGATGGCTGTTTGTTTATTTCAAGATTTTAAGACCCAAGATGCTATATCTTTTGATAGCTATCACCATGAGCTTTCTTCACCACATTTCCTTTTGCACCCACTTTGTCTTCAGCGATCATTTTGGGAAGGTGAACATCACAGAGTGCCGGATTGTTAGAACAAATTGTTAATGGTATGCAATTGAGATGAGGCATGATGTCCATCTACAAACTTAGTTCTTAACATATAGATATGAGTACATAGTTCTATTCCCCTCTCATTATATATGTATTCACATATGTACATGCCTGTATTTAGGCCTCTAAAAATGTCCTTTCTCTCCTGGTTCTTTCCTCTATTTCCTTTTACTTTCCTCTTGTCCCACAATCATGTTTGCCCTTCATTCAGGCTTAGTAATCCCTCGCTGCTACATTGACCTTGATTAAGCCCCGCTAGGCATCCTATGACCTTCCTTCCATTGATTATACGTCACTTGTTTTTCCCTTGTTCCTGGGTTGGTTACACATCACCCTCCTTTCTCCCACCTCCCCTTCTCCTGTATTCCCCTGGAACCTATTATCCTGTTCTTTTAATCTCCGAATTATTTATCCCACCTGTCTTATCTAGTTAGACCTACAGACACATTAATAAGTGTAGAAACCTGGCAAAGCTAAATAAGAGAACAAAGGAAGTCAAAACCAGCAAAACAATAGCAACAACCCAAACCAAAATAACAATAACAAAAAGAAAGCCACTGACAAAAATGGAAACGCCTATAAATAGTTCAAGGTCTGTTTGTTGGCCTTTACGAGTTTTTTTTTCCAGTAGAGTCTGATGGGGTGCCATACTCTGTCTCCAAAGTCTAGTTTTGGTATTCCCAGGGGCTTTCATCAGTCTGCTCCCCCTGCTGCTCTGCTGCGTGCCCTCAGTGCCTCGCCCCAGTGTGATGGGGCCACATGTGCAGTATTCCCACCGTTTCTCCAGTGCTGTCTCCCACAGTGCCATGGTTCTGTGAGGGACAGCGTTTCCCATGATGGGGCCCGTCCAATGGTCCTCCCAGTGTTTTGTGTGCTCTGAGCAGGAACACTGTCCTCGGGGCTTGGTAGGCCAGTATGTCTTCTCCTCCTTCTCCATCCCTTTCCATTCCCCCCATGTGCTCTAATCTGACACACTCTTCTCCCCAAGCTGCAGTCCCAGTATGTATATGTATGTATATGGTAGCTTTTCCCTATGCCCCATTTTATATAAACTTACCTCATTGAACTCATGTTGTACTTGTCCTTTTGTGCTTGACCTACTTCACTTAGTATGATTTCCTCCAGTTCTTCCCATGCAGCAATGTGCTTCATGTGTTCATTGCTGCTTTTTAGGGATGTGTAGTAATCCATTGCATATATGCACCAGAGGTTTTTGATCCCTTAGTCTGTAGGTGGAAATATGGGTTGTTTCCAACTCCTTGCAATTGTGAACTGCGCTGTGATGAACATTGGAGCACAGATGTCTGGCCCTGGTTTGTTTCTTGCCTCTTCTAGGTATATGCTCAGTATGGGGAGTGCTGGCTCATAGGGTAGCTCAATCTCCATCTGTTTTAGATATTGCCAAATCGATTTCCATAATGGCTGTACATACATACAGGTCCACCAAGAGTAGATGAGAGTTCCTATCTCCTCACAGCCTCTCCAACACTTGTTACTCTCTGACTTTTTAATTTGAGCTACCTTTGAGCTGTTAGGTGGTATCTCATAGTTATTTTCATTGTTATTTCTCTTATGGCTAATGATCGGGAACATTTTCTCATATATTTATTGGCTATTCAGATTTCTGCCCCTGTGAAACTTCTATTGAGGTCCTTTGCTCACCTCCTTAGTGGACAGTTAGTTTTTTCTCATTGTAAGCTTGCAAAGTATTTTAGATTTTAGTAATAGGGCCTTTGTCTGATGTGTCATTGCTAAAGATGTTTTCCCAGTCTGTGGGCTCTCTTATTACTCTCTTGGTGATATTTTTTTGATGTACACAGGTGTTTTATCTTCAGTATATCTCACTTGTCAGTTCCAATAGCCTATGTATTCCCTGTACCAAGGTTTTCAGGTTTGTCCCAATTCCCTCATAAATGGCCCTAAGAGTTTGGAATTTTATCTCAAGATCTGTGATCCACCTTGAGTTTATTCTTGTACATGGAGTGAGGTAAGGGTCTTGCTTCATTTTTCTGCAGGTTGATATCCATTTTTTTCCAGTACCACTTATTGAAAAGGACATCTACTTCCCATTTGATATTTTTTGGGCCCTTATCAAAAATCAGTAGTCTGTATGCTGATGTTTTTATTTCTGGGTTTTCAGCTCTTTTCCATTGGTCTGAATATCTATTGTTATACCAGTACCACACTGTTTTGACCGCTGTGGCCATATAATGCGTGCTAAAGTTGGGTACAGAAAACCCTCCCACTTTGTCCTTCTTTAGGAGTTCTCTGCTAATTCTGGGCTTCTTCCTTCTCCATATGAAGTTGGTAATAGGTTTTTCCAATTTTCTGTAGAAGGTGATGGTATTGTATCGGGATAGCATTAAACTTATATAGTGCCTTGGGAAGAACTGACATCTTTACTATATTGAGTCTTCCAATCCACAAGCATGGAATATTTTTCCATTTGCTGAGGCCACTCTTGTTTTCTTGTAACAATATTCTGCAGCTTTCCTCATACAAATAAATCTCTTGCTTTTTTCGTCAAGTATATCCCTAGATATTTCATTTTGTACTTGGTTATTATAAAGGGAACTACCTTTTTAATTCCTTCATCTGTGTTCCTTTCTGATGTGTATAGCAGTCCAATCAACTTCTGTTTGTTGATCTTGTATCCTGCCATGCTGCCATATTCCTCTATCACTTCTAAAATTCCACTTGTGGAGTTTTGGGAATTTTAATATATAAAATCATATTGTCTGTGAATAATGATTGGTTCACTTCTTCCTTCCCCAGATGAATACCTTTGATGTCTTTTCTTTGTCTTATGTTCTTAGCTAGAATCTCCAGTAGGATACTGAATAGGGGCATCCTTGTCTGGTCCCCTTTCTCAGTTGAATTGTTTTCATTTTTTCCTGTTGATTACCATATTGGCTGTTGGTTTTTCGTATATAGCTTGTATAATATTGAGGAATTTAAGGGAAAAAATCTTAATGACAGCTGCCAAAACTTTGATTCTAACACCAGCATGATATTCTTCACTATCATCGAGTCAATAACAACTCATAGTGACCCTAAGGGTAGAATTGTCCCTGTGAGTTTCCAAGACCATAAATCTTTATGGGAGTAGAACGTTTCATCCTGAGGAGCAGCTGATGATTTCAAACTGCTGACCTTGAGGGTGGCCAACCAGGGCTCCTCTAAACAACACAGCAACACTGATTAATAAAAATATATTTTTAAATCTGGCCTCTAAAATAAACTATAAAGGATATTTCTGTATTACTTTATAGTCTTGTGGCATTGCCAGCTAATTTACTGGAACCTGCACAACTGAACCTAAGTTGAAGAGAAAGATTTGTTTATATAATCATCTGGAATTCTGGTAAATTTTATGTGTAACAAAGAAAAAAATCTAAATATTCTTGTATCTGTGCTGATTTAAAATGGATTCTGGCTGTCAGGCCCAATACTACTTTTAATAACATCTTACTGAAACAACCACAGCAAAAAGAAAAACAGCTTTAAAACCTTATTTCACCATTTATTGTAAAAATATAATAGAAGAAATTGAATCAATATCAATGGACAAGATAGAAATGAAAATACTAGACCATTTGAAATGTAATGCAAAACTCCCAATGAAAATGAAAACATATAACTCATGATAAATTAGGCATTCAAACACATATCTTTCCTTTGTAGTTTATCCAATGATTTGGTCGTTTTGTAAATCATGGACAGAACACCTTGTACAGTTCACTCCAGTCTCCCATCATTACTGAGTTTTTAAAATAATTTTATTGGGATTCTTACAGCTCTTATGATAATTCATACATTAAGTGTATCAAACACATATGTAAATATGTAGCAATCATCTTTTTCAAATCATGTTCTTTCTACTTGAGCCCTTCTTTTCTGCTCCTTGTTTTTCCCTTACTCCCCCCCATGCTCATGAACCTTTAATACATTATACAATATTATTATCTTCATATCTTACACCATCAGCTGTCTCCCTTCACCCACATTTCTGTTGTTCAGACCCCTCAGGGGGCGGGAAGGGGTTATGCCTACATGTAGAGACATAAGCTCCCAGAAAACACTTGGTCAGTCCCCACAAGGAAAATGTTATAGGCAAACATGAAAACAAGACAAGCGAAACAAGATAGATGCTGACAATAAAAATCCAACCTAAGAATGATGATTATTGAGGAAAATAACTGGAGCAATAATTGAAAGACATGATTGACAAAACCTATTCAGGATTAAAAAGGAATGAATAAATGAAAAGAAAAAGCAATATAAATACAATCTCTCTTAGAAATATAGGGACAAAAACAATTGGTAGGAGGATGAAAAGAATTCCTACAATTATTCATGGATAAAAATAAAATAGGGTTTCCAAAAAGCTCTAAAATTTAAGCTAGTTTCAAACATCTCAGATAATACACTGTGCTCTAAGAGGCAATAGAACAAAACCAACAGAATTTAAAAGGAAAGACTAGCCAGACCAGAAACACAGGGAATAAAGGGCAGATGATCCCTTCAGGACGAGGGGTGTGAGTGGCAATACTGGCAGGGTAGAAGGAGGGTGGGTTGGAAAGGGGGAACCGATTACAAAGATCTACATGTGATCTCCTCCCTGCAGGGCGGGCAACAGAAAAGTGGGTAAAGGGAGATGTCGGACAGGGCAAGATATGACAAAATAATAATTTATGAATTATCAAGGGTTCATGAGGGAGGACGGAGTAGGGAGGGAGGGGAAAAATGAGAAGATGATGCCAGGAGCTTTGGTGGAGAGCAAATGTCTTGAGAAAGATGATGGCAATGGATGCACAAATATATTTTGCACAATTGATGTATGTATGGGTTGTGATAATAGTTGTATGAGTCCGTAATAAAACGATTTTTAAAAGTTACTGTCTAGGAAACTCACAGGGGCAGGTCTATCCTGTCTATAGGGTTGCTTTGAGTTGGCATCAACTGGATGGCAGGTTGTTTTGAAAGTTCAAACAAAAAAAATGGATTTCCAAACAGAAGTAATAATATGGTGTCTTGGGTACTTCAATAAAAGATCTCCACATCTAATACCAACACTAACAATCTAGTAAGATATGGTAGAGAGTAGATAGCACTGTTTGGGGAAAGAATCTTTATCCTGCTCAAATCATATTTCTTTTCATATTATATTATTTAAGCTAATTTAAGTTGGATTGCTATTGTTTCTTTTGTCTACTTTTCTTTGTTTTTATAAAACTAAGTTAACCGCAACAACAGCAATAGAATCTCTTATAGGCTTGTCCTGGTATGCCCTCAAGTCAAATTTGCCTCAGAGTGACTGCATGGGACAGAATTCATCTTTCCCCAAGGGTTTCCTAGGCTATAATATTTATGGGAGCAGATCTCTGTGTCTTCTCCCTTGGAGAGAATGTTGGGTTTGAACTGCTGCATTTTTAGTTAGTAGCCAAGTCCTTAGCCATTGTGCCAATGTAAGTTTGTAGGAGAAGAATTCATAAAAAGATACAATTTTACAAAATTATCATTAATCAGCTAGAGCGCATGTGTTGAAATTCTTCAGCAAAAGCAATACCCAATATTGCACTGTTTTCTTTCAGAATGTTCTGATGTCCTTTTTTTCCTTCCTTTCCCACCACTTAGTTGAAACATGTAATGTGTCAACAACCCCAAAACAACAGAAAATCCGAATCCACTGCCATCAAGTTGTTTCTGACTCATAGCAACCCTATATAAGGTTTCTGGGGCTGTACATTCTTGAGAGTGGGCAGCCTCTTTTTTCTCCCCAGGGGTGGCTGGTAGCTTTGAACTATTTTCCTTGTGGTTAGAAGTCTAAGACTTAATTCAGACAACAGAGTCCTCGTATAATTCAGACAATCGTGTCCTCTTGTATAATTTAAAATAGTAAGTTCTATATTTGTGTAGTGTATTAGGCTTGTTGACCAGAGAAACAAATTCAGTGACCCTCATATATGTATAAGAGAGTGCTTTATATTAAAAAGAAAAAAGACTTTGTTAGTTGATTCCTTCTCTGATGCATGCTTGACCCGATCTGGTTTTCAAAATTATCTTTATGTTTGTTATATTTTGTTTTTCGTTTGTTAATAATAGGGTTTATCTCAGAGATGTTATGTCATTGGAGGTCACCCTAATGAAGTTGGGTTATATGTTTTTAAGTGTTTGGGTATATGAAACTCAGGATTGATGAACCTATAGGGAGAGCAAGTAGAGTAAGGTTTTCAGTGGGTGGGAGTGGGGATAGAATGGTGGTGGGGGGGTAAAGGAAGATGATCTCAAGGAATCCAGGAAGAAAAAAATGTTTGGAAACTGATTGTCATAGCTATTGTACAATTCTGATTGATGTGATTGAACTGTAGACGGATGTGATATATGTATTAACTGCCAATTATTAACAATTTTTAAAAGAAGTAATCATATATTAAAAACATTCCAGCCCAGTCCAACTCAAATCTATAAGTGAAATATTAGTCCATAAGCCCCTCTTCAGACTCATGAAGTCACAAGCAATGATGCAGAATGATGGAAGATCACAGGCTGACGGGTACAAAATCATGTTGACCCAATGGCGTTGGTAGCATCGCAGGGTTCAGCCAGTAACCAGAGTCAGCCAGCAGGAAGGTGAAGGCAGAGAGAGAAGAGATATTCCCAGGACCCGCCTTATAAGAAGGACATGCCCACAAGGAGTAAGCATCAGTCTGTAATCTGATTGACAAATTAAATATCACCCCTACATTTTTACATATCTTCATGTTGACATAAAATTATATAACTACCACATGGAGATGATGACATGGACTACATTATTCTACTGGAAGAAAAACTGTTTGCCTGATTTATGGGATTCCCCTAACTCAAACCATCTTTGACATCCACTTTTATTTCTGACTTTGTTCCTTCTACTTAGATCATGTTCATATCTGGTTCAGACTATATATTAATGAAATTTCCCTGGTCTACATTACACCACTTCCCGGTTCCTATGTAGTACCCTAGACTCCAAGAAATTCTACCTGTGCTATTATGAAATTCCAAATTTTATAGAATTCTACTTAAAACTGTCCATCTAAACCACATAATCATATTATAATCATATTTTCAATTTGATTATATTACAGAATTTTTACTACAACAGCCACTCTTTCATGAGCATTTGTATCACATCCCCAAATAAAGTGTAATTTCCTTGGTAGGAAAAACATGTTCTTCAGGAAGAGTTGTTAATGATGTGGGAAAATGCTTATTATTTGGTGTTGAATGAAAAAAAAACCAGAGTAAAATTGTACATACAGTGTGATCTCAACTACATAAAAATTGATAGAAAGAATAGAAGCAAATTTGTTAAAATGACAGTGACTTCCTCTAGGCAATGGAGTTATAGGTGGCTACTGTTGTCTGTCTTAAACTTACCTATTTAATTTTTTGTTACGAATAAGCACTTTAATAATAAAAAAATAAATGGAACAAATATATGTTAATTCTTCAATTACATTTTATTCATGGCCAGAATCTTAGAATCATTTCAAAGAGCCACGTTAGTGTTCTTTCCAACCATTGCATCATAGACATATTTGGACAGTTCCTTGGTTTTCTCTCAAATCATATTTACGTGAAGTTTATAGTAAAATTTCAAATCAACCACCTCTACTGGTTAGGATGTTTTTTATTACTAGTGAGAAATAAATTACGTGAAAATGTTTTGGACAAAATTGGGTATTGATGAGCCGATGAAACAGAAAAATCACAAGAATGACAGACGCTGGATACAGTTTAATCCAACAAGTCAAAATCTCAGAGCTCCAGCTCTGAGGCCATGCAAGTCTCTCACACTGTGAGAGTGACAGCCTCATATTTGACTTGAAGATCAGCTGTTGGGTTTGAACTGAGAATTTTGTGACACTTAACCCACTAGGTTACTAGGGCTCCTTAATTCCTCCTTAAACAAAAATAATAATAAACAAACACTGACATTAAGTTGACTCTGACTGAGAGCAACCCAGTAGAAGATTTCCTAGGCAGTGGATCGTTGGAATAAAAAACAGACTCACTTTTTCCCTGGGAGAAGTTGGAGAGTTTGAACTTCCAATCTTGTGGATAGCTGTCCAAAACATATCCAATAGTGCCAAGAGAGCACATGATCCTAAGCCATGCATTCCCAGTGTATCAAACCCCCTGGAGAAGAGAACATCTATCTAAAGTTGGGTTTCTCAGAGTAGTAAAATCAGTGAAGCCTATACCAGAAAGTTTAATATCAAAGAAATTGCTCATATAGTATGAGAGTGTCTGGTTGTAGAGGTGACTGAATCCAAGGTTGACAGGTAAGATGGTAGGCTGCTGATGCCTTGGAAAATGTGCATGTAAGTCCAAAGAGCCACAGGTCAGATGATGAGCCAGATGCAAGATCCATAACCAGTAAAGGCAAGCAAGACTTTCTATAGGGTCCACTGATAAGGTTAGCAGCCTATATCCCTAAGGAGATCTCATACTGGTGAGATTACTACATCTTAATGGCCAATCCACTGGGAATCCTGGCCCTGGCCAAGTTGATACAAAACCTTAACTATGATCTCTTTGTTCTAGCATTCCCAGCAAAACTTCCTGAGGTTCATTGTGATTGTACTGGATTTTATCCTGTGGCTACCCATGACTCTAATCAAGGCAATGCCACACATTGATTGACTGTCACTAATAGAGACCCACCTAAAGCTAAATATAAAATCAACTCCATGTAAATGATATGGCTGAAAACATGGGAGAGCTGAGAAAAAAGGTAATTTCTAGAAGAGACTAAGAGTACTATTAAATTAGAATGAACACTGCCCAACACATATTTTGGTGCCTCAAATTGTAGAGTTGTTTCTGGGTGTATTTTTCTTGCGGATTCCAAAAATGGCACCTCTATCGGTTATAGGCAAGCATGATGAGACTTGGTCTTACATATTTTGGACATGTTGTCAGGAAAAACAAGTCCCTGGAGAAATGTGTCATGCTTGGTAGAGGAGCAACAGAGGAGAAGAAGGCCGTCAAGGAGAGGGACTGACACAGTGACTGCAACAATGGGCTCAACATTGGAACAGTTGTGAGGATGACTCGGGAACCAGTGCTATTTAGATCTCTTGTGTACGCACAAGGATTGCTGTGAATCAGAACTGACTAGTTGGCACCTAACAACAAAAACAACATATGAGGGTACCACCGCCCAAACCAGAATGGTGCTAGGCAAATCAGAGCTTTCATAGTATGCACTTCTCCCACTAGGCTAGCATTCATCAACTTACTCTGAGTTAGTACACCCAGTGGCATCAACTGGGAAGGTCACAGTGAATATTTTCATAAAAGTAGTTTCTCTGGAACCTCAGTTTTCTGTGTGTGATGGCAGATTTAAGAGAACAGTGTGTCACTATGAAATTTTGTTTCCTGCTTGGGGAAAATGGCACAGAAACTGCTGTAATATTGAACACAGCTTACAAGGATAGCACTATGGGCAAAACTCAAGTGTACGAGTGGTTTTCTTGTTTCAAAAAAGGGGGAATCTTGATTGATGACGAACCTCATTCTGGATGTCTGTCAATTTCACGAATGGATGAAAATCTTGACTCGTGGTACATTTGTAGTTCGTTCCACCTGGTCAGATTGTTAGTCAAGTTTTCTATTTAGAGGCTCTTCAAAGATTGTGTAATAGTGTGCAACAAAAAAGGCCGGATTTGTGGCAGACAGGGGACGGGTTTTGCCATCACAATAATGCACCTGCTCACCCAACCATCTCAGTGCATCAATTGTGGGCAAAAAGCAGCATGCCTAACTCCAGGCCACCTAACTCACCTGGCCTTGCTCTGCGAATGCAGAGGGACATGAAAGCACAGGGATTGGAAGATATGGAAGAGTTAATGAAAATAAGAAGGGAGGTAATGTCAGTCATCCAAATGAATGAGTTGGAAAATGATTTCCAGAATGAAATTGCAGATTTGACAAATGTATTAAGTATAATGGAGAATATTTTGAAGTTGATAAGGTTGTTTTGTAAAAAAAAAATTAAATGCATACCTATGAAAAAATCCAGTCTTTTGGGGGCTACCCCCTCATATTTCATATAGTGTCCTTTGATCCAAAGATATATATGAATAGTGCAAATTATAGAAACTTGGAATTTCCCCATGTATCTTTTCACCTTTGTTAGGAACAGAATAGCAGGGAGTTCCAATTCATTATCTTAAAAAGGAGCCCAAAATAAGAGTTACTGTAAAATAAATAAGTAGGCCTGATGGCATAGTGGGTTATGTGTTTGACTGCTAACCACAAGGTCAGCTATTCGAGCTCCCCTGCCACTCTGCAAAAGAAAAGGAGACGTACTGCTACCATGAAGATTTATAGCCTCAGAAACCACACGAGAAGTTCCACTCTGTATTACCGGGTCACTGTGAATGACTGGCAAACAGTTTGGTACAATAAATAGAGATTACGATGTTCTAAACCCAAACTGGGTCTGTCAGAGTTCAAACTCCTTTATTAAAATCAAAGTGTCCCATTCTTGTTAGAAAATGACACAACTCCTCCACCTGTGCACAGAAATTCTTGAAAGTTAGGATTTTTCTTATAAAGAAGCTTGGAGTCAACCTCACCTCTTAAACATTGGATATGAATTATTCATAGATTCCTATGTATTAAAAGGTGTTCTGAAAGGCTAGATTTATTGTGCCAATCTGGTCAATAAACACATGTGGTATTAATAAAAAGCAGTTTAATTGAAGGGAAAAGAAATAAATGGCTCAGCAAATCTCGCCTTTCTGTCTCTTGCTCTCTGATGACAGGACCAGTGTGTGGCTACCTTAGCTAGTTCTCTGCCTCAACCTGTGACCTACATTACATGTGGGACACCCAACCCATGGACTGTATCACTATAGTTTGAGGTTCCTTCAATACCTGCTTTGCCACACTGTTGATGTATACATCCCTTGAGCTGGGGACTGTGGGACTCTGTCATCTGCCTGACTGTTGGTAACCCGTCCTGCTGTTTGCTGCCTGTGGCTGGACTTGCCTGTATTGCTCTACAGAAGACTCAGATGTCTGCTTCCTTGACCTTCACCTAGCAGCCCTTGTGAATTAAAGGACTACCAGTATATTAGCTATCTCACAGAAGCGAGTTGAACTGAGCCCTCTGTACTGCTGTGTGGACTAATTAGCTGTTTCGTTCTTCATGTTGTATCTATCTATAAAATTATAAGTGTCTTCTTTTGTTTCTCTGTAGAACCCTGTCTAACACAAAGGCTTACTGCATAATTTGAAGAAGAAAAATTTTGATTTTCAAAATATTTGGAAAATTGCTATGAAATTTTAAAATGTGTACTATAGATTGCCCTCATACCTTCCATATATGTACCTTATTGATTTTCTTTTTTTAATTTTTCACTCTGCTCAAGCTGTGTTCTAGCTTGGCAGTATACAACTTGTCGTCTCTGTAGATGATAGTTAGATAGATAGATATAGATACACACACACAGCCTCCTACATAAAAGATAAACCTGCTGCCATCTAGTTGATTCTAACTCATAGTGACCATACAGTACATAGAAGAATTGTTTCTTTGAGTTTCTAACTTTTTAAATATTTCAAAGGCTGCAGTATGACTGCTGAGTTCAAACCACTGGCACATCAATGCGTATAAAACTTGTCACCATGGGTCCATATACAGTTTCCATTGGAAGTCCCTTAATATGTAATTCTTTTTGAAATATTTCTTACCTTTTTTATTATCCTATAGTTTGTGGTTCTGAGTTATTCTCATAGTTAAAACTAGGATGAAATAATCAACAAATTAGCATAAATTAATAGCTGAAAACATCGTGGAAAACCATATCTGAGAAACTAGAGCTGATGAGGTCTATCCAATACAAGTTTCTGAATCAGTGCCCAAATAACTCCACAAGTAGGCCTAAAATTCCAGATAATGAGGGGGGGAAATTGTTGCTATTGGGCTGTGGAATAGATGCTGGATAGAAAAACCTGGCATCTACTAGGCCACATTTTATTTTTAATAATTTTATTGGGGACTCATACATGTCTTATCACAATCCATACATCCATCCATTGTATGTCAATCACATTTGTACATTTGTTGCCCTCATCATCCTCAAAATATTTGCTTTTTACTAAACACCGTAGTATCAGCTCCTCATATTTTTGCCTCGCTCCCCGCTTCCCCAACCCTCATTAACCCTTGATACTTTATAAATTATTATTATTTTGTCATGTCTTACACTGTCCAAAGTCTCCCTCCCTTCACCCACTTTTATGTTGTCCATCCCCCAGAGAAGAAGTTATATGTAGATCCTTGTAAATTGGTTCCCCTTGCTACCCCACCTTCCCTCCACCCTCAGGTATCACCACTCTCACCACTGCTCCTGAAGGGATCATCTGTCCTGAATTCCCTGTGTTTCTGGTTCCTATCTGTACCAGTGTACATCCCCTGGTCTAGTCGGATTTGTAAGTTAGAATTGGGATCATGTTGGGGTGGTGGGGAGAACATTTACGAATTAGACGAAAGTTGTATGTTCCATCATTGCTACACTGCACCCTGACTGGCTCATCTTCCTCCCTGGGGTACATCTGTAAGGGGATGTCGCGTTACCTACAGATAGGCTTTGGGTCCCCAATATGCACTCCCCTCATTTGCAATGATGTGATTTTTTTGTTCTTTGATGCCCGATAACTGATCCCTTAGACACCTAGTAGTCACACAGGCTGGTGTGCTTCATCCATGTGGGGCTTGTTGCTTCTCAGCTAGATGGCTGCTTATTTATCTTCAAGCCTTTAAGACTCCAGGTGCTATATCTTTTGATAGCTGGGCACCATCAGTTTTCTTCACCACATATGCTTGTGCACTAGGAAAGCTCCACCCAGCAGAGCTTTTTCCAGTTTTGGGGGGATCCCCCCTCATGTGCGGGGATTTATTCATGTCAAAAAGTGAACTATCATAGTATCAAACTCTATTCTTTAATTTATCTGTCTCTAACTGAACTAAAACCTTCTGTTTCTTCACTTTCTTCCCTTATTCCAAATACATTCAATGCCAATGCGATTTTATTTTCACTCAAAGCAGTGTTATTTATTTTTATGAAATCTAACTAATACTACTTTGTTGTTAATTCCCATGGAGTAAGTTCCAACTCATAGTGATCCTATATACAACAGAATGAAACACTGCTAGGTCTCTGGCCATCCTCACAATTGTTCTTATGTTCAATCCCATTGTGTACTATATGTGGTAACTATGCATTAGTTAAAAACTCATGTACACTTGCCTTATTATATGTGTGATTTAAAATTTTCCCCAACATAACATATTGATCACTGTAAGTAGTGATTTATGATGGTTCACGAATAACATTTGAAACTGGCAATGTTTTAATCACCTACTAGATTTAAGCCTATGGTTTGATAGTATTGCCCATATTTGAAATACTGCAAAGGTAATCTTATGTAGGTCATCATTAAAATCTATGCCTGTATACATATGTGATTGCACAATATTGCCCCATGCATGCTGGTTAAGTAGTATTGGAGTAATAGAATATGGACAGTATAAATACCAACTTTATCATTCTGTCATTTCCATATTTTATGTTTAAATGATGGGAAAGGCAAGAAAAGTAAGCATTCATAGATGTACAGATGAACTGATATAATACATTGCCTTGGATATAACCAAATTTTCTTGCTCTTCTACTTGGTCTTAGATTCTTAATTCAAATCTGCCAAAGCACTTCCTCTGGTTTATTTTCAATACACTCACTGAATGACCCTAAGTAACCTCTACTAACACCCTCACTTCCCTTCCTTGTCAAAGCAGTCAGGCAGTCAGCAGTTGATGACTAGGTGACACTATGACCCCAACCACAGAATGACAAATCTAGTGTTCTGAGAATGGGCAACCTGACAGACAAGAATCATTTGCATCTGTCCACTGGAAACAGAAACCTTCAATTCCTATTCCAAAGCTCTTCAGCTCCAAATGGTCTAAACAATATCTGACCTGAATTAGAAAGCCATTATCCTACTATGTATTTTTTATATTATGTCTAAAAAAATAGCAAAAGTCTTTATTGCCTCTTCAGTGGGTTTTGCTTTTAGTAATCCAGTTTATCCCAACCCAAAGTCTACTCTCTTATTTTCCAAGCTGTTACAATCAAAAGTTGAGTAGCAGCAAATCGGGACATGGGGATTTCCTTACAACCTTGCAGCACAAGTACAGCAATCAATTCATCTAAGTGCTAATGTTTTTCATCACCTTCCCTGGTTTCAGCAACCCAAACCTGAGTGCATTGCTTTTCTTTCAGAACAGTACAAGAGAACAAGCTTCTCTCCAAATTGCTGAAGCTATGGGACCTACTCTCAGAGCAGGTATGATTGATGAGGACTACATAATGAGGATAGATGCTAACCAGGTTCCATTTTCTTAGCAAATTTTAATGACCATGCGATGCCTGCCAGCAAAGAGAAATGTTACCTTCTATTCAAAGTCTACATTTTCAAGTATCTATTTAGGCTATATTTTTCCATATTATAACCTTTCACATCCTCTCATAGTTCGTCATCCCCTCCTCCATTACTCATACAATTCATATACTACACTAAGCAGCAGGGATACTATCTGGAGAGATGAAAGTAGGTAAGCTATGAATGTCACATGCATTCCATTTCACTAATATTTGAACTAAGCCAGAGCTGTGGCTGATAGTCTGGTTTAAACATCACTAAATCCTCACAGAAAGAGTACAAAGTGCTGGATGGTATTTTCCTTTGCTTTTCTAAGGTGAAATCACTGTGAATCTATGATTAAAATGTGTTTTGTTTTGTTAAGGAATATTTAAAAACTGCTTCCTTTGATCTGAGACTAAACTCTTTAGGAAGCTACTTATTGTCTAAATGAGATTTTTATAACTTCAGGTATTACAGACAAATTGAAAAGTTGATTGATGCAAAGAGGAGAATTGTGTAATTTTCAACAGATACAATATCCAGGCAAAGATGTAAACATATGTAGAAAATTGAAGGGGAGGGATATTATTCTACTTTACCAAAACTGACAGGGGAAATTCTGATTAAGAAGGTAATAAAATGGAAGAATAAAGCGAGATCACAGAAAGTGTCTTCTCAAATAAATGAGTAAAATGAATTTTATAGGAGCAACAATATAAATAAAATAGTACAACATCATGACATGAATTTTGAAAAGTGGTAGCCAAAGAGAGAAACAAAAGATGATGACATGCTTCTGTGGGACTCCTCAAAATTCCATTCTATAGGAAGGCAGAAAGCAAAAAATATCTATGGAATTTTCACAAATATATCTCTATCAGGAAAAATATAACCAAAAATTCATGAGAAAAGCCATGGTGAAATCTTTGAAAGGAGATGCCCATGATTACTATCATCAGGAATTCAATACAAGCAACAAACTCTTCCATTTATTAGGGTTCCATGATGAATTGGAGGATTGATCTAAAGCGCAAGTATATCATCATAGATACCTTGTCAAAGTTGACAGATTGAACCTAGATATAAGACTTAAAATCTTAGAAGAAAAGTGGGAACCAGACCAGTCACAGGAAACTATACAACTCTTATTCTACTGACCTCAAAGCTGTTCAGGTGCTTCACCTGTCGCCAGAAGAGATCTACCAGAGGCTTAATTTGACTAGATATTTTGCAGATAGATTTGGGGTTCCCACTGTACTGTATAGCCTTCTACAAATGGGGTGTTTGCAATTTAAGCCCTGATAATTTTCCCTTCACTATATTACTTACTTCAAATTTTTATGATCCATTTCTCAAAACACATTTGAGAGATTGACAAAATGGCATGGGGGCCACATCTGAACTCCTTTGGCTACACAAGGTGAAAGGAGAATCCAACTCCACACCAACCCAAGGAGCGTTGCCCCAAGACAGAGGTCAGACACACTGCTGTCTTCCATCCTTCTTTACCGTATTCTCACATGAATCGTCTCTCCCACAGCGCTCAACTTCTCTCTTGGGTTCAATCATCCATTGCAATGATCGCACAGAACTCTGCAACAACTCTTACTATTATGGGGGTTTCTTAAGGAAATTGACAAGTTACCATAAGTCAGAATCAGAAAGCAATATAAGAATGCAGGTTTTTGTCCTCAGCAGCATTTTTTTCTTAGCCATGCTGCAAGCTCATATCTCTCGGTCTTCTGCCTCTCAGACATGGCTGCCCCCTTGGCATTTACCCTGATATAAAGTTCCTTTAGCATGATAAATTCCCAAAGAGCACCTCACTCTGAAAACCAGCCTCTTGTCTAAAGACTCTCAGGTTTTCCCATTCTACCACTCTGTCTGATGGTCCTCGTGTAGCTACTCTTCTCTGTCTCATGGTATCAATGCAGCTCCTCTGCTCTAAATTGTGGACTTAGTGCTTTGGCCTCTGGTGCCTCCACCACTTCAGGGAGGGATTGGAGCACAATCCTCTGGAGGCCCATCTTTCTTGATGGCTACGGAATTCTTTTGCTTCTGCCTTGGAGTTGGCTCACTTTTGTAACCAAAAACATGAGGGGAGGGGGACAGATCAATATCCAGGATAGAGTGCTCTATAAATTATTTTCAGTAATTCTACTCCTATATATGTGTGTAATATATATATATATAAAATCTGTGGTATTTGGATAATTTTATATCAAATAGACACCCATGGCTAGGGTTGGAGTTAAACCTGTAAATCAAGTGGTAGTTTGATGATACCTCCTGGTAAGTGTGTCCTTTTGTATAAGAGTGAGTGACTCTGGGAACTGCTATCTCTGCCCCCTCACCTTCCTGTCTGCTGGAACCCTGTCTGCCTCAATGGGTGGCCCCATGTGGGCCACAAGCAACTCTGCATCCACAAGTCTGTGACCTTCCTGGTTCACCTTTCTATGTCACTGGCATGTGGCTACATGAGTCTAAAGGGGGATTTACGGATTAGCATCAGACTTGAGAACTTGAGTTGGGCTTGGCAGAGATGGCTTCATGATATATAATTATTTCTTGATAGGATGTTCTTCCTTGTACATAGATGAGTATTGCTGGATTTGTTTTTCTGGACAATCCAATCTAACACAGTACTCAAAAGACTTGAAAGCATAAAATCAGAGACTTGAGCATAATATTCACTGTAGTACTATTTTCATGCAATAGCTCAAATGTTAAAGCTACCTACTTGTCCATTGACGGATGAGTGGCTTAACAGAATATGGTGCACACAATGGAATCTTGCTCACCTAAGTAGAAATGAAGTTGTGACAAATGCTACAATACCGATGGAGCTTGAACACATTATGCTGAATAAAATGAGGCAAGCACAAAAGGATAAATATTATATGACCTCACTTACATAAAATGCCATGGAAAAAACCTAAATATTCAGAGATCAAAGTTTATTAGTGGCCAACAGGAGGGAAGGGGAAAGAGCATGCTAAAGATGACATAAGCATTTCATTAAGTGGTCCACAGTCAATGATTGAAATTGTGGTAAAAAAGTTACATATGGTAGAGCATTGAATTGACAAAAGATGTGTGTTAGATAATAGGCAATGCCTGGTTATAATACTCTGATTGATGTGCAGCTTGCACTTGCCTTTTAAATTATATAAATATATCCTCCCTTGATTAAATCAACAATTTACCCAAAATTAATTCATCAAAATATGATAAAACAATAATGATTTATAAATTATCAACGGTTCATGAGGGAGAGAGGGGAAAAATGAGGAGCTGGTACCAAGAGCTCAAGTAGAAAGCAAATGTTTTGAGAATGATGATGGCAACAAATGTACAAATGTGCTGGACACAATGGATGGATTGATGGATGGATTGTGATAAGAGTTGTAGGAGGCCCAATTTAATTATATAAAAAAGTACTTTAATTTGCTGCACATGATGCTCTTAAACAATTAAAATATTTCCAGCCTTTTTAGAAAATAAGACTAACTTACTTGCCCCTGTTCTAATTTACCTACAAATTCAACTTAAACACATATTTAGGATTAGATCTTCTCCATAAGTCAGAAATTGTTTGTACTTACAAGAATGAGAAACAAATAACAACAAGCCAGAGTATCTACTTGGGCTGCTTATGTGTAACCTAAAACCTCATGGGATGTGATTCCTTAGTTGGAGGCTTAGGATCATAGTTTCACAGGACATCCCAGTCAATTGGCCTAATAAACTGTTAGTGCTTCTCATCTACCTCCTAGTTAGTTGCACAGTGTTTGTGGTCTTAAAAGCCTAAATACCACAAAAAGGTCTTCAAGCTACCTTAAAGATTGTACCAAAAAATTTTACCTTTAAAAAAAGTACAATTGATCTCTATGCATCTGAAGGCACAGGAGAAGGAGTCAGTAATAGGAGGAGATGGAATGTGTGGCTAATTCGCTCCATGATCAACAGCCTCCTTTTTATGGGACCAGAATAACCAAATGGTTTTGAAGATCTATGAACAAAGGGAATTAAATGCAGAACAGAATTTCAAAATCTCATGGGATCTAGCTCTTCTGGAGCCATGGAAGGTAGATGAACCCCTGAAATTATTAAACTGAGATAATCTTCAAACCTCAAATCACGAATATCCTCTGAATTAATCTTAAATCAGAAAACGGTTTAACTTAACTGGAGCATTGTGTTTTTTCAATATCTAACCAGATGTGATCAAACTTTCAATAACAACTTCAGGATTAGATAAAGGTTGAGGTGATTTTATAATTTTAATTTAATCAATGCCACTGAATAGTACATGTAGAGACTGTTGAATTGGTGTATGTTTTGCTGTTCATGCTTCCAACAATAACAAAATAAGTATAAATTTATAGAAAGTAAATGAAAGAGACACAACAAAAACAAGAGAAACAATAACAAAATAAGTAAATAAATGAAAGACGTGGACATGCTTCCTCATGTTAAGCATGACAGACAGAATATGAAAAGGACCAGTTTAGTAGTTATGAAGTTTATTTTAAAATAATACCTTAAAAACAATATAAGCAGTGTAGTAGACAATATCAGTGTTATTCAGAGATTCTCTTAAGTCCTTATCAATTTTTGTGGGTTCCTCATTTTTGCTAGAATTTATTTCCAACAGCCAGCAATAACTATTTTCAGAGGTCTTCACTAGAGCTACTAGAGACTGTGTTACCCACATATAGTCCCCCAAAAGTAACTGTGAGTGCCTCCCTGGATTCAGCCCTTAACCAATGGCTGATGTGTTCAAAATAGATGAAATCCCCTTTTCTTCACTTTCTTGAGACAGCTCTGATATATAAAAACACTCCAGGATTCACCTGTAGGATTATGCTGAAGTTATCCTCTGCATATAAGGCTTTGAGTTAGACAAAACTTTGCAGGTTTTCCCCTCTTCCCTCTCTTGCTTCTCTGGGATATCCCTTGAGAGTCCTTCCTTAATAAATTACCTTCCACAAAATGAGTACATAAGCAAATGTGGTGAAGAAAGCTGATGATACCCGTCTATTAAAAGATATAGCATCTGGGACCTTAAAGGCTTGAAGTTCACCAAGCGACCATCTAGCAGGAAAGCTACAAATCCCACATGGAGGAAGCACACCAGCCTGTGTGAGAAGTCCAAAAACAAGCAATCAAATTGACGTGATGAGTGTGGACCAAGTTGAGACCCAAAACCCACCTGTAAATTTAGTGGACAGTCCCTCACAAAAGGGCCACACAGAAGGGATGACAAACCTAGGAAGCAATATTTTCAGACCCACTAAATAGAAAGCTTAATTAACAGTTGAGCCTGGTGAAATGAACTCCAAATGCACTATGAGTTGACATTTTCTTCTGTTTGGGAAGTTAACAAACATCCAACAAAGGTTTGCTATTGATCTACAGTTCACCTTTTTTGAAACAAAAAAACCACACGTAGACTCGAGTTTTCCCCATAACGCTGTCCTTTTAAGCTGTGTTCAACATCACAACAGTTTCTATAGCATTTTTCCTGAGCAGGAAAGATAATTCCACAATCGCACACTCTTCTCATAAATCATGTTTAAGTGAAACTGTTTTTAAGAAAAAAAAATTCATTGTGAACAGAGAGAACGTTCCCAGGTGATGCCACTGGGTGCACTAATTCAGTGAGTTGCTTTATTGCTCACTTGACATCGAAAATGTGGACTACCAAACTTCTGTCTAGTGGAGATTTTTTCCATTTTGTTTTGCTATGTTTTGTTTGTTTGTGTTTTGGTATCCCCTTGTGTACAGGAAGTCCCTGGGTAGGGAGCCAGATTCACTCCCTAGTGTGTCTTTAAATTGAATTTTTAGGTAAGTAATAAAAGATCCATAGCATTCTTTTTAGCCTTAATTTGCTGATTTAAAAGCAGTATTGCACCCTTGATAATTTATAAATTAACAAGGTTTAATGAGGGAGGGGAGGGGGGAGCAGGACAAATGAAGAGTTGATACTAAGGTCTCAAGTAGTGAGAAAATGTTTTGAAAATGATGGCAACAAATGTACAAATGTGCTTGACACAATGGATGGATGGATGGATGGATGGATGGATGGATGGATGGATGGATGGATGGATGGTGATAAGAGTTGTAAGAGCCCCCAATAAAATGATTTTTTTAAAGCAGCATTGCAGCAAGTGAAATAATTATGATGAATAATTGTGAGTAGGTGTTGGTTCAATTGCTGCAAAGTGAAGGCAAATTAATATAACGTTAAAGGGCAACTACAAACATTCTGCAAATTGGACTTTGAACCTAAGAAAATGTATACTCACATTTTTATATACATATTATATATATATACTTCAAAAATTCATGGATACTGCAGAAGACAAAATAAATGGCTAGGACCTCCTAAAAATTAGACACATGTATATCAAAAGATTTCACTAAAAGTTAAAAAAAAGAACCCACAGGCTGGCGAAAAGCTTTGACAAAGATCTATCAGACATTGGATTAAGATGAATAATTTATTGAAAACTTCCACACCTCAACAAGCAAAAGTCAATCAAACTTAAAAATGGGCAGAGGGCATGAATAGATACTTCACCAAAGAAGATTTGCACAGGGCCAACAAATAGCTGAAGAAATGCTCACAATCATTCACCATTCAAGATATGTAAATCAAAGCCAACATGATATATCAATTCACCCCAGCATTACCAGCAGAGTTTAAAAACCAGAAAACAACAAATAACGACAAGGGTGTGGCCAGATTGTGCTGATGGGAATTTAAAATGATACACCAACTATGGAATGAGCTATGATGCATCCTCAAAAGGTCAGGAGTAGAAATGCCATATGACCTAGCAATAGTCCTATTTGGTATCTATCCTAAACAAATAAGTCTTGCAGTCTAAAAAGACATGCACATAGCATTCATGGCAAAACTATTCACTGTAGCAAAGCTAAGAAATGGATAAAGACACTTTGATAAGTGCACACAATGGAATACTGTGCAATGTTAAAGAATTACAGTAAATATGCAAAATCCTTCATAACATCAATAAAGCCAGGGAACATTATGTTAAGTAAATTCAGTCATTCATAAAAGGGCAAATATTGCATGATACCGTTATTATAAAAAGGCAGGAAATGGTTTTCAAACTAAAAACATACACTTTTATTATTACCAGGGTGAGAGGGAATGGGAGGGAGGGCAAGTCACAGAATGGTATGTTAATTTGGGTGAAATGGAAGACCATATATAACCAGAAGGAGGTGAGTTAAAAATGATGGAGGCTGGGCAAGGTCAAAATTGGGAGGTTTGCAAGAGTTAAAGGCAAAAGAGGAGAATACTGTTATATTCACAATCCTGCAATAGGGCCAATCTATGAGTGGATGCTCAGATAGACATGCAGATTAAATAGGCATGAGAGGAAGAGTGAACATAGAACCACACACACACACACATATATGAAAAGGGATATTTGGGTATTTTACTTTTATGCAAATGGGTCTGGTTTATGCAAAAATAGATCCATAAATGTAATGGAGAACATAGGATGAAAAGTTATGAATACTTCTTATACATAACCAAACTCTTTTAGGTAATGAGTTTCTGGGACTTGAGGATGAGGACCGTAGTGTCAGAGGACAACAAGGTCAATTAGCATAATAGTTCTTAAAGAAATGTTTTACATCCTACTCTGTTGGACAGTTCCTGAGGTTTTGTGAAAGCTCAGGGGTGGCCATCTTGGTGTAAGGTATGAAAATAATAATAATTTATAATTCATCAAGGGGTCTCAAGGGTGGGAGGGGGTAGGGAGGGAAAATAGAAGAGCTGATACCAAGGACTCGAGTAGAAAGTGACAGGTTATGCAAGGATCATTGCACTAGGTTAACCCTTTGTCCCCTCCTCCCCCCTGGTATTGCTACTCCCATTTCTGTTCCTGAAGGGATTATCCACTCTGGATTCTGTGTGTCATGAGCTCTTAGCTGTACCAGTTTACACGCTCCAGTCTAGCCAGAACTGAAAGGCAGGACTGGGGTCACATTTAGAGGGGCTTAAGAACCCTCAAGGAACCAGAGGAATATTGTATTTTTTCATCAGTGCAATATGTGACTCATCCTCTCCTTGTGTCCCTTCTGTGTAGGGATGTCCCATTGACTACAGATGAGTGTTGGATCACTATTCTGACATCCCCTCATTCTCAACAATATGGTTTGGTTGTTTGTTTTGGGTCTTCTGATGCCTATTACCCAATCTGGTCCACACCTTATGAACACCCAGGCTGGTGTACTTCTTTCATGTGGGGTTGTTGCTTCTCTGCTAGATGGCCACTTGTTTCACTTCAAGACTTTAAGATCCCAGACCCTATATCTTTTTATAGCCGGCCAACAACTGATTTCTTAACCACATTTTCTTAGGCACCCATTTTGTCTTCAGCGATTCTGCTCGGAGGGTGAGCATCGCAGAATGACAGGTTGTTAAAACGAAGTATTCTTGCATTGAGGGAGGGCATGAACAGATGCCTGAAGTCTGTGCACTGCCTCAGTGTATACCTCAGTGTATTGTCATATAAATATATACATTGGGCAATACCTCTATTTTTATGAATTAATATATATGTATATATACACACATACCTATGCTTATACCTCTATCCATAGCTTTGCTTCCTAGATCTTTCTTCTGTTTCCTATTACCTTCCTTCTGCCCCAACATTATGCTTGTCCTTCTTCCTCTTAGTAAATCCTGTCAGCTAGATTGCTGTTTCTACAACACCCCCAGAATCTCTATATCCTCTTCACTGTTACTTTTAATTTCCTAGTTTTTCCCCTCATCTATGGAATTGTGTGCTCACTGCTCTCGTCCCCTGCCTCCTTCTCCCCCAAGTCTGCCAGAACTGTCCGTCCTGTTGCCTTCTCTTCAAGTTTGCTTCCCATGTCTATCTTATATAAGTAGGTAAACCAACATTAACAGAGACCAAACAAAAAGAGAACAAAAGATTAACTAAAAAGAGAGAGAGAAAAGGAAATCATAACTGGCAAAAAAACATGCATAATTCTAGGTCTGTTCACTGACCTTTGTGACTATTTCCCCACTGGTCCTGATAGATTTCCGGGAGCTGCCCCTCCTAGCCTGAAGTCTATTTTGGGTGCTCCTCAGGAGCTTTGTGGCTTTACTTTGCTCCACTTGCTTATCTGTTATATTCCCTTCTTGTTTTGCCCTGCTGGGTTGAGCGTGGGGGGTGGGGTGGGGTTTGTCAGACCAGACTAACGACCTGCTATGTGTCCCCGGTGTTGTCCTCTATTGTGCTATGTTCCAGTGAGGGTCCATCATGTCTTGAACTGTTGTTGGCCCTATAGTCCTCTCTGTGCTTTACCAGCAGGGATGTCGTCCTCTGGTCTTGGTATACCGATATGGGCCCTAGAACATCTTTCTTTTTCCTTCTTCGTTTGTTTCCATGTAGGCGGGGCATACCAGCCCCTCTCCCCAAACTGTAAGTTCAGTATTATCCTCTGTAGCACATACTTCTAAGGAAAGGGTCAGTTTGGCTCTGCTTGGGGCTGGCCATGTATCATACTCTTTGCATGCATTGCTCCATGTGGTTACCTTGCCCTCAAGGTTTGGTGTGCTGTGGTGTGGTCTGCATGCACACTACCAATTCCGTGGAGACTTAAACAATACTCTCCCCCTGGGTGAGTTAGTGCCCTGCTGCCCCCGTGCCATCGTCTCCCTTTTTCCCCTTTTCTTCCACCCCATCCCCCCTTTCCCCTTCTTTGTGTTGGAATAACATGTACCTACTTGGGTTTGGTCTGACTCCCACCCGACTGCCTGTACCTCAACCCATATAGTGTCAAATAAGTGGCTTTTGTTGTATACCCACTGTACAGATTATATTTACCTCAGGGGACTCATGTTGTACTTGTCCTTCTGTGATTGGCTGACTTAGCTTAGCATAATTTCCTCGAACCCTTCCCATTAAACAATATGTTTCATGTGATCACCAGTGCCTTTTAGTAAGGTTTAGTACTCCATTGTGTGTATGTGCCAGAGATTTCTTTTTTTTTTTTCATTTTATCCTCCTTTTTTTTAAATCATTTTATTAGGGGCTCATACAACTCTTATCACAATCCATACATACATCAATTGTGTAAAGCACATTTCTACATTAATTTCCCTCATTATTCTCAAAACATCCACTCTAATCCACTCACCTATCAATGGAAATTTATGTTATTTCTAGTTCTTTGCTATTGTGAATTGTGTCGCCAATAAACACTGGAGCCAAGACAATTGGTTAGGGGTTATTTCTTGCCTCTTCTGGGATTGCTGGGTCATAAAGTAAATCAATTTCCATTTGCATTGAGTATTTCCAGATAGCTTTCACAGAGGCTGTAAATTATCTACATGACCACCAGAAGTGGAGGAGAGTTCCTTTCTCCCCACATTCTCTCCAACGTTTGTTGCTTTCTGGTTTTCTGATTTGGGCTATGCTCAAGGGTGTTCAATTGTATCTCATAGATGTTTTAATTTTCATTTTTCTGATGGTTAATGATCTGGAGCATTTTCTCATATGTTTATTGCCCATAAGGATCTCCTGCCTAGTGAAACTTCTTTTCAGGTATTTTGCCCACTTCCTCAGGGGTTACCTGTTTTCCTCTTTTTGTAGGCCATGAAGATATTGTAAATTTTAGTAATAAGCCCTTTGTCTGTTGTGTCATTGCTAAAAATCCGCTCCCGGTATGTAGGTTCTCTTGGTGAAGGCTTTCACACACACAAGTGTTTTATCCTTAGCATACCCCATTTGTCAATTTTAGGTTCACCTGTGTGTGTATCCTTCCCTATTGCAGCCAGTCTATGTATTCCCTGAGCCAAAGTTTTTGGGTTTGTCCCTATTCCTTCACTGATGGTCTTGATAATTTGGGGGTCTAGTTCTAAATCTGTGAACCACATTGAATTTTGTCTTGTGCATGTCCCTAGTTAAGCATTTTGTTTTATTTTTCTACAGATGGGTATCCATTGTCTTCATCACCACTTATTAAAGCGACCATCCACCTCCCACTTGATGTTTTTTTGGGGACCTTGTTGAAGATCAGTTGTATGTATTGATGGTTTTATTTCTTGGCTTTCTGTTCTTTGCCATTTTTCTTTGCCATTGGCATTATACCAGTACCTGTTTTAACCTGGTATTATACCAGTGCAGTTTTAACCACTGTGACTTTGTAGTACAGGGGTCCTCAAACTTTTTAAACAGGGGACCTGTTCACTGTCCCTCAGACCTGTTGGAGGGCTGCAGTATAGTTTAAAAATATATATATGAACAAATTACTAAGCACACTGCACATATCTTATTTTGAAGTAAAAAAAAGAGATAAAAACACCCGGTGGGCTGGATAAATGTCCTCAGTGGGCCACATGTGGCCCACGGGCCTTAGTTTGAGGATGACTGTTGTAGTATATGTTAAAGTTAGGGAAAGTGAGCCTCCAACTTTACCCTTCTTCTTGAAGAGTTCTCTGCTAATTCTGGGCTTCTTCTTTCTCCATCTGAAATTGGTGGTCAGTGTTTCCAATTATTTGAAGAAGGTTATTAGTAGTTGAATCGGGATAGCATTACACTTATATAGTGCCTCGGGTAAAATTGACATCTTTACTATATTGAGTCTTCTGATCCATGAGCATAGGCTATTCTTCCATTTTGGAGGTCACTTTTGGTGTCCTGAAGTAAGTGTCCTATAGTTTTCTTTGAACAAGTCTTTTGGGGTTTTTTGTTGTTGTTAAATATATCCCTAGATATTTCTATTTGTTCTTGGCTATTATAAAGGGTACTGCCTTTTTGATCTCCTCTTTTATGGTCTTGCCTGATGTGTGTAGCAAACTAATAGACTATCACTGTCAGTACTCCTGTTGTGAAGCTTTACGGATTTTCAATGTATAGAATAATTTCATCCACAAATAGTGAGAATTTCACCACCTCCTCTCCCAATTGGATACCTTTAACGTCTGTCCACTGTCTTGTGTTGTTAGCTAGGCCCTCCAGTATGGTGTTGAATAGAAATTGTGTTAAGTAGCATCCTTGTCTGGTCTCCTTTTTCAATGTGATTGTTTTCAGCTTGTTTCCATTGACCATGATGTGGGCTGTTTATCATTTGTAGCTAGCTTGTATTAACTTGAGGATATTTCTTCCATTCCTATCTTCTGGAGTGTTAGATGTTTCATGATGTCATATGCTTTTCATGCATCCATAGATATTATCATTTGATTCTTATACTTTTTCTTATTAATGTGGTGTATATTATTGATGGATTTTCAGATGTTAAGCCATTTTTGCATCCCTGGAATGAATCCAACCAGATCATGGTGGATGATATGTTTTACATATTTTGTATTCTATTGACCAATAGTTTGTTAAGGATTTTTTAAATCTATTTTCATTAGACATAGCGCTGCTCTGTAGTACTCTATTCCTTTGGGATCCTTGCCCTGTTTGGATATAAAAGCTGTACTGGCTTCATAGAATGAGTTTGGGAGTTTGCCATCTTTTTCTATACTCTGGAATAACTTGTGGTGAATCGGTCTCTGCTCTTCCCTGAATACTTGGTAGAATTCTCTTATGAAGCGATCTTGTCTGGGAGCTTTTTTTGTCAGTAGTTTCTTTATAGATGTTTCTATTTCTACTTTTGCTATGGTCTGGTACAGTTCTGGAACTCTATCTGGGATAATCTAGGAAGGGATTGTTTTTCCATGGATTTTTCTATGTCTTCCACATTGTTGAAATCATTGGAGTACAGACTTTCATAGTACTTTATGATTATCCTTTTAATCTTGTTGGGGTCCTTTGTGAGTTTCCCCATTTCATCTCTCAACCTGGCTATTGATGTTTCCTCCTTCCTTTCCTTGGTTAGGCTTGCCAGTGATCTGTTGATTCTGTTGATCCATTCAAAGAACCAGCTATATACTGCATCATTTTTTTTGAATTGTTCTCTTGTCTTCCCACTGGTTTAACTTTGCACTGATTTTTATTTTGTATTGCTATTGGAGGAGTTATTCTATTGATTCTGTTCTAGTCACCAAAGGTTTTGTAATAGCATATCAGTTGTAAGTCTCTCTTTTGTTTTTATACATGCACTTATTGCTATTATGCTACCTCGGATAGCTGCTTTTGCTGTATCCCGTAGGTTTTGGTATGTAGGATTATCATTCTAATTCGTTTCTAGAAAATCCCTAAACTGCTTTCTAATCTGGGCCAATACCCATTCATCTCACAGAAGATTGTTGTTCATCCTCCAGTTGTTTGTCCTTGTTTTTCTGGTCGTCCTCTTATTGATCTGCAGCTCTATGGCACGGTGATCACAGAGGGATGGCTGAGTGATCTCTACATGTTTGAATTTACTCAGGCTCAACTTGTGCCCCCAAATCTAGCCTATTTTGAAAATGAGCAGTGTGTACTTGAAAAGAATGTGATTTTTAAAGCTCTATAAATATCTATCAGGTCCAGTTGCCTAATTACAGTGTTTATCTCTGCAGGCTGCTTGCTGAGTTTTCGTCCCAGTGATCTAGCTTTCTCTGATAGTACTGCACTAAAGGCACCTGTTATGATTTTTGAATCTGTGATTCTTTTTTCTTTTTAAAAAAATAATTTTATCAGTGGCTCATAAAATCCTTATCACAATCCAAACATCCTTCCATGTGTCTAGCACATTCGAATATTTGTTGCCATCATCTTTTTCAGAATATTTTCTTTCTACATAAGCCTTTGGTATCAGCTCATTTTTCCCTTTGTTCCCTCCCTCACGAACCGTTGATAACTTATAAATTATTATTACATTTTTTAGTCTTACATTAACTGATGTTTCCCTTCACCCACCTTTCTGTTGTCTGCCCCCCAGGGAGGGAGTTATATGTAGATGATTGTTATCTGTTCCCCCTTTCCACCCATCCCACCTTTCCTTTACCCTCCTGGTATGACGACTCTCATTATTGATCCTGAGGGGATTTTCTGTCCTGGATTCCCTGTGTTTCCAGCTGTTATCTGTACCTGTTACATCCTCTGGTCTAGCCAGATTTGTAAAGTAGAATTGGGATCAGAGAGTGGTGGGGCAGAAACATTAAAGAACTAGATGAAAGTTGTATGTTTTGATTTGAGGGAAAATGACGTCTCAATAGGTCTCACCCCTCTGGAGCTCCTTCTACCAGACCAGAAAATTGGGAGGTAAGGTGAAGGAAATGGGGAGGTGGAGTCCTGAAATTGGAACTAGGGTACTAGGGTCTCTCCTGAATTTTTTTTTTTTTGCATGTGATTTCCACTCACAAAGCGAACCACGAACGTACTAAAGCACTCTAGGTTTGGCGAGCCCGCAGGCACCAGCTGAAAAGCTCCTCGCACCCTTGCCAGGAGAACCGAATTCTCCTGGCGGACGAACTAGAGGGGACATAATCCCACACATGAGGAGAACCCCATGCCTGAGCTCTCCATGCTGTTGACTGCTCTAAGATCACAGCCTGGGGAGTGGGAGTGGCAGGTAGCCATAATTTGGAATAGAAGAAAAAGCAGAATTTTACCTGAGGCAGACTGGGGTGTGGGAGAAAATAGGTGGATAATGGGAATCCAGGGGGAAAATTCAGTTCCAATTGGCTAAGAAGGAAATGACCCCCAGATAAGCTGGATCTTCCCCTTTGGGGGTCAGTGTGACAGCCCCCAAATCATAGCAAATCATAAGCATAATATAAAAATGTGAAAGATATATTATTGGTTAAAAACTCTAACCCCAGTCTTGTAGCTCAGCTCCAAAAAACACATAGATGGGAGCCAATAACATAAATCAGCATAAGAAGAAGCCCAGCTACTGAATGCCAGAACTTTGCTACAAGACCTTGAAGCTCTTTTCATAACAAAAATCAGCTGAACCAAGTCCCAGCTTCTAACTGACCACTGAGCTGCAGCCCAGAGAGTGAGGGAGACGATTTAATTTGATTTTATACGAGCTGGCCCTGGGATTAAAAAATACAATCCTGTGATCTAGTAGGGCACCAGAAGTCTAGATACGACAATAAGCCAAATTTTCCTCTCAATGATTCTACACACAGCTAGGGAGATCCTGCCTGTCCTGGGGTCCTACACAGCCTTTTGGGAACACCTCCCCCCCACGCCCCTGCTGTAGTGCTATATATAGGACAGACAGTATACCAATGAATTCCAGCACTCAGTACCATGGTGGGAACTGATGCCTGGCCACTGGTGCGATCTTGCCTTTGAGAGTAATCCTGCCCTGCATCTGTAGAACCCTACATCAAGTGGGTACACTACCCTGCTACCTTAAGAAAGTGTTGGTACTCCTCCAGCCCCACGGGCAGGTGATCAAGTCTCAGTTATCTCCTTACTTACCACTTTATTTCTTCCTTTTTTATTCACTTGCCCTTATATCTTTCCCACTGCAGTCAGTCTCAATGAGCTCCGGTTTGTGTTGGTTATTTTTTCTCTCTGTCTTATTTTCCCCTATTTTTTTCTTTCTTGTCCACTCTTTCGCATCTTCTCTCCCTCTCTTTCCTATCACATGCCACTATAGGCTTCCAGGTCACTAACCTCCGCCTAGGGCAAATCTTTCTAAATAGCAGGCGGAACTCCAGCCTGCCCTCAATGGAAGTGTTGTACACCACATGAGGCAGTTCTGACAGTCATATAAACCACACTGTGCTGCTGAGGAAACCTCTGTTGGTCCTCTAAGGCGATCTTGTCAACTAGGGCCATTCCGTCCCAAACTACTAGGTCCCTGCATTAAAACAGCACACCAACAGGCCATTTTGGTGTAGGGTCTAAATCCCTCTGGCACCACATTCAAGGAATCAGGGATCAGCTATCTCTTTATTCTTTATTTCATCCTCTTTACCATTACAGCAAATCTTAGTGAACAGAGTTGAGTTTTTTTCCCCTTCTTTCTCTTTCTTCTTTTTCTTTCTTTCCTCTCTTTTTATTTGTTCTCTTCTCTCTCTGCTTGTATTATTCTCTCTTCTCACTTTCTTACCTTTCACAAACCACTGCTGGTTCCAGATGCCTCCCCTGTGGCAGCCTGCCCCCTAAGAAAGTGCTGCACACAGCACAAGACAGTGATAAACACAGCACAACATGGGGTCAGCTATCTCTTTATCTATTTTTTAGGTCTCTCTCCTATTTGTTTTTTCTTCTCTGTCTTCCTTTATTTGTGTTATTCTTTCACCTTTTCTCATTTTCTCTTCTTCTAGCTCTTCTCTCTTTCCTGCCACATACTCAGCAGATTCCGTTCTCTTTTTTGTTGCTTTCTTTTCTCTCCCCTTTTTACTGTTTTCACTTTTGTTTACTCTTTACATTGTAGTTGTGTGTGTGTGTGAGAGAAAGTGGGTGTTAGTTTGCTTGGAATTGTTTCTCCAGTCTTTGCTTCCTTATTTCTCTCTTTTTCCTCCTCTCCTTTCACTCTGTTTCCTGTAGCAAGCCACTAGAAGCTTCCAGGCCGCTCCCTTCTGCATAGAGAAACTCTGAAGGCCCAACTGGGGGAGCTACCACCCGTATTTATTGGCTTTAAAACAACTTGGGAAATCATGCTGGTCCTCTTCTATACATCAAGCAGTAGGGGGTTCTCCCCATGAAAACAGTGGGGGCATCTCCAGTCTAAACCCCAAGGCCCTAAAAGAGCCTGGGGAAAACACCTGACCACCAATGTTGGGGCTACATGCTACAGCAGGAAAATCCACTCAGCCTCCAAGGCGATATCTCTGTCTGTGGAAATTCCCCTGCCAGGTACAGAGCTCTACACCAAGGAGGGTATACCCACACGCCCTCCTCGGCACTTGAGTTGCAGAGGAAAACATCACAGGCCATAGAAACATTCATACGAGTCCCCCCACCCCCAAGAGAGAGTCCAGTACTTCTTAGCTCTGGAAGATATCTCCAGGCTCCTCTAAAACAACACGTAAACAGCAACCAGTCCTAACAGCTTCAACAAAAAAGCAGGAGAAACAGAAGACAATGCCAGATGAAGTCATGAACCTAAAGATGGCCATAGAAGAAGCAGATATTGAGTTGCCGCAAAAAGAAATTTTCAGAATGCTGCTTGGAGTCATAAAGGATATGAGGGAAGCAATGAAGAAGAAAGATGAAGTGACCGAGGAGATAAAGGCAATTCACTTAAGGGAAATACAAGATTTAAGGGATGAAATACAAAATCTAGTGGAAAATTGACAGACCTTGCCAACAGACTTGAGGAAGCAGAGAATCACACCAGTGACTTAGATGATAACTAAGCAGACCTCAGTAAACGGGAAAAGCAGTCAAATAAGACAATCACAGAAGCTGAAGAAAATTTGAGAGTCATGTCTGATGCTATGAAGAGGAACAGCATTAGAATAATTGCACTGCCAGAACAAGACACAAACAAGAAGTCAACAGCGAAAATAGCAAGGGAATTTTTAGAGGACAACTTCCCCCAGCTTAATAAATGAAAATCAGACAACCATTCATGGGGCTGAAAGAACACGAAGCAGACTGAATCCCAAGCAGAAGTCACCAAGACACATAATTGTTAAATTATTCAACTATGAAGAAAAGGAGAAGATCATAAAAGCAGCTAGGGAAAAGCAAACAGTCACATATAAAGATACCTTAAAAAGATTATGTTCAGATTTATCAGCAGAAACAATGAAGAAGAGGAGGGAATGGAGTCACATATTCCAAAACTTGAAGGAAAGCCAGGCAAACCCAAGAATATTTTCCCCAGCCAAATTATCTACTAAGATAGATGGAGAAGCAAGAGTCTTCCAAGACAAGGAAAACTTCAAAGGATACATAAATGAAATACATAACGAAAGAAGCCCAACCATACAAAATATCCTTGCCAATCCAGTATGGGCAGATCAATACTCACTGAGGGCAAATAAGAGATCATCACATAGAATAACTCCACCCATAGGGCGACAAAGAGAAAACAGCCCCCAGGATAGCATCAGCTCAATAGTGGAAAGAAGGCAAACATAAACCAGTCACATAAAACAAGCATATAAGATAGGTAGCGTATAAAAGGTGCAAGATGACAACAAAGTGTCCACAGACGGGTGTAATAACACTGAATATCAATGGCCTGAACTCAGGCATTAAAAGTCAGAGGCTAAAATACTGGCTTAGGAAACATAACCCATTGATCTCCTGCCTCCAGGAGACACAGCTCAAGCTTGCAGACAAAAACAGGTTGAGAAGCAAAGACTGGAGAAAACATACCAAGCAAATGGCAATGCAAAAAAAGCAGGGGTAGCAATCTTAATATATGACCAAATTGACCTCAAGATACAGACCATAACAAGAGACAAGGAGGGCCACTATATAATGCTCTAGGAAACAGTAGAACAAGAACCAGTGAGCATAATAAACATATATGTGTCTAGAGAGAGGCCTGCGGAATTTGTAAATCAAATACTCCAAAAGATGAAAAAAGAAATCACAGGCTCAACAATTGTAGTTGGTGCCTTTGATAGACCACTCTCTGAAAAAGATAGATCATTAGGAAAGAAACTCAACAAGGAGGCTACAGATCTAAATAGACCAATTGGACAACTTGACTTGATAGATACTTTCAGAGGTTTCCACCCACATGCAAACAAATTCACATTCTTTTCAAGCCTACATAGCACATATTTGAAAATAGATCGCATGCAGTGATACAAGTCGAACTTGAGTAAATTCCAGCCCCTAGAGCTTATACAGACATCTCTCTCTGATCATTGTGCCATAAGGCTGGAAAATTAACAGAAGGACTGTGAAGAAAACCAGGGAAAACAATTGGAGGATGAACAATTTTCTATTGCAAAAGGATTGGGTCTTGACCCAGATCAGAGATTTGATCAGGAAGTTTCTAGAAACCTATGAGAACGAAAATACAAAATATAAAAAAAACCCTGTGTGGTACAGTAAAGGCACTTATCAGAGGAAGGCTGATAGCAATAAATGCACACATTAAAAAAGAAGAGAGGCCCATGGATGATATGCAGGCACAAAACTTACACCAATTAGAGCAGAGTCAACAGAACAACACTACTAATAGCAAGAGGATAGATAAAATAAAAAGTCAGAGCCGAGATATAGGAGAGGGAAAACAAAAAAAGTAGGGAAAAAATCAATGCCACTAAAAGTTGATTCTTTTAAAGAATTAACAGAATTGCTAGACCACTAGCAAGTCTAAGCAAAGAAAGGAAGGAACAAACGACATTTTCAGGGATGAGGGATGAAACAGGGGACATTACGACGGACCCTAATGAATTTGAAAAGATAATCACACAGTACTATGAAGGTCTAGATTCTAACAAATTGAACAATTTGGAAGACAAGGACAAATATTTGGAAACACTATCCCTCCCTACACTATCCCAGATGGATATCAAGAACCTCAGCAGACCCATTGCAATGGAAGAAATAGACAAGGTAATCAAGGAATTGCCAACAAAAAAATCCCCCGGGCCAGATGGTGTCACAGGAGATTTCTACCAAGCATTTAGGAAAGAACTGACACCAATCCTATGCAAATTCTTCCAGAACATAGAGAAAGACGGAAAATTCCTAAACTCTTTCTATGAAGCTATTAGAACTCTGATACCTAAAACAGGCAAAGATAGCACACGAATTGAGAATTACAGACCAATATCCCTAATGAACATTGATGCAAAAATCCTTACCAAAATCTTGGCCAATGGAATAAAAAAAACATATTCAAAAAACAATTCACAGTGTTCATGTGGGATTCATACCAGGGATGCAGGGATGGTTCAACATATGAAAGACTATCACCATTATTTGCCACATTGTCAGGAAAAATGATAAGACCCTCCTGATAATATCAATAGATGCAGAAAAAGCATTTGACAACATCCAACACGCATTCCTGTTTAAGACACTCAAGAAGATAGGAATAGAAGGAAAATTCCTCAATATTATTCAAGCCATATAGGAAAAACCAACAGGCAATGTGGAAATTATCCAAGAAAAGACAAAAACAATTCCACTGAAAAAGGGGACCAGACAAGGAAGCCCTTTCTCCCCACTCTTATTTAACATTGTACTTCAGATCCTAGGTAACAGCATAAGACAAAGGAAAGATATTAAAGGTATTCATCTGGGGAAGGAGAGGTGGAATTATCATTATTCATAGACGATATGATTCTATATATCAAAGATCCCTTAAACTCCACAAGCAGAGTGTTGGAAGCAAAAGAGGAATATGGCAGAGTGACAGGATACAAAATCAACAAACAGAAATATATTGGACTGCTCCACACATCAGACAAGATCATAGAAGAGACAATTAAAAAGGTAGTATGCTTTACAATAGCCAAGAACAAATAGAAGTACTTAGGGATATAACTGACTTAAAATAACGAAAGATTTTTATGAGGAAAAGTATAAAACTCTACCACAAGAAATCAAGAGTAACCTCAACAAATGGTAGAATACCCCATGCTTGTGGATTGGCCACCTTAGTACTAAACCTATAGATATGTGTACATAGCTCTGTTTCCCTATTGTCATATATAAATATATTAACATATGTGCATGCCTGTATTTAGACCTCTATAAGTGCCCTTTGCCTCCTAGTTCTGTCCTCTATTTCCTCTTATCCCTCTCTCATGTTCAGCCTTCACTTGGGTCTCAGTAATTCTTCTCCGTTACATTGCCCTTTATCAATCTCTACCAGGCCTCCTACACACTCCTCACCAATGATTTTGGATCACTTGTTGTTCCCTTGTCCCTCAGTTTGTTAACACCTACTTCCTTCCCCCCCCTCCCCCTCTCCAATGTTCCCCCTGGAATTGTCAGTCCAGTTGTTTTTCCCTCCAGTTTGTTTATCCCCCCTATCTTATTTAGATAGACCTGCACAGATAATAACACGCACAAAAATAAGACAGAGCAAAACAAAGCAACAAAAGAAAACAAAGCCACCACCATCGCAATAAAACCAATAACAGCAAAAAAGAAAAACCTGTAATTAGTTCAAGGTCTGTTTTGTTGACCTTTAGGAGTATTTTCCTGGTCAAGTTTGATGGAGTGCCTGGCCCAAAAGTCTATGTTTGATATTCCCTGGGGAATTCATTACTCTGTTCCCCTTACTTTTCTGTTGTACACCCTTAATGTTTCACCGTAGTGTGGTGGGTTCAGATTGGGCACAATTCCCACACTGTGTCTCCAGTCTTGTCCCCCATAGCATTATGGGCCAGTGAGGGAAATCGTGGCTCTTGTGGGGCTGGCCCTATGGTCCTCATCCAGAGACTTCTTTAAAAAAATAAGAAAAATACATTGAACACATGCCAACTAATATAGTATAACTGTAAAATAGTGTAACTATACCCATAGATTTTCCAAGGCTGTTAGATTTACAAGAGCATACTGCCACGTTGTTGGATTTGAAATATACTCTTTGGGTTAGCAGTGGAGCACTTTAATCACTTCACCACCAGAGTTCCCAGGGACTCTTCAAATTCTCAATACTCAAAGTTTCTGCCCTAGAATAAATTCTGATTCATCAATACCCCATAAGGCCAAGTAGAATGGCTCTATATATTTTCTGAAATCATAAATGATTTTGGAGCACATAACCTCCTCATTCTCCCAAGAAATAACTGGAGGTTTCAAATTAACATCAAATTTTTGGTTAGCAGTCCAACATTTAATCTACATTGCCATTACTGCTTACAGCGATTCCTCTCACCCAAAACCCACTGCTTCCAAGTAATTTCCAACTGTATATTCAGCAGTTTTATTGGCACTTCATCCACATGTCATACAACTCACCAATTAAACCATATCAAGAATAGTTGTACAATCTATCGCAATCAATTTTAGGATATTTTCATTTTTCCCATAGCGATTGTTTTTCATATAATTTGTTTCATTTTGGCAAAAATATACACAACAAAACATTAATCAATTCAGCAACTTCTATATATAATACAGTTCCATTGATTAAAGTCTTTGTGTTTCACAACCATTGTTGTCATTCCTCTCCAAATTGTTCCACTACCATTAAAATGAACTCAATGCCCCCTATGCAAGACCTTTTAAGGGGGCTTAAAAACTTCACTCACTGCCAACAAGTCAGTGGTGACTTGTAGTCATTCCTGTGGGTTTCTGAGATAGTAACTGTTATGGGACCAGAAAGCCCAATCTTTCTCCCACCATGCTGTTGTTGGTTTCAAACTGCCAATTAGCCCATAGCAGTGCAATGCTTCACCACTATGCTACCACAACTAAACTCAAAGTAATTGGTGGTTTTGAACCACTGAATTTGCAATTAGCAGATCAACACTTGCCCAACAGTGCCACCAAGACTCTGTAGGGAGTCCTAGGAATAAGTAAATAACTTGATTTTGGAAACAGCCAGAGATGAATGTTGATTTCCTGCAAAATGGATTATTAAACAGATGGCTTTTAGACATTTGTGAAAACAGTTTTATTAGACTCACTAAGAATTCATGTTCATTTCCTTTTTCCAAAGAGTTTCTTAGGTGGCAGATTTTCTGAATGCTACACTTAAGAGTTCTTGTAGATTTTAGAGAGGGATATAACCACACCAGCAGCAACATAGAGATATTAACTGGATTCAGTACAGTAGATACTTTTGAACTTGAATGACCATTGCCAAAGAATGAATCAGTGACAAACAAGTGAGAGGAATTTCTGTCATAGGTCTTATCTACTATATCAATAACTTGGAAAATTACCAGAAAGTTCACTTCCTGTCCACTTACCAAAACAGAAACAGATAGCTAATGTGACAAAATCATGAATCAAACGCATCTCAACTTAATTAAGCAATCAATCAAATGATATAATTTAATAAAGAATATTTCTATACTTGAGGGGAAAATAACTACAATTTGGGTGGCAAACAACTCCTCTCTGGCAATATAAGATCAAGTGTACTAGAGCTTAAATTCTTAGCACTAGGTTTGGGGAGGGCTAAGGTTTACAGTGGATACCTTAAATATATACGAGACTCCCCATGGATGCAGCCACCATCTCGATCTTTCTGATTCTTAATTAGTAATACAAAAAAAATCTGTGCCCTCAGACAGAAAGTGTTCTCTAATACTCTCCTGGTTAGCACAAGGTTGTGTTGTCTCACACTGAGGAACTTGCCAGGATGTGCCCTTGATGGAGTATTAGGGTAATAGGCTATACTGTCAAGAGTCAGACCCAGCCCAAATGTGTTCACAGGGCCTGAAACATTTGTACATTTTCCTAAGCTACAACGGAGTACATGCCCCAATCATGGGTCATTTCTTTCTTCTGTAATCCCAATGCGAATATGATGATCTTCTGCCAATCATGATTTTGTGACAGTTTCTTTTATTATCCTGCTTTAAGTAGTTATGTGACTATGAATCATTGGACTTCATTTTAGCCTCGTGTGATGATGGTCTTCTTCATATTGATTATTGATTTTAGTCTTCATCTGTTCAAGATTTAATAAAGGGGTCTTTATATTTAAATTTGCATGTACTTTCCCCCTATAAGGTGACTAAACATAAGAAATTCAGATTTGGATTTCACCTCATCAGTGAGCTACTGAAAACAAGCAGAACAAGAGCAAAATTCAAAGGAAGGGTTAAAAAGTTTTAAAATCTGACATAAAAAGAATACCTAGAGATTGAGTTCTGCTATTGCAGCTTCCAGGCTCTGCACCGATTTGCTCCCCAGTGAAATTGGTGAAAACTATGAAAGCAACAACAACCGTATAAAGCCTCTGGAAACGGTCCTAAGGGCAAACAACAAATAGAACCTCATCTATTCAAGAGTGACTACAAAAATTCAGTAAGAAAAGAGAGAATTTGTGATGCTTGTACCAAGATCAAGCCCTCAATTGTGCCCCCCCCAGCTAAGCGGTCCGTTGTAGACTGCTGTAGCCCCAAACACAGAATTCCTTTATACTGTATTAGAATTTAAATTCTGAGCACAAAATCTGGAGAAGGCTACAGATAACAGTGAATGACCAAAATTCATTTTTGAGTTTCCATACAGATTAAGCCTCCATTGATTTCCTTCTGGTTATTAACCAGCAATATGAACAGGCTTGCTTTCAGGAAGAATTCATTAGAAAGTGGATTATTACCACTACCATAGCCAATCCAGGGAAGGATGATCTAGTATTAAGGGAATTACATGGGTATTCCCTTAACAGAACTAGGGTCATATAGTCATTCGTCACATCCTGACTATCTTGGTAGGAAGGCCCTGCACCAATCTTGTAAGATATTTTGTCAAGTATAATGTACATGATAAGTATACATCCCGGTCATTTTCTCATTTCTGCTTCTGTATTCTGGTTTGAAACAGTGATGTATTGATCTGCCATTAAACATGTTTTTGTGACAGTTCATTTTCCCTCCCATATCCTATTTAAGTTGCCAATTCTCTGTAACCCCTGGACACCATTAAGACCGTGTAATGGTGATCTTCCTTATCCAGATAATGTCTTTATCCTCTTTCTCACTGTCATTGAGTCAGTTCTAAGTCATAATGACCTTATAGGACAGGGTAGAAATGCCCTTATGGATTTCTGAAATTGTAACTTTTTTTTGGAGCCGGCATATCAAAGGATTTTGTCTGAAGCAATGATACACACATAAATGAACGAAAGTGGATGCTTGGGTTCAATTTCTAGAAATGGGACATGTCTGCCCAACCTGCATGCATGGCCTTGCTGACTTGGGGAAGGCCTGGCCACTGTTAAGGGCTTTACAATTGGGTCAACCAGGGTCGTCCACCCAGCCTCCCGTGGAATAATTGAAAAAGGCAGGAGCCTATAGCGGGACTTTTGGAGCAGCTTCTAGGGAGGTTTCACCGGGTGGGGAGCCCAGCGGGTGCCTGTGTAAACCTGAAACTTCTAACACTCATAAAACTCACTTGGATCACAAACCAGGCTTCAGGGTGAATTCTTTCTCATGCAGAGCTAAGGATCAAGGTATGTCTCTACCCTGAGAGATCTAACAGTTCCTGTCTTCTGCACAGCACTCATTGAAGAACATGAAGCTCCACCTTGGGTGCGGCACAGTCTTAACAGTAAAGTCCTAATTTTACCTGTGAATTCTAACCTGTGGCAGGGTAAGTTAGGTATTGAGCTGCTAAACACAAAGTTGAGAATTCAAACCTCTCAGTTGCTCCATGGGAAAAATGATGAAGCTGTCTGCTACCATAAAGTTTAATACTCTTGGAAACCCTATATAAAGTCACTATAAGACAGTTCAATAGCACACGGCTGGATCTTATGCTGGCTCATGAGGCATTGGTTCCCTACCAGGAAATGTGGGGCAAGAATAACATAGACATATCCCTTTCTTCCAAATTCTTATCTAAACTCACCACCATTGAATCAATTCTGACTTATAGTGACCTCTGCGGACAGAATAGAATAGCCCCTGTGGGTGGTAGTGAATTATGCATTCAGCTGCTAACCACAAGGTCAGCAGTTTGAACCTACCAGTTTGAACCTACTCAGAGGCAGAAAGAAGAGGCATTCTGCTCCCTTAACGATTTATAACTCTCATCTGTAGCCTGACCATTACTTAGAAGATTTCCATTGTGCCCATCCCCATCTCCTAAATTATGGCTGAAAATTTTTGACTGGAGTAAGAAAGCCATAAAATAGATACTACCTTCTCACTTCCCAAAATAATGGACAAATTGAGGAAATTCTAGTCTGAAGACCGTCTCCAAAACAAAGAAAGTTGTACTAAAAGGTAATTGGAGAAAATCCAAGCCAGACGCAAAGCTATGGGAATTCTATGGCTTAGTGGGTTATGCAAGAATTTGAAATCAACAGCTGTTCCTCAGGAGAAAAATGTGGCTTTCTGTTCCTGTAGGATGTTACAATCTCAACAACAATGTATAGGGTCACTATGAGTTAGAATTGACTTTGCAAGTGGGTTTGTTTTTTTGGTACAGTGTTGCTATGAGTCAGAATCAACACAAATAGCAACATATCCATAGATACCATCATTTCTAGAAAAGAGTAGAAAGGAGCCCTCTTGGATTCACAAAATTCAAGCACTGACCTCAGAAATTATTCCTTCAAGGAATTAGGATTCCCTTTGCTTATTTTTGTAGAGAATTATTACACCATAGAGAATTGTTGAAAACATTAGCAATCAGTCAGCCGTTCCTGGAATTTAAAAGTCAGATGCTGTCAGGCAAACACCAGAGAAAGCTTTACAAAAATAAAAATCATTCCAGGGTGACAATGGACATACGAGATTTGTACATCCCAGACCCCCACCAGAGATTGGACACTGAGGATAAAGATTGAATTGGTGTCATGGGGTTTGGTTTGGATTTTCTAAAATGGTTAGTTTTCAACCAAAACTATGAGGCAAGCATTAACAAGAAAAAAGGCCACTAGCAGACAAGACAATCTGTTTATGAGAGACACCAGACTCAAATTTATTTAAAAGAACAAAAAGACTTAAAGTAGTTATTTTAACCATAGGCTTAAGCAAAGTAAGATAAACCATTTCACATCACATGACATAGTTATAAGGTGGTAGATACGGAATTAATGATGTTGAAAAGCACTATAACTGAAATTTTTAATGACCTTGAAAGATTAAAAAATAGATGTGAACTAGAGGAAGAAAGGATAAATAAATTTGAAGACAGCCCGATAGAAAAATACAATTTTAAGAAAATTGAGGAGCATCTCACAAATGTAGGGTGCCATTAAGTGTTCAACATACATGCAATAGGTTTCCAAAATAAGAAAGAAATAAAAGAAAAGAAGAAAAGTCAACATAATAATGGTTGAAATTTTTCAAAAATTTTGGAAAACAATAATTTGCTTAAGGTTGAATAAATGCAAAGATATTCTCACACATATAAAAGAGTAAAGATTGTGAAAGTCAAAAACAAGGAGGAAAAAAACCAAGGAGAAAATCTTGAAAATAGTAATAGAAAAATGACTCATTACAAGGGAATCCCCATAATGTTAATAGCTGACTTCTCAATAGAGACTATGGAAGCCAGAAAAAGAGAACTAATTTGAAGTACTTAAAATAATTATCAACCAAGAAGTTTATGTCTACCTCCTATCTAAAGTAAAATCTGTGCTGTGCTTCACCCTGATTGACCTGTCTTTTCCTTGTGACCCTTAAGGAATGTCTAATTGTCTACAGATGGGCTTTGGGTCTCCATTCTGCCCTCCACCTCATTCACATGGATATGATTATTTGTTATGTGTCTTTTATGCCTGGTACTGGATCCCATGGACAACTCATGATCACACAAGCTGGTGTGCTTCTTCCTTGTGGACTTTGTTGCTTCTCAGCTAGAATGGCTGCTTGTTTATCTTCAAGCATGAATGAAACATACTACTTTCCTATGGTTCTTTAATACTTCCTTCCCCCACTATCATGACTCAAATTCTACCTTACAAAGCCATCTTGACCAGAGTATGTACACTGTTACAGATAAGAGCTTATAACACAGGGAATCCAGGACAGATAAACACCTTAGGACCAATAATGAGAGTAGAGATACCAGGAGGGGAAGGGGAAGGTGGGAGGGAGAGAGGGGAAGCCTATCACAATGATCTATATATAAGCCCCTCTCAGGGGGATAGACAAGAGAGAGATATAAGACATGAAAAAATATATATATATATATATAAATTATCAAGTGTTCATGAGGGAGGGAGGGTGAAGGAGGGAAAAATTAGCTGATACCAAGGGCTCAAGTAGAAATAAAATGTTTTGAAAATGATGATAGTTACATATGAACAAATGTACTTGACGCATTTTCAAAATGTTTTGAAAATGGTGATGGTTACATATGAACAAATGTACTTGACACAATGGTAGTGGGGGTGGGGGCATCAAAGAACTACAGGAATGATATGTGTTTTGTCAGTGGTATACTGCACCCTGGTTGAATCATGTCTTTCTTATAATCTCTCTCTCTCTCTCTCTCTCTCCTTTTTTTTGCTTAAGTTTAAATATTTTTTAAATCATTATATTGGGGGCTTGTACAATGCTTATCACAATCCATGCATCCATCCATTGTATCAAACACATTTGTGCATTTGTTGCCCTCATCATTCTCAAAACATTTGCTTTCTACCTGAGCCCTTGGTATCAGTTCCTCATTTTTCCCCTCCTTCCCCGCTACCCCTCCCTCATGAACCCTTGATAATTTATAAATTATTATTATATTGTCATATCTTACCCTGTCCGAAGTTTCCCTTCACCCACTTTTCTGTTCTCCGTCCCCCAGAGAGGAGGTTATATATTTAGATCCCTGTAATCGGTTCCACCTTCCAGCCCACCCATCCTCTACCCTCCCAGTATCACCACTCTCACCACTGGTCCTGAAGGGATCATCTGTCCTGGATTTCCTGTTTCCAGGTCCTATCTGCACCAGTGTACATCCTCTGGTCTAGCCAGATATGTAAGGTAGAATTGGGATCATGATAGTGGGGGTGGGGGGCATTTAGGAACTAGAGGAAAATTGTATGTTTAATTCGTGCTACCCTGCACCCTGACTGGCTCTCCTCCTCCCCATGACCCTTCTGTGAGGGGATGTCCCGTTGCCCTCAGATGAGGAGGCCCTAATCTTGTATGGTAAATCCCTCTTAAATCTTGAGCCTTTTTGAAAGACTTGAATTATTTTAGTTTTGTTTTATCCTATTTTTCATTTTTTGTCTGTTTTTATTCTCATCTTATAATTATCATTGATAAAAATTTGCCTCTGCTAGTAACAGCCATAGGGTTTTCCGTGGCTAATTCCTCAAAAGTATGGGCAGCTTATTCCTTCTGTGTAGTCTGTTCTTACTTTGGAAGCTCTCATGAAATAAATTCACTTTTGGTGACCCTGCTGGCATTGGAAATACTGAGGATGCAACTTCAGCACAGTACAACAAACAGACAAAGATTATGGCAGAGAAAAAGAGGAAAACTGTTCACAAGATGGATTAATACAGTGCCTGCATCAATGGGCTCAAATATAAGAACAATTGTGAGGATGGCAGAGGACTGGCTAGTGTTTCATTCTGATGTACATCAATATGGTTGCCATGAGCCAGAACTGACTTAATGTCACCTACAAACGAGTAGCAGTAGTCTGAGGTTCTGGGAGATTTGCTTTCTAGAAGGTTTTGAATTTGTGGATCATAGGATTTATATGTAGCAAAGAAATAAAGGGCACAAGATGACTAGTTAATGCAGGTAGGGCTGTTACCATCTGTGTTGGACAGGGTTCTCTAGAGAGACAAGACCAGATTGCTAGTAATTATATATAAATATATTTATAAAGATAGATATAATACAAGAAATGAACCGTTAAATTATATACAGATAGATAATACAAGAAATTATAAGGCAGTGAGACACTAGCAGTCCTTTAAGGCTTGAGAGCCACCAGTTTCCAGTCCCTTTCTGTAGAGAGACCTGGGCTATATATACCCAGGTAGCAAACAGCAAGGCAGGTCACCAACTGTCGGTCCCCAGCTCCAGAGACGAACACTCCAATCATGTGGGCTTAAAGGGACCTCAACTTACAGCGACACAGTCAACAGGCTAGGCATCCCACAGGTAGTGTACCCCTTTAAACTGAGGCACAGAACAAGCAAGGTGAGGCTGACCGAGCCATTTATCCCTCCGCCCTTCAGTTAATCCTACTTGTGTTTTTTGGTCAGGCTGGCACAATAAACTATCGCAATCCACCCCTTGCCAACTTGGCACCTGTACACAATTCTTTACCCATACATACTTATATAATTTCCAGATATTAATGAAATCATACTTATACTTATCATCAATCATCTATCATACATATAAATGAAAACGCAATGAGTCAAATTATATTTGATATATCATACTTGAACAAAGGAAATAGATGTAATAATCACATACAAAGAAAATACATTGACAATTACAAGCCTCACTTTTGCAATTGATCACATGGTCAGAATTGATAGGTAGAACTACCTTCTACTGCTACCCATTCCGTATTACCTTTGCCCTCAGCAAGCACCTCAGCTGGCTGTGGTTTTTGGCCTGGCGGGTTGACCCAGACCTTCATTCCTGAGGGGTCTGGGTCATTATAAGTCCTGTCAGGATTGGGTTGTTATAACTAACCATGTACTTTAATAAGAGGGCATGGTAGCACTAAGAGTCGGCCTATGGGATCTCCTGGATTCCAGACATATTCTTTACCTCCATTATGTAGTACCAGTCCAATTTATCCTTGGTAATCAGGATCAATCACACCACTCAGTACAGTGACACTCTCCTGACCTGTTGATCCAAAGGCATGAGAAGTCCAAAGTGCCCAGGGGGCATTCTCAACTGCCAGTTCAGTGGAATTCGTGCAGTGTTTCCAGGTGGGAGAGTTCCTTTCTTCGAGACCAGGACCTCAAGGCCTGAGGAACACTGGGTTGCTGGGATAGGAAGCAAAAATGCTGCAAGGGAATCACTAGGAGTAATAGTGAGTGGTGCCACTCCAGCTTCCACCGCTTGGTTCCTGGACCCATGAATTCTGGCTTTTGGAGACACAGCACCATATATTGGCCGCTGGTTTAGAGCGTATACAGCTTCCTGGAGAACACTGCCGCAGGCCCGTAAGTTGTTGTCACCTAGTTGGTGCCATAATTGTGTCTTTAGGAGCCCATTCCATCATTATATCAAGCCAGCAGCTTCAGGATGATGATGAACATGATACGACCAGTGGATTCCATGAGAATGGGGCCATTTTCGCACTGTATTTTCTGCAAAGTGAGTTCCTTGATCTGAAGCAATGCTATGTGGGATGCCATGCCGGTGGATGAGGCATTCTGTAAGTCCACGAATAGTAGTTTTGGCAGAAGCATCACGTGCAGGGAAGGCAAATCCATATCCAGAGTAGGTGTCTATTCCAGTAAGAACAAAACGCTGTCCCCTCCATGATGGAAGTGGTCCTATGTAATCAACCTGCCACCAAGTTGCTGGTTGATCTCCCCGAGGAATTGTCCCATATCTTGGACTTAATGTTGGTTTCTGTTGCTGGCAAATGGGACACTCAGCAGTGGCAGTGGCCAAGTCAGCTTTGGTGAGTGGAAGTCCATGTTGCTGTGCCCATGCATAACCTCCATCCCTACCACCATGTCCACTTTGTTCATGTGCCCATTGGGCGATAACAGGGGTGGCAGAGGAAAGAGGAGGACCAGTCTCCACAGTGTGTGTCATCTTATCCACTTGATTATTAAAGTCCTCCTCTTCAGAGGTAATCCTTTGGTGAGCGTTCACGTGAGAAACAATTACCTTTACTTTCTTGGCCCATTCAGAGAGGTCTATCCACATACCTCTTCCCCACACCTCCTTGTCACCAATTTTCCAATCATGGTCCTTCTAGTTCCCTGACCATCCAGCCAAGCCATTAGCCACAGCCCATGAATCAGTATATAGTCTCACATCTGACAATTTTTCCTTATATGCAAATTGAACGGCCAGGTACATTGCTCGAACTACTGCCCATTGGGAAGATTTCCCTTTGCCACTGTCCTTTAGGGAGATCCCAGAAATGGGCTGCAGTGCTGCTGCTGTCCGTTTACGAGTGGCACCTGCATATCGTGCAGAGCCATCCGTAAACCAAGTGTGATTTTTTGGTCTTCACTTAAAGTATGGTAAGGAACTCCCTAGGAGGCCATAGGTGCAGACTGGGAGAAAGGAGGCAATGTGACAGGAGTGGAGACTGTGGGCATTTGGGCCACTTCTTCATGCAGCTTACTTGTTCCTTCATGTCCTGCTTTGGCCCGATCTCATATACACCACTTCCATTTAACAATGGAGTGTTGCTGCACACGTCCAACTTTATGATTACGTGGGTCAGACAATACACAGTTCATGACAGGTAATTCAGGCCTCATGGTGACTTGGCGGCCCATGGTGAGGCGTTCAGTCTCCACCAAGGCCCAGTAACAGGCCAACAGCTGTTTTTCAAAGGGGGAGTAGTTGTTGCAGGGGATGGTAAGACTTTACTGCACAATCCCAATGGTCTACGCTGTGATTCACCAATAGGGATCTGCCAAAAACTCCACACTGCATCTTTATCTACAACTGACACCTCTAGCACCATTGGGTCAGCTGGATCATATGGTCCCAGTGGCAAAGCAGCTTGCACGGCAGCCTGAACTTGTTGAAGAGCCTTTTCATGTTCTGGGCCCCACTCAAAAATGGAGGCTTTTCGTGTCACTTGATAAATAGGTCAAAGTAGAACACCCAAGTGAGGAATATGTTGCCTCCAAAATCAGAAGAGGCCCAGTAGGGGTTGTGCCTATACTTTAGTCATTGGGGGCGATAAATGTAATAGCTTATCCTTCCCTTTAGTAGGAATATCTCGACATGCCCCACCCCACTGGACCCCTAGAAATTTTACTGATGTTGAGGATACCTGAATCTTTGTTGGGTTAATTTCCCAACCCCTTGTACGCAGATATTGTACCAATGAATCTAGAGTCTTTGATACATCCTCCTTAGTCGGTGCAATCAGCATAATGTCATCAATATAATGGACCAGTGTGACATTTTTTGGAATAGACAGGTGGTCAAGGTCCTTTCCGACTACATTATGGCACAGGGCAGAAGAGTTGATGTACCCCTGGGGGAGAGTTGTGAAAGTATACCATTGCCCCTGCCAGGTGAAGGCAAACTGCTTCTGGTGGTCCTTTGAAACTGGTAATGAGAAGAAGGCATTAGCCAGATCAATAGCTGCATACCAAGCATGAGGAGAAGTATTAATTTGCTCAAGCAATGTAATCATATCTGGGACAGCAGCTGCAATTGGAGTCACCACCTGGGTAAGTTTATGATAACCTACTGTCATTCTCCAGGATCCATCTGTTGTCTTTACAGGCCAAATAGGTGAGTTAAATGGGGATGTAGTAGGAATCACCACCCCTGCATCTTTCAAGTCTTTGATGGTGGCACTGATCTCTGCAATCCCTCCAGGAATGCTGTACTATTTTTGGTTTACTATTTTCCTAGGTAATGGCAATTCTAATGTTGTCTACTTGGCCTTTCCTAACATGATAGCCTTTATTCCACATTTTAGGGATCCGATATGGGGGTTCTGCCAGTTATTAAGTATGTCTATTCCAATGATGCATTCTGGAACTGGGGAAAATAACTACAGGATTGGTCCGGGGGCCCACTGGACCCACAGTGAGGCGTACTTGAGCTAAAACTCCATTGATAACTTGACCTCCATAAGCCCCCACTCTGATTGGTGGGCCTTCGAAACATTTTGGGTCTCCTGGAATTAGTGTCAGTTCTGAGCCGGTGTCTAGTAATCCCTGAAAAGTTTGATTATTTCCTTTCCCCCAATGAACAGTCACTCTTGTGAAAGGCCGCAGGTCCCTTTGGGGAAGGCTAGAAGAAAGACTAACAGTACAAACCTTCAGTGATGTAGCCAGGCCCTCCTTCCAAGGGACCTGAACTCCCCTTCATTCAAGGGGTTGTGGATGTGTAAACTGACTCAGGTCTCAGAATTGATTGAGCGATTGTGACTGTCTATTCTGCTGTTCACCTGATCTACCATTCTTTCACTTGTACAGATCACATAAATATTTAGTAGGCTTCCCATCTATTTCATTGCTAGGGACACCGTGGCTAAGTAGCCAATGCCATAATTCCACAGGAGACAGGTTGCTTTGATTATCATTGAAACCTTGTTGTCTGTTATAACCACCCCCTCCCTGTCTCTGTTGATTCAGTGCTGACACCTGCCCTCTACCATCACGGGGACCAATCAGCCCCATTATGGGCAAATGTCGGAGTTCGCTTAGGGCAGTGCCCACTGTTAATCCTGGTGCACATAAAATAGCAATTTCAGGAGTATTAAGAGATGCTGGGGCCCACTTCACAACTTGTTTCTTACTGTTGTGGTAAAGGGTATGTCCTCAGGACATCCCCTTTTTGGGTCTATGGGAATATCTTGATAGATCCATTCTAACATACCAATTTATCTAAGCTTTTGGATGCCTTCCTCTACAGTGTACCAAGGCAGGTTAGGTATTTCAAGCTGGTCTAATCTAGGCCATCTGGCAGTCCATGCTTCATTGAACCAACCAAATAAAGAATTAGATCCTTTTTTAGCCTGTCTCTCAGAGACATTGAAAGAAGAGTCTGTGCTTAGGGGTTCCATATCCAGAAACTTAGACCGGTCTATTATCACATTTCGTGCACCAGTATCCCACACCCTTAGTAACTATTCCCAGAGATATTCTCCAGGCTTTTGCTTGTGCGTATTTGAAAACACGAGCAGGTCTTTATGTGTGTAGCGTGCTTCTTCTTGGATAATCCTCTCAACCTCATCTTTATGAGGTTTCTGAGTCTTAATTTTATTGACAGGTCTAGCTGAAATAGTGGGTGGTGAGGGTACTTCCTGGGTGCTCTCAGCAATATCTTGTGAGGCATCTTCCTCAGGTAATGCTACTGATGCAGCCTCACGTGGCATATCAACTTGAATAGGTTGGCTAATCTGCTCAGGTGTTTCTAAGGGCTCAATATCCTCCTCTTCTGTATCATCAGCCCATATGTTTCCAACCATGTTTCAGGGTCCCAACTTTTCCCAACTAATGCCCTTACTTTGGTTTCAGACACTACTCTAGATCTGCAATTCAGCTGCCGTTGTAATTCAGCCACTCGTATAATGAGACTTTGGACCTGGTTCTCAGCAATGTCAGCTCTTTTACTAGAGGAGAGTAGGCTCTCCTTTGTGGCACAGATGGACGTTTTCATATCTGTTAGTCTGCACCTGAAGCGTGCTTTTGAGGCTCTGAGATCATCCCTCTCCTTAATCACACTTTCCATTGTACGAAGGACCAGCCAACCAGCTTCCCTATACTTGTCATTATCACAAAGCTCCTGGAAAATATCAAACATATGATCACCTAGAGTATCTCCTTCATCCAGCACCCCATCTATCGGTGGTGCAACTTTAGGTATTAACTTTGCTATTTCACACCATGGATTAGTAAGGGTAGCAGATGTATCCATGTTGATACTCATCAGGTTGGAAAACCAATTTAAGAAACCCATATTTATGGTTTATTTCTCTAGAAGCACTCCTGGTACCAAAATGTATTGGACAGGGTTCTCTAGAGAGACAAAACCAGATTGCTAGTAATTATATATAAATATATTTATAAAGATAGATATATAATACAAGAAATGAACCGTTAAATTATATAAGATAAATAAGACAAGAAATTAACAGTTAAATTATAAAGCAGTGAGACTCCAGCAGTCCTTTAAGACTTGAGAGCCACCAGTTGCCAGTCCCTTTCTGTAGAGAGAACTGGGCTATATATACCCAGGCAGCAAACAGCAAGGCAGGTCACCAACTGTCGGTCCCCAGCTCCAGAGAAGAACATTCCAATCGTGTGGGCTTAAAGGGACCTCAACTTACAGTGACACAGTCCACAGGCTAGGCATCCCACAGGTAGTGTACCCCTTTAAATTGAGGCACAGAACAAGCAAGGCCTCTGCCATTCAGTTAATCCTACTTGTGTTTATTGGCTGGTTGGCACAATAAACTATCATACCATCCATGAAAGATGATTAAATATTGCTATTTCAAGAAAAAGCAGTTCAACAGACATTCCAGAAGCCATAGGCAGGCTGACATACCATCAAAAACAATTTCCTTTATATTAGGCACTCATTTATATAACCAAATATGCTGTACAAATCCCACAGTGATCCCCACCAAAGTTTTATTGTGCTCATGGTCTTAATATTAAACACACACACACACACACACACACACACACACACACACACACACACACCTAGCACCTTTTTCGTAGATGGGAAATGTAATACATAGGGGCTATATGGTATTCCTTTATGGGACTCTTTTCTAATATCTGGAAAAATACTATGGCTCTGCTATCTCTTTGTTCTTATCAGCTTGACATTTTTACACTAATGACAGTCTGTAAATGGGTGGCCACTTTGGGGTTCCTTTGAATTATTAAAATTAAATTTTTTGCACAGACAGAAGGAAAATAAAGACTTCTGAATAAACAGAAACAATGGGATGGTTTTTAAAATTGAGGGTGTTGAAGATAGTAGAAGATGTGATGGGGGTGAGATTGCTTCTCTACAGGATAACATTTCAAAGTTAACTAAACATAGAATTTGCAATTCCAGATTTCTATTCCAACTCTGCATGCTGTCGCATGACCATCTGCTCCTTTGCTAGTTATCTCTCTTTTGTCTCCTACCCTGCCTCATTTTTTTCAAATTCTACTAAAGATTCATCTGCTAATACATTTTTGATACCTATTGACATGTAATCAACAATATACTGTAATTCAAGTTCAGTTATCTTAGGGAGTTGTACAACCATCATCACAATCAACTTTAGGTCATTTTCTTCTTTCTTGTACTCATTGTTATTACCTCATGATTCCCCCCACCCCCCCCATCATGACATAGAAAATTATTAATCTAGTTACTGTATATATAGATTTACTGACCTTAGATTTAATATACAGGGTAAAAATACCAAACCAAACCAAAACAAAAATTATCATTAATGACAAAATAATAGAGGAAAACTTCAATAAAATAGAGAGCAGAAAATATTAAAAGTGGAACAAAAGGGAGATCAAATGACAAAGGCTCACATTTTAACCAAACTACATCTGCAGTAGTCGACTCTAAAACACTCTTTCTAAGTGAAAGGTCATTCACATCCCTGATCCATAGTTAGATGGGGTTCACCAAAGGTGTAACATGTTAAGACCCTGCAAAGAGATTATGGGATATCACTGTTATCAGTAACTTTCTGTAAAACGAGGTGTTCAAAATTCAAGCTCTAATACATTTCCCTCGTCCAGGTTTGGGTTTTGTTATTTACAACCCTTGGATTATATGAAGAGCCCTGGTGGTATAGTGGTTATAATTTGGGCTGCCAACCACAAGGCCAGAAGTTCAAAACCACCAGCTGCTCCTCAGGAGAAAGATTGAACTTTCTTCTCCTGTAGACTTACAGTACACAAAACTGACAGGGAAGCTCTACACTATCCTATTACAGGGTGATCATGGGTCAGCATTAACTTGATGGCACTGAGTGGGATCACCCAGGCTATTGTGCTTCTCTCATATAGACTTACCTGATGCCTCACATAGATTGCTGCTTGTTTTAAGACAAGCTTTTTAGACCCAGAATGCTTTTCTTTCTGATAGCTGGGCACTCTTTGATTCCTTTATGACACTTTGCTAGAGCCCTTATATCTTCAGTATTCTCTTTGTGAGGGCAATTAATGAGCAGGGCCATATTATAAGAACTAATTGTTCTTAGATTAGGTCTACGATCAAAGGCAAGCTCAAAATCCATTATAGGAGAACTTCCAGGCAGAATTTATTAAATAAGAGAAAGAATCAAACCAACCAACCAACAAACAAAAAGAATCTGAAAAAAATACCAAGGATGATATAGGATTCCATGAAGGGAAACAATATTTGAATTATTGGGGTCTTTGAACAGGAGGAAATAAGTTAACCTACAGGTAAAATAATAAAAGAATTATTGGGAAAAATTTGCCCAATAACATCATGAGGAGATGATACCCATTCAGGAAGCAGAGAGAACACCAATTAGATTACCCTCATCCCCCACCCCCCATCCCCCCAAAAAAGCACATCAAGACAAATTATCCAATTTCAAGGAAAAGGAGACAATCATGAGTCCTGCTAGAGAGAAAAAAGCAGTCACATGTAAAAGTAAACAGCTAGGAATGAACTCAGACATACCTGTAGAAACTAAACAGTGAAGAAGAAAGTGGAGCAATGAATTCTGAAAGTTGAAAGACAACCACAGTCTAGGAATTCTTTATCCAGCAAAGCTCTCCATTAAATAAGAGGGAGAAAGAAAAAGTTTTCTGAAATAAGGAAAAATTTAGAGCATTCATAAAAACAAAACCAGCATTACAAAAAATACTTTCCAGTTTTTATGGACAGGAAACCAACAACCACAGCACACAAACATGAAAACCCTACTGAGTGTAATACCATTGGAAACAATACCCAAAATATTACAGATCCAGCAGAGAAATGAAGACAAGAATAAACTCCTCAAACACACACACATACGTGCGCGTGCGCGCGCACACACACACACACACACACACACACACACACACCACCCTATAAATGGGGAGGAAAGGAAAATATCAAACACAAATAGTATGAGATGACAGCAACTAATCTATATTTAGATTTATTTTTACTAAATGTTACTGGTTTAAGTGCACCTATTATGAGACAGAGTAGCAGACTGGATTAGACAACACAATCTATCAATGTGCTGTCTTTAAGAGATGCATCTCAAACCCAAAGATAAAAATAGACTTAGAGTCAAAGGATGGTGAAAAATTTACCAAGCTAATGGCAAAAAACAATAGGTGTGGCAATACTATTCTTTGAAAAAATAGGCCTCAAGGTACATGACATAATGAGAGATAAAAATGGGCATTGCATAATGCTCAAAAGATTAATAGACCAAGAACCCATAAACATAAGAAACACATAGTTGCCCAACAAAAGACTCAAAATTTGTGAAACAAATCCTCAAAGAGATAAAAAGAGAGAACACTGGATCAACAACTATAGAAATTACAGAAACTCAATAAAGAAATGGAAGAGCTGAACAATACAATAAAAATTCCACCTACTAGACATTTTTAGAGACCTCCAGCCAAGAGCAGAGAAATACACTCTTTTCCAATGCATATGGCTCATATTCAGAAATAGACTACATGCTGGGACACAAAGCAAGCTTGAGAAAATTCGAACACATAGAGGCCTTTCCAACATCCTTCTCTGAGTACTGTGCCATAAAGCTGGAAATCAACAATAGAAAGAACAGCAACAACAAAGGAGACTCAATAGCACACCTCTCAAAAAAGAATGAGTACTTGCCCAAATGAGAGAGAAATTTAGGGACTTCCTAGAAGCCAATTTTAATGACAATACAACATACCAAAACCTATGGGATGAACCAAAGGCAGTTATCAGAGGTCACTTTATTGCAATAAATGCACACAGAAAGAGAATTATGGTCAGCACCTTAACACAGCAGCTTCAGCACTTAGAATCAACATCATTATCCTTCCAACAGCAAAAGAAAATAAATTATATAAATTAAAACAGAGCTATAGAAATTAGAAAAACAAAGTATAAAACCAGTGAAGAGTTGGGTTTTTTTTAAAAGAATCAACAAAATCATCAAACTGCTGACAAACAACAAATGAAAAGAAAAGAGCAGAAGTCAATATCTAGAATTAAGGATACAATAAAGGAAGTCACAATAAACCCTAATTAAGTAAATAAAGATTAATTATGCAGTATTAATTATGAAAGACTGTATTCCTACAAATTCCAAAATTTGGGGAACATGGACAAATATCTGGAAAATCGCTCTTTCCCAAATAATACATATGGACATAATGAATTTGAACAGACCCATAGCAAAAGAAGAAATAGATAAGGTCATTAAGAAACTCCCAACTAAAAATAGCCCTGGCCAGATGACTTCACAGGAGTATTCTACCAAGCATTCAGAGAAGAGCTGACACCTATTCTACACAAACTCTTCCAGAACATAAAAAGGGACAGCAAACTCACAAACTCATTCTATGATGCCAGGATAACCCTGATAACAAAAACAGGCAAAGACCCCACAAGAATAGAGAATTACAGATCGATATCTCTCATGAACATAGATTCAAAAATCCTCAACAAAATCTTGGCCAATAGAATCCAATATTATCATCATATAAAGCAATAATACATCATGATCGAATGGTATTCATACCAGGGATGCAGGGATGCTTCAACATTTGAAAAGCAATTCATGTAATCGATCATATCAACACAAAAAAAATAAGAACCAATCAATTGATGCTGAAAAAAAACTTTGATAACATCCAATATCCATTCCTAATAAAGACTTTCAAAAAGATAGGATTAGAAGGGAAAATCCTGAATACAATAAAAACCATATATTAAAAAATAATAGCTAATATTACACTCAATGGAGAAAAGCAATGTGGTAGTCATCTAATCTGGTGTCAATTTAAGGGTTGAGAATGCAGGGGTGGAGTCTAGGCTGTGAATCTGGAGATAGTCCATGAGACTTCTCTGGCATGGCCCTCTCCTGAGAATTCTGGGAAATTTGGTACTTTCTCCTAGGAGGCAGAAGACATCTCTCTTTCTGCTACTTCCAGGGAGACATTGCAGAAGACAAGCCACATGAATGCAACCAGACCTCTGAAGTCAGAGAAGACCCGAGAGACCCCTGCCAGCACTGAGATGCTTACAATGCCACTGGATCCAAAGACTTTCTACCCACTGGCTTGTGATCATCCTGCCTTTGGCTTCATTGAATGTGTTTCCTGAATCTGAAGAGGACTTTATAGATTGGTATCGGACATATGGGCTAGTATCAGACTTATGGACTTGGACTGGACTGGGTTGGGATCCTTTCTTAATGTACAATTGCTCTTGCATATAACCTCTTCATTATACACATATGTGTGTCCATGGAATTGTTACTCTTGTCTACACAGACTAACACAAGCGTAAAACATTTTCACTGAACAGGGGAAGCCTGCAAGGATGTCTCTTACCCCCACTTCTAATCAACATATTGCTACAAGTCCTAGGCAATACTATAAAATAATGGCAAGATATCAAAGGATATCAAAGGTGTACGATTGGGTAAAGAAGAAGTGAAACTAGCTATTTGCAGACAATATGATTTTATATATTGGGAATCCTAAGGGATCCACAATATGACTGGTGGAAACAATAGAAGAGTTTAGTAGAGTATCAGGGTACCAGATTAACTAGCAGAAATCAACTGAATTCCTATATACCAGTGAGGAGAATACAGAAAAAGATATCAAGGAATCAGTACCATTCCCAACAGCCACACAAAAGCAGAAATACCTTAGAATAAACAAATAAACAAGCAACAAAAGACCTATGCAAAGAAAAGTATAAGAAACTAAAAGGGATCTACATACATGGTAGCATATTCCATGTCCGTGGGTAAGAAGACTCAATACTGTGAAAATGTCAATATTAACTGTGTTAATCTGGGTTGATTAGAAAAACAAATCCAGAGACACCCATATGTGTGTAAGAAAGAGGTTTATATCAAAGAGTAATTGTATATCAGGAAAACATCCCAGCCCAGTCCAGATCTGGTACACAAGGTCGATATTAGCCTATATGTCTGATACTAGTCCATAAATTCCTCTTCAAACTCATACAGCTACTCACGGTAATGCTGAATGCAGGATGATGACAGGCCAGTGGGTGAAAAGTCTTGTGGATCAAGTGGCAGTAGAAGCATCTTAGCTCTCATGCAGTTCTCCATGTGACTTCTCCATTTTTCTTAGTGTCTCATCAGCAGGAAAGTGAAGCAGGGAAAAAATATGTGGCCCACCTTCAGGGAGAAAGAGGAAGTTCCCAGAATCCTCATGATAAGGCCACATCCACAAGGAAGCATCATCAGACTGATCTGATTGATAGGCTAGATAGTGCCCCTGCACTAATTTACCAAGTTGACATGAAATTATTTAACTACCAAACTACCTAAAGCAATGTACAAAATCAATGCAATCCTGATCCAAATTCCAGCACCATTATTCAAAGAAATGGGAAAACTTTACCAATTTAGTATGGAAAGGGATGAAGCACAGGATAGGCAAAGAACTACTCAAAAAAGAACAAAGTAAGTGGCCTTTGCTCTACCTGTCCTCAAAACCTATTTTAGAGCAACAATTGTCAAAACAGCTTGGGAATCAGATGCCTTCTGATGGTGTTGGAAAAGCTGGATATTTGCTAGCAGAAGAATGAAACAGGATCTTTATCTCACTACATGCCCAAAAAACAACTCAAGGTGGATCAACGACCTAAATGTAAAAGCCAAAGCTATGAGGATCATCAATGAGAAAATTGGGACTAAGCTAGGAGCCCTATTGCAGGGAATACACAGGCTTTCAGAAATGACAAAGAAAACACACTCTGTGGAAGATAAAATAGATGAATGGGACCTATTAAAAATAAAACACTTGTGTACATTGAAAATCTTAATTAAAAGAGTAAAAGGAGAACCCACAAATTGGGAAAAGATATTTAGTAATGACACAACAGGGACAAGACCAATTACTAAAATTTACAGAAATTTATAAGATTATCATAAGAAAAAGAACTAATAGCCATTTATGATAGTTGAAATTTTCCTGTCCACCTACGAAGAGGTGGAGTCTAGCATGTCAATCAGGTCACAGACAATGAGGGCTTTGTGTGGGCATGGCCTTCTGCTGAGGATTCTGATAATTCCTGTCTTTCTCCCTGGAGGTGGGCTACACAGTCTCCCTGTGAGACATTCCTTTTGACAAGCCACATGGAGCTACACTGATGGAGCAGGGCCCTGGAGCTAGAGGAGCCATGTGGACACCCATACCACTTCTGAGATGCTTCCACCGGCATCAGATCCACAACACTTTCTACTGACTGGCTTGTGATATTCCGGCATTCAGCATCATTTCATGAGTTACATGAGTCTGAAAAGGAATTTATAGTCTGGTATCAGATATATGAGCTAATATTGGACTTACGGACTTGATCTGGACTGGGCTGGGATGTTTTCTTTGCTTTTTTCTTTTTTTGTATAGATATTAAAGTTGATTAGTGGTTACTAGGGTCAGGATAGGTAAAGTGGGGGGTAGAGGGTAGGGATGATGTAAAGACTACATGGATCATGGAATGTTAGCTTGCAAACAGGTTCTTGTAAGAGCTGTCAATCAGGCTTAAACCTGTAAATAACTGAGCAGGAAAAAGTTGTGTGATAGATGTACACGGGGGCTTCAAAAGGTTTGTGGGAAATGTCTATTATTTTCAAATATTTCTGCAGTTATCACTGGGGCGATTTCTGGCTGCTGGTTTCTTTGCTGGCCTGCTCTTCCACCTGCATGACCAGGACCAGGGCTTCCTGAAACCTTGCAGGATTGAGAGGGCATTGGGAAGCATTGCTACACTGGGTTCTTCTTTGTTCTTCATTTTCTCCAGGTCATAGTCTGGCTGCTTGGTCATCTCGGGAGAGCTGAAGTCAGGTTGGCTCTTGTTTTGAGCTGAAGAGGTGCTAGGAATCTCCAGGAGAACGCACTTCTGGGCCCACCAACTACACAATGCACAATGCTCCTCTCGGGTTGTTTTCTTAATAAAAAATTACTCTTTATATAAAGATCTTTCTTTTTAAAATCATTTTATTGGGGGCTCATACAACTCTTATTCACAATCCATACATACATCAATTGCGTCAAGCACATTTGTACATTCGTTAACCTCATCATTCTCAAAATATTTGCTCTTTCCTTAAGCCCTTGGTATCAGGGTCTCATGTTCCCCTTACCTCCTTATCTCCTCCTTCATGAACCCTTGATAATGTATAAATTATTATTTTGTCATGTCTTCCACTGTCCGACGTATCCCTTCACCCTATACACATATGAGTGTCGATGAATTTGTTTCTCTAGTCAACCCAGAATAGCACACTCTCTGAGAAGGTGGGCAAATGACTGGAACACATGATTCACAAACGATGACACTTGAATGGCCAATAAAAACATGAAGAAATGCTCCTGGTCATTAGCCTTCCAGGAAACGCATGTCAAAACAATCATGTGATACAACCTAATGCCCATAACTGTAGCCCAATTTGGAAAAACTAAGAACAAAAATTGGAGAGGGTGTGGTGAGATAGGAACTCTTATGCACTGCTGGTGGACATGTAAGTACATATAGCCACTATAGAATGGGATATGGTGATAGCTAAAACACATGGCAAATGAACTACCATATGATCCAGTGAGACCTTTACTGAGCATATGCCCAAATGGAATAAGAAATAGATCACGAACATACATTTGCTCCCCTATGTTCATCGCCACACAGTTCATGATAGCAAGAAGCTGGAAACAGCCTAAATTCCCATTAACAGAAGAGTGGATTAAAATATAAAAACTATGGTAGACACACAATGGAATACCATGTTTCCCTAAAAAACAGCGATGAATTCATAAAACGCTTCCACTTGAGAGATCTGGAAGACATTATGCTGAGTGAAGTTAGCCAAGCACAAAAGGATAAATACTGTATCAGTCCACTGTGGTAGGAACTAGAATGGGCATAACCTTGAGCTTGCTGGGCATCTAGTCTTCTGGTCAGGGATGAGGCAACCCGGTAGAGCTGGATCTGGTCCAGGTAAGAATGGTGTAGGTCACTTGGCTGGAGGGCACCTCCAGACAGCTGGGATCAAATGGATGGGGGAAAGTGGGAGGCTGCTGTCTGCTGGGTGATAGCCATGTGGATCCGGGGTGAGGTCCCCCAAAGAGGGAGGCAGCCCTGTCAGAGGGATGAGTCTTACTTAAGGAAGGGACAGCACGAGAGAATATAGGTGCATGCAGGGGATGTGGAGGGAGGGTGACCTCCAGGTGGGGTGGGGGGAGGAGGGATTGAGGTAGCTCTTGGGAACATTAGCTGGGGTGTGTCTTTAGTGGCTTGCAGCCCATGGGCAGAATTGACCTAGGGTGTCTGGGGGTATCCCGGGAACCCTTGCCTTGTGCTGTGGAATGCTGGGACATTGTATCCTTGATTTTTGGGGCACACAGCATTCTCCAAAGGCTGCATTGGTGAGACCCCATACTGGAAATCCACTCGTGAACTGGATTCTACTTCAGACATACTTGTAACCTGAGGATTTAAGCTGGAAAATATATGGTGCCTGAGGAAGCAAAAGACAGATGTTCCCAAAACTGTGCACTGTAGCTTGGCAGACAAACAAGATTTTGCTGTAGCAATTCCCTGTATATTGTATTAAGATACGGATTATTCCAGCAATGCTTTGACAGCCATCCTGTTATATTTTGCTTATGCTTGTTCACATTAGGGTGTATCTCAGAGGTACGTCACTATTGGAGGTCACCCTCTTAAAACTGTTATTTGTTTCTCTGTTTGTTGGGAAATGAACCCCAGGGATTTTGAGCCTATAGGGAAAGTAAATATAGCAAGGGTTTCGGGGAGAGGGATATAGATGGGGGGGGGGATAACAGGGAGATGATATCAAGAAGTCCAGGAAGAAAAAGCATCTTTGGAGACTGATATGGAAGCAATTGTACAATTGTTTGCTACGATTGAACTATTGAATGATATGACATGTATTAACTCCCAAGTTACTGTGAATTAAAAAAAAGAAGGAAAAAAAAACTTAGATCCAGTAATGATTTCAGGGCTCTCACTGAATCATAGCTCCAACTTAAGAAAACCTTTACTCAAATTTAAGAACAATTAGTACTTATGTCTTGGCCTTGCTTGATACTCACCTTCAGAAGGGAACACAGAAGCTATGGGTGCTACAGCAAAATGTGGCAAAGAATTTAGATAAAATAGCCTCTGGGGTCTTAAAGGCTATCTCCAAACAAGCAGCCATCTAAGTGAGATGTCAACTAAGTCCACATGGAAGAAGCACACCATCATTAATCACTAAAGGATTGGAATCCATCTAATCTGAAATTGAAGAAGGGATCATTAACAGACTCTAAATTGTGAGAATCCAGTGTGCAGAGGTGATGGATGACAGCGGTAGCCCAAGATTCATTTGTGGAACTATTTAGGAAAGAAGCCTCCTGAGACCCGCCCCCCTATGTAAAATTGAAGAATGGGAGGAGAGTGGTCACTAAACAGAGCAGTTAACAGTTTGTCAGTAGTTCCACATTATGGTACGGGCTGGACATGATCTGGTTTCCAAAATTTTCTGTATTTTTGGTTTGTATTGTTTTCTTCGGTTTGTGTTTTTTAATACTAGAGTTGATTTCAGAGGCGTTCTGTCAATAGATGTCATGCTGTTATACCTGTGCTTTTCCGTTTTTCAGTATTTGAAACCCAGGATTGATGAACCTATAGGGACAGCAAGTAGAATAAGGGGTTTGTGGTAGGGGAGTACAGTGGTTGTGGTGTGATAAAAAGGAGACAATGTCAAGGAGTCAATATAGAAAAAGAATATTTGGAAACTGATTGTGGTAGCAATTGTACATTCTACTTGACGTGATTGAAATATGGAATATTTATTAAATCTCAATTAATAACCCCTACCAAAATATCCATTATTTAGATATGGTTTATATATGTCTCTGGTTCACTTTATAGGCATCATTATTTTATTGGAGAATATTATAAATCATCTCATGGAGCATATGGTAACTATATTGATAGAATCATTAATTTAGCCAATGGTATAGAATTTAAAACATCGTTGAGAAAATTAAAGTCTGTATGCATAGTACAGTATTTTTTAGACCAAAATACTTTTGTTGGATTGTTGATTTGTACAATTTAAAACTTAAGTGACTAAACACTATTTATGTGAACAATGAAGGACCAACCTTTCAATAACGCTCGTTTACAAAGGCCTGCTGGACTAAGTCATTCCTCTGCTAATTCTTTATTTTACTTTCTCCTTTGCTCCAGTTGCTTTGACAATTATGTCCCATGGTGAATCTTGAGGATCTTTCACATATTAGTTGGTCTTTAGACATTTTCAAAATTACCTAAAATTGATAAAGGTTTTCCAAAACTGCAGGGGATCCATATAAGTTTGAAAAGGAATTTAAAATCCTTCATAAATGGAAGAATGCTTCATGCTTATAGTTAAGAAGACTTACCATTTTGAAAATGTTTGTACTATCAAAATGAAACTACAGATATAATATAATTCTGATTCAGACTCCATCATCATTCTTTAAATAGAAAAATAATCATCCACTTTTTATGGAAAAGTAAGAACTCTAGGCTAAACAAAATATTGCTAATGAACAAAATGGGAAGCCTCACTATTCCAAATCTCAACACTACTACACAGCCATGGAAGTTAAAAAACTCTAGTACTGGTAGAATGTTAGACATATACACAAATGGAACATAGTAATTGAGAACTTGGATGAGTGAATTTTGACAAAGCAAATTTATTATTCCTTCTTAAATGAGGAACAGATTTAAAAAAAATGATGCCGGAGAAGCTGGATATCTACTTGGAAAATAATGAATCAGGAACAATATATAGAATATATTACACTACATATAAATGAACTCAAGATGGACAAAAAAATCTAAATGTAAAAACTAACACTATGAAGACAATGAAAAAAAGAAGATAATTTTGGGGGCCCTTATGGCTTCAACACATTGTCAAGTGTAACTGGAAATGAACAAACAATAGAAAACAAATTAGAGAATTGGGACCTCTGTAAAATTATATATGTCTGTGCATTATAGTGCTTTATCAAAGCAGTAAGAAGAATAAGAAAAAAATTCTATGACATAGTAGACAGGAATTAATCTTTAAAGTGTATTGAACACTTCACCACCTCAACAATAAAGAGATAAATAATCCAATTTTAAAATGGGAAGAGGGCAGAAGCCAACATTTCACAAAAAAAAAATTGAGGTGGTAAAAAAAAATCAAGAAATGCTCACAATCACTATTCACTAGAGAGATGCAAATAAAAACAACAATGAAATATCATCTCACTCCATCATTAATAGCAAAATTTTAAAAAGAAAAAACCCCAAACATAAATGTGCAACGATGCTAGAAATTTAATTCACTGATGGTGGGATTTTAAATTGGATGGCTCTTCCTAAAATAGTTGGAAATAGAAACACGGAATGATCCAGCAATCCCACTACATGATATATATCAGAAAAATAAGAGCAATGAGTAGAATAAACACACACACACCTATGTTCATTGAAGCACTACTCAAAATTCTAAAATGTGGAAAAATCCTAAATACCCATCAACAGAAGAATGGATAACCAAACCTGGTACACAATAAAATATTCTGCAACATTAAAGAATAATGTCAGATCTGCAAAGTAACTCCTAACATGGAGTAAATTATGGTGAAAAAGAAACCAATCATAAAGAGGAAAATATTACATGAGACTACTATTATAAAAGATTTTCACACATAAGCAAATTATTTTTGATGATTGTCATGGTTGGAGAGGAGGGTAAGTTTGCTAGAGACTGGACATATTTTAACTTGGGTGAATGGAAAGTCAATGCAGAGTAAGTGGGAAAGCAGCAAAAAATGAAAAAGGCAAGGAAAGACATTGGGAAGGAGCAACAAGTTAAAAGGAATAGAGGTAAATACTATCATATATAAAATTTTGTAATAACAAATATGGCATATTTTTTCTCCAATTTCAGAAAAGGTTCCAGTTTGTGCCCTTTATTTTTGTGTCTTATTATAAAAAAAACTAAACTAAATTCACTCACTGCCATCAAGTAGATTCTGACTCAGTGATCTTAGAGACCAAAATTCCACAAATTCAAATATTCTTAGGGCAGAAATTTATACAGAAAGAACTTCGTGCTGCTCTCAATCAAAAGAGTTAAATAAAGCCAGAAGACCACACCACTGCTAGCAATGGGCGGGGGTGGGTGGTAGGTGGTGATTACATAATGTCATATCAAATAGAGTGTATTCATGGAGTTTAGAATGTCAATCAGGTCACAGCCTGATGGTACCTCATTGTGGACATGGCCTTCTCATGAGGATTTGGGGAACTTTCTCTCTCTCTATGCCTTTGTCTTCCTGTTGATAAGCCATGTGGAGACTTGTTAAGATCTCTGAGGAGACCCTCTCTCTGCTTCACCTTCCTGTTGAAGGTCACACTTGGAGAGTGGGTGGAGCCACGTGAAGACCTGTACCTCTGCCATTGGATCCACAAGACTTTGCACACATTGGTCTGTGATCTTCCTGCATTCTGCATCTTTACATGTGGCGGTGTGAATCTAAAGAGGGAGCTGTGGATTAGTATCAGACTTATGGGCTAGATCTAGACCGGCTGGGACATTTTCATAATATACAATTGCTCTTTGATATAAAGCTCTTTCATGTACAAATATGAGTGCCAATGAATTTGTTTCTCTAGTCAACCTGATCAAACAGAGGGGGAAACAAGATCCATACAAGAGGCAGATAAAGCACAGGGAGGAGGGGAGGGCAAGAAAACCCATCCAAACAAAAAAAGAAACAACTTATTAGGCCAAAGTTAAGCACTTGTAATTACTCTTGAAAATTATAAATCTGTAGATACAACCAAATATTCTTATAGGCACTAAAGTACAATATTCAGACGTATATTAAAGCTGCATCTTATAATCCAATTTCAACTGCTATTTTCCCATGGATTCTTTAAGATATTATCCAAGGAAGTCTTACCCATACCTGGAGATAGCAATTACCAACAAATACACTGAAAGAATGTATTCAAAGTTCTCTCATATAAAAAACAAATCTACACATAGCAAAACTCAATAAGGTTCTTGGAGGCTTTATAAATAAACATGGCTAAAAATCCAAGGGCTTACTTAATGTTGTCCCTGAGATCCAAGGGAAATGGCAGGGTACAAAATACCACCAGCACCACCATAACCTATTCTGGGATCCCATTCTGAAAGATGATTTCGTGTCATATACTTGTCACCATCTTGTGATAAGGGGAAAATGATCCTAGATCCCAATCCAAATATATTCTATAGAGACCCTTTCATTAAGTCTTAAACAGGAAAAAGACAATTATACAGGTGAGGAAAATCATAAATTTGGGGTCGAAATAGAGACAATTGTTTCACCATTATAAACCTAAGTATAGATGATGGAAAGTAAAACAAATCATCACACAATCATGACTGATGGCAGGTCAATTCATCACTGTTGAAGGCAAAACTATATGTGGTAGTTATATAATCTGGTGTCAATAGAATTCTGGGAACTATAATGTGTTAGTCTGGGTAGACAAGAGAAACAAATTCATAAACATGCATATGTATATCAGAAGGAGGTTTATATACAAGAGCAATTGAATATTGAGAAAATGTCCCAGCCTGGTCCAGATCAAGTCCATAAGTCCGATATTAGCCCATAAGTCTGATAACAATTTATAAAGTGCTATTCAGACTCATGAAATACTTGCAATAATGCCGAACGCAGGAGGATCATGGGCCAGTGAGTTAGAAGTCTTGTGGATCTAGTGGCATTGGAAGAATCTCAGGGGTCTCTATGTGGCTTCTCTGGCTCCAGAGGTCTGGTTGCATCAGGGTAGGTCCATGTGGCTTCTCCAGCTCCCAGGTGTAGTGTCATGTGTCTTGTCACTAGAATGATTTCTCAGGGAATGAGCCAAGAGAGACAGTCTATACCACTTCCAAGGAGGAAATCCAGGAGTTCCCAGAATTTTCAGGAAAAGGCCATGCCTACACAGGGCTATGATAGTTTGACAGACCAGATTCCACCCCTTCACTCGTGCTCCTCTCCAGTCCCAAATTAACACCAGATTATGTAACTAACTACCACACTACAGACGCAAGAAAAGAACCAGAATTGGGATATGTGCACAGTTGCAAGTTAAAAAAAATAAAAGCATACAGGGTTAGTTTGGATGGATTAACTACCTGGCCTTTATAGACACCAGGACCCCAACTTTTAAAGTATAGAACTATATCCAAACCAAAAACCCAAACCAAACTCACTGCCACCAAGTCAATGCTGAATCATAGTGACCGCTCTGTTGGTTCCCAATTCTGTAACTGTTTATGGGAGTAGATAATCCAGTCTATCTTCCAATGAGCTGCTGAACTGCCCCCCCCCATGTGGATCACATCCCAATGCATAACCAGGGCTCCATGATGGAACAATATAGCATGTGGTTATTTACATTAAATCATTAAGGACACACCCAGGCAAGTTCCCTAGTTCTTAAAATAAGCCTCATGGCAAATTGTCCCTCCCTGGGATCACCCAGGAGTTGTAATCTACTTTCAAACACACTACCTAATGACAAACCTGCCCCTTCCTCAATTTTCCTGGGAATTATCTAAGCATCCACTACATTGTTGGCCTAATGGTCACAGAGAATTTCTATCAAGACTCAAAATGGGGTTAGGGTTGCCACTGTAGAGCACAGTCTTCCATACATCAAGTGCTTTATAAATCCAATCATGGCTAGTTTTATCTATTTCCTCCAGGAGCTCAGAGTCCATGAAAGTTCAGGACATAGGGGCAAGCAAGTTGCCTTGCTTTAAGACTGTTAATATCAACTCGCAACTTCAGCCCTCAGCGGAGGCAGGCCTTGAAACATACTGATGAGTCCCAGACAGAAACTCTCCTCTTTTAATACATCTAAGTACTGTAGTTACCCTGCAGTTCTTTAAATCTTCCTGTGTTTTTTTATCCCCTAATGTGAACTTGACCACTTATCATCTAGCTGACATTCTAGCCATAATAAAATGAGATACTAAATAAAAGAGTTTGGATGAGGGATGAACTAAACACTGTAGAGTTAAGTAGAACTAGGTAGTTAGGGTGAGAATAAGGACCAGTGTGTCACTCTACTTTAGTAAGTGATTAGTATTCAACAAGTATGAGATGGATGAATGAGTAAATGAATGAATAAATGGATAGACAGCGTGGAGTGGTGCATGTCTCAATGTTTCAAAAATGCTGTCTACATTTTATGTCACTCTCCTGTACCACAACCACAATTTAAATAATCCGAAGTTAATACATTTTTTGAAGCAGCTATGATGCTGTGATCCTAGATAATTTGACCAAGAAATTACTTTGATTTACTTTTTTTCATTTTTATTCTCATGAGCTTGAATGGTCCTTTCTCCATCTTAGTGAAAAATGTTTTCATAGATCTCAATTCATGAAAGTTGCCAGACAAAAAGGATCAGAATTGCATTTAATCCAATTCACTTGCTATGTAGGCTTCTGATTTCCATTAGGTAACTTTTTGTCATCATGAATTTGCATGCCGAAGGTGATTGTACCTAATTGTCTATTGAGTATAAACACATGTAATCGTATAATTACATTGTGCATTTATGTAATTATGGTGTATAATTAAGTAAATATCATTAGAATGATGTTGTAATGATCTTCAGAGAACTGTTGGTAGGAGACATGATTTAGTCTCTAGCAGATTTAAACACTCCATTTCAAAATGTGTGTGTGTATGTGTATGTATATTCTCATGTGAACATGCATGCACACACATAGGTATGCAACCTTTGGGGGGGTGAGGATATACAGAATTATGTAAAATGATCCATGTTCCATATGACTCAGAGAAGTTCAGAAATTATATAATTTTGCTTAATCTGTCTCTATTAGGGCCTTCAACACATGTACGGTGTAAGGTTTCATCTTCAGTAATTTATAGAAAAATTTCCAGTCCATTGATTGAAGGCTATATACTTCACTACTAGCTTTTTCTGGGGAATGGCAGAATTTTGATACCTTAGACTCAATACATCTAGCCATCTCGGCTTACACCCTTTACATATATTTTCTACCCATTTTGAGCAGTAGTAAAGGTTTGAGGGCTTATTGTAAGTTGCACAGACTGATATTTGCTCTACAGTCAACACTACTAACTGTAAAATGCTTTAACCCACGGAATTTACAAAAGCAAGGACCTATAAAGGAGCCCTGGTGACTAGAGACCATATAATTGGAGGGCATCTAGGTCAAATGGTATAGCACTGTCTATAAAGAAAATATTCTTTTTTTAACAATTTATTGGGGCTCATACAATTCTTATCACAGTTCATACATATACATACATCAGTTGTATAAAGCACATCTGTACAGTCTTTGCCCTAATCATTTTTTTCTCCTTTTTTCTTTTTTTACATTTTATTAGGGACTCATACAACTCTTATCACCATCCATACATATACATACATCAATTGTATAAAGCACATCCATACATTCCCTGCCCCAATCATTCTCAAGGCATTTGCTCTCCACTTAAGCCCCTTGCATCAGGTCCTCTTTTTTTTTCCCCTCCCTCCCCTTTCCCCCCTCCCTCATGTGCCCTTGGTAATTTATACATCGTTATTTTGTCATATCTTGCCCTATCCGGAGTCTCCCTTCCCCCCTTCTCTGCTGTCCCTCTCCCAGGGAAGAGGTCACATGTGGATCCTTGTAATCAGTTCCCCCTTTCCAACCCACTCACCCTCCACTCTCCCAGCATCGTCCCTCACACCCTTGGTCCTGAAGGTATCATCCACCCTGGATTCCCTGTAGCTCCAGCCCTCATATGTACCAGTGTACAGCCTCTGTCCTATCCAGCCCTGCAAGGTAGAATTCGGATCATGGTAGTTGGGGGGAGGAAGCATCCAGGATCTGGGGGAAAGCTGTGTTCTTCATCGGTACTACCTCGCACCCTAATTAACGCATCTCCTCTCCTAAACCCCTCTATGAGGGGCTCTCCATTGGCCGACACTTGGGCCTTGGGTCTCCACTCTGCACTTCCCCCTTCATTTAATATGGTATATGTATACATATACATATACACATATATACACATACATACACACACTTATATCGTTTTTTGGGTTTTTTTTGCATGATGCCTTATACCTGGTCCCTTGGCACCTTGTGATCGCACTGGCCGGTGTTTTTCTTCCATGTGGGCTTTTTTGCTTCTGAGCTAGATGGCCGCTTGTTCACTTTCAAGCCTTTAAGACCCCAGACACTATCTCTTTTGATAGCCGGGCACCATCAGCTAAGAGAATATTCTTAATCTTATTTTGGTGAGTAGTGACTGGGGTTTTAAATGCTTGTAAGAATTGTTTCAACTACTAAACGAGTAGTAGAAAAGAAACTCTTTTCATCGTAGCAAGAAAAAGTAAAGAAAATTAAAGACTCAAGGCCATAAATGTACTTTATTGACACTGAAATTGCTCTCTCATCTTCCAGCATGATGTTTGCACAACTAATGTCACTTGGTTAAGGCCTTTCTGTAGATCTGTGTATTGCAACCAGATTAAGCTTAATTTTATTCTGTACAGATAACCCATAAACTAGTTTCCATGCCCTTTTACCTGATTAACCTGTCAATAGTAATTTTCATCTAAGGATTACAGAGCCCTAAGGGGGAAAACCTGAAATTTATATGGGCTTGATTTTCTAATAATTATTTAGGGAGCAACTGTTGTCTGTCAGATACTATGCTGGGCTTGTGCAGGAAGAATCCTGAGATTAATCAACACCGTTTCTTTTTCTTTTGCTCTGAGAAGAGTTCAGAGACTAATGTGATAGACAGAATTAGATGTAAAACTTTTGATAGGTCTATAACAGCACTTCTCAACCTATGGGCCATGATCCCTTACACAGGGCTCGCCCAATTCATAACAGTATCACAATTACAGTTATGAAGTAACAACGAAAATAATTTTATGGTTGGGGATCACAACATGAGGAACTGTATTAAAGGCATGGAATTAGGAAGGTTAATAACCACAGATCGAGAAAGTAGCGTTTCTGGAGCCAGGAACATTCATAGCTAGAACATTTCCAATTTCTATCCATGAGCCATGAAGGAGACAATCCCCCAAATTAAAATAACAATATCATACCCAATCAAAGGAATATACTTTCCAGTTTCTCTTCAGGAAAAAGGCAAGGTTTGAAATTTTAAAGTCTTAGTGACCCACAGGGGCAGTTCTACTCAGGCTTGTAAGTTCATTATAAGTCAGAATTGACTTGATGACTTTTGAGTGTAGTTTTAGGTTATTATCTTTTCCAGAGCTGAAGTCAAATGTTACTTTCAAAGACTTTGCCTTCATATTCCTCGGATTAAGTAACAAAGACATGGTCAAAGGAACTTCAAAAAGTGCATGGAAAAATAAAATGTAAAGATAAATGTGGTGAAGAAAGCTGATGGTGCCCGGCTATCAAAAGATATAGCGTTTGGGATCTTAAAGGCTTGAAGGTAAACAGGTGGCCATCAAGCTGGGAAACAACAAAGCCACGTGGAAGAAGTACAAAGAGTTGTAGCATCATTTCAGAGCTATGAATCCTGTGCCATAAATAAAGATTCTTGTGCCAAATCCACACCCAGTGAATTAGAATCTGCATTTGTAAGAAGCTTTCTTAGTATTCCAAATGTGCATTTACAGGTTTAAAAACACTGAGGGGTTCATCCATCCTAGAGTCCCTGTGTTTCCAGATCCCTACTGCACCACTTTGCATCCTATGGATGAACCCCTCAGGACCAGCGGTGGGAGTGGCAACACCGGGAGGGAAGGGCGTGTAGAAAGGGAGAACTGATCTAGGGGTTCTATGTGTAACCTTCTCTCTGGGAGATGGACAATGGGAAGGTGGGTGAGGGGAGATAAGATAAAATAATTATTTATAAACTATTAAGGGTTCAGGGGGAAGGGGGAGCGTGGAGGGAGGGGGAGGGAAAAAAAGGAAAACGAGCTGATTCCAGGAAGCCAAGTTGAAGGTGAATTTTGAGAATGAGGAGGGCAACGAATGTATAAGGGTGCTTTACTCAATTGATGTATGTATGGATTGTGATAAGAGTTGTATGAGCCCAATAAAAAGATTTAAAAAAACAGTGGTTGACAACCAGTATATTTTTCTCCTTTGACATCTTTTGATCAACTCAGTGAAGTGAAATATAAGAGTAAGGGGCTAAGGAGGAACTTAAGTTGACTTTGTAGACTTGTAGAGAAAGAGACTGTGCCTGTATAGTCAGTGAGAGACTGTTTAAGGGCATTAGCAAAGACCAAACGCAAGTTTCTGTTCTTAGAAATGCCTTTGGGAAGTTTTAGTAAAACACCAAGCCTAGTTTCATCTTAAGAATCAGGTGAGAATGATTTGTCAAGAATAAACTATCTCAGTAGGCATTTTTCAGTGATCCTGTATTTGTGGGAAACTCCGGACAGAGGGGCATAGGGATTATAACTCTTTGTCCATGAAACCATACAATTTTTTAAAAATTTGGATTGCTTGGGGTATACTTTCCAGAGAAAAATTCACACGTAGCTGTTTTGATAGCTGCATGCATGGTCATATAAACACTCCCATTATAACGATGATAGAGAACACTGTCATCATGCGACAAAGCTCTCTCATACCCCTTTGTGGCCTACCCTCCCACATCATGTCTTGGAGGCAATACAGCCAGAATGCTCCTGAGAGAGAAGGGTAGCAATGCTTCTCACACACTTCGTGAATATTATCCAGAGAGACTAGTCCCTGGAAAAGGAAAACATGCTTGGTAAAGTAGAGGGTAAGTGAAAAAGGAGATCCTCAGTGAGTTGGATGGGCACAGTTGCGGCCAAGATAGCCTTAAATATAATAATAAAGGCAAGGATGGGGCATAAAGCGCCAGGGCTTCGTTCTTCTGTACATAAGGCCAACTCCATGGCACTGAACCACAGCAATAACCTTCCAGTCTGTTCCGTTTCTCAGCAGTGGTTTTTAGAAGGTAGGTGTTCTATATCTATGAAGTCTAATATATACACACTTGTATATGTGCATGTATATGATCATACTCTTTGGCTCATATAAGAAATTGTTTCTTAATTTAATCACATTTTGTTTTCTTGTAGACATTTTATTATACTAATTGTTATGTTAATATCCCTGATCCACTCACTTGTCTTTGAAATTTTGTTCAAAATCAGTTGACCCTATATCCTTGGGTTTTTGCATTTTGCCAAAGTTACTCACAGCGGAGACAAAAGAAAAAACAAAACAGATGAATAACCATTCACACACATTTTCTTATGTCACTGATTGCAATCCCCCAAATGTACCACTATTTATCCTACTTCATCCTTGTGTTCCTTGTTTCCATTCCGCTGTCTTTCTAACCCTTGTGAACATTGTTCTTAAGCAATTGATATCCTTTGATCTTCTATGGTTCTATCTTAAGGTGAGTATGCCTTCCTAAGTTTCATTTTTCTCCTTATGAACCTGTCAATTGCTTGCCTAAGAAACCGAGCCCATTCCACACCTAAAGAATGTCTAAGGGCCATAGTCTAGAAGAGAGTTACATAGTCTTCTGTCTGATCATTAATCCTATTCTTTCTCTTTTATGATTTTGAGTTTTGGTCCACAATTTTTTCTGACTCTATCTTGAACCTGTAAATGTGATCCCTTTTAGAGAAGTTGGTAGTCATAAAACAAGGCACCATCTAGTTCTTCTAGTCTCAGGGGAGTGGAGATGGATGTTCACCCATTAGTGCATTGGATTAATTGTTTGCATGCATCTTGGATTTTCTTCACTCTCCTTTACTCCTGATGTGGAGACACGAACAGTTGTAACTTAGATGGCTGCTCATGAGCTTCTAAGATTCCAGTGAAGTAGGATTTAGAACACTATCTTTGAAGATTATGCTATTCCAATTAATTTTTGTGTCCCTGAGAGTATGGGGCTGGGCTCCAAGGCCCAGCGACATATCCCTTTAAGGTATTTATGTGAGGTAGCTCTTTGCTATTTAGTCGTAATAGTCCTAAGAATGTCCTAGTCATACTAGTCCTAATTTTTCTTTTTCATAAAATTTTAGCTACTCTTGTTCTGTTGTATTTTCATATAACTTTCAGAATATCTTTTTAAATATGTCCCAAAAAATCTAACTGGAATTTTAATTTGAATGACTAAGAATCTAAAAATCAATTTGAGGACTAATGGCATCTTAAGAAAATTGAGTTTCCAAACTATGAATATAGCATATTACTCAATTTGTTTAGACTTGCTGAAATTTTCCTTTGATGTTTAGCAATGTTTACCATATAGGTAATATTATTTAAAATTTATATATATTTGTACAATTATATTGCAATTTGGGGGATAATTTCATTGTAATTGGTAGTTTTTTTGTTTTTATTTCTTACATTTTTAATTTTCAATTGCTCATTCCTAAAATATAGAAATATAATTTTATGTTGATATCATTCAGTGACTTCATTAAGCTCACCTTTTAGAGCAAACAGATTATTAGTAAACTATTTGTGAAACTCTAAGGGCACAATTATTCACTTATAAATGGAGATCATTTTATACCTTGATTTTTAAACCATATGACTTTTATGCATTTTCTTATTCTTGTACTGCTTACTACTTCTAGCAGTATACTGCGCACAGGCAGTGAGAATGGGTATCTTTGCCTTTTCCCGTTGCTTAAGGAGAAAAAAAATTCACAGTTTAACCATTAAGTAGGGTTAAACATTAGTTGTAGGTCTTTGTTGTTAGTATTGTTAACTTTCATCATTTCTGGGATGATATTTTAATTTATAGTTGAAGGGTTTTAATCATGAATAATGTGAGATTTTGCCAAATGCATTTTAAGCATCACTTGAGATGGCTATATGCTTTGGTTTCTTATTTCATTTGCTTATATGATGACTTCAAATAATCAATTTTCCAATGTTGAACCAATTCCACCTTCTCAGGATAAACTCCACTTAGTCATGATAGATCCTTTTTTCTACCTAGCTCTATGAGACCAAAAAATTCAAAGTCAACTCAACTGATTTGAGTCAATTGTGACTTGTAGAGAATTTTGTACAAAGGATTTCTGCATACATGCATTTATGGATATACTTCTCATAAAATTTTTGCTTCATTTTTGTGTCATCATAATGTGGCATTTAGATAACAAATTGAGAAATTTTCTACTCTGTTCTATTTTTTCTGAAAGATTTTGTGAAGAATTGGTATCCTAGCTCACTTAAATGGTAGAAATTGCCAGTAAAGTTGTTTGGACTGAAGTTTTCATTTTAGGGAGGTTTGAGCTAAGAATTCTCTTTGCAAAATAGGTATAGTACAATTTGGTTCTCTATTTCTTCTTGAGTGAGAATTCCTTTCTAGAAATTTTTTCTTTTCATCTAAGTTCTCATCTGTGTGTTTAAAAAATTGATAACATTTGCTTAACATTTGTTTGGTTTCAAATATTGATAACTGGTAATTTTTCTCCTGATTAGAGTGACTAGAGACTTAATAGGTCAATTGGTGATTTCAAATAACCACCTTTTGACATCATTAATTATGTACATTTTTCATTTGTTTTCTTTTTTTGCTCTGTTTCCTTTTATTTTTTAAAACATTTTATTGGGGGCTCATACAACTCTTATCACAATCAATACATATACATACATCAATTATATAAAGCATACCTTTACATTCTTTTCCCTAATCATTTTCAAAGCATTTGCTCTCCACTTAAGCCCTTTGCATCAGGTCCTCTTTTTTCCCCCTCCTCCCCACTTCCCCCTCCCTCATGAGCACTAGATAATTTATAGATTATTATTTTGCAATATCTTGCCCTATCCGGCATCTCCCTTCACCCCCTTCTCTGTTGTCCGGCCCCCAGAGAGGTGGTCACATGTAGATCCTTGTAATCGGTTCGCCCTTTCCAACCCACTTACACTCTACTCTCCCAGCATCGCCCCTCACACCCTTGGTCCTGAAGGTATCGTCCACCCTGGATTCCCTGTGCCTCCAGCTCCTATATACACCAGTGTACAACCTCTGCTCTATCCAGTCTTGCAAGGTAGAATTCGGATCATGGTAGTTGTGGGGGAGGAAGCATCCATGATCTGGGGGAAAGTTGTATTCTTCATCGGTGCTACATCGCACACTGGCTGACTCATCTCTTCCCCTAGACCCCTCTGTGAGGGGATATCCAGTGGCTGACAAATGGGCTTTGGGTCTCCACTCTGCACTTCCCCCTTCATTCACTATGGTATTTTTTTTCTTTTTGGATGATGCCTTATACCTGATCCCTTTGGGACCTTTTGATAGCACAGGCTGGTGTGTTTTTCCATGTGGGCTTTGTTGCTTCTGAGCTAGATGGCCGCTTGTTTATCTTCAAGCCTTTAAGACCCCAGACACTATCTCTTTTGATAGCCGGGCACCAACATCTTTTTCACCAGATTTACTTGTTCACCTGCTTTGGCTTCAGCAGTTGTGTCGGGAGGGTGAGCATCATAGAGTGCCAATTTAATAGAAGAAAGTATTCATGCATTGAGGAAGTGCTTGAGTGGAGGCCCAAGGTCCTTCTGCCACCTTAATACTAAACCTATAAATATAGACACATAGATCTATTTCCCCATTCTCATACATACATTTGCATGTACATGTCTTTGTCTAGACCTCTATAAATGCCCTTTGCCTCCTAGCTCTTTCCTCTATTTCCCTTGACTTTCCTCCTGTCCCACTATCATGTTCCGTCCCCACCGGAGTTACAGCTATACCTCTTCGTTACGTTACCTTACCCTTGATCATTCCCTACCAGGCCTGCCGCTCCCCCCTCAACACCAATTTGGGTCCCATTTTGTTCCCTTGTCCCTGGGTTTGTTAACACCACTTCCTTACCCCCACCCCACCTCCCCCAATCCCAAGTACCCCCAGAACTGTCGGTCCCATTGTTTTTCCTCCAGATAGTTCATCAAGCCTGTCTTATTTAGACAGACCTGTGGAGACACTAACATGCACGAAAACAAGACAGAGGAATACAAAGCAACAGTGTACAACCAGACAACAAAACAACAACAAACCACTGACAAAGAACGAAACAAAACACATCAAGAAAGAAGAGCTTGTAGTTAGTTCAAGGATCGTTTTTTGGCCTTTAGGAGTGTTTTTCAGTCCAGTTTTTTGGGGCACCACGCCCTGGCACCAAAGTCCACTTTCAGCATTCCCTGGGGACCTTGCTGCTCCATTCCATTGCTGTTCTGCTACACTCCCCCAGTGCTTTGCCTCGGTGTGGTGGGATCAGGTCAGGTGCAATTTGCACACTGTGTCTCCGGTGCTGTCCCCTGTAGCACCATTGGTCACTGAGGGGCATCATGTCTCATAGTGGGGCCAGCCATGTTGTCCTATCTGTGGACTGCCTGTTCTAATCAGGAACATCATCCTCACGGCCTGATGGGCCAGGCTGTGCTCTACTCTCTCCTCCTCCCCCTTCATCTGCTTCCGTGTGCTCTGATCAGACATGTCCCTCTCCCGGAGCTGCAGAATCAATGTCGCCTTTGAAACAAATACTTCCCAGGGGAGGGGCAGGAATCCACTTAATTTTTGGTGCTGGGGCCAGCCTCCCAGACTTCTCCACTGGTTCCCTACGCCACGCCTGGAATTGCATTCACACCTTGCGGCACTGGGTTGAAGTCTGGTCCCACTTTCCCTGTGGAGATATAAACAATACCCTCCCCTTGTGTGGGTCAGTGCCCCATGCCCCGGCTTCCCTGTTCTTCCTTATATTCATCCTTTTATTTTCCTTTCCCCACCACCTCCTCCATTGTCTACCATGTGCATCCCTGGATTTGATCTGGTCTCTGCCATACTACGTAGTCCTCACCCCCAAAATGTTTGTATATATTAGCTTTTTCCCTATGCCCCTTTTGCATTTTTTTTTTAATACTTACCTCAGCGGGATCATGTTGTACTTGTCCTTTTGTGTCTGACTTACTTCGCTTAGCATGATTTCCTCCATATCTTCCAATGCCGCAATGTGCCTCATACATTCATCACTACTTTTTAGTGATGCGTAGTACTCCATTGTATGTATAGACCACAGTTTTTTAATTCAATAGTCAGTTGATGGAAATTTGGGTTGCTTCCAGCTCCTTGCAATGGTGAACTGTGCTGCAATGAACATTGGAGCACAGATGTCTGTCCGTGGTTTGTTTCTTGCCTCTTCTGAGTATATGCCCAGTAGGCGGATTGCTGGGTCATATGGTAACTCTATTTCCATCTATTTTAGGTATCGCCAGATCGATCTCCATAGTGGCTGTACGTACTTACAGGCCCACCAGCAGTGGATGAGAGTTCCTGTCTCCCCATAGCCCCTCCAACACTTAATTGCTGCTTTCTAATTTTTTGAACTGGGCTACTTTTGAGGGTGTCAGGTGGTACCTCATTGTTGTTTTAATTTGCATTGCTCTTATGGCTAAAGATCGGGAACATTTTCTCATATGTTTGTTGGACATTCGGATATCTGCCCCTGTGAAACTTCTGTTCAAGTCCTTTGCCCACATCTCAAGTGGGCTATTAGTTTTTTTCTTTTTGGAAGGTAGCAGAGTATTGTAGATTTTAGTAATAATGCCTTTGTCTGATGTGTCATTGCTAAAGATGTTTTCCCAGTCTGTGGACTCTCTTATTACTCTCGGTGAATTCTTTCGATGTACACAAGTGTTTTATCTTCAGTATATCCCATTTGTCAGTTTGTGCCTCCTCTGTGTGTGTGTCTTTCCCTATTTCTGATAGCCTGTGTATTCCCTGTGCCAAAGTTCTCAAGTTGGTCCCAATTCCCTCATTGATGGCCCTAATACTTTGGGGTTTAACTTCAAGGTCTGTGATCCACCTTGAGTTTATTCTTGTGCATGGAGTGAGATAAGGGTCTTGCTTCATTTTTCTGCATGTACATATCCAATTTTTCCAGCACCACTTGTTAAAGAGGGTATCTGCTTCCCATTTGATATTTTTGAGGCCCTTATCAAAGATCAGCTGTCTGTATGCTGATGCCTTTTATTTCTGGGTTTTCTGTTCTTTTCCATTGGTCTGAGTATCTGTCATTGTACCAATACCATGCAGTTTTGAGAACAGTGGCTGTATAGTATGTGCCAAAGTCAGTGTAAAACAAGCCCTCCCACGGTGTCCTTCTTCTTGAGGAGTTCTCTGCTAATTCTGGGCTTCTTCCCTCTCCATATGAAGTTGGTAATCAGTTTTTCCATTTCTTGGAAGAAAGATGATGGTAATTGCATTGGGATGGCATTAAACTTATATAGTGCTTTTGGCAGAACTGACATCTTAACTATATTAAGTCTACAAATCCAAGAGCATGGCATATTCTTCCATTTGTTGAGGTCACTCTAGGTTTCTTGTAATAGTGTTCTATAGCTTTCCCTGTATAGATCTTTTGTTTTTTCAGTCAGGTGTATCCCTTGATATTTCAATTTGTATTTGGCTATAGTGAAGGGTACCACCTTTTTGATCTCTTCTTCTGTGGTCTTATCCGATGTGTATAACAGTCCGATGGACTTCTGTTTGTTGATCTTGTATCCTGCCACTCTGCCAAACTCCTCTATTGCTTCCAGTACTCCCCTTGTGGAACTTTTGGGATTTTCCATATATAACATCATATCATCTGCAAATAACGATAATTTCACCTCTTCCTTCCCCAGACGAATACCTTTGATGTCTCTTATTTGCCTTATGCTGTTAGTTAACACTGCCAGCACGATATTAAATAGGAGTGGAGACAAGGGGCATCCTTGTCTGGGTCCCTTTTTCAGTGGGATTGTGTTAGTCTTTTCCCCATTGACTACCACGTTGGCTGTTGGTTTTTCATATATAGCTTGTATTGCCTTTAGAAACTTTCCTTCCATTTCTATGTTTGCAAGTGTCTTAAACAGGAATTGGTGTTGGATGTTGTCGAATGCTTTTTCTGCATCTATTGATATTACCATGTGGTTCTTATAGTTTTTCATATCAATGTGACGAATAATACTAATGGTCTTTCATATGTTGAACCATCCCTGCATCCCTGGTCTGAATCCCACTTGGTCATGGTGAATTATTTGTTTTATACACTTTTGTATTCTGTTGGCTACTATTTTGTTAAGGATGTTTGCATCAATGTTCATTAGGGATATTGTTCTGTAGCTCTTGATACTTGTGGGGGTCCTTGCCCAGTTTTGGTATCAGAGTTATACTAGCTTCATAGAAGCCGTTTGGGAGTTTGCCATCTTTTTCTATGTTCTGGAAAAGTTTGTGTAGGATTGGTGTTAGTTCTTTCCTGAATGCTTGGTAGAATTCTCCAGTGTAGCCATCTGGTCCAGGGGATTTTTTTTGTTGGTAATCCCTTGATAACCTTTTCTATTTCTCCTATTGCTATGGGTCTGTTGAGATTCTTGATGTCCGCCTTGGATAGTCTAGGGAGGGATTGTTTTACCAGGAATTTGTCCATGTCTTCCAAATTGTTGAATTTATTGGAGTACAATCCTTCAGAATACTGTGTAACTATCTTTTTGATTTCATTAGGGTCTATTGTAATGACCCCTCTTTCATCCCTTATTCTTGCTATTGAGATTTGTTACCTCCTTTCTTTGGTTAGGTTTGCCAATGGTCTATCGATCCTGTTTATCCTTTCAAAGAACCAACTTTTAACGATATTAATTTTTTCCATAGTTTTCTTATTTTCCCTCTCCTGAATCTCAGCCCTGATTTTTATAATTTCTTTCCTTTTGCTATTAGTAGGGTTGTCCTGCTGACTCTGCTCTAGTTTTTGTAAATTTTGTGTGAGAGTATCCATCATGAGTCTCTCTTCCTTTCTTAGGTGTGCATGTATTGCTATGGACCTTCCTCTGATGACTGCCTTTGCTGTGTCCCATAAGTTTTGGTACATCGTGTGCTCATTTTCGTTGGTTTCTAGAAATTTCCTGATTTCGTCTCTGATCTGCACCAGTACGCCCTCCTTTTGCAGTAGAGAGTTATTCATCCTCCAATTATTTGCTCTTATTTTCTTTGTCTTCCTTTTGTTGATTTCCAGTCTTATGGCACAGTGGTCAGAGAGAGAGGTCTGTATTATTTTAATGTGCTTAAATTTATGTAGATTTGCCTTATGCCCCAGCATGTGGTCTATCTTCGAATATGTGCCATGGAGACGTGAAAAGAATGTGAATTTTTTTGTATTTGGATGAAAAGCTCTGTAAATATCAGGTCAAGTTGTCTAATTGTGGAGTTTAGCTCTCTAGTCTCCTTGTTGAGTTTCTTTCCCTGTGATCTATCTTTCTCAGTGAGTGGTGTGTTGAAGTCACTCACTATAATTGTTGAGTCTGTGATTTCTTTCTTAATCTTTTGGAGTGTTTAGTTGATGTATTGAGCTGGTCTCTCATTCGGGGAATATATGTTTACAATGCTTAGTGGTTCATTGTCTATCATTCCCTTGAGCATTATATAGTGTCCCTCCTTATCTCTTTTTATGGTTTGCACTTTGAGGTCAATTTTATCTGAGATTAGAATTGCAACCCCTGCTTTTTGTGTTTGCTGTTTGCTTGGTAGGTCCTTCTCCAGCCTTTGATTCTCAGCCTATTTTTGTCTGTAGCCTTGAGATGTGTCTCCTGTAGGCAGCAGATTGATGGGTTGTGTTTTCTAAGCCAGTCTGCTAGTCTCAGTCTTTTAATGCCTGAGTTCAGGCTATTGATAGTCAGGGTTATTATCTCCATCTGCGGACTCTGTGATGTCATTTTATACCTTTTGTGTTGGGAGTTTACCTACTTTCCTTTCTCATTAGTGTGTGTTTTGTATGTGTATCATTCTTGACTTCTTTCCATCCTTAAGCCATTGCTATCTTGGGGTCTGTTTTCTCTTTGTTGCCCTCTGGGTGAGTTTGTTCTATGCGATGGTCTCTTATTTATGCTTGGTGAGTGTTGTTTTTCTGCCCATACTGAGTCAGCTAGGATCTTTTGTAAGGCTGGGTTTGTTGTAACGTATTTTATGAGTTTTTCTTTGTCTGGGAAGACTTTTACTTCTCCATCGATCTTGATCGATAATTTGGCTGGGTAGAGTATTCTTGGATTTGCGTTGTTTTCCTTCAATTTTTGGAATATGTTACTCCACTCTCTCCTTTTTTTCATAGTTTCTGCTGATAGGTCTGAGCATATTCTTATGTGGGAACCTTTATATGTGATTGCTTGTTTTTCCCTAGCTGCTCTCATGATTTTCTCCTTTTCCTCAAAGTTGGATAGTTTAACTATTATGTGCCTTGGTGATTTCTTCTTGGGGTCCTATCGTGCTGGTGTTCTTTCAACCTCCTGGATGGTTTCCTGGTTTTCATTCATTAGGCTGGGGAAGTTTTCCTCCAAGAATTATCTCACTGTTGTTGCAGATGACTTCTTTGTTGTGTCTTCCTCTGGTAGGGCAATCATTCTAATGTTGTCCCGCTTCATAGCATCAGACATAGCTCTTAGGTTTTCTTCAGCTTCTCTGATGATCTTATTAGATTTTTGTTCACGTTTATTAAAGTCTGCTAGACTGTCCTCCAAGTCACTGATGCGGCTCTCTGATTCCTCCAATCGATTCTCAAGGATTGTGATTCTGCTAATGTGTTTTGTTATCTCTTCACTAAGCTCCTGTATTTCCCTTTGGTGTATGGCTTTTATCTCCTCTATCATTTCTTCCTTTTTCTGTATTGTTTCCCTCATATCCTGTATGGCTCTGTTAGGTTTCTTTCTCCTGGCTAGATTTCAGCCTCAGTCCTTGGCTCCGCACAAGAAAGAATTCACGTCGAAGCCAGGCTCGTGATCCAAGTATATTTAATGAGAGTTAAAAGAGGCTTCAGGTTTTACGCAGCACCCATAGGATTCCTTTGACCATGTGGCCTGGCAGAGGCTGCTCAGAGTCACGCAGGGATCTCTCTCCTCCCATGAAGACGACCCGACAAGCCCCTCTCCCTTCCGGTCCCTGCCTTTTCAAGGGTTCCCGGGGGAGGCGTGGTGAACAACCCCAGGTCGATCCCATTGGCTGAATTGCAATCACCTGGCCCAGGTGGGATGCTCCAGGTGTAATTCCCATCGGAGCCCACAAGCAGGAAAATCCAGCTTTGTCCTATGCTGGCTCTCCTGCGTAAATGGACTTCCTAATTCCCTAGGCTAAGCTGCCTAACAGCTCCAAGCAGCATTCTGATAATTTCTTTGTATGGCATCTCAATGTCTGCTTCTTCTATGTATGTTGTTATGTTCAGGACATCTTCTGCCTTTGCCTTTTTTATCTACTGTTTTTTCGTTGAGGTCGTTGGGGTTGATGGCTGTTTGCGTTGAGTTGTTTTAGAGGGACCAGGTGCCATTTTCTGGGCTCTTTCTGGGAGACTTATAGGAATGCTTCTTTGAAGAGCCTACAGCTGATTTTACTATGGGATTAACCTACCACTTTATCTTCCTGTGGCTTCCCTATAAGGGGAGTGCCCCAGATGGCAGGTCGGCTGCCAGCCCCAGTGTTGCTGAGGCTAGGCTGAAGTTCCTGCTATTGCTTGGAATGTTGATAAGTGTTGGTTGAACTGCCTTATGCTCCCAGGTACACAAGCAGGAACTCCTGGTGAGAAGTGGGGCGGAGTATCCCCTGGAGAGAAAGTAGGCCTTTCCCTAGCCTTGGGATATCTATGCAGGGTGGAGCTCACTTAGCTTGGTTTGGCCCAGCTGCAAATGCCCTAGGGTAATGGGAGTGCCCCGTAAGTCTGCAATGGAGTGTGAGAGAGCAGGTTAGGAATAAGAGGGGGAGAAAAATTAAAAAGTGAGACCAGACTGTGCAGGGGTATAGGTAAGCAAGGGAAGCGAAAGCAACTATGTAGCTGAGTCCCACTCCCTGCCTGTGGACCAGCAATGGCTTATTCCCTGCCCCAAGCCCCAGCGGCTGGCCGCAGCTGAGCTGCAAGAAGAGTCACAAGAAAGCCACTGAGCAACCCTTAGAGAAGTGGGGGGGACAGAGAGCAGAGATGTTAACAGACGCCACAGTGTAGCTGAACCCTGATCCCTGCCTGTGGAGCTGTGAGGGTTTGAGTTTAGTCCCTGCTCAGTCCACGCGGCGCGGCAAGCTGCGGCAGTGCCATGAAAAAGCCCCTGCGCAGCCCTCCAAGGCTGTGTGGGAATAGAGAGCAGAGACGCAAACAGAAGTAATGATGCAGCTGAACCCCAATCCCTGCCTGAGGAGCCGCAAGGGTCCTGTCCCTGCCCTGAGGCAGGCAGGGGAAAACTGTGGCTGTGTTGAGACCAAGCCCCGCTACAGGCTCCTAAGGGTCCCAGTTCCAGCAGATAGAAGCCCCAGCCAGCTTTCACTGAGGTAAGCCAAAAGCCCCCAACCCCTCAAAACCCCGTGGATCTGTGCCTACTTATCTTTATGATGCGCCTCCTGCGATCCAGCAACGTTGAATTTCCCTCTAAGCAACTCTCCTGGGCTGGATTCTGTGGAGTCCCTCTGGTATGTGTCACTCCGTCGCCATCTTCCTGGAAGTCGTACATTTTTCATTTCAATGATATTGCTTTTCACTTTATTCTTTTCTTTTTTGATTTGATTTGTACTTTTAATATTTTCTTAGAGAGAAATGTAAATCATCGATTTAAGAACTTTCTCCTTTTCTTATATAAGCATTTGATGGTAAAATTTTCTTCTAAGAACAGATTTAACAACATCACATAAATTTGCATATTCTATGCTTTCATTTACACTAAATTAACATTTTATAATATCTTTTATGAGTTCCTTTGAGACCTACAGATTATTTAGAAATGTATGATTCTTTAATACAGCGGTTCTGAACCTGTGGTCGCCACCCCTTTGGGGGTCTAAGGACCCTTTCACAGGGGTCACCTAAGGTCATTGGAAAACACTCCTCTATCAGTCACTATGCTTTAGTTATGTTCAATTTGTAACAATGAAAATACATTCTACATATCAGATATTTACATTATGCTTCATAACAGTAGCAAAATTACAGTTATGAAGTAGCAATGAAAATAATTTTATGGTTGGGAGTCCTCACAACATGAGGAACGGCATTAAATAGTCACAGAATTAGGAAGGTTGAGAACCACTGCTGCTTTAATAGAACTTTACAAATATTTTGAGGTTTTTTTTAACTTAAATATTGATATAGTTGTGATTTTTATTTTAATTTGTTTATGGTAAGTTATAGTTGTGTTATTTACATTTGCTTAGGTATGTTTATAGTGCAGAATAAGACTCATTTTGATGAATATTTTATGTGCACTTGCAAGAATGTACATTCAACTGTTGTGGATATTTTATTTAATAATATTCACAAAATTGATTTATAATGTTGCTCCAGTTTATGTTTCTTTGTTGATTTTCTGCTGTAGTGTTCTAGTAGTTGTGCATTTGCCTAATTGGATTCACTATAGTTTTCATTGTTATACTTTTAGCCTATTTATGTCTTTATATTTAAGTTGGGTTTCTGATAGACAGCATAGTGTTAGATCAAATTTTTTCAGTTATTAGTTATTATTATCTGTTATTTGATTGGTATGATTAGACCAAAGATTCTTAAACTGTGGGTGAAGACTCTATAAGGGTCACTTAACTGAAAGTGGGTTTGTGAAAATTTTAGGAACAGTAGAAGATTTCTGAATGTACAACGGCCACAACTTGATTCAAAATCAAATGCGTAATGAATCTGTGGTGCTTCTGGCCTATGTTGCAAATTTCTTGGGCAAAAAGGGTCTCACGTGGGAAGTTTAAGAAGTTCTGATTTAGGAAATCTATAGTTATAAAATTACTTACATGGCTGGATTATGATGTTACCATTGTGACTCCCAGTATTTCTCATCAGACTCTGTGATGTCTCAAAGAGAAAATTCTGTGCATATATGAAACTCATATGTATGTGGATCCCAAGTGTTCTGTATTTTTATATTAAGCCATACTCAGCCTTCAGCCAGCCACTAAGCATTTTCACCAAAGTTTCTTACCTGCTTAAATGTGATTTAGCATCTCTTTCTCCAGTGCTCTATCAAAATGAGTGTGTTATTCTGGGTAGATGAGAGAAAGAAAATCATAGACACTCCCATGTGTGTAAGAAAGAACTTAATATAAAGAGTAACTGAATGTTGACAAAACATCCCAGCCCAGTCCAAATCAAGTCCATAAGCCCAATAGTAGCCCATATGTCCTATACCAATCTATAAAGTCCTCTTCAGACTCATGCAACACCTGCAATGACGCCAAATGCAAGAAGATCGCAAGCCAGTGGCATTGTAAGCATCACAGCACTGTCAGGGGTCTGGGCCCACATGGTTCCTTCAGCTCCAGGGCTTTAGCATAGCTCCATATGTCTTGTCCACAGGAATGTCTCACAGGGAGTCAGCATGTGTACCACCTCTAGATAGCTATTTATCTCTGTCATGCCTCCAAATAAGGTCACCAAACTTCAACCAGACCTACAAATTAGGTCATTAAGCTGTGACTTGACTGATAGGTCAGACTCCACCCCTTCACTCTTAAGGCTCAAATTGACAACAGATTATGTGACTACCACAATTAGCATGTGCTTATGTCTTTCCCCTCAAAAAAGTATACTAGATGTTTGGATATTAGATTGTTCTTTGATGAATTTAAGCAAGGTAGCGATTTTATAACTTATCAAACTTTATTTTGTTTTGATTTTTCAGTTCACAGCAATTATTTTTCTAGTTATTTTAAATGTCGGAATAAAGATAACTCTACTTGACCATACTTAAATTTGCAAGTTCTTAGAAAAATTATACTCATCTTCGGAAGAGAAATCTTCTTAAAGCAGCTAAATATTTTACACATCATCATTCTTATTAAGAACCCTTAAGAGTTCCATTTTCTTGAGTCCTGTATTTATGAAGCCACGTACTTTAACCAAAAAGTTCCTATGTAGTCATCTAGTCCTCAAGCTGTGTATATGTCTACATTAATTTCCAATTTATGATCAATTATGAAGAATGAATACTCTTGGATAAAGTGAGGTATATGTTTTCACAAAAAAATCAGCTAACAGATTGAGAGATTGTGAATTTTGATTTAATGTACAGAAAAATCCTTGGCCCAGTACCTATGGTGACCTAAACAAAATTAAGTCAAATTCTTGTTTCTGGCTAATTTTTTCCATGACTACATTTGACTGAGTTACCTGAACAGAGGCAATGTGTATGGCTTTGATGATGAAATATAAGTACCCTACTGATCACTGATGAATGCAGCTCAGACATAGGTACTCTTAAGTGTTAAGATCGAATATAGCTTCAGTAACTAGTCCCAATACAAGGAACACCCTCTGAATGACCCTCCATTTAATTTTTAATATAGACATTAAATAGAATCAAAACATTTGTTAAATGTTATTCATCCTTTTGAAGCTAAAATGGTGCTCTTTATCCAAAGTTTTTGAGCTTCACTAACATCAGGGCTTTGTTCAGCCTCCTTTAGTTGGAACAGCTCAGTACGGCTCCACTTCTGAACTTCAAACTGGGCCTGAGGATGAAAGTACAGAGAGATTGACCCACTTTGTATATCAAAGACAAACAGTGACCTTTTCCTGGGCACCATGCTACTTCCTCCTCCTGGCAAATCTCCCATTGGGATTCTTCCAATCTTAGACTCATTTAAAATAGCAAAATTAAATGACTATCTGTCTTGAGTGCTTAGCGAGTGAAAACTGCAGTAAAAATGATAAATATAATAGGAACTCTCAGTCAACAATAAAGAAGTTTCTCATTTAGTCAATCTGAAAAATTCCTTTAAATGTACCAATTTCACAAAATATTTACTAACAAAATGTAGTCCACGTTGTAGACTCTGATTATACTTATTATGTAGCTCTCTGGAAAACTAGAATGTCTATGTTAACACTAATACTTAATTTGATTTTAAAAAACCCATTTTTACACTTTAAATATAAAAAGGTAATAAAAGATGATTCAAAATTGAAGAAATATTTCAGTTTAAAGAAGAATAAAGAGACATGACAACTAAATATAATGTATAGCTTTCATTTAATGCTTGATTAGAAAACTTTCCATAGAGGTAATATTAGTATTATTAGACCATATGGTTTATATTAAGTAAAAGTAGTATAAAATTCATATTATGTGCATTTGCATTATATAATTTTACATATTTTTGTAAGAGAATGTTCAAGTTATTGGTAGACATATGTAGAGTTTTTAGGATAAAAAGTCATTATTCTTTCAACTTACTTTCAAATAATGCTGCCAAGGTGTGTGTGTGCGTGCCTGTGTGTGTGTCTGTAGATAGACTACAAGAGAGCATGAGAGTAGGTGCAGAAGCATAATAAAGGCCAAAATAATTAAATGTTAATAATTGATGACTCTAGGTGATGAGTATGTAGATGGAAATTAATTTTATTATCATCGCAACTTCTATAGGTTAGAATATTTTGAAACACAAAAAGGTAAAAATCATTCAAAACAATAAAATTAAAGAAATCAACATCACACTATCATCATTAAAGAATATGGATTTGGAGGTCAGATTTGCCTATGGATCCCTAATTGTAGTATCTTATCAACCTTTAGAACAATGATGGTGAAGTAGTGGGAAGAGTTTTCATATGATATCTACTATCTTAACATCACTATCTTGATTCCTTTTGTGTGGATGTCTTGTTTTTACACAATTAGATAATCTACTTCAAAACAGGTTCCAGTCTTTGTAATATATATATATATATATATATATATATATATATATATATATATTCCACAAGAAATAGATAAAATGATGAACCATCTGTTTTCATATATTGAGCAATTGTCAGAGCAGGACTGGATTACTGAGAGAAAGAAAACAAACGTGGTAAACCTCACAAGAGCTCCGGCTTTCAACTGAAGGCAATGCTCAGCATGGGTGTGTAGATAGGGGAGGATATAAACAGAAGTCAGTGTTCTTACTGAGTTGAGAAAATACACATCATATTTCAGAGATTTTGAGGAGGTTACGATTTATAAGGCAAGATCCTGGACAAGATAAATCCATGCAGAAAAAGCTCCAGACAGCTATAGACGCATCTCCTGCACATGTATAATGCAAAATTCCACAAGGCTAGACAAAGAATGACCATGAAGTCACAAGCTAAGTACTACCAAAGCCTCAGATAGTATAAGGAGAAGCTTGAGTTCCAAGAAGCCAGAGTAGGGAGAGCTTGGAAATCTCAAGGACCTCGGAGGCATCACCTCTTAGTAGTTCAGCTGAGAATGAGAGAAAGCTTCCATGAAAGCCTTGAGGATATCAAATAGATATATAAGTAACTTAATCTACTATCTTGCTGGGAAGATGACAAAATTCAAACAATCAACAATATGATGATATCTACTGTCTGACCAACAGTATCTTGATACCTTCTGTGTGAGTGTCATGGTTTTACATAATTGGCTAAACTACTTCAGTCTTTGTCTTAGTTATATATCTCACCCTCAATTAGGAAACCCCCAATAAGAATTACATGATATTCATAATACCACAATATAATATTCATAATTACAATAAATATTAACATACATACCAAGATTCAATAAACCACAATAAGATGCCCATTAAAAATAACCCACAGATTTAACTAAACACCTTAACAGGATTTTTTTAAATAATGAGACAAATTGACCTTACAGTTTATTTGGAAAGGCAAAAGAACAGGAGAATCAAGAGAAATTCTAATGAGAAAGAATAGAATTGGAAGGTTTATTCAAACTGATCTTAAACTTCTCAGAAATGCACAGTGATAATCAAGACAGTGTGCACCCGGCAAGGAATTGAAACAGATCAATGGAACATAACATATTTCATAAACAGACCCACACAAATATAGTCAATTAATTTTTTACAGAGGTACAAAAACAATTCAATGAAGAAGGGATAGTCTTTTAACAACTAGTGTTGGAATAATTGAGCTTTCATTTTCAAAAACAAAATAACTCTGAAATTAATATCTACACATCAAAAATACTTGCATGTCAGTAATAGCGTCATGTTCTTTCATACGTCTACAAAATAGTCTGTACATAACTGGGTTTATGCACTCTTTGGAATAATTCTGAGTCCCTGAGATATAGTATCACTGCACTGAAAGCACATCAAGTCCAGTTGGGAACTGTTAACAATGGAACACAGTGCACAGTGACATAAGGCACATGACACTTTTTTCAATCTACATGCAATTCTAATTGTAGATAGGTCCTTCTGGAGTACTCATGACAGAGTTAATATCAAGACTAGTAGAGAATGTGATAAACTCAGAGAAGGCACATCCCTCCCTACTTGCAAAGAGCGATACATTCACATAATGCTTTTAATTTGGTTGTAATGTAAATTTGGATGCAACTTCTCCCTTTCTAAAATAAAGCACTTAATGTCTATTATGTGTATGTGTTTTATTTCTTGATCATTACAAACCAGGTACAAATAACTGGTTAATATGCATAATTCTCACTCCAATATCGAAAACTTCTACTTATTCCTCCTTCAGTTTCTGCTTATCTGATCATTCCCTACACAGTCACTAAAAATCAAGGTATATTGATAAGTGTGAAGTAGACAAAGTTTATACCAAGTAGAATTTCGTTATAGCCATTACTCTAAGAGTTTTAAGTTATTAATGACCATTCCAGTCATTCTGTTCAATTGTTAATAGCTCCAATAGTTGTTCAATCTTTACCTCTGTTAGCTTTGCAATTTCCTTAGCTTCATACTTCCTATATTCCACATTCCAATCATTAATGGGTGTTTGCAGCGGTTTTTTTCTCAGTTTATAGAACACAGCAATATGAGTGTCCTGCGTGCTCATTAGCAGTAATGGACAGGTATTGAGCATTGCAAATCTAACATTTATATGGTTCATTATTCCAGGAAAGACAAATTGAAGAGAAATTGCGTTGCACTCATAGTTAAAAAGAGCATTTCTAAAGGTATTGTGAAAAACTGTTTCTGTTTGTGATAGGATAATGCTGTATCTGTACACTGAAGAAGAGTTAATGCCATGTACAAATTTATGCACCAAATACCAAAGTCAACGATGAAGAGATTGAATAATTCTACCATCATCTTTTATCTGAAGTCACTCTAGCATGAAATCAAGAGAAATTGATAATTACCAGTGATTTGAATGTAAAAGTTGGGAAAAAAGCATGGTAGAATTAGTAGTTGGAGAATATGGTCTTGGTGACAGAACTGATAATTAGCAATCACATGAAAAAAATTCTCAAGACCCAATACTTCTTCATTGTAAATATCTCCTTTTTACAATGTAAACAGTAACTCTACATGTGGTCCTTGCCAGATGTATTATATGCAAATCAACCCGACTGCATCTCTGGAAAAACAAAAGTCAATATTCATCAGCCAAGACAAAGCCAGGGGCTGAATGTGGGTGGAACAGACCAATAATTGCTCATGTGCATGTTCAGGTTAAAGCAGAAGAAAATTTTAAAAATCTAAAATATTATCTTGACTATGTCCCACCTGAATTTAGAGATCATATCAAGAACACATTAGATGTATTGAACTTTGAGGGTGGAAGATTAGATGAGTTGTTGGATGCTATCATGAAAGGACGAAATCAGAACCAGACAAGAAAGGAAGAAAAAAACCAACGTGAATGTGAGAAGAGTTGCTGACACTTACTCTTGAACACAGAATAGCTAAAGTGATTGGAAGAAATGAAGTAAAAGAGCAGAAAAGAACATTTAAAAGGGTAGAATGAGAAGACAAGGTTAAACATTCAGGTGAAATGCACGATAACCTGGAGGTAGACAACCAAACAGAAAGAACAAACGCAGCTCAAAGAACTGCAGCTCAAAGAACTGCAGGACTCATTAAACCTCAAGTGTAATATTGGAAATATGGACAAAATATGGAATGATGCAGGATGTATCAAAAGAACGTGCAAGGTGAGTATCCAGTAGGGTCATTTTCATAAGAAATAATTTTTCTTAGATTGAGGCTAGAATTAAGTGTGAGCCCCAAATCAATGCAGTCCATTTGCAGTACCCCCATAGGAATCAATCCTCTGGTGAATCCCCTATGACCAGGGATGTGAATAGCCTATAAGACAGAGAACATTGCCAAGTCGTGGGAGATGTAGTCAGGATAAAACGTTACACTTTATTATTTCACCTCCCTTTTGACACATTTTAAAGTTGTTTTAGTTTTTAATATTTTCTGCTCTTCTTAATTGAAGTTTTCTCTGTTTTATCATTCATGTCGGGTTTTTTTGGTTTGCTTTCTGTTTGTGTTTTGTGTATATATATGTGTGTGTGTGTGTGTGTGTGTGTGTGTGTGTGTAAAATTAAGGATAGGTAAATCAATAAACATAGTAAATGGATTAATAATTACCGCGGGCAGCAATTCTCAACTTGTGGGTCACAACCCCTTTGAGAGTCAAACGACCCTTCGCAGGGGTCACCTGATTCATAACAGTAGCAAATTTACAATTATGAATTATCAATGAAAATAATGTTATGGTTGGGTGTCAATACAACATGATGAACTGTATTATAGAGTCTAGGCATTAGGAAGGTTGAGAACCACTGACCTCGAGGTATGCATGACAAGGGATTGGGAGCTTAACAATGAGCACAAGAAAGAAGAAAATGTTCTCAAATTGATTGTGCTGGTGATTGAACAACTCTTAATATGAGTGAACTACATGATATGTAAAATATATGCCAATAACACTATTTTTTCAAAAAGAAAATGGAAGGAACACATAAAGTAACTAACCAAAATAATTGGTCCATATTCGACAATTTTACATCGTGGCTATCACATAATAAAGACCTTATAGATTTGAAAGAAAAATCCCAAACTTCATTGAAACTACTGGCAAAAATAAGGCTCCAGGAATTCACAGCATAACAGTCGGAATGTTTCAACAAATTGACACCGATGCCTATTTAATGGCTACATATTGGTTTTTTTTTCTCATATTGAGTTTTTAACTGTAAGATCAGAACCCCCTAGCTACTCATCAGGGGATAGATGGGACTTTCTACCCCCATAAAGAGTTATACTCTCACAAGGGAAGTGCTACCCTTTCCTAGAGGGTCGCTATGAGTTAGTATTGACACAATGGCAGTGAACTTGGTGTTTGTTTTATATCCTTAATACCATATGCAAGTAAATTTTTGCTGAAGAAAGGATCACAGCCAGACAGCAACATGTAGATGCTGAATTCAAAGGAGACAATGCTTTTGCTAATGTCAGGTGGATCTTGATTGAAAGCAAAGAATACAAGAAAAAAATCTTTAGATGTGTTTTATTGACTATGTATAGGTATTTTTACTGTGTGGAGTATAGCAAATTATGGATAACCATATTAGGCCAAGTTGACTAGAGAAACAAATCCAGAAACATGCAATATGTGTAAGAAAAGTTTATATCAAGAAACTTTTAATATCAGGAAAACACCCCAGCCAAGTCCAAAAGTGTGATACTAGTCCATAAGTCCCTCTTAAGACTCACACAATCACATGCAATGATGCGGAATGCAGGAAGCTCACTACACAGTGGGTGATCAGTCTTGTGAATGCATCTCCAGGGCTCTGGCAGCTCTCAGAATGTCTCGCCAGCAGGAAGATGAAGGCCTAGGAGAGGGGGAGGTTCCCAGAACCCTCCTTATGAGAAGATCATGCTCACAAGGCGGCAAAATGAGGCTGTGACCTTACTGACAGGTTGCTATCACCCCTACACTACTGAATATCTTCAAGTTAACCTGAAATTATGTAACTACCACAATAGCATTGGAAAGAATGGGGAGTTTCAGAAGATTTAATTATGCTCCTGTGGAACCCGTACACAGATTATGAGGCAGCCATTCAAACTGAACAATGAGATAGCACAGAGTTTAAAATCAAGAAAGTTGAGTATCATGAGGAAATAATCCAAGAGGCTGAACTATATGAAAACCTGTATTGGAAAGAACACATCAGGATTGGAAGAAGACTCATCAAGAATTTATAATATGCAGATGACACAATTTTGCTTGTTGAAAGAGGAAAAAAAGACCTGAAGCACCTGATGCAGACCAAAGACTACATCCTTCAGCATGAATTACTTCTCAATGTCACGAGAACAGACATTTCTGCAAGTGGATCAATAAGTAAAATCATAATCAACGGAGAAAAGTTTGAAGTTGTTAAGAATTTCATTTGATTTGGATCTGTAATCAATGCTTGGAAGCAGGAGTCAAGTCAAACAATGTACTGCATTGAGCAAATATGCTACACAAGACCTCTTTAAAGTATTAAAGAATAAAGATATCATTATGAGAACTAAGGTATTCCTGACCATGCCATTTTATTTTCATTTGCCTCATATGTATGTGAAAGGTGGACAGTGAATAAAGAAGACAGATGAACAGACAGAAGATGGATTGATTCCTTTGAATTGTGGTGTTGGTAAAGAATGTTGAAAGTACCACATACTTCCAGAGGAATAAGCAAATTTGTCTTGTAACAAGTACAATCAGAAGAACAAGACTTGCCATGTACTTTGGAAATATTAGCAGGAAGAACCAGTTCTTGGAGAAAGACACCCTTAAAGTGAAGGTCAGTGAAAAAGAAAAAAACCCTCAATATGATAGATTGACAACCAGGGCCGTACCAACATTTGCAAGCATAGCACAGGACTGAGCGATGTTTTTTTTCTGTTGTACACAGGGTGATGATGAGGGAGAACTAACAACAATAATAATCAAAGCTGAACGTGGACCTCCTCTATCACCCAGCACATCTACACTTCAGTATACATGCAACATCAATGCAAGTATGTATAGGATATCAACAAACCAGCAAAGTGATATACATATTAGCATTATTCAAAATATTCAACAAGCCGAGGTCGCTCCGGACAGGTAGACATCCCTATAAGAGAGATGAGGGCCACTGATGGGAAAGTCAAACCTGGAGAGGGAAAAGGGAGCACAAATCTGGGAAAAGACAAGTGTGTGTCTGTTAGTAGAAAAAGGGGGAGGACCGACCTCCAAATGGAATGGTAATGACTAAAAATACTTTCAAGGATGTTAAGGGTGGAATATCCCTGGTAATATGCACCAAATAAAGCACACTGGCCTGAAATCCAGGACACACCCTGGGGACCCAGTGCAAGAGTCATCGAACACTGGGGCATTGAATCCTGGATCTTCAAGGTGTACAGCATACTCCAAAGGCCAAACCCGAGGGATCAGATGTATAAACTCCACTAGGTGAACTGGACTTTTCCTCAAACACACCTCTAACATAAGAACTGTACACTGAAAATCCACGGTGTTTAAAGAAGCAGAAGGAAGCTATTCCAACTATATTGAATTGCTGTTAGATGGACAAACTGACTTAGTATATCAATGCTGTATTAAATATAAATTATTCTTATTATTCTGGCAAATCTGTGATTGACATTTTCGATGAATATTATTTTAAATATTCCCTGACAATCAACTCCCATTGTTTGTATAAATAGCATCCAGACATAAGTATTTATTCTGTACAAGCGAATCATTCCAGTATTGCGATATGCAGTTAGCCTACATTGGTCCCAAATTCCTCTGTCAACAGTGTTTTAAACATTAGTACCAGGAGCTAATCAATGACAATATTAATGGAAGATCTTTATGCTCCAGGGAGACGATTGGTTAGCTTCACAACCATAAATTCATAAGGAGACCTCTGAAGGGAGACTAAGGCAGATGGAAAAATTAACAAAGATCCAGGAATGGATTTTCGGCTTACACTAAATCCTAGCTCCATTTTAAAAGCAATTAGTTCTTACATCATGGCTCTCGCTCAATACTCACCCTCGGGAAGGTAATATAGAAGATATGGGTAAAGAAATTAGAAGGTTTCCAGCTATCAGATAAAATAGCAGTTGGGTTCTTAAATGGTTATTTCCAACCAAGCAGCCATCTAAATAAGAAGTCAGCTATGTCCACAAGGTAGAAGCACACCAACATCAGTGACCAAAGGATTGTAAATCATATAAACTCAAGCTGAAGGAGGCAATAGTATCAGAACCTAAATTGTGGGATTCTTGTTTGCAGAAGGCTCTTGACGGCGAAATCCCAAGACACATTTGTGAGATCTACCCAGGAAATATATCTCTGGGGCCTTCCTTCTATCCATATGGAGAGATGGGAATAAACTGGTTATCATACAGAGTATATTGGAGAGATGACTATAGGAGATCAAAATGATAAACCTGACTGGAACTCTTAAAACCTTGTCACCATATCCTATATCTGAAACATGTGGAGCCTGATCTGTTTTTTAACATTTTCTCTGTATGTGTGTGTGTATGTGTCTGTGTTTTCATATGGGGATTTATCGCTGACCTATTTGGTCATTGTGGATAGTCTTCTTGAATTTTTGTTATATGCTTTATGGTATAAGAAACCCAGGACTGATGAACCTATAGCATCAACAAGTAGAATCATGACTCCTGGGAGTCCAGGGGGTGGTTTAGGGTGAGTAAAGGGGCGCTGATATCAAGGAGTTCAAGAAGAAAGAGAATGCTTGGAAATTGTTGTAGCAATTGTATAATACTGCTTGATGTGATTTAACTATGAAATGATATGATAGCTGTATTAGCTCCCAATAAAACAATTTCAAAAACAAAAATCAAACAAACAAAAATCCCTCAAAATAGTCAACAAGCCACCTGTCTAAATAAACTGCTGATATTCACAAGATGGATAAGTCTCACACATAAAATTGAACCCCTCAAAATGACAGGCATAATAGTACATATTTCATTAATCAGTTTCTATATTTTCATAAATAATATGCACACAAAAATGCATTCATTCATATAATGTGTGAAAATGTTAAAATTAAGGAAAACAGTCTGGCAGAGGGCAGTTGACAAAAAGAATGCATGTTGTCTTAAAATGTGGTGGATAAAAGTCAGATAAAGGTCAAAACCAAGTAAAACTTGTCTATGGCATTAGAAGTCAGGAACTCAGGATGGCAGTGACCATGGCATTGAGAGGGAGGAGAAGAGGGAGGCTTCTTTTCAGTTTTTCTGGAAAAATGGCATTGTTCACTTTCTTGATGTACTTGGTGGTTTCTTAGGTTTTTCCATTTCTGAAAATTCACCCAGCACTATACGCGTGCATTTGAGAACTCTTCGGTTTCTATATTGCTCTCCAAGAAAATAATAAAATTATTTCTTACAACTCTATCACCTGGACTTCTGAACATTCCAAAATGTAATCTGAACATCACCTTTCACCCACGCAATCATATAATAGAAAAAAGGACCCTTTCTAGAATTCTTAGCTTGATGAAAATGGCCAAAATAGGTTAAGTTGAAGTCATTTGGAAACTACTCAAATTTTCACCTTTGGAAAGCAAGTAGCCACTCAACTTGACCATGAGCAGTTTCATGATAGGTGACAATGATCAAATTCACAGACAGTCCACTTGTGATGGATTTAAATTCAGTCACAAAATCCATCTGATGTGTGTGCATTTCAACAGGTCAGTAATGGACAGGTAAAAAGAAGTTAAATTGCTTTAATTTCCAAGTTTAAATAAAGCCCAAGAATACTCCTCATGGTTCAAGATGTGAATATTTACTTTTAAACACAGAGCAACCAAAATTTTGCATTCTGAAAAAAAATCTATTCCAACCTAATCCAATTCATTTATTTATTTTAAAGTGCAAACTTTAGTTTTTGAAAGGTTGCAATGTTGTTGTTTTTTAATGAAATTCATGATTTTATATTTCTAAGCTATCCTGATTTTCAACTAAAATAAAGGATCATTGGATCTTCTTTTCAACTTAAATTTTCTTTAGTGAGTAAGCACAAAATAATTAGAAGGATGCAGGAAACAAACTAAAATAGTTGGAAGTAAATTTCAAGAGAAGAAATAAAGACAGCGACAATAAATAGGAGAGGCCTGGGGGGAAAAGTACAGAAATGAGGGTAGGATAATAGGAGATATTGCAGGAGAAGAAATAAGGAGGTGACTACAAAGAGAAACCACCAAGAAGTAGGAGAAAAAAAATAAAGGAGAGACTAATAGAAATGGAATAGCCAGAAGTTCGAGTGTTAAAATAAAGCAACCATAAAGTAAACTGCAAATTAAAACTCCAAATCACCATAAAATTTTTTCACACTTTATATAGCAATTTTCCTAAATAATTTAGCACTTCCAAAACCTACAACCCTGCTACGAAACACAAACCTTCATACCCACTGCACTTTGTAAACTATGGTAAAGCTTTACATTGAAGAGGCTTTGGCGTAACACAAATAAGAAACCAGTAAGGTCATTAAAGAAGCCCTGGTGGTGTATAGGTGGCACAACTAGGTCAGCAGTTCAAAACCACCAGATGTTCCACAAGAGAGAAATGAGGCATTCTATTCCCATAAAGATGCACAGTCTTTGAACCCCACAGGGGCAGCTCCACCCTATTCTATAAGATCACACACAAATAATACAGTCTGAGTTCATAAGATATTCTTTGGGCAGCAAGAATACAAAAGTAATTCACAATGCCATCTTTCTGAAATCAACATGCATATACCCACTTTAAGAGTGGTGGTAAAAGAGACAAATCACCAAACCATTCCAGTAAGCAGGGGTTCCATGCAGAAGAGCTGCAACCTATGGCAAAAAGAAGAAAGGGGTGAATGTGCTTTTATGCTTTTCAGTTGAGTTCATTTTCACTATCTCATTTAGTATTTGGAAAAGTAAATTTAGAACCTGAAGACTCAAACCCAGAACAAAGAGAAATAAAGAAGCTATCATAGGCCTTATAAAGGTGATTTTTTTCTCCCCTTATAAAATAATTCATAAGAAGTTTCTTTCAATTGTGCAGTTAAGTGTTGGTTTACAGGTCATTAACTTCTTTGCAGAGAGACTGAGAGCAGAAAAATTAGAGCCGGTACTCTACAAGACCAATTGAAAATGAGGTTAAATAATTGCAGAAATAACAATGAAAATCAATAGAAATATAGAAATGGGTTTACCAAAATGTAGTTGCAAAAGTCCATTCAGATCTATTGCAGTGAAAGAAGGAAGGAGGCTGTACTACTATTTACTAAGGGAAAAGAATAAGCAAACGAGAAGAGGAACGCAATGACAATGCACGTGGGGCAGAGAGACACAGGGAAAGAGTCATGGAAAATGAGACTATAATTCGGCATAGCATACCCAGCTGCTACAAACATTAACTCTACACTCTGTCCTCTCAGGATTTGCATCATGGCACTGAAAAATGTTTCCTTAAAAATGTGTGCTTTCTTGGCCTTGTTGAGAGTGCACACATCCAAAATATACCCCCATTCAACAGTTTCTACATGTACAACTTAGTGACATGGATGGCATTTTCCCACGTGTGTAGCCATTCCCATCCTTCTTTTCTGAGTTGCTCCTACCCCATTCACATGATTTTATTTCCCTTTTAGGTTCCTATTCTATCTGTCAAAGTACTGTTGTCACTTTCATCCTACAGTAACAAAAACAAATTCACTGTCATTGAATCATTTCCAACTCATAGCCAGACATTCAATACAGAGACTTTTTTCCCTCAGGCTCTAAGTGTTTATGGGAATAAACAGCCTCAAATTTATCCAGCGAAGTGGTTAGTGGATTTGACCTGGCAACCTTGCAGTTATCAGCCCAACACTTAACCAATAGCCCCACCAGGAGACTTTTAATAAATAGTTCTTAAAAGCTCAGAATGCTCAAGGTAGTCATTCTTTATTATTTAAGGTTAATTATTATTTTGTTCTCCATTTTCCTGTCCGTTTGTCATACCCTGGTGTCTTGCATGCTGGTGTCATTGTGGAAATTATGTCACCAGTATTTCAAATACCAACATGGTCACATAAGGTGAGCAGATTTCAATAGAGCTTCCAACTAAGAACAGACTACAAAGAAGTAATAATCTGTCCACTTCTGAGGGATTAGACATGGAACACCTTCTGGAAACCAAGGAAACATTGTCAGATACTGAAAGCATCATGAAAAGATGGAGGACATTCTCTGAGATAGTGCCTACACCAATGGGTTTAAACAGAAAAAATTTTGAGGATGGCTCATGACAAGGCAGGGTTTATGGGTTGAACCCATATCGATAGCACCTAACAAAAAACAAGAAGTGCCAAAAGACAAATCCCTCCAGTTGGAAGGCTCTAAAAATATGACTGAAGAAGAGCTGCCTTTTCCAAGTAGAGGAGATGATGGTGACAGAGATGAAGTAAAGTCTGTGGGAGTAAAACCTTCATTTTCTGATGGGACAGTATTCAAGATGAGAAGAAAGAGCTGCATAGAACATTTAATAACCAGAATCTGTAATGTATAATGTTTGAATCTAGAAGGATTGAAAGTTGATGAAAATGAAATGAAATGCAAAAATGGCATTCTAGTATTCTAGGAATTAGTAGGCTGAAATGGTCTGGTAACAGAAATTTTGAATTAGGAATTCATATTGTTTACTATGCCGATAATTAAATAATCACAAGGGATGGTGTTGCAGTCATTGTCAAAAAGGGAAAATCAAGATCTAAGATATCTTGAAATACAATTTTGTGAGCGATAGGATTTTATCTGTCCTCATTAAAAAAATCCAATAAATACTGGTATTATTCAAACTTATGAACTCACCACCTACACTAGTGATAAATAAAATGAAGAACTCTACCAACATCTTTAGTATGAAACAAATCAAACATGCAGTCAATGTTTATTGATAGTTACTGATGATTGGATGGTAAACGTTAGAAACAAAGAGGAAGGAACAGTATTTGAAAAACATGTCCTTAGTGATAAAATTGAAGCCAGAGATTACATGGTAGCATTTTGCAAGAACAATGGTTTCTTCCTTGGAAATGTTTTTTTTAATGACACTTCTCCAGATGGAGTACACAGAACTCCAATTGACTACATCTTTGGGAAGATACGTTGGAGAGGCTCTGTATCATCAGTTAAAATCAGGCCACTGGCTTGTGAAAAAGACCATCCATTTATGTTATGTAAGTTCAGGTTGGAGTTAAAGAAAATTAAAACAAGTTCACAAGAGCTAAAATATGATCTTGCTCCTATCCCACATAAAGCTGAAGAACACCTCAAGCCCAGATCTGCTGCTTTAAACACCAATAATAGAAGATTAGCAGGGGAGGACATCAAAAACATCATTCCTGCAGAAAGAAGATCACATTATTTAATACAACAAGAAAGAACATCTCAAGGTGGATGTCAGAAGAGATTCTGAAACTTATCTTAAACAGAGAGTAGCGAAGGCGCATGGAAGAGGCTATGAAGTCAAACAGCTGCGTAAAAAACTTCACAGCGCAGCTCAAGAAGACAAAGTAAAATAGTATAATGAAACATGCTAAGGCCTAAAGTTGGAAAACCAAAAATGAAGAACATGCTTAACATATCTTCAACTGAAAGAACTGAAGAAATTATTGAAGCCTAAAGTTGAAAATATTGAAAGTTTCTCTGGGGAAAATATTGAATGATGTAGGAAGTATCAAAAAAAGATTAAAATAATACACATAGAAATTGTATCAAAGAGACTTGGTCAAGATGCCACCATTTCAGGAGGCAATATATGCATAAGAACCAATGGCACCGAAGGAAAAAGTTCAAGTTGCTCTGAAAACATTAGCCAAAAAAACAGGCTCCAGGAATTGATGGAATACCAACGGAAATGTTTCAACTGGCTGATTGGACACACTTAGTTGTCTTTGCCAGGAACCTTGGAAGATGGCTACATGGCCAACTGAGATCCATATTTGCACCCATTCCAAAGAAAGGTGACCCAACAGATTGCTCAAATTATAGAAAAATATCATTAATGTCACATGCAATGAAAATTTTACTAAAGATTTTTCAACAATGATTGCAGCAGTACACTGATAATAGGGAGCTGCCAGAAGTTCAGGCCAGATTCAGAAGAGGACTTGGAACAAGGGATGTCATTGCTACTGTCAGATGAATCTTATCTGAGAGTAGAGAATACTGGAAAGATAGTTACTTCTGTCTTACTGACTGTACTAATGAATTCGACTGTGGAAATGTAACAAGCTATGTGTAGCCTTGAGAAGAATGGGAATCCCAGAACACTACATTGTGCTCCTGTGGAACATGGGCATGGATCAAGAGGCAGTTGTGAACACGGAACAAGGACATTGTGCATGGTTTAAAATCAGGAAAAGTGTGTGTCATGGTTGTTTCCTGTCAGTCTGTATATTGAGCAAATAATCAGAGAAGCTGGATTGTATGGAGAAGAATCGTATTAACAACTTTCAATACACAACCCTCTTGATCAAAGCGAGAATTTGAAGCACTTGCCCATGAAGATTAAGCATTGTAGTCTTCAGCATGAAATAGGACTCAGTGTAAATAAGACCCAAATCCTTAAAACTGGATCAATAGGTAATGATAAATGGAGAAAGGATTGAAGACATCAAAGAATTTGTCTTGCTTGGATCCACAATCAAAGCTCATGGAAACAGCAATTAAGGGATCAAAGGAAGCATTACATTGGGTAAATTTGTAATACAAGACTTCCTGAAGAACAAGGATGTTACTTTGAGGACTAAGGTACACCTGACCCAAGCCATGGTATTCTCTATTATATCATATTGATGTGAATATTGGACATTGAATAAGGAAGACAAGAATAATTGATTCATTTTAATCATGGTGCTGGTAAGGAATATTGAATGTTCCATGGACTGCTAAAAGAACCAACAAGTCTGTCTTAGAAGTACAGCCAGAATGCTTCTAAGAGGCAAGAATGGAGGACTTCAGCTCATGTACTTTGGAAATGTAAGGAGAGACCAGTCCCTTGGAACAGAGCATCATGCTAGGTAGAGAGTCAGTGCAAAGAGGAGACGGAATAGACACAAACATAAAAATAATTGTGTGTGTATTGCACATGACTGCACGGTATTTTCCCTTTTGTACATAAAGTTGCCATGAGCCAGAACTGACTCAATGGCACCTAACAACAAGAATAGCATCATTTTATTGAAGAGGACTTTAGGGGATATTTTTGGGTTTGAGGTTACTTCAGAACAATAGTTTCAGGAATTCAACAGTCTCCAAGACCCCACAAAGTTCTAGATACTCTGAGAATTTGAAAGACTTGTTCTGCATCCCTCCCTGCTGATCAAGGTTCTTTTTTTTTAGAGGATTGTTTTTTAATGTTTTGATTTCTACATTTTTCTTCTTTTCTCTTTTCATGTTAAGTAATAATCACTGATTCTTTTTAGAGGGAAGGAAGCACTGGCTGCCAGAATGCACAGTGTGAGCAAAGTGTTCACTAATGGTAATCGGGGACCCTTCAGTTGTTCTGGTCTCATGGTAATGCACCAAAAAGTTTTAACAGATATCCTAAGTATGTAGCTCAATTTTGGTGAGTTAGGAATAATTCATAAAAGTTCAAGTGAAATAAAAAAATAAACCTGGGTTTTTATTAAATAATTTATTCTATATGCCACTGCAAAATATTGCCAGTCTCCAAGCCTTTCAGCCACTTGTTTCATTCTCAGCTACTGTCTAGACAAACTACTCTGTTGTGCAATCTGTCCTTATTTCCCCATATGGGTGAACTTGACACTGCTGCCTCTTGTCTAGACCATACACCTTTTGCATCTTTCTCTGGAGCTTTTGAATCGTAGCTAGGGTGCCAGTGACTTTCTTAAAGCCCACTCATGGTCAACAACAAAGTACAGGGCCTCTAGACTTGACTTTGGCCAATGATAAATAGATACTGGAAAGAAATCCTTCCTGTTTTGCTTCTCTGAATGCATTGACCAGAGCAGAAGTGGCTTATACAGCCTCTCAGAAACTAATCCCAAGAGCTCAAGCCCTGAGTTGCTGTTAGAGCCGCTCTCACCAGTTTGACTCTTCTTCTGATTCTACTTTCCTGGCTTGACCTTGTCCACATTTTTGTTCTTGGGGTTGCACTTCTCAGGCTCTTTCTGAGAAAACAACGTTGCAACGAACTAATACACGATATGAGGTGCAAGGTTTATATATGTAGGAACCACTTTCAAAATATTAGATTGGGGCTTTGGGCAAACAGTGAGTTTCTTTAAAGAACCAAGAACAATTTGACTAGGAGGGTGAGAATGGTCACGGAACTCAGAGTGCAATCAGTTTTTCTCCATGGGACATGGGGAAGAGTTGGCTTGGTGTATAGTCTACTGCATGCTTTCTCAACAACCAACATAAAATAAATTACACACACATATAGGGAAGGCTTCAAAGAGTTTGTGGGACATTGAGTTAAAAGAAAATTGCATTTTTCCCATAAAATAATTGAAGCCACCTTTATTCATATATAATATAAGGAGAACAAAAATTGTCCAGAGCAGGCTGCCCATTTCAACCAATCCAGGACTTCTTTCTTTACTGGTAGATCTCCCTGATATGCCAAACAGATTTTCTTTCCTTCAATAATGACTTAAGAAAACAGTGAAGACTGATGCTAATCATTGAGTGAATTATTCCAGGCATAATTTACTCTCCACTGTGTAAAAGAGTTCTTATTCAACAAAGTAACTGAAAAACTGTTATTGCACATACACTATCCATAAAACATCTCCTTTCTTTTTCTCTTACAATTGACATCTGTTATTTTGCTTGCCCCATAGTCAAGGCCACTAGACCACACATGCAGCCCATCCTTGCCAAATGCTTGCCTTGATTCTAGTGATCATTGCAGCAGCTTCCTTATACCAAGCATGTATCTGGGTCCCTGCTCAGAGACTTCCAGCTACTTTGACAATACTGGGGGAAGGCTGAGGAGCCCTAGTAGCACAGTGATTAAGTACTCTGGAAGAAAAATGTGGCAGTCTGCTTCAAGAAAGATTAAACCATTGCATTGAGTGTATTCTGACTCATAGCGAGCCAATAGGATGGTACATAACTACCCCCCACTCAGGGTTTCCATCACTTCAATCTTTATGAAAAGGAGCATTGGTGGTGCTATGGGTTCAGCATTTTGGCACCTAGTGTGAGAGTGGAGATTTAAATTCACCAGCTCCATGAGAGAATGAGGGGGCTATCTACTCTCTTAAAAATCTACCACTGTGGAAACCCTGAGGAGAAGATCTTCTCTGTCCTATAGAGTTCCAATGAGTCAGAATTCACTCAATAGTGCATTCAGCTTTCTGGAAGAAGTATGCCAAATCTTTTCTGTTAAAAGCCAAGAGATTAATAACCACGGCCCTACGAGGCATCCTCCATCCAGACTGCAGCCTTGGAGACCTTATGGAACAAGGCTACTCAGTCATTTAAGGGCACATAAATAAGAATCAACTTGTATGTTTGGCTTGGGGCAAAGTTGCCCTCCCCGCCCCTGCCATGGCTCACAGTCTCAGGGAGAAGTTGCTGGCAAGGGTTCAGCTCAGTCTCTCCATCTCAGCCAGCCTTGTTCATAAACAGCAGCAACCCTAGCCGAGGTGCCTCCATTTAAAGAATCCCTCATCAAATCAGTAAAAGGAGTTTCACTGAGACCATTCACTCGTACTGTTTCACATTTACTCCTTTCTCCTCACCCTAGCCCCACTGCACGGGGCCCATATAAAGGCAGGAGCCTTTTCTTCAGGGGGGCTTGGCAGTGGGACAATTTCCCCCGTCTGTGTTGCTTTGTCATATGACTGAACCTTGCCTTGTGCCCTTTTGTGGAGAAAACTGGAACATCAGAAAAGCGAGTGCCTCTTTTTGCCTCATGACCGTGGTTTCCTGTTCGGCTCATTGCTCTAGCTGATCACCACAGCCCTGGGAAGTTTGGAATGTTCTGATGCCTGCATCTATGAAGAATCACTAATTATTAGTTGCTTTCCTGTTGTGCTGCTAACTTCAAGGCCAGCAGTTCAAAATCAGCCATCACTTAGCTGAGATGAAGTTTTCTGTTTCCATAAAGATGCACAGCCTCGGAAACTCACACAAACAGCTCTACTCTGTCTATAGGGTCACTATGAGTTGGGATCACCTCAAGGGAACTGAGTTTGAGATTCCGTGATATAGGGCTCTGCCCACTATTTAAACAAATAAGCAAAACAGCTCACTTGCATCAAATTGATTCCAATGCACAGAGACCCTAGGGCTCTTATGCCGTAATCCTTTCCCATAGCAGATAGTCTCATCTTTCTCCCTCAGAGCACCTGGTGGATTTGAACCATTAACCTTGTGGTTAACAATGAAACACTGACCCAACAGTGTGACCAGATCTCTTTATTCACTAATTAGACTCTAAATTTTAGAGTATCTCCATTACATCATGTTAGAGACTTATTAATATCTTATTCTACCAATCAGAGGGGCTTTTATTTCTACTCAGCATATTATGTCTCCAAATGTAGGCTTCATTCCAATTACTCGGTTTCATTGTCATTAAAGTTATACTGCTTGCTGTTCCTGAAGGAAACTTCTATGCCTCCCTCTACGGTTTTGTTCATGCTAGTTGCAACTCCTATAATGTCCTCCTCCTATATATCTTATTGTGAAAATCCATTTACCTTCAATGTCCAGCTCAAATATTCTCTCCCCCATAAAGATACCCCTGATCGTTCTACTTCGATGTGTCCCTGCCCATCTGCATACTTAGAACATTGTACTTCCATCACTATCATGTAGGGTGAAGGCAGAAAAAATGTTTGGCCTGTCCCACATCCTGGTTTACCCGTATTTTACTGGCACATGCCTTAATAGTACTCCCTTCATTTTCAAAGGCACCCAGGTAATGCAATATAACATCTTACCAGCATACCTATGTGGATATGATACTCAACACTGCAGGTTTTCTTTGATTTCTATGTATATGTTTAATTCTCCATGTTGCATTGCCACTGGGGGAAGATGTGTCCATGCTTGCTTGTGCTTATTGGGTACCACATTCCAGTCAGGGATTGCAAATTCAAAAAGAGACTCTGGTTTTGTGGGAAGGTGCTGTAAGATGGGAGAGACAAAGATGCCAGCCATCCCTAGAAGCAGACTCTTTGATGTGCTGTAAAATACGAAATTGTTCACTACAGATTAGGAAATAAGCACAAGCTTCCCTAGGTTATTGGGCAAGACAGCGTTGATTTTGATCTTCTTTAAGAGCAGAGACTATATCAGAGTATGTGCTTAAGGATGGTGCTTTTCATATGGGTCTATACGTATTTACTGAGTTAATAAGTGCTAGAGTAGCTGTTCTGTTCTTTAATAGAAAGCCCTATCTTTTGAAGATCAATGATTATGCATTATTAAATTGAGCTTGATCATGAAAGACCTTCAGAATTTTATGACCAATCACAAATCCACAATCACTTATTCCATTTGAAAACTGATTTATAGGGTTGTGTGTGTTTCTTTGCACTGTCATACTTGATGATCATGTGAAATAGTTTTGAGATACAGCTGTATCATGCAATACAGCTTCCCTTTCATGTTCTAAGATGATTTAATACCTTCAGCTGGCCTAGGTGGTAAATCTCAATAACCTTTTCTACTTCTTCCAAAATCAGAGTTGCATCCAAAAAGAAAGAACGAATGAAAGAAATAAAAAGTCCAGGAATGGACCAGTTGTGGCCAACATGGTATATTTTAGAAAGTAATGGAATAGCTTTCATAAGACATTGAAAATGGAGCTTTGCATTTTCTCCAAAATAATGCTCAATTCTCACCATATTACCTCCACAGTACATTGCAAAATTAGCTGTTAAAACAAATTTACCAAAATAAAGCATATCAGCTTAATTAGACAAAAGGTAGTCAGACAAATGTCACCATTGCCCCATAGTTTTGTAAAAGAATTTTAAAATCCCGATTTCAGGAACACTTCTCATAGGAGTCGAAGTTACCCAGAAAATGTTAAACGGATCCAGTTCTCCAAGTGGGGCTTGACAATGAGCAATTCAGATATATTTTACGATCTCTGTTGCTCCCTCTTCCAAGTTAATTATAAGAAAGAAAGTTTATTACAAGAAAGGCATGAAAGAAAATTATAAAGCTTAAGTGAATTCACTGATTTACCAACTCACGGTTCTTTATTTATGCTCACACGTTCACACACACACACATACACACACACACACACACACCACCCTTTTCAGTTAGCATAGCAATCTCTGTAGCATGTAGAGCTCTGGAGATCGACTTTCTCTGCCCTCATCTTTATCCCACTCTCTTTTCATGAATTCTGTGAAGCACTGTTTGGTAATAGTGTCAAATTAGTAGAAAAGCTGAGCTCTAGCAATTCGACAATGATATAACTGTCACAATGGGTCTACTTTCAGCATGTACCAGGCATAATTAGAATCAAATATCTACCTCATAGCATTTCTCCTGGGTTCACCCAACTCTGAAAGCTCTCAGGTCATTAAGGCCTATCAATTAATAATGATTTTCCCAGCCCCCAGCAGTCAGCGAAGCATATATTAAAGGTGATATCTGCAGTCAAAATTTTAATGTGCACAATTTGAAAATATCTACTTTGACGCAGTGAACAGTATCATCTGAGAAACTCATTTGCTTGAAGTTTTATATTGCAGTCATTAAAAAATATTTCATCCCTTGGATGAATGTCCTGTGAACATTTCCATACCTATTAAGTAATATTAATTGTATAAAGGTTTGGAAAACATACGAATCATTAAAAGTAGAAATGGGAAGTGCAATAGCCCGGAAGAGCTAATGTTATCACTTTTGTGGCTAGTTTAACAACCTTCTTAGCACAATCATTTTTAACTAAGTCATCATGACCCAGAGAAAGTTACCTCCTTTGGGGACAGAAAAGCAGGGGCAGAGGAGCTAGGCAGGAGATATTATGGGCTCAGCGTAGTTTAAAGTGTCACATTAGCTATCAATCACGCTTAATCAACTCAGTTAGATATGCCCTCATAGGCATTGTTTGTCGAAGCAATGCTTTGCAGATTTTGGCGCGTGCTAGTCCTGTTGGTTTTTGGACAGATGCCAATGTGAACACAGTTGGTCTGTATCCGCACCAAACAAAAAAAGAAAAAAGAAAAGATACTAATGCTGAGACCCCGATGGTTTTTAAGTACAGATTTTCTTCAAGACAGGGTAATATGTGTTCTTTGCCATATTTTGAATTAATACACACTTTATTTCTTTTTTAAAAATCATTTTATTGAGGCCCATAAAACTCTTATCACAATCCATACATACATCAATTATGTACAGCACACTTATACATTCGTTGCCCTCACCATTCTCAAAATTCACTTTCTGCTTGGGTTCCTGGAATCAGTTCCTCATTTTCCTTTTTTTCCTCCCCCTCACTCTCCACTCCCCCATCTCTCATGAATAAATACGCAATTTCTGAAAGAGATTGATTAGTGAAATATGCTGAGGCATGGGAAAGGTGTTAGGGTCAAAAATAATATTCCTCAATAAAGTACATCAGTGTCTGAAACTATTCATAGATTTAATGTCCCAATATGATGAATTTAAAGGCCCAAATTTTGGTATCAATATTGTTCATAATGGGGGACATATTTATCTCACAGAAGCAATTGGTTTTGTTAGGAAAAACCATTATTCAAAGTGGGTAGGAAAAAAAATTTTTGGCAAAGGAAGTAGGTCAGAAAGGGAGAGTGTTGATGGAATTTAGGTTCTGATATTTTGCATAAGCTTCAAGCAAGCAAACTCTGGAAACTATACTTGAAATATTTGCTTTTGGGGGAGAAGCTGCAGAATTTCTTCTCAGGAATCCCTCTTATAAAATTAACTTATGCTAAATAAGGAAATAAAAGTTGACAAAGTAGACATTGCTGATGAGTGGATTCATGAGTGGATGAATGGAAGATGATCGAGAAGCACGAAGCATTCAATTCATGGTTACATCATGCTTGGATATGGGGAATAGCAAAGACAAGACTACAGGTTCTAAGACAATTGGGACTATATCTTCTTGATCATTATAATTATAGTAATTTTTAGTGACTCACTGGAAAGGTGAATGACAGATTTAGAACCCTCTTCCATTCACTCGATTCTGATTCCATCTCATAGCGACACTACATAGAGTCCCCAAAGCTATAAATTACAGGTGCAGACAGCTTCATCTTTCTTCCATGCAGTAGCTGTTGGGTTCAAACTGCACTTGGCTTTCCAATGGCTAGCCCAGAGCACCGCAAGGGCTCCACAAGTAGAGTAAATTCCCAGGTGTTCTTTCCAATATAGAAAACAACTGCCCTCTATAGTTATGTGAATTTGCCCGCAAATTGCAACATTTGCATTGACCTAAACTGCAATGCAGCAAATTTTTTGATATGGCTCTTCTAGTCATGGGCTTTATTACTGCCATCAGATGACCTCTGTTTTCTGGATAGGTCTGGATGAGTAGGTAGAAGAAGATACTGATTGGATTGTATATTCAGCTATTTGTAGTTGGTTACAGGGTTTATTATGAGTGCCATCCTCCTGGGCAACAAATGTTATATCAGAAGCAGAAATTGAGTATCTCACTTCTAACAAAAAAGACCCAGGAATGGAGCATATCTTTTGGACTCTGGGATACGTGCATAGTGGAATCGTCTTGACTCAGGGGACAGCTATAACACTGGAGAAGGAGCATTAGTAGAACCAAGAGCAATGGAATTCCCAGCCCATAGATCATGTAAAGCTGACTGCTTCTGAGCATGAAGCTGACTTGTGGAGTGGGGTGCCTCTGGGCACGCAACTAGAGGAGTTGGTTTGCTGGCCCAAAAAATTGGACCTGTGGGCCTTGAGGCTGAGGTTTATAGCTGAGTAATGTGCCCTTTGGGTATTTATTAGTGGCCCTAAACAAGCTTTTTAACATTCACGAGCAGGCATTGGCCAGGCCATATGTCTGAGGTCCAGAGAGAGGCCTGCTTGTAGGCAAAGCAGAGTAGAAACTGTACTAACAGAACACCTATTATGAGCATTTTTAACCTGAATGGTAGCCTGTTAACTTCCCTTATCACAGTCAGCCCCATAACAGGGAGCATCATCTGTGAGGTCTGTGTAGCCATTGCAGTGAATTCTAGATAAAAAGTAGAGGATTCTTCTAAGTCAAGCGTGATGTGAGATACAGAGCATCTAATCAAAACAAATCCTTCATCAGTCTGGTCATTTTTATGGGGGCAGAAAGCCTCATCCTTCAGAGAAGCTGGTGGGTTCAAACTGTTGAGCTTGTGGTTAGCAGCCCAATGCATAATCCACTTTGCCACCAGGGCTCCTTTTTTCTTAAACCATTTTATTAGGGACTCATACAACTCTTATCTCAATCTATACATACGTCAATTGTGTAAAGCACACTTTTTTATTCATTGCCCTCATCATTCTCAAAACATCCGCTCTCCGCTTAAGCCCCTGGCATCAGCTCCTCAATTTCTCCCCTACCCCCGCTTCCTCCTCCCTCACGAACCCTTGATAATTTATAAATCATTATTTTGTCACATCTTGCATCGTCTGACGTCTCTCCTCCCCCACTCCTCTGCTGTCTGTCCCCCAGGGAGGAGGTTATACCTAGATCTTTGCAAGCGGTTCCCCCTTTCCACCCCACCCTCCATCCACCCTCCCGATATTGCCACTCTCACCACTGGTCCCGAAGGGATCATATGCCATGGAGTCCCTGTGTTTCCAGTTCCAATCTGTACTAGTGTACATCCTCTGGTCTAGCCAGACCCACAAGGCAGAATTGGGATCATGATAGTCGGGGGCGGGGGGCGGCAACAGGGGAAGCATTTAGGAACTAGTTTCATCATTGCTACACTGCACCCTGATTGACTTGTCGGTGACCCTTCCATAAGAAGATGTCCAATTGCCTACAAATGGGCTTTGGGTCTCCACTCCACACTCCCCTTCATCCACAATGATATGAATTTTTGTTCTTTGATGCCTGATACCTGATCCCTTGAATACCTCATGATTGCATAGGCGGGTGTGCTTCTTCCATGTGGGCATTGTTGCTTCTGAGATAGATGGCCACTTGTTTACCACCAAGCCTTTAAGACCCCAGACACTATATCTTTTGATAGCTGGGCACCATCACCTTTCTTCACCACATTTGCTTATGCACCCATTTTGTCTTCAGCGGTTGTGTCAGAAAGGTGAGCATCATATAATGCCAGTTTAACAGAACTAAGTATTCTTGCATTGACAGAGTACTTGATTGGAGGCCCAATGTACATCGGCTAAATTAGTACTACATCTATACATATATGCACATAGATCTATTTCCACATCCTCATATATAAATATATTTATATATGTATAGTACATGCTTTTATTTAGACCTATAAATGCCCTTTTCCTCCTAGCTCTTTCCTCTATTTTCTTTTACTGTCCTCTTGTTCCACTATCATGTTCAGCTTTCTTTAGGGTTTCAGTGATTCCTCTTGGTTACTTTACCCTTGATCACATCCTACCAGACCTCCTACACCCTCCTCACTTGTTGATGTTTTATTTTGTTCCTTGGTTTTGCTCTATCTTGTTTTTCTCCATGTTATTATCTCCACAGGTCTGTATAAATAAGATAGGCTGGATGAACAATCTGGAGGAGAAAACAATGGGACCAACAGTTCCAGGGCAACATGGGAGAAGGGGAGGTGGGGGGAAAGGAAGTGATGTTAACAAACCCAGGGACAAGGGAACAACAATTGATCCAAATCGGTGGTGAGAAGGGCTCCTTTTTTACACTAAAGTAAGGCTAAAAAGAAGTCTGTACCTGTTCTGATTTAACTAGATATTTGACATAAACACATTGAGGAATTGATGTTTTTTTGTAATGTGGGTACTGTCTTCACAGATGTTAGTATTTACAACACACATTTTAGGGGAACATTATTCAAAATACTCTCCGTCACACTATATGCTATTTTCTGTTATTGGTGTTTCACTTTAATCAACCATGTAGATAATCTCTTGATACTGATGATTTTCTTGGAGTGACACTCATTACTTTTTATGATATTATCTAGATACTGACTTCTACCTATTGAATTTGTCATCAATCACGTAGTCCATCCAAATAGAAGGTCTGGTTACTAGATACTACATCTTTATATTCTGGTACACTTCACTTCCATCTAGCTATAAGGCCGAATTATCACTAAAATTGTCAAAGAGTAACAGGTTCAGTAATGATCCAAGCAAAAATCTGATAAACCTCTTTCCTTACTCAGTTATGAAGGCTGTAAACATGCATCCTCTTGCCAAATATAAAGATTATCTCCATTCATACATCTAGCCAGCCAGCTATTCAACAAAATGAATTATACTTTAAATTTCTGACTTATACACAACCTGTAGCTACAAACCAACCACCATAAAACCTATTACACTAAAAATTAGCTTTAATCAATGGTTAAAAATAAACAGATACTACTTTGAAATGAATATAAACACATTATTATATGAGTTCAAGTGGGGCATCAAGGTGATTTACAATTGTATAGCCCGCAATGTCTACCATGTTATTTTGATGAGTAATGACTGGGGTCTTAAAGCTCATAAGTGGAAACCTAAGGTGAAATATTAGTTCTTCCTTGTCCAGAAGAAGGGAGAGTGATGAAAATTGAAGGAACATGGAAAGCAACCAAATGCAAACGTCAGTCTCCAGGACTCTGAGACCAGAACTAGATGTTGGCCAACTATCCTTACCCAAACTCAAAATCATAAGAGGCTAGGCTTGCTTGTCGGAGAAAAATTATGGCCTTTGGTCACCCTTCAGGTCTAGAAATGAACTTACTCCCTGTGTCAGTTTTCAGCCAAAGAGCATACAGGTCTATGAGGGGAACTATTGAGATGTGCACACCTTAGAATAATTTGGGATCAAGTGGCAGCACTTACCAATGGACAAAGTTCAGAAGTGCAAGGAAAGAAAGAGGAATGGACTATTATGAGCTATTACCCTCCCTCCATTCAAGAGCACTTTGTTCTAACCAAATGGCATTCTGTGATGCTCACCCTCTCCACACAATCACTGCAGACAACATGGCTGCATAAGCAAATGTGATGAAGAAAGTGGATGGTGCCGGCTAGTAAAAGATATAGCATCTTGTGTTTTAAAGGCATGAAGCTAAACAAACAGCCAGCTAGCATAGAAGCGACAAGCCCACATGGAAGAAGCACAACAGCCAATGCGATCATGAGGCTTCATTGAGACCAGGTAACAGGCATCAGAAGACCCATAACCAATCAACCAAGTAACCAACCAAGCAACAAACAAGCAAACAAGGGGTTCAGAGCAAAAACCCAAAGCCCATCTGTAGACAATGGGACATCCCTCCAGAGAGGGGTCACAGGGAAGGTTTGAGTGTAAAGCACTGATGTAACACACAATATTCCTCTGGTTTCATGAGGAGGCTTTCTCACTTCCTCCTCCCCTGCCCCCCCGCCCACCGCCAGCTATCAGTACCCCAGTGCTGCCTCTCACTTCAGAGTAGACCAGAGCATGTTCACAGGTACAGATGAGAGATAAGAGCTCACAACACACAGAACCCAGGAACAGGAATAGTGATACCAGAAGGATAGGGGGGAGTTGGGGAGAGGAGGTGAAGATGGGGAAACAGATCCCAGTGATTGACACATAACTACATCCCGCCCTCTGGGGGATGAACAATAGAAACCATGGGGGAAAGGAGACAGTGGTCTGTGTAAGATATGAAAATAATAATAACTTATAATTTTTCAATGGGTCACGGGTAGGGGGAGAGGAGCTGATAACAAGGGCTCAATGAAAGTAAATGCCTAGAAAAGAATAATGCCAACATATGTACAAATATGGTTAATACAATTGATGTATGGATTGTTATAAGAGTTGAAAGAGCCACCTATATAATGATCTTTTAATAAAAAGGAAGGAAGAAAGAAAGAGGAATGGAGATTGGAAACACAGGGAGGACGTAGGAAGGATGATGTTACCTAGGAATGGTTGCAATAAATGAGATAAAACAGATTGGGTATGAATCAGGTGGGTGAAAAACTAATGATCTGTAAACCTTTACCAAATACACAATAGATCACTCTAATTTGTCAGAGATATTTTAGTGCATTTTTGAGCACAGGAAGATATACTTTATATACTACACTAAGACAAACATTTGACTGATTGGATGACTGGTTCATATATTACATATGATCCACACTTAACTTTTCTGACTTATATACACATTTGACTTAAAGACAGACATAGGTGTGCATCTTATTCATAGTATGGGGACTTCCTATGTTTTTATGTTGAGTATTAAATGTGAGAAGGAAAAAAAGGAGATGGATTAAAAGAGACAAAATCTATAGAAACTAAGTGGCTTAAATAAAAGATGTGGAGATTGTTTTTATTGCCACTTACATGGGAAGACCAGCATAACTCATGCCTGGTGCTGCCACTACTAAGTAATGTGGTCATCACAAACTCACTGCAGTAAAAACTTCAAATATCTCCACCACCACATATTATGCACACCAAGATAAGCTAGTAATTTAGTAATGTGTCCTGTTTCCTACTTCCATGAAGGACTTTATTTCTTGAAGCCGCTCCTTAGTGGGACAAACTCATTTTTAGCACAGTGTGTGGCTGATTAAACAGAGAATTCCAAGCATTTTTTAAAATGAGGCAGCAAAAATTAATTTACCACATCTGACACCGACTGTCTACCACAATAAATACTTTGGATGAATCGTCCCTTTGCTGGCACTACTGAACAAGTTGATGTCTTTTCCCATCCTGGTGAATAAAGATAAGGTTCACTTTAATTGGGTCATTTGAATCTGTTGACTCAACATTAAAAAGTCACGGACCATAGAAGATCAGAGGGATGATAGGTATGAGATCCCAACCAGTTATTTTCAAACAGTATTCCAGTAAACCTAAAGGCTGATTTGGGGTTGTGACAAGTTTAGTGCAATGAAGATACTGTAAATCTATTTTAATCTACTCTATAAATTAGAGAGCTACATGATTTTTTAATAGTTCACTTATCATACACTTAATAACACAGTCATATTAAGAAGAGTTGGGAAATCATCCCTGCTATCAATTTCAGTATATTTTCTTCTAGCACGCTTTGCTCTCTTTTTTGCCTCAACCACCCTTGCCATGGCCTTAGGCAATTATTAATCCCATTACAATCTCTATAGATTTTCCAATCCTGGATTTCATATACAGAAAATCATACCAATAAAAGTGAAAGAAAAACCTCAACTGAAAAGAAAACAGAAGACATTGAAAATGGAAAAAACTGTAACATGGGCCAAGAAGGGGATTAAATGTAAGGAATGTTTTTACATCTGCCACAGTAGACTCTACAGTGCTCTGTCTGATAGCTAAGCCCTTCACAGCCCTGGACTGCGGTCAAGTGGATCCACTGGAGGCTGCATCCGGGTGGGGTCCCGCAAACTGGGTGTTGGTAATTTAAGCTGTGATATCATTCCCTTCTTCATATTTGGATTTTATTATTTACTATATTTGGATAACACATCCTGATGTGGTTCATCTTGTGGTGTGAATTTAGCCAATGTCTCACTTAAATGGCTGCTTGTTTGAATACAAGTATTTGGCATCGTTGCTGCTATTTTTTCTAATAGCCAGGCACCATCTGGTTTCTTTACCACATTTTTCTATAGCACCCATATCCTCAGTGATCTCATCATGGAAGGTGAGTGCCAGTAGGGCCATGTCATAAGAACTAATTGTTCTTCTACTGGGGCTAGAATAAAGTGTGAGACCAAAATATATTCATATAACTGTGGCTTGTACATGTCTCTGATTGACTTTAGACACATCATTATCATTTTATGATAGTGAACATTATATATCATTCATTTGGCATAAGGCAATTCTTCCTATTAAGACCCAAACTCACCAAACTCATTGTCATTGAGACGAGGCTGACTCTAGCGACCCAATAGGGCAGAATAGAACTAACTTCCTGCTGTGAGTTTCCAAGACTGTAAGTCTTTCTGGAAATAGAAAATTCTGTCTGTGTTCCCGAGAGTAGCTGGTTATTTGAAATGCTCAACTTGTAGGTAGCAGGCCAATACATAACTGCTAATCTATCCGGGCTATGCATAGTGTCATTAAATTTAGTCAATGGTATTAAATTTAAAACACTGTTCAGAAAAGGAAATTAACCTAGTATAGGTCAGCTTCTCAGACTGACATAATTGAATTATTGACTTGTACAGTTTAAACTCTTAAGTGATTGGACATGAACAATGGGGTTGGTGGTAGGGCAGAGCTTTAAACAGCACTCATTCAAAAAGGTAGAACCATGCCTACCAGACTAATACATGTCATAAGAAAGTAAGGAGAGAATTACAATAGTAAATATATGGCAGTCTCTGGCTACCATTCATTGGGCACTTTCAAAGCAAGAGATCCAAACCAAAGTCCAACAACCACCAATTCAATAAACTCGGGATATCGTCATCTGGTTCTTCTCACACTATGGTGTTTCAGCTTTAAATACATGGGAGTGAGTAACGCAGAACCTTAAATCTGCTATAGGTGAGTTTGAGGTAAAGCCCAGTTTGGTTAATAGTGTTTCCACATTGAATCCTTCTAGTGTGGCCTAGGAAGGATGTTGTGTATCCCAAAAGGACAGAGTCTAAAATTTAAGTGATCTATATAGCACATGACTTGGGGCACCAAGGGCTAGATAGAAACTAGGTCAAAATCGTCCTGGGCAGTATTCTCACCCTTGAGTTCTATATACGGTAATTGTTAACCATTTTTGTTTTGTTTTTTTTTCTTCTCCTTCCCGTCAATGGGAACTTGCTCCGCGCAGTTTACCCACCTAAAGAAGCGTGATCAAGACAGGCACCAAGACAGGTGCCCCTCCCCTCATCTTGACTTGAATTTCAAGTAAATTCACTTATCAGTCTTGTAGAAGTGTCTTGTTTTGGGGTGACTTTAGCACAATGTTGTATGGCAGCAACTAAATGGTCTTTTCCTTCCGTCCCCCATCTTGAAAAACAAACAAACCAAATCTGAGGTGTGGTCTTCTCTGTCAAAGTGACTTTTAAGATGTACACATATATGGTTCATGGGGATTAGGCAGACTCTGTACCTCATTATTTGGGAGACCAGATTAGCTTACATTACTTGAGAGTAGAAGCCTACCTTTCTCGTGTTGTTTATCCTTATAGTAGTGGACTTAAATAATATCTGTCTTTGGGGGATTGACTAACTTCACTTAACATAATGGTTTTCAGTTTTCTGCATGTCAGGAGGTGTTTCATGGTTTCATCTCTGTTTTTGAGGGATCCATAATATTCCATTGTGTGTATGCACTATAGTTTCTTCACCCATTCTTCTGACTGGCATTTAGGCTGTTTCTAGTTTCTTCATATTGTGAACTGTTCCACAGTGAACATGGGTGAGTCTATGCCTGTTCATGTTCTGTCTCTTACTTCTTTGGGTTATTTGCCCAGCAAAGGTATTGCTTGAGTCACATGGTATTTATATTCCCAATTATTATTCTGTTGTTGTTAGGTACCATTTCGTTGGTTCTGACCCAGAGTGGCTCTATGCAAACCAGAATGTAACACAGCCCAGTCCAGCTCCAACCTATACCAGAGCCTGTTCTTGTAGCCACAGTGTCAATCCACCATGAGAGCCTTCCTCTGTTTTGCTGCCCCTCTACCAAGCAGGATGTCCTTCTTTAGGGACTATTCTCTTTTGAAAACATGTCCAAAGTATGTAAAACAAAGTCTTGCCATCCTTGTCTCTAAGGAGCATTTTGGCCATATTCCAAGCCAAACATTCGTGTGCCTTTCAGCAGCCCATGGCACTTTTGATATGTTTTTCACCATTACTACAATTTAAATGCATCCATTCTCCTTCACCTTCCTTATTCAATGTCAAACTTTCACATGAATATGAGAAAACTGAAAATGCTATGGTTTGGGTCCAATGAATCTTAGTCCCCAATATCCTTTCTTTTAAAAACTCTAAAGATGACTTGCGCAGTAGATTGACCCAATGCAATGCCTCATTTAATCTCTCATTTGATGTTTTCATGATCATTGATTGTGTATCTAAGCTAGAGAAACTCCTTAACAACTTCAATCATTTCCTCATTTATCATGATGCTACCTATTGATCTAGTTTTAAGAATTTTTGGTCGTCTTGACATTGAGTTGTAATCCATACTGAAGGCTGCAACCCCTGTGTTCATCAGCCAGTGCTTCAACTCCTTCATACTTTCAGCAAGCAAGGCTGTGTCATCTGCATATTGAAGATTGTTAATATGCCTTCTTCCAAACCTGATGCCATATTCTTCTTCATATAATTCAGCTTCTCTGATTATTTGCTCAGTACATGGATTGAATAATATGGTGAGAGGATAAAACCTTGACACACAACTTTCCTGATTTTTAAACCACGCGGGATTCCCTTGTTCTACTCACAAAACTTCCTCTTGATCTATGTACAAGTTTCACATGAACACAATGAAGTGTTCTGAATGCCCATTCTTTTCAAGGCTATCCATAGTTTGCTATGATCCACGCAGATGGATCCCTAAAACACAAATACACATCTTCCTAGTATTCTCTGCTTTGAGCAAAGATCCATCTGACATCAGCAGTGATATCCCTTTTTCCAAGTCCTCTTCTGAATTCAGCCTGAACCTCTAGCATTTCAATACATTGCTGAAACTGTTGTTGGATGGTCTACAACAAAATATCACTTGCATTTTGTTTGAGGTAGCATTATATTGCTTTCTATAATTGAACATATTTAGTAGAAGATGGTATCTCATCATTGATTTGATATGGTTCTCCCACATGGAGAGTGATTGTGAGTATATCCTCATGTGTTTGTTACCAATTTGTGATAGTTCAGGTTTATTGTGCCAACCTGGCCGATGAACACATGTAGGATGAATTTAAGGGCCGAGAAATAAATGGCTTGGCAAGCCTCACCTGTCTGGTTTCTTGCTCTCTCATAGATGCCTTAGTTAGTTCTCTGCCTCAGCTGGCAAGGCTCACTTCCTGTGAGATGTCCCTGAGGAGAAGCCACATGGACCTACCCTGATGCAGTCCTGGGTGCTGGAGAAATTGCGTGGAGACCCCTGCCAGTGCTGAGATTCTTACATGCTTACTGATTCATCTTTCCTCCTACATTTGGCATCATTGTATGTGTTTTGTCAGTTTGAGGAAGACTTTGTAGATTGATATTGAACATATGGGCTAATGCCGGACTTATGGGCTTGGACTGGACTGGGTTGAGATGCTTAATGTACACTCACCCTATATATAAAACTCTCTCTCATAAAATATGAGTGTTTTTGAATTTTGTTTCTCTAGTCTACCAAGACGAACACACCATTCAAGTATCATCCTCTTTGAGTTATCTGGTCAGTTCTGTGTTCTGACTCTTATTTATTTATGATATATGTCCAGCAAAGGTATTGGGGGGTCATATGCTATTTTTATCCCAGTTGTTTTAGATACTGTCATGTTGCTTTCCACAATGGTTGTACACATTTACCAACTCACTAGTAATGTATAATCATTCTGATCTGTCTTTACTCTCGCCAACATTTATTGTTTTTGTTATTTTGAATTGGGCTATCATTGTGTGTACAAGGAAATATCTCCTTATTGTTTTAATTTTCATCTTCCAAACAGCTAGCGATCTTGAGCATTTCCTCATATATTTGTTTATCATTCTATTGGCATCATTTGTGAATTGTCAATTTATTCAGACCACATTTTAATTGGGTTATATTTTTTCTTATTGAGCTGTTGCAGACTTCTATAGATTTTAGTAATTAGTCCCTTGTCCATTGTGTCATTCATAAAGAAGTTTCCTGTTTTAATCTTTTGATGAAGTCTCTTGATGTGCATAAGTTATTTATTTTTAATAAGTCCCAGTCATCTGTTTTGTCATCCATTATGCATGTGTCCTTTATTATATTTGGTAATCTGTGTATGCCCTGAAACAGGCCTTGAGTTTGTCCCAATACTCTAATTGATGATCCTGATAACTCTGGGGTTTATGTTCAGGTCTTTATTTTGAGTTGATATTTGTTTGTTTTTATTACTTTTATTTCATTCTAATCTGTTGTGATGTTGCCCTCTTCTTCTATATTTCTAGATATTTGCGTATATTTTTATTTTGTATAGTTTGATAGTGATTTGTAAATTTTCTTAAACCCTTTCAAAGAACCAAGTTTTTGGTCCTATTAATTTTTTTCTAGTTCATTTATTTCTGCTTTTATCTTGGTGGTTTCTTTTCTTTGATTGTCGAATGGTTTACTTTGTGCTCTTGTCCCAGTTTTTTGGAAGTGTTAAGATGCAGAATTTGGATTTTGTGTGTGTGCGTGTATGTGTGTGTGTGTGTGTGTTGATTGCTATAATAACTGCTTGTCTTCTGTCTCAAGGTTTTGGCAAGTGGTGTTTTTGTGCTTTGCATTCATTTCAAGAAATTTCTTAATTTCAACCCTTATTTGATAAAGTACACAGTTGTTTTAAGTATTATCTTGCTTAGTCTCCATATATTTGTCTTTTTATTCCAGATTTTGCATTATTTATTTAAACTTTGACACCATTGTAATCTAAGAAACTGGATTGTAGGATCTCAATATTTTTGTATTCATTGATCTTTGCTGTGTGGCCTAACATGTATGTATGTATTCTATAGTATGTACTGAGTTACTGGAGAAGAATGTATACTGTCAAGGAGATCAATCTTATTGATTGTGTTTTCAGCTCTACAATTTCTTTTTGTTGTTGTTGTTTTTAGCTCTACAATTTCTATATTGAATTTCTTTCCTTAAGATCTGTCTTTCCTTGAGAGTGGTATGTTAAATTCTTCTACTATTATTTTTAAGCTGTTTATTTTTTCTGTTTCCAACTCTATAAGAATTTGATTGATGTATTCCAAAGTTCTTTCACTGGACATGTATATTTTTACTCAGGATATATATTCCTGGTGTATCATTATATGATGTCCATTCTTTTCTCTTATTATGTTATTTGCCTTGAAGTGCATTTTATCAGAGATTAAATATCAACACTCCTGCCTATTTATGATTGCCATTTGGGGGGCGGGGGATATTTTTCACAATCTGATTATTTTCTGTCTAGTTTGTCTTTAAGTTTAAGGTGTGTCTTTTGTCGGATCTTATTTTCTAATTCTGTCTGCTATTATCCATCTTTTGATTGGTGCACGTAATTCATTGACATTTAGTGTCCTTATTGATATATGTGGGTTTGTTGGTGGCATTTTTCTATGTGTGTTTGGTTTCTTTTCCTTTTCTTTTTGTGGTTTTAGGGGTGTCTTTGTTCCTCCTCTGTTTCGTTGATGTTTGATGTGCCTCTTTCATTGTAATGTTTTTTTGTGTGGTAATATACTGTGTGATGCTCTCATGTTTTATGCTATTGTTGATTCTCTACCCATAATTATGAGCTTTATATTTTTGTAATACTATTCCTGTTTTTACAATTCCTTAATTTATCCTCATTTTTGGAGTACTTTTATTTCACTCTCATGTGTAAGTAATGGTTTTCCTAGATCTAGGATTCTTGGTCAGCGGATATTTTTTCTTTAAGAATTTCATATATGTCACACCTCCCTGTCTTCTTGTTGGCATGGTTTCTTCTGAGATATGTGAGATTATATTTATCAGTTTTCCTTTGTAGGTAACTGTTCTTTTTCCTCTAGCTGTGCTCAGGATTCTCTCATTTTACTTGAAATTGCAAATTTTGACTATTATATGTCTTAATGTTTTTCTTATGGTATCGGTCTTATTTATAGTTCTCTCTGCTTCTTGAATAGTTATTTTCCCCTTCTTTGTGATGTTGGAAAATTAATCTTCCATGATTTCTCTGCAGATTTTTTTTGTTGCTTTTTCCTCTGGTATTCTGATGAGACATAGGTTGTGCCTCTTGATAGTGTTCCGCATAAAGCTTTCTTCTGATTCTTTCACTTTTATATATTGGTTCTCTATTTTATTCTGAGTGATTGTTTTGAGCTCACTGATTTGATTTTTCTTTTCTTTTAATCAATTCCTCAGACCTTTTGTTATGTTACCTAATTCTATTATCTCAATGATTTTCTTCTGGGATTTATTTTGGTTTAAGGATTTTCATTTTTCAGTTTCTTCTGTTGCTTTCATCAATGACCCCTCTATCTCCTGAAGAGAAATAAACATTAAGAGAGTTAAGGTTTATTGATTGTGTCAACCTGGCCAATAAACACATGTGGGATTAATTGAAGGGTATAGAGATAAATGGCTCAGTGAACCTCACCTTTTGAGTTCTCAGGTCTCTTGCTCTCTGAGGGTTGGACCAGGGTGTAGCTGCCTTAGCCAGCTACCTGCTTCAGCTGGCAAGACTCACTTCCTGTGAGACATCCCTGAGGAGAAGCTTCATGGATTTACCCTGATGCAGGCCTGAGTACTGGAGAAGCCATGTGGAGACTTCTGTTAGCCCTGAGAGGTTTACACCACCACTGGATTAAAAGACGTTCTACTCACTGGCCTGTGACCCTCCTGCATTTGGCATCATTGTGTGTGTGTGTGTTGTGAGTTTAAGGAGGTCTTTGTAGATCAGTGTCTGACATATGGGTGGAATAAACAGCTTACACTTGACCACTAGCCAAAAGGTTGGCAGTTTGATTCCATCCAGCAGTATTGTAGAAGGAAATCCTGGCAATCCACTTTTATAAGATTATAGCCATTGAAATCCCTCTACAGTCCAGTTCAATTTTGAAACATGGATTTGCCATGCATTGAAGTCAACTTGGCATCTTTTTTTATTGTATAAGCAGTGTTAGAGTTGGGAACAGCAAAATAAGTGAAGCAAACTATATTAGTCCTAAAACTTTCTTGATTAGATTGAGATATTTTGGCTACTCTTCTTGAAGAGAACACATGGCAGGAAGACTGTAAAAGATTACCTTACTTCTCTCTGTATTATTACCTAATTTCCCCAACTCCCCAAATATGCCATGATTTGAAGAGACATCTCTTCATAAAACATTAAATGTCACATGCCCCTTGGCAAGAGAATGACCTATCTTTTGAAATAGTCTTCAAAACTTTTCATTTTACAAATCAATCAAAAAACACTTAATATCACTTAAATATGTATACTCAGAATATTACAATATGTGACTAGGGACACTATACTAGTTCTGCCTTGCAGAAATTATTTCATGCCAAAAGATCAGAATTGACTCTGAAGGAGATTTTTACTTTTAAAAAGGATCACTTTATAGAATGATATTTTCATTGGTGTAAAGATTATATGATCTCATTGTAGAAAAACATGTTCTTCTATTTTCATATAAAGTATTCTGTGGTATATGAAAGTTCTATGACAGTGGACTTGTGAAGATAGAGAGTTGAGTATAGACTCCATCTAACCAATGCCATCCAAGGTTTAATGGGTTGCTCAAATAGTACCAAGTTGCATGTGTTAATAGAGTCAGCAGATTCCAAGTTCTCATATCTGAGCTTTAAGAAAGATGAACACACGCGCAAATCATAGGAGAACTAATAAGGTGAGCAATACCATAAAATGGAAGATTAATAAAAGTCAGTTGTATATCTATTTATTAACAATAAACAACTTAAAGTTGAATTAAGACAATAATTCCTTTGCAGTAGCATCAAAAAGAATAAAGTACCTAGGAATACATTTAACACAACAAATAAAAGATTTGTACACTGAAAGTATATATTACTGCTGAGAGACATTTAGGCAGTACTCAATGATATTGCCACTTCTCTTCCAGACCACTGCAATAAAATAAATATTGCAATACAGTGAGTCACACACATGTTTTAGTTTCTCAATGCATATAAAATAATATTTATAAGATACTGTGATCTATTAAGTATCCAATAGCATAATGAAACAATTTTGGATATTATGCAAGCTACAAACATGTAACACAGAAACCTGCAATGAACACATATTGAGTAAGTGGTGCCATTAGACTTCTTCAATAACAGGTTACCAACAACCTTCTATTTGTTTTTTTTAAAAAAAGGTGGAATTTGCAAAGCTCAATAAAGGGAAGCCCTACTATTTTCTAAAATCATTTTATTTGGGACTCATACAGCTCTTACATACATCATGTCAAGCACATTTGTACATTTGTCACCATCATCAGTTTAAAAATTATTTATTTATTTTTAGTCATTTTATTAGGGGCTCATACGACTCTTATCACAATCCATACGTACATGCCCCTTGGCAAGAGAATGACCTATCTTTTGAAATAGTCTTCAAAACTTTTCAATTTTGTAAAGTACATCTGTACATTCTTTACCCTCAACATTTTCAAAGCATTTGCTCTTCACTTAAGCTCTTTGCATCAGGTCCTCTTTTTTCCCCACTCTCTCCCTGCTCCCCCTCCCTCATGAGCCCTTGATAATTTATAAATTATTATCTTGTCATATCTTGCCCTGTCTGATGTCTCACTTCACCCCCTGTTTCTGTTGTCTGTCCCTCAGGGAGGAGGTCGCATGTAGAGCCTACTAATCGGTTCCCTCTTTCCAACCCACTCTCCCTCTACCCTCCCAGTATCGCCCCTCACACCTCTGGTCCTGAAGGGATCATCCACCCTGGATTCCCTGTGGCTCCAGCTCCTATCTGCACCAGTGTACATCCTCTGCTCTATCCAGACTGGCAAGATAGAATTCGGATCATGATAGTTGGGGGCGCGGGTGGGGGGAAGGATTTAGGAACTGGAGGAAAGCTGTATTCTTCATCGGTGCTACATCACACCCTGACTGATTCATCTCCTTCCCTAGACCCCTCTGTGAGGGGATCTCCAGTGGCCGACAAATGGCAAGCCCTACTAATAAATAAAAAGAAAAGAAAGAAGGAAAGGATAGAAGAAAGCAAGAAAGAAAATTAGATGAAGACTTCTCTGAGGGGGAAGAGGCCAGACTGGACCATGTTTCCTAAAATATACAATACTGCCCCTCAGGGACACTGGAATAACTAAGGGGCTGCGAAACGAGATCCCATTGCCATCAAGGAAATCCATAATATGCAGTACAACTGCCCTTGTGGGTTTCATAGGCTCTAACTCTTCACAAGAATAGAAAGCCTTATCTTTCTCCCACAGAAGAGCTGGTTCTTTCAAACTGCTGACCTTGTGGTTAGCACCCCAATGTGTAACCACTATGCCACCATAGGCTAGAGTACAAACATTTTTAGTTACCAGAGCGGCAGGGATTTTTTCCTGAGAAGGAGTTAGTAAGTCAAAGAAGTTTGGGAAGCTATGATCTAAATTAATTTGAAGTTTATTTGCTTATAAGGATTTTTATGGATATCATTTACTCTCCACCTGAGCTCCAAAAGCAGCCTTTGGTAGCCCTCAGTCTAGATCACCTTTATGTCTCTTGTGTTGCTGAAGTACATGAACTTAGACCTGAATTTGACTCTTCGGAAATTAGAAATTGATGTTCGGCTTTTTATATTTGACTTGGCACTAACTACTAAAAATCATTTTATTGGGGGCTCATATAGCTCTTTTCACAATCCATCCATTCATTCATCCATTGTGTCAAGCACATTTGTTGCCATCATCATTTTCAAAACATTTTCTTTATACTTGAGCCCTTGGTATCAGCTCCTCATATTTTTCTCTAGCCTAGCCAGATTTGTAAGGTAGAATTGGGGTCATGATAGTTGGGGAAAGAAGCATTAAAGAACTAGAGGAATGTTGTATGTTTCATCGATGCTATACCACAGCCTGACTGACTTGTCTCTTCTTTGTGACCCTTCTGTAAGGGGCCATCCAGTTGCCTAAAGATGGGTTTTGGGTCTCCACCCAGCACCCACCCTCATTTACAATGATATGATTTTTTGTTCTTTGATGCCTGATACCTAATCATATCAACACTTCATGATCACACAGGCTGATGTTCTTCTTCCATATGGACATTGTTGCTTCTCAGCTAGATGGCTGCTTGTTTATCTTCACGCCTTTAAGACCCCAGACACTATATCTTTTGATAGCCAGGCACTATAAGCGTTCTTTACCACATTTGCTTATGTACCCGCTTTGTCTTCAGTGATCTGTTGGGAAGGTGAGCATCATGGAATGCCAGATTAATAGAACAAAGTGTTCTTGCATTGGGCACTAACTACTTTAACTCAGTGTATGACTAAGAAAGACTAAGGATGAATCAGATAAATTGTACTATTCCTTCAGAGCACTAAATACAATGTGATAAAGTCTCTAAGCCTTTCTGATATTACTCCGATATCTAGCCTCAACTCCAAAAGATTACATCCTCCTTTTCATTTTTTTATTAAAAACTTTTACTGGGGGTTCTTACATCTCTTATCACAATCCATACATTCATCCAGTATGCCAAGCACATTTGTACCTGTGCTGCCATCATCATTTTCAGAGTATTCTCTTCCCACTTGAGCCCCTGATACCAGCTCCCCATGTCTTCCCCCTCCCTCTCCTGACCTCCCTTCCTCACAAACCCTTGATAAATTATAGATTATTATTTTGATATCTTACATCATTCTCTGTTGCTCCTCACTCACTTGTCCATTGTTCATTCCTCTGAGAGGGGGTTATAGATTGATCTTTATGATCAATATCCTCTCTCTCCCCACACAATCCCCTAATCCTCCTGGTATCTCTACTCTAATTTTTGACCATGAGGGGTTTATCTATCCTGGATTCCCTGTGTTGTGGGTGCTTATCTGTAGCAGTGTGCATGTCCTGGACTAGTCCGTTTTGTAAGGTAGAATTGAGATCATGATAGTGGGTGAAGGAAGCACCAAAGAACTAGAGGAATGTTGTGTATTTCATCGGTGCTATCCTGCACCCTGAATGACTCATTTATTCCTTGTAACCCCTCTATAGGGGGATGTCCAATTGTTTACAGATGGGCATTGCGTCTCTACTCCCATTCACCTTGGATATGATTTTATTCTGGGTCTTAGATGCCTGGTACCTGACCCAATCCACACCTCATGATCACACAGGCTGGTGAGCTTCTTCAATGTGGGCTTTGACATTTCTTTTCTTTTCTTTTTCAGTACCTTTGTGTCTTCTGCCCAACAGGTGAACTGAGCTCTATGAAATATTCTACCATAATCACTCAAAAATCTTTCAGGCAGTATCTGAAAAAGGCTAACCTGCATTTAAATGAACTTTCTACTTTAGCTTTCCATGCTGATAAAAACCACAGTACAATGACCGAAGTCTTCTTCCCTTAGCCTGAGCATAGTACAAAAGGAATAACAGAAAGAAGAGATTACAAGCTCTCCTTGTACATAAATTCTTTGTATAATCTCCACAACATCTAGGGTTTGTTGTTGTTGTTTTGACTTTATACAGCATGGGATGCATACATGGTATAGCTTTAAATATTATAAGACTAAGAATGTTTTGTTATAGCTCATTTATGGAACATAAGATGGTTAGGGGGGTAGATCAACTCCCTGATATTTCAAGGTAAAGAAGAGCAGCCGTTTTCTCCTTTAAACCTGTCCTGAATATTTCCACCAGAAATATAACCTCAATTAAGATAGTTGACATGAGGAAGGTGAGGTTTCATTTTTTGCTTGTTGGGTGTTTTATTTTTCCGTAACTCAATAGTTACTCATTGCCATTGCAGCAACTCCAAATCATAATGGCCCATGACTGTAACTCAAAACAAAACAAAACAAAACAAACCCTCTTTATGGAAGTAGAAAACCTCATCTTTCTCCTTCAGAGAACTTCTGACCTTGCATTTAGCAGCCCAACACATAACCCACTACTCCACCAGTTCTCCTACCCAAACTCATTGCCACTGAGTTGATTATGACTCACAGTGATCCCATAGAACAGGGTAGAACTGCCCCTGTGGGTTTCTGAGACTGTAACTCATTATGGGAGAAGAAAGCCTAGTCTTACTCCTTGTGAGTCTGGTGGTTTTGAACTGCTGACCTTGAAGTTAGCAGCTCAAAATATAACCCACTCCCCCACCAGAGACATTTACCACAAAATTTTTTTGGGGGGAGAGTTATTAGCAAGATGAACAAATATAGTCAAATCAGAATCACTGCCATTGAGTCAATTCTAACCCATAGAAGCCCATTCGAAGAGCATAAAACTCCCCCAGTGGATATCTAGGAGTATAGCTATTTACAGAAATAGGAAGCCTTATCTATATAATAACAATACAAAAACTATGCGTATATGTGTATATCTGTCTGTCTGTATACGCGCGTGTGTGTGTATTCCTAAATTTAGCAAATGAACCTTAATGTCATATTCACTATGTTCTGATGGGAGCAGTAAATTCACTGAACTAACTGCAAAGTATGAAGTAGCAATGAAAATAATTTTGTGGTTGGGGGGGGTCACCACAACATGAGGAACTGTATTAAAGGGTCGTGGAATTAGGAAGGTTGAGAACCACTGCTCTAGTTCAATCTGCAAGTGGGAAGAGTGTGCACACAAGACACTTCATTATCCATATAATAGGCTATAAATTAGTTGCACGGCACCTGTTTTGCATTATATGCCATAGGCTTCTAACAGGTCAGTGTAATATATAGACCATTTAAGTGACAGTAGTTATAAGTTATAGATGGAAAGCTCTATTTTGAACAGCCAATGTGCTCCCTCTTTACCCAATTTTCAATATGAAAAATCACCACCGAATATCAAAAAGTGTCTTCATGGAACATCAACTCTGATCTGAGGGATTTGTCATGTTGTAGCTCATCAATTTCAAGAACACTTCATTCATTTGTTCCAGGTTACTGAGACAAAGATTTCACTGAATAATTGATGAAAGGAGAAAACTATGAGCTACCTTGGACTCAGTTATTTTGGTTTTGATTTTACCTTTGTGAAAAGTAACTCCAGTACCAGCCAATCACCATACACCCTAAATTATATAAGAAAAAACTTCTCAGAAATTCTGGCTACATGGATTCCTGATGTTGAAAGATCAGGGTACTGACCTTTCAGGTCTCATTATATAAGCTTTTATTTGTACAAATAGACAAAAGGGAATAGATATTCAAGTGTGTGTGTGTATGACATTATCATTAGAGTACCTCACGACATTTCCATTCATGCTGTTTGGTGCCATATTTGTTGGCATTGAGGGACCCTAAGTACAACAGAAGAAAACATTGCCAGATCCTGCCCCACTCTCACAGGTATTAATGTTTGTGCCTACTTTTGCAGTCAGTGTGTCAATCTATTCCAAGAAGGTTATTCCTCTATTTGCTAACCTTCAAATTTACCTTCAGATAGCATGTTCAAAGTACATGAGAAAAAGTCTCACCATCCTTGCTTCTAAAGAACATTTTGAATGTACTTCCTCCAAGATAAATTTGGTCATTTATCTGGAAATTTATGATATTCATTCAATATTCATCACCAGCACCATCATTCAAAGTCATCGACACTTCTTTGCTCATTTTTCACTGTCCGGCTTTTCAAGGCATTGGAGTTGATTGAAAAGACCATGGTTTCTGCTTTGGCAATTTAGTCTTCAAAATGACATTTTTGCTTTTTAACGCTCTAAAGAGGGATTTTGCAACCTAAGTATGTAAGATGAAGTCTCCTCATCCTTGCCTCTAAGGAGTACTCTGGCAGTATTCTGCTGAGACAGATTTGTTTGTCCTTTTGGTACTTTAAATATTCTTTTCAATATTCTTCACCAATTTAAATACTTAGCTTCTTCTTCAGTCTTTCTTATTCTATATCCAACATTCACATGCATATGAAGCTATTGAAAATACCATGGCATGGGTCAGGTGTACCTTATTCCTCAAAGTATTACCCCTTTTTTCAACATAAAGAGGCCGTGTGCAGCAGATGCAAAGTATCTTTTGATTTCTTGAGAGCTGCTTCCATGTGCATTGATTATGGATCCAAGCAAGACAAAGTACTTGACAACTTCATTCTTTACTCCATTTATCATCAGGTTACCTATTGGTCCAGTTGTGAGGATTTTGGTCCTCTTTACATTGATTCATAATACCTTCTGAAGGTGGCAATTCTTAATCCTAATCAGCAGAGGTGTCAAGTCCCCCTCACTTTCAGCAATGTTTTGGCATCTGCATATCTCATATTGTTAATAAACCTTCTTCCAAATCTATTGCCATATTATTCATCATATAATCTATGATGGGAGGATACAACACTGACACACACCTTTCCTGATGGTAATTCATTCCATAGTTCTTTGTTCTGTTTACACAAATGTCTTTTTATCCATGTATAAGTGCTAAATGAGCACAATTCTGAAATTTCCGTTACTCTAAAGGCTCTCTGTGGTTTGCAATGATCTGCACAGTCAACAGCCTTTGAATAGTCAGTGAAGCACAAGTGAATATCTTTCTGTCATTCTCTGCTTTCAGCGAAGACACACATGGCAGCAGCAATGCGATCCCTAGTTGCATTTCCGTTTCTAAATACAGCCTGCACTTCTGGAAGCTCCTCGCCAATGTACTGCTGAAATTGTTGTTGGATTGTCTTCAGCAAAATTTTGCTTGCGTGTGAGATCAATGATATTGTTCTACAGTTTAAGAATTCTGTTGGGTCATCTCCCTTGGAAATGAATATAGATATGGATCTCTTCCAGTCGGTTGTCCAAGTAGCTGTCTTCCAAATTTCCTGGTGTAGACAAGAAAGGGCTTTTAAGGCTCCATCAGCTTGTTCAAATACGATAACGTATATACCATCAATTCCTTGATCCTTGTTTTGGGATAATACTTTCAATGCAGTTTGAACTTCTTCCTTCAGCACCATTGGTTCTTGCTCATATACTTCCTCCTGAAATGGTGGTATGTGGACCAGTTCCTTTAAGTAGAATTACTCAGTCTATTATTTTCATCTACGTTTGATTCTTCCTGCCTCATTTCAATATTCTGCCACAAAAAACTCAATATTGCAACTCAGAGTTTGAATTTTTCCCTTTGTTCTTTCAGTATAAAATATACTATATTATTCCTTTTGTGGTTTCAAAACTTTAGGCCTGTGCACATTTCATTATCATATTTGACTTTGTCTACTCAAGCTGCCTTTGAAAAGTTCCGTTCAGCGCTTTGACTTCATCACTTCTTCCATTGCATTGAATACTCTATAATTAAGAGCAAGTTTCAGAGTCTCTTCTGGCATCCACTTTGATCTTTTCTTTATTGTTTTTTAATAACCTTTTGCTTTCTTTATGAATGATAATCTCTTTTTCTGTTTTTGGTATATTTTATTCTCAGAATGTTATTTGAACTATTACATTTATATCCTGGATCCATTTTAAGTTGAATGTTTAAAAATAATTTTATTGGGGGGAGTTCTTACAAATCTTGTAACAACCCATCATTCAGTAGTATTAAGCACACTTGGACATATGTTGCCATCAGCATTTCCAAAACAATTTATTTTTACTTGATCCCTTGGTATCAGCTTCTCTTTTTTTCCCCCTACCACCTCCTCATCCTCGTGAAACCATGATCAATTAAATATTATTATTGTTCCTTCATGTCTTGCACTGTTGGTTGTCTCCCTTCACCCACTTTTCTGTTATTCATCCTCCTGGGAGGGAACGGCTACATAGCCAACCTTGAGATGGGTTCCCCCTTTCTCCCCCACCCCCACCATCCCTATAACTGCATTATATTGCTACTCCCACTACTGTTCTTGAGGGTTTTATCTGTCCTGAATTCTATGTGTTGAGAGCTCTTGTCTTTACCAATGTGTGTACTCCGGTCTAGCCAAATTTGTAAGGTATAACTGAGTCATGATAGTAGTGGGGAGGAAGTATTCAGGAACTACAGGAATGATGTGTGTTTTCTCAGTGCTGTATTGCACCTGGTTGAATTGTCCCTTCTTTGTAACCCTTCTGTAGGGGGGTGTCCAATTGCCTACAGATGGGCTTTGGGTCTCCACGGCATCCCCCTTCTTTCACTTCAATGTAAAATGATTTGGATCTTTTGGTACCTAATACTTGATCCCGTCAACACCTCATGACCACACAGGCTGGCCTGCTTCTTCTATGTGAGCTTATTTGCTTCCCTGCTACATGGCTGCTTGTTTAACTTGAAGTCTTTTAGAGCCCAGATAATACATCTTTTGATAGCCATACACCATCTGCTTTCGTCATCACATTTGCGTATGCACCCACTTTATCTTCAGTGATCATCTCAGGAAGATGAGTATCAAAGAGTGCCAGATTATTAGAACAAAGTGTTGTGCTAAGGGAAACCTTGAGTAGAGGCCCAATGTCCTTCTCCTACCTTAATACGAAACCTATAAATATATATACTACTTTTCTTTATTTCCTTTCACCTTTCTCTTATCCCACTATCATGCTCACTCTCCATTTATTTCTCAGTAATTCCTCTCAGATGCATTGCACTTGATCTAACCCTCCTCGCCATCAATTTCTGATATTTTATTGTTCCTTTATCCCTAAGTTTTTTGCTCCCCACTCCCCTTCTCTGTCTCTTCCTCTCCCATGTCCCTCTAAGAGCTGCTGATACTGTTGTTTTCTCCTAGGGATTGTTTGTCCTGCCTATCTTGTATAAACAAACATAGGGCAAAAGAAAAAGAAACAAATAAAAACAAAATGAAAAAGGTTTAAAAAATAGATAATTCTAAGTCTTTCTGTTGACCTTTATGTATGTTTTCCAGTCAAGTCTGATAAGGTGCCAAGCCTTGTCTCCTGAGTCAGAATTGTACATGAATATTTTTATGCCATCCCACAACTCATCAGTCTACTGTCATTGTTCAATGGAGCAAATCTGTTCTTGAGATGTTCTCAAAATTCTAGAGGGATAGACTCAAGGTCATAATTTTGCTCTTTATCTTCAACTTCAACTTATATATGAGCAATTGATAGTCTGTTTCATTTTCAGACCCTGGTATGGTTTTAATTGCTACTATTGAGCTTCTCCTTCTTTTCTCACAAATGTAGTCATTTTTCCTCCCCTTCCCCCCATTTTTATTTCTGTACCTTCCATCTGGAGAAATCCATGAGTACACTCACATTTGTGTTGTTGAAAAAGGTGTGTGCTATGAACAAGTCATTGGTCTTGAAAAATTTTGTCATGTGGTCCCCAGCTTCAATTCTATTACTCAGATTATATATTTTTTCTTTTTATAAACAGTTTTTTTGGAACATAACCCAAATATCTTACAAATCAATAGTTCCATCTTATCAAGAATAGTTGAACAATCATTATAGAAATTTTTCTCAAAGTATTAATTTTTATAATATTTACAGGATACATTTACAAATAATCAAAATCTATTTTCAACAATCTATACTCCATGGATAGTGCAGTTACTTTAAAACTTAATGTTCTCAATGATCTCTTTATACTTTATAACATTGCTAACATTCTTGTGACGTGTCCATGGGTATATTGTTATACATATCTAGTATCTAGTCATTTAAGATTGGATTCTTTCACTTAGAAGTATGTATTAGTTACTCTTTTTTTACAATCATTTTATTGGAGCCTTGTACAACTCTTATCACAATCCATACATACATCCATTGCATGTCAAGATGATATTTTTCAATTACCATTCCTCCTCTTTGTTTCCTACTTATGCATTCTAATCACCAATAATTCTCAGTGCATCTTTGTTGCTTATTTTATTGGTAGAATTCTTAAATATCTTCGTCACTAGCTTTCGTGGTTGGTGCATAAATGTGAATAATAATTGTATTGCTTGGCTTTCCTTGTAGGAGGGTAGCTATGATTTTGAAATGTCCTTTTTGACTTCAATGTAATTCCATTCTTCTTGATTGTGTCAATACTGGCTAGTAAACTATATGACTTTCTGATTCAAAATGGCCATGGCCAGTTCATGTCAGCTCACTGGCACCTAGGATACCAGTCTGTTTCATTTTTCACCACTTCCAAATTTCCCAAGGCTAATATTTTGTATATTCCAAGTTTCAATTGTTAGATTTTTGCCGCTGTTTCTTCTCAGCGTATTTTGTGTCCCATTAGCATATGCGGACCCCAAAGTCTCCATTCCCACATCCTTTACTCCATTCACGTCACCACGGTTGACTATACTTTGAGAAATCAGCTCCCTCTCAACCACATTTTAAGTGTCTTCCAACCTGAAGACCCAATCTTTTCGGCACCATTCCCCTACAATGTTCTGCTTCCATTCTTCAGGCCTGAGTGTCTGACAATATTTCCATGGTATACATTTTCAGCAGCTACTTCCTCCGAGGTGAGCAACTAAATACTTCTTTGTAGCTTTTTCTTAGTCTGGAAGCACTGCTGAAACCTCTTTGCTTTGAGTGACCCAGCTGGCATTTCAAATGCCAGTGACATAGCTTCCAGTATCACAGCAACACACAAGCCACTGCAGTATGATGAAAGGGCAAGACAACTGGTGGTTGTTCATTTTGAGCTGTGCCAAATCAGGAAATAAAAGTTCTGAAAGCTTTATTCTATGGAAGTCATTTAGACAGACTCTACTTCATGGGGTTAGCTCTTCCCCAATTGCATTTTAAGTGCCTTCCAAGCTGAAAGACTCGACGATTGGTACTATGTCTCATAACCATTCATACAGTTTTCACTGGTGAGAATTTTTAGAAGTATGTTGCCATATTGTTCTTAGTCTGTCTTCGTTTGGAGGCTTTGCTGAGTCCTCTCCACTCTGGGTGACACAGAGGCCATCACAAAATGACAAACTTGTAGATTTACCATCTTACTGAAGGATAGTGAGTTTAGAAATAAAAAATAATAGTAAAAGCCCCAAAGTAGCATTGGTTACATACTTATTGCCATGTGCCAAGCATATCATTATAATCCTCATAGTTCTCTTCCCCACCCCCAGATCAATAACTCTCAAATCACTACTTATTCTGTAAATGGATTCAATCAAGATGTGCATTTGACCATTCCAGCTTCTGTTTCCTGAGGTATGAGTTACAAAAAATGTCTAGGTATTTGCACTATCAAACAAAATTCACTGCCATTGAGTCAATTCTGATGCATATCAACCCTATAGAGCAGGGTAGTGCTATCTCTGAGGGTTTCCAAGACTGTATATATTTCCAAGACTATAAAGCCCCATCTTCTCCTTTCAGAGCTGCTAGTGCATCTGAACTGCTGACCTTGTGGATGGCAGCCCAATGTGTAATCCACTGTGCTTTCAAATTCCCTAACTAGTACTTAATTTCTATTAAATAACTGGGATATCTATATGTCTTGATAGGCAAGAAAGATGCTACTCCCAGCGTGAATACCTAAATGGGCAGCAGCAGGTAGGTCATAAGTGGGTAAGCAAACAGATAGGATTGAGCAGCCAGAAGTTTATAATGTCAGGAAAACCTAAGTAGCTTTTAACTTTAACAGTAAAATAGAGATTATTTGTGCATTGTCCCCCGATTCTTTCCCCTAATAGATTACTAGCCCTTGGGTGGTGAACAGAATGAACATCCTTGGTTGCTAGTCAAAAGGTTAGAAATTCAAATCCACTCCTAAGGCTCAGCAGAGAAAGACCCTTTACATTTACTTCATTAAAAACCCTCTGGAACTCAGTTCTACTCGAACTCGCATGGCTTGTAATCAATCTGACAGCACCTGGTTTTCATAATGATATGAAGATCCTTCAGTTCATAAGGGATAATCACTGTCAGAAAGAAGTCAAGTTAGTTTAGTTGAACTCTGCTCCAGCAAAAAACAACAACGACAACAAAAACTGAGACAGAGGTGCTAAACTTACCTCGGTTTCAAGTAGATATATATTAGAACATCATGTTTCCACTGCTCACATTACTGCTTCGGCTAACACACTGATTCAGGAGTCGCTCCCTCTTTCTCTTAAATTACCCCTTCTTCCTTTAGTCCCACTAAAAATTCACTAGAAGTAAAAAATGAATCCACTGGACTCAATAATTTTTAAATTCTGGATAGATAGAAAAAAATGAGAACAAATGATACTAGACTACTAAAAAATACATATCATGTCATGTGAAATAAACAGAGTATGTAATTAATGATAGCTGTTGCATAACTTATTATACTAAATGACATGTTTTAGATAAAATGAACTTCCAACTTCCTTCAATGTCATCAATAGCTAGCTCATCTCTGGGAGAAAGTGCCAGTATATGAAGTGAACTGTTTAAAAATATAAATCTTTTCATCTATGAGCTCTTGGTAAATCAACACAATTTGACAAGAATTAGTGAGGTTCACAAAAATATGTATTTATGAATAGAAAATGGAATTTTACAAGATGAGAATAAAATATCTTCAAGATTGTGGGAACACACATTTACCCAGAATATTCCCCACCGTTAGCAGTACACATGTCCATTATTATTTTTGCCCCATGGTCTACTTGGTAGACTTCTATCTATCATTACAAAGTCATGACAGGCTAATCAATTCAAAGTAGGTTCACATTCAGTCTTGGTTCCCTGGAGGTTGAGGTCTCCTACACAGATGATCCATATTGGATTGTCACCATCATCCTTTTCAGTGACAGAGATGAGTTTCCCTTTGAGTTGATTGACCTGCAGACACTATAACACATCACAAAATTATATTAGGGTGTTAAATCAACATAATTATTTTTACATTGATCTCAGCAGCCATAGATTTTGCCAAAGTTAAATTACACTTTATATTTCTCATACTTCAAATCCAGAAACTTACATGGTGCTAGCATATTAATTGACATTATTAATATTAAATTGTTTGGTTTTTGCCTTTATTTCCCCTCACAGACATAATTATCCATAACTGCTTCAGTATGCAATGATCTTGCCTAATTTTTAGGCACCTCAAAATTTAGTATTCCATTGTTATTATTTATATACATGGGATTACATGAATTTAGTGTGTGCAGCACATAAAAATGTCTGTGTAATGTAGAACGTATCTGTGCTATATTTTAAAAGTTTTCACATATTATATATCTTAGATATAAACATTCATATTTATTATTTTATATACAATATTTATACACATTTGATACTACTATATGATTACATGTACACTATTTTTATATAGTAAACATGTATTTTTGAAAGTGCTTCAAGTTTCAACATTTTTTATATAAATAATTTTGTCAGAGGCTCTTAAAGCTCATATAACAATCCATATATCAATTTTATCAAGCACATTTGTACATATGTTGCCATCATCATTTAAAAAACATTTTCTTTCCACTTGAGTCCTTGGTATCAGATCCTCTTTATATATTGTACACATGTTTATACATTAAATATATTGTTATATATTATATACATGTGTGCATACTTGAGACTTTTTCCACAGGTATAATTTAAAATTTCTCTAAATCTTTCTTGGGCGTCAAAGCAACCATTTCCACACTATTGTTAAACTACTCCAATATGCTAAGTGAACAAAATGATTTAAGACAAAAAGATACACAAAAATGGGTTCCCACATGCTTCTATTTCAGAAGTTCAAAATAATACTGGCTATTTAATAGAAAATATTAAGGGCCTAGATGTTTTATCTCTTGAGATGTAAAATGAATTCTTCAGAGAACTCTACCTTCTATCTAATCTATACATCCAAAGCTGGTTTTTAACCAATTGATTTTGACCTTCTGTTCAGACCCTAAACTTTTCCATTCTTTTTTTCTAAATCAATTTATTGGGAGCTTATTATAGCTCTTATCACAATACATACAAGCATCCATTGTGTCAAGCACATTTGTACATTTGTTGCCATCATAATTTTCAAAACATTTTCTTTCTACTTGAGCCCTTGGTATCAGCTCCTCATTTCCCACTCCTCCCCCCACCTCCATTCCTCACGAGCCCCTGATAATTTATAAATCATTATTTTTGTCATATCTTACACTGACAAACGTCTCCCTTCATCCACTTTTCTGTTGTCCATCCCCGAGGGAGGGGGTTGTATGTAGATCCTTATGATCGTTTTCCCCTTATACTTTCAATCTCACTCGAAAAATACCATGAAAATAGGAGGTCCTCCACCAAGAGAGAGACAGAATCTGAGAAGAGTTATTTCTTTGCAAGTGAGCCAGGAGACGCTTCTATGTAACAAAATGCAACTGGTCAACCCGGAAAGTCAAAACAAGCATTCCAAGAATTTTTCAAGGTAACTCAAATGTTTGAATAACTGGAGAAATAACGGAAAGATAATATTAAACACAGTAGTGCTGCAGCCCTTCTGGAATTGGTTAGGGGATTGGCCTTTTATTAATTGTAGAGCTTAAGCGGCTTCTTTGTGCATAATTTATTACTCCAGTCTTAGGGTTTGTGATGAGGGAAGAAGGCAAATGAATATTTTGTATGGCAATTCATGAAACATCTCAGTTGCTAAGAAAGAACTCATTTGTCTTTGACAGAATTTATGGGGCCATGTCTTCTTTGCTAAAAATACATGTGTGAATCCCCAGATCACTCTTTTTGCATTAAGATCTTCAACTTGGCGGAAGTTAAAGTATGAACTCTCAGTTTGATCAGCATTGCCTTGACTAGTTGAGTTTCTTCATAAATGATGGTTCTAAAAGGTTATATTTGGTTATGGGAAGTTTGTAAAAGAGTATCTGTGTGATTCTCTCAAAAGCAAACCATGTAATTTAGCACTGGGTGGATAAAGTGTCAAACTCTACAATCCCTCATTCATTCTTTTCTAGAAACAGTACAGTTCAACTAATAACAGAGAATATTGGGCACAAATGGTCATGCTTTTCTGAGACTTCAGGAACAAGAGGGTTATGTGCCTAATTAGGCATGTATGAATACAATTATGCAGAAGAAAAATGAGCCATTTCTGGTGAAGCTAAAGTTGACTAGGGGATATCATGGCATAGGCCTAATTTAAAATTCTCTACCAATGACAAATACACCTCGTACCCATCTGTATTTGAAGTTGTTTCGGATGCTTTATCACTTGATCCAATCTTATGATACTTTCTCATGTATTGCATTACTTACCAAGTAGCCAAGCTGGAAATCTACGTCGTAGAGACTAAACCAAACTTAATTAATTAAATCTTACCTTATCACCTCTTGTGTTTTCCAATTTGAAATACATACGAAGAAGAGGGCTGGTTCCCCAGGTGACACAAATATTTAAGCACTCTACTAACCAAAAGGTGTGTACCTCACACCCACTCCGAACTGCTTGAGAAGAAAGACCTAATGACCTATTTCCAAAAGGTCGCTGCAGTTCTACTCTGCAATTCCTGGGGTCCTTGGGAGTCAGAATCAATTCAAAGGTGACTGGTTTGGGGATTTTCTTTGTTTATTTTGACTTGAAGAATTAAAAGTCAGGGTTTATGGTTCATGTCTTAAAATACTTTAAAGAATGGTTGAAATATAACCGGACTATACATTTCTTGTGGGCAGGGGACAAGTCTTAGTCATATCTGTATCCTCAGTGCTTGGATAAGTGATTGAATAAAAATGGGGGTTTAATAAATGAATATTGTTACAACAAATCAACAGTTAAATGGATCTCAAATACCCGAAGAAGGGGGATGGAGGCATGGCTTAATATTAACCACAACACACCACTGACAATTAGCTGCTAGGATGCATAGGATATGAAAAAAGAGGGCAAGGAAAAATAAGCCCAGTTATTAAGGTCAAGAATGGTAATATCAGCAGATGGCATCAAGTCCAGGTTTTGAAACATCAGAATGAGTTGCTAAATTCATCTTGAATTACCATTGTGCTGAATAAATAGCATCAGACAATTATTTTCACCTTCTCCCTAAAGCTCAAACTGTTCAAATGTGCTCATAATTTTTTTTCACTTTCTTTCCCCTTTGTTCCCATGTGAGATCAAGTAGGGATAGTGGGCATGAAAAGAGAGAGCATCAATTCTGAGTGTCTGAACAGCATGTTTGGAATGTCTTTGTTTTCCTGCAACTCCTGAAAACCATTTCTGTTTCCATTGCATTTCCAAAAAGCAACAGCAATACGCAATTTGGGGATCTGGCTATTTTGTTCTTCTCTGGCCTCATCCCAACTTCTTTCTTATTTTTTTTCAACTTCTTTCTATAAAACTGTCATCCTCACAGCAAGACATAAGCTTGACTGCCACTGAATGTCTGATATCCCATGACAAGCTTCCAAAAGTCATTAGCTTGGCAATATGCTTAGCTTGCCCACAGGTTGGTAACTTATACTCCTACCTGCAGCAATCACTTATTTTGAATTCTTAATGTCCCATAAGATGCTGAACAAACTTATACAAAGTCAAGCACAGGAGAAATCCATTCTTGGGCACTCCTCACTTTCTTCTGTGGCTTCAGAAGGTTTCTCAAAATTCCTATCCAGATTTAATATGCTATTATTATTTATTTCCAGACAAACTTGAAAGAATTTGTAGTAACTTTCAATCTCCCTCAGGAGCAGGGGTGAGGATCTCCTGGGGACCAGCAAACAGACCTGGACCTATGCAGGGTTTTTTCTACTTTCATCTTTTTCTCTTTCATTTTCTTTCTTCAACCGTGTGTTTTCTTGTTATATGAACTAGGACATAAATGGTTTGCCTAATTAAATGGTTTGGACCATGGCATGGAAGCTCAGGGAGAAGGCAATGGGGCCAATGGCCCCAGAAGGTAGAGGGGGAAGAAGGAGGTGGGGAGAAGGGTGTGGTGAGCAGACAGCATCATGGACAGGGAAACAACTAGGGAAGTGGAACCAGTATCTAGGAGAGGGTAGAGATCCTGTGAGTATTAGAGCAACACCAAGCTAGTGGAGAGGAAGCACTAAGGGGTGGAAGAAGAGGGAAAGTGATGGCGGGGCAGGAGGAGGCAAACGGAACAGAGGCAAGATCTAGGAAGCAAAGGCATAGACAGGGAGACTAACAGAGGTGTGCATTTATACAAATACTTTGGTATTGGCCTATGTACATTTAGGTAATTATAAGACAATACACTGAAGCTGCAGACAGGTCTTAGGCCTCGGCTCATACCTTCCCTCAATACAAGAACACTTTGTTCTAACAAATTGGCATTCTGTGATGCTCAGCCCCCACACGATCACTGAAGACAAAATGAGTTCATAAACATATGTGGTGAAGTCAGAGGATGTTGCCCGGCTATTAAAAGATATAGTGTCTGGGGCCTTAAAGGATTGAAGTTAAACCAGCAGCCATCCAATAATGAAACAACAAGCCCACGTGGAAGAAGCACACCAGCCAGTACGATCCTGACGTATCATCAAGACTGGGCAATGGGCATCAGAAGATTCACAACAAACAGTAAACAAACAAACAAACAAAAATGCATTGGTGAGAATGGAGGGGGGTTGGAGTGGGGACCAAAGACCCATCTATGAACAATGGAACATTCCCCTACAGAGGGGTCGCAGGGAGGGAGGGAGTCAATCGGGGTACAGTAGACCACTAATGGGTCATGCAATATACCTCGGTTTCCTTGGGGCCTCTTCACCCACAGCTATCTTGACCTCAGTGCTGCCTCCCAATCTAGACTAGATGGGAGGATGTGCACAGGTATAGGCAAGAGATAAAATTCACAACACATTGAACCAGGAAAAGGAATGGGAATAGAGATAGCAAAAGGGTAGAGGAAAGGGGGCGAGTGGTGAGGAGGGAGGGGGGCACTGATCACAATGAATGACACCTAACCACACACCCCCAGCCAGTGGGGAGAACAACAGAAATCAGAGGGAAAGGGAGACAGTGGTCGGTGTGCGATTTGAAAATAATTAACAATCTACAATCTATCAAGGGGCCACGAGGGTTGGGGGGGTAGGAGGAGGGAAGGAAAAGAAGAGGAGCTGGTCCCAAGGGCTCTATGGAAAGTCAATGTCTAGAAAGAACGATGGAATGTATGTATGTATATGTTGGATACAATTGATGTATGATTTGTAACAAGAGTTGTAAGAGCCCCCAATAAAATGATTTTAAAAAAAAGAAAAACAACAACGTACAAATGGTTAGCTGCCATCACAAACAAAAGGGATAAAACTTCCCCTAACATACTGATCGTCAATGTAATCAAAACTGAAGGAGAAGTCATGATTTTAGTCTTCTACAAGCTGGGTAGGTTTTCTCTTATTTTGGCTATATCTCTATCCAGATCCTGACTAGATGTCTTACATTTATTTCAATCTACGTTAAAAGAGACCTGACCCCAGGAGGGCCCATTCTCAGTGTGAAACGTTTTGGGTCAATTTGACTGGACCAGGGTTCTCAGCCATTTAGCAGTCATCCCTCATAAGGTGATCTAACCCAATGTAATCAACTCCAAGCATGGAATCTAACCATAACGTAATCAACTCTGTGAGCAGCCAGCAGTTGTAGTGGAGTGTAGCCCCCTTGTTTACGTCACAGCCTTGGTGCATTTGGAAGCAAGACTTATTGGGAATGTGGGCTGCTCTTTTTGGAGCAGACATGGGAAAAGCTTTGATTCCGCTAGATCTGGATTCCCTATCTGCTTTGTAGGCTTCCTGCCATATTGCTGACCTTGGATCCTAGGATCCACCAGCTGATTCCTGACCATGGATTCATTCAACAGTGCATCCACCAGGCTGTGTCCATCCTGTTTTGTCTCCCTGAATCCTAGTCCATCAGCCCTCACAGCTACAGAAATTAGAAGAAATCTCCAGTCTAACATTTGACCCACAGACTTCAACTGGGCTGGACTACCTGCTTCTACAACTGTGTGAGCCGTTTCTTGGTATATATCTCTTTCTATATACATACATATAAGTGTCACTCATTTTGCTTGTCTAGAGAGTGCAGCCTAATGCACTCATTAAGATAAAAAGACTTCATTTCTATAAACTAGGGTATCTCCTTGCCAAAGGAAAGAAGTAAGACTAACATTTATTGAGTACCTGCTATAGACCAGACATTGTTCTAGGTGTTTGAGGTAGTTACTTTATTGTGCCAACATGGCCGATAAACACATGTGGGGTTAATTGAAGGGCAGAGCGATAAATGGCTCGGTGAGTTTCAACTTTCGAGTTCTCGAGCCGCTTGCTTTGTGGTGGTCGGACCAGGGTGTGCTGCCTTAGCCAATTCCTGCTTTAGCTGGCAAGGCTCACTTACTACAAGACATCCCCAAGGATAAGCCACATGGACCTACCCTGATGCAGCCCTGGATGCTGGAGCAGCCATAAGGAGACCTCTGCCAGTTTTGAGATGCTTACACATTCACTGACTCGGCTTTCCTCCTGCAGTCCGTGTCATATGTGTGTTTTATAAGATGGAGGAGAACTTTGTGGATTGGTGTCGGACATATGGGTTAATGCTGGACTTGTGGGCTTGGACAGTTCTGGGTAGGGGTGTTTTCTTGATATGCACTTAACCTTTATATAAAACTCTCTCTTATACATGCGTTTTTTTGGATTTGTTTCCCTAAAGTATCCAGACTAATACAGTGTTTTTCCCTTCTTAAATAATCCCTCCCTTAAAACATGTATATTATGTATTTTGTTAGCCCCAGTTTATGAAAATAAGAGAGAGTATAAGGGATTTGAAGCAAGTAAATTATGTTCAAGAGGAGTCAAAAGACAAATCAGTTACACCATATGGAAAAGACTATACCCCTAATTTTTAAATCTAATTGAAGAATTATGAATTTTAGAGAAAAGTAGTAGTTATGGTTACTGAGTCATAAAAAAGAGGGAGTCTGTCATCTTAAGACCCTCTTGGCATAAATGGTTAAGCTTGTCAGTTCAGACATAGCCAGAGACAGCTCAGTAGTAAGGCCTAGTCATTCACTGGGGACAGGTCACACCTTCGCAAACCCTAAGGAGGGCGGTTCTACTTTGCATATGTGGGAATGACCAGGAGTCAGAACTGATGCCACAGCCACCAACAATGGCAACAGCCTGTCAGCTTACATTTTTACAGTCTAGATGTACATACATCAATCACTTTAAAAGAAGACGTAGAGGTTCAAGTCAGATGAACCAGTTACAGCCTTTCACAAAATTTAAGAGAAACTACCACCCACCCACCCACAATTCAATTTCTATGACTGTAACTTCTTATGGGATCAGAGACTCTCAACTTTTTCTCCCAAAGCAGCTGGTTGGTTTAAACCTTACCCCTAGCAGTCCAGTGCCTCATCTACAATGTCACCAGAGCGCCTGCTGCTAAGCGTATCACAAAGAAATTAAGGTGTTGTTTCAGGGATGTTAAGAATAGTAGTCTATTTCTTGGTGGTGGTAGTGGAGGGGGTGATGGTGGAATGAGTTCAAATGCAAATAACTGAAGGCAAATGAGTGGTACATCTATTACTGCAGACCAGAAGATATTTGCTGGACGCTGTAGGTTATAGACAGAAGCTTAGAGAATACATAGAAAGCATTGGTGTTGAGACGTAATGGAGAGGAGGAGAGGAAGCGTTGGAACTAGATTGAGCCAGGTTGGAATCCCAACCATGATAGCCTACTAGTTTTATAGCCTTAGGGAATGCACTTGCCGTTTATACTCGAGTATAAGCCAACCCAAATATCAGCCAAGGCACTTAATTTGTACCACAAAACTACATTAAAAATGTGCTGAAAAACTCGGCGTATACACAAATATATACAATACCTGCTAAGGAGTCGCTGCTTCTTCAGTTCCGTGATGGGAACTATGATATCAACCTCAAAGACTTGCTGTGAGGATTTAATGAAATAATATATTGTTCTCAACAAAAATTATTGTATTTTCTGTTGGTAGGCAATTGTTGAAATTTAATCAGGTGTTTTTTTTCTGAATTGGGATTTGGGTATGAGCCCAACTATATTACATTTAGAAAACCAGTCAGTAGCCAATCAACTGTTACTGTTTCTGGAACACTTACTGTGTATCAGGAAATGAGCTGTATTAGGAAATCTTCACAATAACCCTGTAAATAGTGATATTAACCCATTTTATAGACGAAGGACTCAGAATGGTAAAGTGACTTGACCAAGGTCACAAAGCAATTATGGAGAATCTGATTTAAATATGGAGTCAGGTCTCACTCACTCCAAAGCCATTTACTCTTAGACCACTATGTATTCTGTTATCCACAAAGTATCCATTTAATGGACTTGGTGGTCAGGTAATGGAAATAGAATGTTTGACAAAGCTGTCTTATCTGATGTTCTAACTGTGATTTAGGCATGCTTAATCCTGTTATTTTCGATCCACTCTCAAGAAAGTATCTCTGCCCTTGTCTCTACAAATCCTCTTCCTTCTCTATGGCAGAGATGTGCCTAAATGTGGATGTGCCTCACTTCCTGGACTGGAATGATTAGCAAAAGCTGAGCCTGTGTCCATTTCTTCCCATTTGTGCTCGGCACTCTAGATGAATCCCTTTACGTTCGTCCCAGAAAGCAGAGTGGCATTACTCACTTTATTTCAGCTGCTAGAAAGGATGAAAGCTTTTCTGACAAAGATGTGCCTTTGAGCTAGTGAAAAGTGAATGATTGATACCGGGCATAAATCTCTATTCTTCTGAGATAGCTGGATCTTTGAAAGACAGAAGAAGAGGAAGGAAGACAAGAAAGTCCTCTTAGCAGAAAGGAATGAGGTCTCTTTCAGGCCAAGCGAGATTGCCATACAGGCAGACAATAAGCATGACTCTCAGTTTTGTCTTTTCCCACAGTATTAGGTGTTCCAGAATCCCTCTCCAAATTCAATGTTGTGCATGTTAAAAAGTGACTCTTGACATTTTAAAGTACCCTTTATGGTCTATTAATATGTATCAGGGATCTTTTAAAAATGCATATTATGATGATATATGTAAATCTGTATTTGGGGACCTTTTATGTTTTTTGTTTTTTGAGGGAAAAAGTTGAGGTTGCTATACAACCAGTTATGCCCTCATGGCTCATATTCCAAGTTGGAATGGGCACTGAGGGATTGGAACATTCACCAAGTACTCAGATGTTGCATTTCATAGTTTACTCCACCTGCTAAAACCGACATTTGGTGGGAAATAACTTGAGCGCTTAGGGACATACTTCACTGTTCTCAACTCCCTGATTCCCTCTGCTCTACCAGGAAGCTAGAAGTAAGTACTCATAGGATAATCCACCGAAAACACATGTCATGGATGGGAGAGAAGTGAAAATTTGATGTTTAAAGAGTGAGATGCCGGAGCACAAAACAGTTCAAAAGGTTGATGCTTCTTGCAAATCCCTCTGTGAAAGTAACTAGTCAAACAGGGATAGCCCCACAGGATATTGGGCAGTTGGGTCTCCTTAGACTATGGAATGTCAAACCCAAGCCTAAACCCACTGCCTTCAAGGTCGTGTTGCTGAAACTGTACATCTGTAGGGGAGAAGACAGCCTCTTTATTTCATGGAGCAGCAAATGGGTTTGAATTGCCAATTTTGTTGCAAACAATGTAACGTTAAAAGTCACAGGGTTCCCAGGGCTCCTTCTCATACCACTGAGCTGATTCTGACACATGGCAACCTTATAGGACAGGGTATATACAACTTCCCTTGTAGGTCTTTGAGACTTGAACTCTTAGAGAGGAGTAGGAAAATATGTCCTTCTCTAACGGAGTGGCTGGTACTTTCAAACTGGTAACCTTGTGGTTAACAGCCCAATTATGTAACCGCTACACCCTTTATACTATCCAGCAACATTTTCTTAATACAGCAACCTCGATAAAACACTTCACATAACAAACACAAGGTACAAAAAGTCTACATGTTGTTGCTAGGTGCCTTTGAATCTGTTCTGACTCAGCATCCCTATGTACTTTGCCCATCCTGAGTCATCTTCACAATTGTAGTTAGGTTTGAGCCCAGTGATTCAACCACTGTGTCAATAATCACCCTGCCAAGGACCAGTGGTGATAATTTTGTTCCTTCACATTAAGCTGTCATCAATATTGAAAGCTACAATTCTTTATCTTTAACAGCAAGTGCTTCAAGTCCTCCTCACTTTTAGCACGCAAGGTTGTGTCATCTCCGTATCAAAGGATGTTCATAAGCCTTCCTCCAGTCATATAGTCTAGCTTCTCTGATGGTTTTATCAGTATACAGATTGCATAAGTATCCTTTGAGAATACTACTTCAAGCCTTTCTTGATTTTAAACCCTGCACTGTTCCTTTATTCTGTTCCCACAATTGCCTCTTGATCCATGTAGAGGTCCCACATGAGCACAATGAAGTGTTCCAGAATTCCCATTTTCCTCAAGGCTGTCCATATTTTTTAGCTTTATTCACTCAAAAAGTATCTGCTACAACAAGGAACCCTGGTGGTGCGAAGATTAAGTTAACTTTTTTTCTCTCTGGTAAAATATTGCATAAAGCCCCACTATATTATGTATACTGGCATTTTTTTAAAGAGTAAGTTCTGGAGGTCTGTGACCTTTACCACTCGTTGACTCCTGAGAGTCAGGCACTGAACTACTCTCACAGTCGTTGATCCCAAGAAACCTAGTTTGAAAACATATGCTTTAGAAGACATACTTTGCACAAAGTTGGACCACAGAGCAGCAGCATCTGCATTACTCGAGGGCTTTTGAGAAATGCAGAATTTCAGGCTCACCTCAAACCCACTAAATCCACATCTGCATTTTTATGAGATAGCCTGGTGTTTGTTCTATGTGTGTTTGCAGATACACGAAGTCTTGCTTTCTAGACTCTTTCTGAAAAGGTCTCCTGTTAAAGAAGTTTAATAAGCCCCATGGTACAGTGGTTTAGCACTCAGCTACCGAACTAAGGGTTGGTGATTAAAATCCATCAACTGCTTTGCAGAAGAAAACTTTCTCCTTCCATAAAATTATAGCCTTCGAATCCTTATGGGGAAGTTCTACTAAATCCTGGAGGGTCCTGGCAACCACAAATCAACTCAATGGAAATAGGTTAACGTTTAACTATGATTGCACAAACACAAGGTCAGATCTCAAGATATTGAGGACAGTAAAATGTATATCCAAGGAACCCTAGAGAATAATGATTAAACACTAGGCTGGAAATTGAATGGCGGACAGTTCAAATCCACCAGTGGCTCCTCTGTGGGAGAAAATACTACACTTTAAAAAATACTACAGGGGCTATTCTACTGTCTTGTGGGGTCACTGTGAGTCAGAATCACTTGATGGCACAGGAGATGTGCATCCAGCTAATCAACAACATGCTTCACTTTCCTTGTGTTCTGCTGTTTGTGAGCATTGCTATGTCTAGAGTCATCATTATACATTGGTAAAGGAGGCAGTCACATTTATAGCCAAATTTATGGGTGCTGTAAAGACCTTTGTGACCTCAATTGTCTTTTCTATTGTCTCTACCACAGTGCTTGGAAAGCCTGGGGGAGTCAGCTCGATGTGTTTGGAGGCTATCAACAACTTTAGCTCAAATACATTCAGAAAGAAGTAGGCTCTGAGAGTGAGAAGACCCATAGGTAAATGTGTAATGGATAGGAACAGACACATGAAGATCTCCCGGGTCTCGCAGAACCACGAGATTCATCATGTAAGAAAGGCCAGTCAAGTGAAGTGCTCCTAGAGACCCACGTAGATGCTGAAACAGCAAAACAAGGGAAAGGAGGGCATAACACTCAAAGCATACGTGAGATGCTTAACCACATTGCCTGCAGCAGAGTCTGCCTCTATCTTGTGCTGAAATTCAGCTTGAAACCATTACAAAACTTAATAAATGAGAGAAGCAAATCAAGTCATGCCTAGTGATAGCTATAAAGGCTGATATAGCTCCTTACCCTCCACCCAGAGATTAGAGCAGTTTGCTTCCACTTAGCTTTTTCTGAATACTCATCATTTTCTTAGATGTTTCATTCTTATATGCTAAGGAAATGATGCTGCATGTCACCATTAAGAGGTTCCAACATGGCAATACAGAAAGCTTGATAAAGCAATATGATGCCAAGGCCCATAAGCATTTTGTCCATTAGGCCTGTAACAGATGTAATGCTTACTGGACCCAAAGCCTTAAGGGCTCCATTGGCAGAGAGAAACGTTAAACTGAGGAATTTATCCAAATAATTTAAGCCAAAATGGGCTTTTCCCTGAAAGGTCCAGGAAATGGAAGCACTTGGAATTTATTGACTTAGCTAGTCCAGATAATTAACTCAGTTCATCACCTTCATTTTGCTACTGTAGACCTAGTCTGATTAATCCAACTAGCTGTAAAGACTATTTTGGAAAATGACAAATTATCCAGAATAAGTCTATAATCCTTCTTGAATAAGCGTTTGTCGTATTTGTATCAGAATATCTCATGTCACACAGGCCTGAATAGAGGAATGCCACATTTTTAACACCAGTGTCCAACTATTCCAGAGATACATACCTAAATGTTTTGCTGGCAGAGACAATTTTATTCTTATAGCTTGGTCTCATGGTGTGACCTTCACCTTGAGAAACACTTGAGATGATAGTTCTTATAATACAAGGCAGGCTTATAAATGAGTCAAATGCTTCTTAGTCTAATAGTATCAGAGTCTTTATAATTATTTTTAAGGAGCCAGAGCAATATACATATATAATTTATTATATAATACAAGGTTATAAATAAATATATATATGATTTCCTTGTCTCTATTAATTCGCAGGGTAGCTAGCCAAGAAACACGTGCCAGCTCTCCCTGGTAAGGATGAATCGAATCAGAGAGCCATCAATGGTCTCTGGTCTGTGTCCTCCTCTGGAACAGGGGAGAGCTTCAACGATCACTTGTCCAAATTCTGAAAATCCTGGGTTTAAAAACTTCAATAGGGAACTAAGGGATAAAAATGTGTCCTCCTGTGAATTCAGAATATTAGAAGAAAACAAACCCCCCAAAGCCAAGACAACAATAAAATTTTTTTAAAAAAACGAAACATCAGCAAAACCCTGGTTTATGCGGAATTGATTCTGACTCCTGGCCACCCCATGTATTGTTGAAAAGAACAGCTCCATATGATTTTCAAAGACTGTAATCTTTATGGAAACAGATAACCAGGCCTTTCTTCCATGGCTCCCATAGGTGGAATTGAACCACTGGCCTTAAGTCTTGTTACCAATAGCTAATGGTTTATACCACCAAATGACCCAGAGAAGCAGCACATAAGTGTAGGAGAACTGAAACAAGGTGTTGGGGGTGCCATGGTGAAAGAACTATATATAGAGATGGGGATAAAAACCATCTTCCTCTTTAAAATTACAAATCTAGATTGAGCTCCCCTCTTTTGGCACTACAAACTTATACTAGCTTAAATTTCTAGCCTTTGTTCCTCCGAACTATAGTATTATTCTAAGAACTACAAGTGAAAATCTACTTTGATTCATTTTTATGACCGGTCTTAGTTACCAGTGCAGCTGTTATATAAAATACCACAAACACATGGCTGTTGAAACCAGAAATTTCTGTTCTCACAGTCCACGAGCCTGGCAGTTCATATCAGGACATTGCCAGAAGAACGGGGCCCTTTTTTCTCAGGAGGTATGGGTGTTCCCTGTTATTTCTTGGTGTCTCTCTTCCTGCTACACAAGTGTGTGTCTCTGGGTCTAGTTTGCTCTTGTTTTTCAATGTTGTCAAAATGCTCCTATATATTTATATCACAAAACTATTTTAATTGCAATAATTTTATATGTATGATTCAGTAACACTAGACTTGGCTGTTTTCTGAATTTTTAAGTTCTTAATTTTTTTCACAGTTCATTCCCCAATGTATCACATTCTCCCTGCCGGTTACTGTAAGATACATGGAGAAAGCATCCTAAGTCGTCAGGATTTACCTCAGAAACATTCTCATCTAAGTCCATCACATACAAGTTCAAATTTCCACAATATATTTTCATATAAATTTAACAGGTCATTTACCACTTTTTAACAAGAATTGTCTTGCTTCCAAGCTTTCAATAGCATGGCCATACTTTCCTTTAGGGGGCTCACCAGGAGCATGCTTAGCATCCACATTTCCAGCAACATTTTGTCCATAAAGATTAACAGCTTTCCTTTCATAATTTCTCATTTCTTTCCAAACTCTCATCATAATTGCCCTTAATGTCTATAATTCTACTCCAAGTCTCTTCAAGGTGATCTGGACTCATCATTAAATATATCAAAATTTCTCCAGCCTCTACCCGTGAGTCAATTCCAAAACCACGTCCACAGTTTAGCTATTTCTTAGACTCACTCTCCGGTACCACAGTCTTTCGAAGTTACTTAGGACTTCCATCAGAAAAAAACTCACAAGCCAGTAGTTTTAGAGAAGAAAAATTTCTTTTCTCACAGTTTAGTGTAGGATGGGTCTTTAAATTAATCACTTCTGAGTGTAATAGAAATACACACACTAACACACACACACACACACAGAAAACAGATGCCAAAAAATGCCAAGGACATATAAGGTTTTCCTACAGCCAGCAACAAGGAGAGACACTGTTCTAGAATTAGTGCTTTGATTTGTACTTCAAGCCTCATGAACTATGAAAATAGAAATGCATGTATTTTAACATCACTGTTTCATGGTATTTTTGATGTGCAGGCGGTTCCTCGCTTATGAACAAGATTCTGTGTATTTAAGCAGAATTGTAGCTGAGTTAGACCAGAACTATGCAGGCCTCCTTTAATCTTCCTATAATAAAAATACTCTCTGGCATCAAGTAGATTTTGACTCACAGTGACCCTATAGGATAGGTTAGAAGTACCCTGATGGGTTTCTGAAACTGGAACTCTGTAAGGTAGCAGAAAGCTCCTCTTTGTCCCACAAAGTGGCTGGTGGTTTCTGATCGCTGACCTTATGATTAGCAGTTCAAATGCATAATCACTACACCACCTCATGTGCATGTGAAAGTTGAACATGGAATAAGGAAGACTAAAGAGGAATTGAAGCATTTGTGTTCTGCTGTTTGTGGAGAATATTGAAAGTACCATGGGAAAAGCTGTCTTGTTTTAAAAGAAGTAAAGCCAGAATGCTCCTTGGAGCTTAGGCTGGGGAGAATTCATCTCACAGCTTTGGACGTGTTATCCGGAGATCAGTCCTTGTGAAAGAATGTAATGCTTGATAAAATGGAGGAGCAGGAAAAAAGATATAGGTCAGAACCAACTCGATGCTTGGTAAACCAGGCTTCCCAGCCTTCACTTCAATTCTCACTTCACTTAATCTCCAAGTCTCCTACATTGTTTATTGTCATGTCATAGCACACCACTTCCTGCACCCAATGTGGCACACAACTTCTGGAAATTGCCCAGATCTCCAGGGAACAGGCCAGTTATTTGAGTCTCAGTTTCAACAGGTATCAGTTATATGAGCCTGAAAGAATCATTTTGATTTTTTCAACCATTTACTAATATAAAACATTCTTTGAGTTTCATTGTGTTCATAAAAAATACTGTTGCTTTGTTTTTCCTCTGTTTTGTTTTCGTGCATGTTAGTATCTCCACAGTTCTGTCTGAATAGGACAGGCTGGATGAACTATCTGGAGGAAAAACAATGGGACCGACAGTTCCGGGGCGACTTGGGGTGGGGGGGTAAGGGGGGTAAGGAAGTGGTGTTAACAAACCCAGGGACAAGGGAACAACATGCAACCCAAAATGGTAGTGAGGGGGGAGTGGCAGGACTGGTGGGGAATGATCAAGGGTAAGGTTGCATAGAGAAGAGGTATAGCTGTAGCCCAGGTGGCGACAAAGCATGGTAGTAGGGCAGGAGGAAAGTCAAGGGAGATGGAGGGAGGGGCATTTATGGAGGTCTAGACAAAGACATTTACATGCAAATATATATATGAGGACAGGGAAATAGATCTAAGTGTCTACATTTATAGGTTTGTATTAAGGTGGCGGAAGGACCTTGGGTCTCTACTCAAGCACTCCCTCAATCCATGAATACTTTCTTTTATTAAATTTGCACTCTGATGCTCACTCTCCCGACACAACTGCTGAAGCCAAAGCGGGTGAACAAATAAATGTGGTGAAGAAAGCTGATGGTGCCTGGCTATCAAAAGAGATAGTGACTGGGGTCTTAAAGGCTTGAAGATAAACAAGCGGCCATCTAGCTCAGAAGCAACAAAGTCCACATGGAAGAACACACCAACCTGTGTGATCACGTGGTACCAAAGGGATCAGTTATCAGGCATCAAAGAACAAAAAATCATATCATTGGCTGCACACCTCCATGATACGTTCGCTGAAGACAAACGGGTGCATAAGCAAATGTGGCGAAGAAAGCTGATGGTGCCCGGCTATCAAAAGAGATAGTGTCTGGGGTCTTAAAGGCTTGAAGGTGAACAAGTGGCCATCTATCTCAGAAGCAATAAAGCCCACATGGAAGAAGCACAACAGCCAGTGCGATCAGAGGTGCCCAAGGGACCAGGTATAAGGCATCATGCAAAAAAAAAAAAGAATATATATATATTTGTGTGTGTGTGTATATATATACATATATATATATATATATATATATATATATATACACCATAGTGAATGAAGGGGGAAGTGCAGAGTGGAGACCCAAGGCCCAAGTGTCAGCCACTGGAGATCCCCTCATAGAGGGGTTTAGGAGAGGAGATGGGTCAGTCAGGGTGCGATGTAGTACCGACAAAGAACACAGCTTTCCCCCACATCCTGGATGCTTCCTTCCCCCAACTACCATGATCCGAAGTCTACCTTGCAGGGCTGGATAGGGCAGAGGTTGTACACTGGTGCATATGGGACCTGGAGGCACAGGGAATCCAGGGTGGACGATACCTTCAAGACCAGGTGTGTGAGGGCGAGGCTGGGAGAGTGGGTTGGAAAGGGGGAACTGATTAAAAGGATGCACATCCTCCCTGGGAGCTGGACGGCAGAGAAGAGGGGGAAGGGAGACTCCGGATAGGGCAAGATATGACAAAATAACAATCTGTGGATTATCAAGGGCTCATGAGGGAGGGGGAAGCAGGGAGGGAGGGGGAAAAAAAGAGGACATGATGCAGAGGGCTTAAGTGGAGAGCAAAATCTTTGAGAGTGATTAGGGTAAAGAATGTATGGATGTGCTTTATACATTTGATGTATGTATATGAGTGGATTGAGATAAGAGTTGTATGAGCCCCTAACATAATGTAAAAAAAGAGAAGAAAAAAATGATCAATACAAGAATCTCAATTGGATGATATTTATTAATTGCTTAAAACAGTGCCTAGGATAAAGTAGGTTCTCAAAACTACTGGAAGCAAAGTAAAATGACAATCAAACACTTGTAGAATACTGTTTTAATCTCAGAGAAAATTAAACTTGATCTTCATAATCTTCCTTTGAACATAGAGAAGAAACCTTGATGACATCACCAAGGTAGCACAACACAGATTCAAGACTTTCCCTAGCAGAAAATCAAATTCTGTTGACCCAAGAACCATAGTAATACAATTTTAACTGCCTAGTGTATGTTTCAAAAGAACAGCCTTAGCCATATCTTGATCCTTCAACTTCAGTTGCTGGCCCTCTTAAGAACATGTGTTTTATAGAAAATACCCAATACCACATAGTCTCTGACTCATTGATTTGTGGCTTTTATCTGATCTCCTTTTATGTTTAGGAGACCCTCGCTGTACTATCTTTCAAATGAGATTTATTACATTATTTGTAACATGCTTCTTGGTCATCTAGTAGTTTCACACAAGACCTTATGAGTATATTTTAATTTGTCCAGCCAGAGGCAAAAGAAACAAAAGGGAAGAAGAGACAATTATGTTGCAATTCTGTTTAATCCACTTCAGACTGACAGATGGAGCAAATTCAGACTGCTGCCTCTTTATATATGGTCTATGAGCCAAGCATATACTTTATATTAATAAATGAATGAAAAAGATCAAAGAAGAAGAATATTTGATGACGTAAAAATTCTATGAGACTCAAATGACCTTATCTGTGCATTAAAGTTCACTGCCTCACTTATTCATTTATATACTGTCGATGACTGCTTTCATGCTACAATGGCACAGTTGAGTTGTAGCAACAGAGATTGCATCGTTCACAGAGCCTAGAATACTTAAGGTCCGACCCCATACGGAAATGTTTTGCCTCTCCCTGTTCTATTTTCTTAATTAAGAGAACTTTCCTATATAATTGCTTTGAGGTCCACTACTGGCAAGAGTTTTGTGAATTTGTCTTTGGCCAACCAGAATTTCTATCAAATGGAATTCTGTGCTTGTTTTTTCTGAGGTGAAGAAGAAAATCAAGCATGATAAATAATTTATTGGAACTTCTCTCCAAATCTGAAGGAGTATGGAGTGGATGACTTTCAATGCCCTTTTTTATTGCCATCAAATTTTAAGCAGAACTTAGCTCATTTCAGCCTTGGATCTCAAACAAGTATTACCAATGACAGAGTGGAGCCTCATATGAAAACTTCTCTAAGAGCTCATGACCTCTGGTGGTTTTAGACATCAAGCCTCTTAGTCTATCTCTGTCCTATCAGACCTAACATCCAAGACAAAGTAAAAGTTTGAGAGCAACAGCACATTCTCACAAAGTAGAAGGACATAGTGAACGTGAGAATCTCTCTCTCTTTTGAATATATATATACACCGCACTAGTTGCCTGCAAGACACAATTCTGTATAAAAGGATCTTCTTTTTTTCCTATTAAAATTGCTTATGCTCTACTTTTGAAAACAATTTGATTCCAAGCATGAACAAATCTTTTAAAAAGCAGCACGTTTTTATTTGAGTACAGAAGAGATGAAGGACAGAGTAATTCTTTGTAATAAACTCCTCATAATAAATTTTTTTATTAATAAATCTTTTTACTGGGGCTCATACAACTCTTATCACAATCCATACATACATCAATTGAACAAAGCACCCTTATACATTCGTTGTACTGGTCATTCCCAAAATTCACCTTCCAGTTGGGTTCCTGGAATCAGCTCAGTTTCCCTTTTTTTCCCCTCCCCCTCCCTCCCCACTCCCCTCCTCCCCCTGGTCCCTTAATAGTTTATAAATAATTAGTTTTATCTTACACTGCCCGGTGTCTCCCCTCACCCACCTTCCTATTGCCCATCTCCCCAGAGAGGAGGTTACACATAGATCTCTAAGATCGGTTCTCCCTTTCTACACCCCCTTCCCTCCTGGTGTCTCAACTCCTGCCACTAGTGTTGAGGGGTTCGTCCATCCTAGATTCCCTGTGTTTCCAGATCCCTACTGCACCTCTGTAGATCCTCTGGTATAACCAGGTCCCCAAGGTAGAATTGGGGTCATGATAATTGGGAGGGGAGGAAGCGTTCAGGAACTAGAGGAAGGTTCTGAGTTTCATTGTTGCTACACTGAACCTTGAGTGACCCATCTCCTTCCCACCACCCCTCTGCAAGGGATGTCCAGCTGTCTACACATTGGCATTGGGTCCCCATCATGCACTCCCCCTCATTCACAGTGATGTGATTCCCACCACCACCCCGCCTTTGTCGTTTGAGACCTGGTTTCCTTTGTCCTTCATGATCACCCATGTTGGTGTGCTGCTTCCGTGTGGGCTTTGTTGCTTCTGGACTAGATGGCCACTTGTTTGCTTTCAAGCCTTTAAGTCCCCAGACATTTTATCTCTCATTAGCCGGGCACCATCAGCCTTCTTTACCACACTTGCTTACGCACACCTTCGTCTTCAGTGTTTATGTGAGGAAGGTGATCACACAATGATTGTTTTTGTTCCTTGGTGTCTGCTACATGGTCCATTCAACACCTTGTATTCGCTTAGGCTGTGTGCTTCTTCTCTGTGGGCTTTGTTGCTTCTGAGCTAGATGGCCGCTTGTTTGCCTTCAAGCCTTTAAGGCCCCAGACGCTATATCTTTTTGATAGCCGGACACCATCAGCTTTCTTCACCACGTTTGCTTGCACACACGTCTGTCTTCAGTGATCATATCGGGAAGGTGGGTATCATGCAATGACTGTTTAGCAGGGTGAGGTGCTATTGTATTGGGGGAGTATGCGTGAGGAGGCCCAATGTCCATCTGCTACCCTACTGCTGAAACTATAACTATATGCACCTAAGTCTATTGCCCCCCATAATCATAAAGATATTTACATATGTACATGTCTATATTGAGGCTTCTCTGTATGCACTTTGCCTCCTACTCCTTTCCTCTATTTCCTTTTGCTTTCCTCCCGTCCCATTACCATGTGCAGCCTTCATTCTGGTTTCAGTAATTCCTCTCAGTTACCTTGCTCTTGGTCACTCCCTACCAGTCCTCCCCTCCCCTCCCTCGTCTGGTTTTGAGCCACTGTCTGTTCCCTTGTCCCTGTGTTGGCCGACACCTCCTCCCTTCCCCTACCTCCCACGCTCTCATGTCCCTCCAGGACCGTTGGTCCCGTTATTTTCTTCTCTCATTATTTGTCCAGCCTATCTTGCCTAGGTAGACCTGCTGACATAGTAATATGTGCATACAAATGCAGATGACTTTGACAGTGCCTAAGTGGCACCTATGAACATGGCTTCGACAGCAGCAACACCGACACGCTGATAATCAGGAAAGCCACTAACATACAAAATTTACAAGGTAAAAAAAAAGACATGATAAATTTTATATAAAAATGATAATAGATGTTTAAACAAATGGCAATTAGGGTTGTTTGCCATTAGTTTTAATGGCTTAATGTGAAAGCCATAGTGATTAATCAAAAAGGACAAGCAGGCTGAAAATTTCCTCAGTTCTCGTCAATATCTACAGCGAATTACACAGTGCCTCTTTTTTTCCAAAGAGAGAAGCTTGTTGGAAGCCTCCATGATTTTGCATTGATCAAGATAATCTGAATCAATGGTTTCCTGGGAATATGCTAAGGGAGATTGGGATAAAAGGAAGAGATTGTAGCAAAGAGTATAAGACAAAAGAAAAAGTTCTAAAATTGATATTGGTAATGATTGTACAACTCTTCTTGATATGACTGAATGATATGATTATATGATATGTAGATTATGTCCCAATAAAATTGCTTTAAAATAGTAATCTGAGCTGGCAGAAGACATAACTAGAGAATTCACCAAAGAGAACATCCAAGCCGAAAACAACCATGTGAAAAAATACTTATGATAATTAAGTATAAGAAAAATCCAAAATAAAGCAGAGATGAGATACTACCTCACACTGGCACTGATATCAAAACTTAAACAAACAAACAAACAAAATAGCAAATGATGGAGAGGAAGTAGAGAAATTTGAACTCATAGACCTGTATAGCCACTATGGAAAGACGTACAGTGCTTCCTTAAACCAATCTGTAAACGTAAGGCTCTACAATCTATCTTCTTGCCATGTGAGAGGATAACACACCCCCCAAAAGGGAAATTTTTTTTCACATCTACGTATTAAAATTTTTTTTTACAAAACAACCTTATTACCTTCAAAGTATTCTTTATTACACTTAATACATTTGTCAAATCTGTGATTCCATGTTTGGAAACATTTTTCAAACCCCTCTATTTAGATAGCTGACAACACCTCCCCCATTTTATTTATCACCTCCCCCTCATTTTGTTCTTCACCTCTTCTAAGTTGTCAAATCACTGTATTTCATGTCCCTATTCATTCGTGGAAACAAAATGAAATTGCGCAGAGCAAGGTCAGGTGAGTAAGGTGCATGGGGCAAGACAGGCATGCTTTTTTCTTGCCCAAACCTGGCACACTTAGGTGAGTGCATGAGCTGGTGCATTGTTATGGTGGCAAAACCAGTCCTCCATCTGCCACAAATCAGGCCTTTTTTGTTGGACACTGTTACTCATCTTTTCAGAACTTCAAAATAGAAAGCTTGATTAACAGTCTGACGTAGTGGAATGAATTCCAAATGCACTATGAATAGATGATTTCATCCACTAGGGAGGTAGACATACGTCCAGAACAAGGTTTGACATCAAACAAAATTTCACCTTTTTTGACATAAGGAAACCACATGTACACTTGCGTTTTTCCCATAGTGTTTTCCTTGTAAGTTGTGTTCAACATCACAACTGTTTCTGTGACATTTTTCCTGAGCAGAAAACAAAATGTCATAGCTACACACTGTTCTCTTAAAGCAGCCATCAAAAAAAAAAAAAAGAAGTTTCAGTGAAACTGCTGAAACTGCTTTTATGAAAAAAATTTACTGTGACCAGGGAAAAGTTCCCCTGGTGACACCACTGGGTGCACTAACTTAGAACCAGTTGCATGATACTTGCCTAGTGGGAAAAATGTGTGCTTGGAAAGCTCCACCCAGTCATGTCTTTTCCGTTTTTTTTTGGGGGGGGGGAGGTATTCCCTCATATACTCCTATATTTGCAGAAGAAAACAGGAACACTAGATTATTTGCATACCCATAAGTATAGTAACTATAAAATTGTACCAAGAATTGGGCTGCTAATTGCAGGGTCAGCACTGAAAAGCCATCAGCTGCTCCTAGGGAGAAAGGCATTGCTTTCTCCCCTTGGGAACTCACAGGCCCAACTTGAACCTGGCCTACAGGGTCGATACTAGTTGGAATTGACTCAATGGCACTGAGTTTAGAGTTTTTAAAACTAGAATAGCAAAATGATGGAAACAATACAAAGCTTGTCTGTGAAGGAATGGGGCTCTAGTAGTTATGCACTGGGCTGCTGACTACAAGGTCAGCAGTTTGAAACCAGCAGGTGCTCCCCCAGAGAAATATGAGGCTCTCTACTCCCGTCAAGAGTTGCAGTCTCAGAAACCCAAAGGGGCAGTTCTACCCTCTCCTATGGGGTCACTATTTATCGGAAACAATTTGATAGCAGAGTTTGAGGTTTTTGAGTGTAGGAATAGATAAATAAAATCTGGTACATATATACAATGGAATATTATGCATCTTAAAAAATAATCAAACACCTCAGGACAATTTGGAATACATTCTTCTCATAAAAGTTAATTAAACTCATAAAGAAAAATACTGTATAAGACCATTATTATAAAGAGTAAAAACAAGAAAAACTGTTTCACACCCTAAGAAGCGGACTTTGAAGGCTATGGGGAGCCTGGGGAGAAAGGAAAGGGAAAAGGGGGAAAGGGATGGAAAATCATAATCTGGACTGAGGAAAAGGGAACGATCAAATCCTTAACAGCAGAAACCTTCCAATCGGGGCTTAGAGCCCATTCGTTCCAGTTTGAACCACTGCTCAATATTGTACCTTTTCACCTCAGATACACAGAATCAGAATTTTCATTTTAACAAGATCCCCCAGGTGATTCTTCTGTCTATTAAATCAAGTAATTGTATAGTTCTGAAACACAGGAACACAAGCCTTCTGGTAAAATTTTAACTAATTCCCTGGCATAGAGATTTTGAAAACCATAAACTTTAGTATATTGGCTTTCTATATAAACTTATAGCCCTTTTTATTTTAAGGCTATTGTGTCTGAAAAGCACCTCATTGGAAGGCAGTTTGAAACAGGCCTCAGCATGTAGAGCCAGCCTGCATGGCTTTACACACCAGCTCTTAAACTTGCTATCAGTGTGAACATGGACAACTTGCTAATTTTCTTAATGGTTGGGTTTTCTCATCTATGAAATGAAGATTACAATAATCATGCAATGGTAGCAACCACTCACAGGACAATTGTAAGAATTAACATATATATGTAAGTCTAGTACACAGCAGGAATTCTTTAAACACTAGCTCCTACTTCTCCTCTTTCTATTACTACTAAAATTTACTATCACCACCACCATCAATATAAAATTCCTAGAACATTTGTGGTTTAACAAGGATTTTGTGGACGCCTTTCCTGGTATACATTTTGGATTTTCAGGAAGTATAGGATGTCCCAGAACAGACCTAATTTCCAAAGTACTTTTTTTCTTAGAGACAATAATTTCCCCCTCCCTTAATTATATAGATACTTTTAGAAATCACTGGAGTTATAGAGACATGAATTCATACAGTGCCCTGCCTCTAAGCCCAAATCCTTTGCTCTCAGGAGGACCTTTGGATCTCCCACAGATGACTACTCTTCATAGTTGGGTGTCAACTCTCAGGAGCTCTCATATGTCCTCTAGGCCCTGGCGACGAATCTGTTTAGCACTCTGTCATCAATGAATAATGAACAATGATGAATTTATTGTGGTGATTAGTTTGATGCAAAACCTTTATTGATTCAAAAGAAGAATCCACTTGAAAAAGGTGATCCCAGCAATAAAGCTCTTTCCTCTTTTTTTCACACATAAATATAATGTTGGATTTGGCTATTTGCAGGATACTAGGTAACTTATTCAGGAGCCTTGGTGGTATAGTGGGCTACACAGTGAGCTGTTAATAGAAAGGTCAGTGGTTTGAACCCACCATCCACTTCACAGGAGAAAAATAAGGCTGTCTTCTCCTTTAAATAATTTTTAAATCACAGAAACTCAAAGAGGGCAGTTCTACCCAATCCTCCATTGTTGCTATGAGTCAGAAGTGACTCTGTGGCAGGGGAGAAAAAGTTACTGATTTTCTTCCAAAGGATTTATAGTTCATTAATTCTTCTACAAGATGCCAACCACTATGCTAACTACAGGGTAGCTCAATGAGCAAACCAGATATGGTCCTTGTCCTCATATTTACTCATAGTCCTTGTCCTCATATGTCCTCATCGTTATGTTATTGTTTCTTTTCTTTTTTTCTATTTTTAACTCAGAAAGTACTTACTTGACCCCTTTTCATTCACAATGGGGATGCAAGTGTCAGAAAACAGCATGAAAAAGCCAAACAACAGAAATCACTATCCCTGCCATCTGGGATATTACAACATAGTCCTTAATAATTTTTTCATTTGGACAAAAATGATGTCTTGTAGAGTATTTGACGTATTCTAATGATTACTGTGCAATTGTGTAGTAAATTAGCAACGGAGCTAAATTTAAAACGTTGACCCCTTCACTTCCAAATCCAATCCCTCCTATCCCGGACTAAACCAAAATTCAAATTCAAAATCTCACTTCAAATAGTAGATGGTGGCATCCTAGCAAATTCATTTTATAGTGACCTGGAATCAAATTAGATAGCCTACCTCCAGTAGAGAATTAGTTTATTCCATTAGCTAAACTGTTTTATATATACATATGTAAGCATTTACATTCATAAGCAAGGGAATTTTTCTCTGTTCTGTTATTAATGAGGGACACTTTGCTTACATGTGCTTTGAAAATGAGTAATTATCTTATTATAGAATGTTTTCTTTTGTTTTTTAACAGTTATACTGAGTGTTTTGACACTGGAAAGTCAGGCATTCAAGTAATTGTGCAAGGGGAAAACACATTTGAAACTTGAAATGGAGAGGGACAAATACTGGAACAGCACAGCATATTTCAATTCAATGTTGTATATTTCACAGCTCCCCAAGCTCCAAATACAAACCGAATGTACTACTGTTGAGTTGATGCTGGCTCATCATGACATTATGCAGGGATGCAGAACATCTAGCAATCATCCATTATAAGGCCTGAGAAATCATGAATACCAGCCAACAGCACATGCATCACCAAAGAGAGGCAGTTCCAGCCTCCATATTAGAGGTGAGTTAATTAAATTTTTGACCAGTATGGCCTGAGAATAATGTTATAAATATCCAAATGACCCTTAACAGAGCAAAGAGGGTAATAGAACTGTCCCTTTGAATTTCTGAAGCTGTAAATGCTTAACTCACTGTCTGTGAATTCTTTCTGACTCACCCTATAGCACAGGGAAGAACACCCCTGTGGTTTTCTGAGACTAACTTTACAGGAGTGGAAAGCCTCTTCTTTAGTCAGTATTCTACAAATGGGTAGAAAGTCTGCCAACTGGCCATGAACCATTCATCACCCACTGACTGTGCACTTGACAAGAACTACCCAAAAGAGGAGATCTCACATCAGCCTGAGTCACTCCTTCATAAGGGGCAAAGGGAGAAAACCATCCACTTGATGCCATACGACATTGAGAGAAGGCTGTGATAGATCAATAGGCCCTCTCCATGAGTTAGAGGAGAACCTTATTGGGAAAGCAAGTTACGGTCAGCGGAGGCAAGCATCTACATCTCAGCGGAGGCACTGATAGTTCTGTGGTGGGTGTGGCTGCCAAATGGGGGGCATCAACCTCACATCAGGACTATTATGTGAAACAATAACTGTAGGGAACCTAAGGGGAGAGTAAGCCAGGTTCTACATTCCTGAGTGAACACTTTGAACACCCAACCCTTGGTGACCCTGTCAATTTTTAAGCACTTTGATGACCTTAGACACTGGCCTTACAGGGAACATGGCATCCCCTAAGGGCCACACCAGAAGGACTTGATGTGAGAGCCTGAGAGAAAGAAGTGGACCCTACCTCTAAACTACGTATACACTTATACTTCGGACAGCAGCTCCCTGACAGAAGAGGAAGCAATGTATGGCCACCTCAAGGCTGTGGAAATGGTGGTCATTGAACCTTGAGTGGGACCCCTGGTTTAGTGGGCATCCAATAAGAGGGGACCCAAAGCCACCAAATATTTAGAATCTTAAGGCTTCCCTTGCATTAATTTAACAGGTATCACTCTGCAAAGATTTTCTTTGGTAAAAAATGTAGGAAATTTTCCCGTAGCAGCAAAACCATGTCAATATGCAAAGAACTCAATCAATTAAGAACTCAATCTATGCAAAGGAACAACTCATAGGTTGCAGATTTCAGTTGAACTATACTCTCATAAACATATCTCAACAGGACCTTAAGTTCTATGCTGTTGGGTAAATTATTGATGTTATCAATGCAATTGCTTTATACCCCAGAGTGGATGATTGACAAGGTCTTTCTTTTTTGTTCGTTTCTTTTTCATTGTTTGCTTGCTTCTGTTTTGTGGGAGTTGTTCTTTGTGTGTGTGTGTGTGTGTGTGTCATAATATGACCACTAAAGTAAGCCAAAGTCATTCATAACCCATGGACAAGTAGATGGATTCTGGGATCCCACTTAATTCTAGCCCCAATCCAAAAATAGTTAGTTCTTATAAAATGACCCTGCTCGAAACTCACATTCATGAAGAGATCACTGAAGATGAGGGTGCTACAGCAAAGAGTGGTGAAGAAAGCACTTGGTGCATGGCTATCAATTGGAATAATGTCTGGGGTCTTAAAGGCTGGTATTCAAACAAGCAGCCATCTAAGAGAGGCATTGAGTAAGTCCACATAAAAAAAAACTCATTAGCCTGTGTGATCCAAAGATGACAATACCAAAATCCAAATATGATGAAGGGGAAAGTTGCAGAGCTTAAATTGTGAACGCTCAATTTGTAGAAGGCAATGGGGACAGTAGGAGCCCCAAATCCATCTATAGACCATCTATTCAGCTTAAGCCTACGGCAGATCCCTATTGGCTACAGAAGAGTGTCTCAAACAGCTTTACTATCAAAGATCATCATAAGCTTGATGATGGTGTATTGAACATGGTATAACATGATGCCTGGGCAGTTGACCTACTTCCAACTATTTTCACCCTGCTTTGTCAAGATATGTGTAGAAAATGTGTGAATTAGTACATAATTTGAGGACTAGTGATAGAAATACAGGGTCTGAAGGCCTTCCACGTTGAGCTTAGTAGTATGTGGAAGGGAAGTGACAGTCAACAAAATAAACTAGACTAAACTGTGCAAGCTTTTCTTTAGAGCTTCCGATATCCAGGGCACAAACTGGGCAATTTTTCACAAAATGCAAATTGGTTTTCTAGGTGGCCAGTTTGCTACCTATACACACTACAACTTTTACAATATTGCAGCAACTAATTCCAAAGGCCATGGAGTAAAAGAATTAGGCAACAAAGTCATTTATGCTCTTAGGAGTTTCTGAACCTTTAGACAGCCGTCTGGGCTATAAATTACAGCTTTTCTTGCAATGGGCTGATTTGTGTCATCTTATTGCCCACAGAATTCAAGTCAAAATAGATATTTAATGCGCAGGATATCATCTCCCCCACTCAAACATGAGCTGTTCTTTTGTCATGATTTTAATTTGCTTAGTTATGTCACTCACTAGGTGACTAGAAAATAAAAACAGATGAAAATACCATCATAGTATTTCAAAGGAGCCAGAAATACTTTCTCTTCAGTAGCAAGATTGCGTATAACTATAATTAGTGCTGTAGTTTAATAAAAAAGTGAGCTATTGCAAATTAGGGAAATCAGAAGACTGACAAGAGTTCCACTACTCCTTGATTTCCTCAGTTTGTGTAGATGCACGGGTTGTAAATATGATTTTTTTATTTCACAGTATTAGATTTAAGGAATACTTTACTTCATTTCATTTTTAAAAAAAAATCATTTTATTGGGGGCTCATACAACTCTTATCACAATCCATCCATCCATCCATTGTGTCAAGCACATTTGTACATATGTTGCCATCATCATTCTCAAAACATTTGCTTTCTACATGAACCCTTCGTATCAGCTCCTCATTTATTTTTATTTGTGCAATTTGCCCACACTAACCACTAACCTGGGCATTTGAAAATTCTATGTTAATCTTTCCTTTTTTTTAAGTGACACCTTCCCCCAACACTCCAGGATTGTACCAGAATTCCTGACTTTCAAATTCAGCATGGATGCCATTTTCTTAGTATATGATGGTTTTCATCTTTTCACATTTCATTGCTTTTGTTGTTGTTGTTAGGTACCATCTATTCAACTCCAACTCATAATAATGTGGTGCAGAGTAGAACTGTCTCTGTAACGTTTTCAGAGTTGTGATAAGTACCTCCAGATACTTTTGCAGTGGAGACATTGGTTGTGTATAACCTTTCAGTTAGAAGTCCAAAGCTTGAACATCATGCCACCTGAGCGCCTAAAGTGCTCTTCTACTGCCAAGCATATGCTCTGGGTGCCTTTAGGTCCTCTGATCTGATGGAAATCAGACCTCTTACGGGTCTGTATTCACAAGAAACATAACCATTGTGCTCAAAGCCTTGATCAGTTCCACACACTGCAGTCCTGTTACTCCCCACTCATAGCAACCGTATAATCGAGCCCAATGGTCACCATATGGTTTCCAAGGCTGTAAACACTTACAGAAAGCCTACTGCCACAGCTTTCTCCCACACAGTGACTTTGCTGGTAGGGTCAAAGTGCTGACCCAATGCATAAGCCATGGACTCCTTAGCACCCCTTCAAAACTATTATACATAGAATCAAACCGCGGCTGGAACCTTGGAACAGTTCCTCATGTGTAACACTGTGAGTGGATTTTCTTTGTCTCTCCTCTGCGCCCTACCCCTCAAAGAAAAAAATAACACCATTACCACCAAAACATAACGGACCACATTGCCATCTGATTGAGTACGCCTCATGACAACCCAGGGTCTCATAGGGCAGACCTGGATGCTGTCCAGCATTGTTAGCTGTCCTCTTGAAGGAAGACTTTCTTTCCTGGGAGGAGCTCTGGTGAGGCAGCGATTACACACAGGGCTGCCAACCACAAAGTCAGCAGCTGTGAGCCTCCAGCTGCTTTGTGGCAGGCCCACAGAGCAGGCTTTCTAGTCCGGAAGAGTTACCATTTTGTCCACCCACAGAGGCAGTTCTACCCCATGTCGTGGGAATGGTGTGAAAAGTGGACATCCTGGGAGGGTGAAGGGAGGGTGGGTAGGAAAGGGGGAACCGATCACAAGGGTTGACATATAGCCTCCTCCCTGGGGGACGGACAACAGAAAAATGGGTGAAGGGAGACGTCGCACAGTGTAAAACATGACAAAATAAAAATAATTTATAAATTATCAAGGGTTCATGAGGGAGGAGGGAGGGGGGAAATGAGGACCTGATGCCAGGTCTTACATGGAGAGAAAATGTCTTGAGAATTATAAGGGTGACGAATGTACAAATATGCTTCACACAATTGACGTATATATGGATTGTGATAAGAGTTGAATGAGCCTCCAATAAAGTGATAAAAAGCAATCAGTAGCTCTGGGTTTGGTTTGCTTTGGTTTTCTTCCGTAGGTGTTGCTGGGTAGATTGAAGCCACCAACTTTTCTATTAGCAGCAGAGTGCAAAACATTTGTACCACCCATGTTTCACTCTCTGCTCTTATTGCTGTCATTAGGTACTGGCGAGTCTGTTTGAATTCATAGCGACTCTATGTACAAGAAAATGGCCATCAGTCCTGCGCCAGCTTCACAATTGTTCTTATATCGGAGTCCATGGTTGCAGGCCCGGTGTCAATCTATCTGGTGAAGGGCCTTCCTCTTCTTCGCTGCCTCTCTACTCGACCAAGCATAAAGTCCTTCCCCAGCGCTGTGATCTCTCCTGATATCACAGCCAAAGTACATGAGACAAAGTCTCACCATGCTCACTTGCTTTTTTTTCCCCTCCTAACTTTTTTTTCCCCTCCTAACTTTTACTGGAGGTTTTTACATCTATTATCACAATCCTTGCATTCATCCAGTGTGTCAAGCACATTTGCACATATGCTGCCATCATCATTTTCAAAGCCTTCTCTTCCCACCTGAGCCCCTGACACCAGCTCCCCATTTCTTCCCCTTCCCTCCCCTGTCCACCCTCCTTTATGAACCCTTGATAAGTTATAAATTATTATTTTCATATTTTACATCATCCTCCATCACCCTTCACCCACTTTTCTGTTATTTGTCCCCCTGGGAAAGGCTTATGGTTTCATCCTTATGGTTGATAACCCCTTTCTCCCCTCATCCTCCCCTAATTCTCCTGGTACCTCTACTCTCATTGGTGGCCCTTAGGGCTTTATCTATCCTGGATTCCCTGTGTTGCAGGCTCTTATCTATAGCAGTGTGCATGTTCTGGTCTAATCAGATTTGTAAGGTAGAATTGAAGTCATGATAGTAGAGGGAAGGAAGCACCAAAGAACTAGAGGACAGTTGTGTGTTTCATCGGTGCTATACTGCACCCTGACTGGATCATCCCTTTCCTGTGACCCCTCTGTGAGGGGATGTCCAACTGTCTACAGATGGGCTTTGGGTCTTCACTTCATGCCCCTCCCCCATTCAAATTGGGTATGATTTTTTTTCTGGGTCTTAGATGCCTGATACCTTACCCTATCAACATCCCAGGATCACACAGGCTGGTGTGCTTCTTCCATGTGAGCTTTGTTGCTTCTGAGTTAGATGGCCACTTGTTTGTCTTCAAGTCTTTAAGACTCTAGATGTTATATCTTTTGGTAACCGAGCACCATCAACTTTCTTCACCATATTTGCTTATGCACCCACTTTGTCTTCAGTGATCATATCAGGAAGGACCATGCTCACTTTCAAGCAGCATTCTAACTACATCTTCTAAGACAGTGTTTGTTTTTCAACATGTCATGGTACTTTATATATTCTTTTCCAGTTCCCAAATTAAAATGAACCAATTCTTCTTCAGTCTCCACTCTTAGAAGCATTAAAACTTCCTGAAGATAAGACCTAGGAAACATCTGCCCCAAAGTTTCATTCTCCAAGGTGCCTTATTTCATCCATTTCTGTATCTTGCTGCTCCTCCTTCTCTTACACAATCTCCTCAAGAGACTGCATTAAGTGTCCTTCACTCCTACCTCTTCATCCTGGAAAAGAAGCAAGACGGTTGGGCTACCATTTCTGAGTGGTGAAGGGGAAAATTTCAACTTTAGCACAAATATTGTAGAAATCAATATTTTAATAAATAATCCCATCATACGTAAGTCAGTATATAGCATGGACAAAACTTTAATTATGTTTAAAATCCGTTGCATGATAGAAAACCTTCAAATTAACAAACTTTAATTTTATTTATACTGATATTCTTGAAGCTGTTCATGCTGGTGGTGGTGGTGAAGAAATAAAAGTCGACTTGATTGGAGAAGTTATTATTTTTTAAGTGCTTAATTTATCAGAAGTAGATTTGAATTTCACATCAAGTAGGTCAAGTTCAACAAATACATTTATTGTCAACACCTGATAAAATCTGAAGATACTTGTTGCAGCAATATATAGTTTTAGCAATCAAAGTGTAATCAAGAGCTTTTTATTTGCTGTGTATTTTTTGCATACCTTGATGCCTAATCTTCAAAACTTAAATAGCTGTGTACATGTGTGCATATCTTGTACATACGTGCATATCTATGAGTGGATTTCAGTGTGAGAACATGACAGGAGCACATACATAGGAAGTTAGATATTAAAAACTAAGTGTTAAACATCCCACTATCCCATATCTTTTAGGTAAACATTCATTAAAACTTTAAAAAATACCAAACTCACTGCAATCAAGTCAATGCTGGCTCATAGAGAGTCTTTAGGATGGGGTAGATATACCCCTGTGGGCTTCTGAGGCTGGAACGTTTTACAGGAATAGAAAGCCTCGTCCTTGGCCCAAGGAGCAGCTGGCTGTTTACCACTACTAACCTCGCAGTGAATGAGTAAACCACTCTGTCACCAGGACTTTATTGCTTTTATATCACGCAGCGAAGTTGAAGGCAGTTATTTGCATAATTTCTAACAATTTTAATAGTCTTTTCTATTAAATTATGCTAGCATGCCCATCACACAAAGTATGACCCAGAGGGAATATTTAAACCAAAGCAATATTGCAATTGAAAGTCTGGTTTACTGTGGTGTCACACTGCCAACCTGCACATTGTGGGTAACAAGTTTGCTTAGCACTAGCCAGCAGTCATGGAAACCAAGAGTGATCTATCATTTTACTTAAGATGACAAAACCTAAGTCCTCTAAATGGACTGAAGAGGCCTACAGCATGAACTTAACAGGTAAAGCAGAATGCAAACCAGACCCTAGCCACCTGTTCCCACCTAGGAAGATTGTTAAGCCTGGAGGGTTGGGCTCTGCAAGCTTTTTGTACAGTTTAGCAAGACAAGACAGTGGGCATCAAGGATTCCTCAGTAGGGGGTTGAAGTCTCCCAAGTTCAAAAGGAGCTCTGAAGCCAGGCAGCCAACTGCAGGCTATCTAAAGAGAAAAAGATGGAGAGACATCAAAAGAGTAGCTGCATCTTCGTTTCAGAGATTTCCTCATTAGTACAAGAAAGAGAAGTAGGCCAACTGCGTCAGGAACACTCCTACTCATTCCGAAACTTTCTCTCTAGTTGTGTTTGCTCTGTCCCGCTTGGCCAAACATATCCCAGTGTATTATCCTGAAGGAAAGAAACCCAGGCTGTTCAACTCCATAGGTCCCAGACAAGACTCATTTATATTCCAAGTTTTCCCAGGCCTGGCAGCCTTGGTCAAAATCCAACTAGTGCATACAGGGCTAGAAAGCCCTAGGGGATGAGCAGCGTGGTTATTTTAAGACGTGGAAAGGCAGCAGGGCATACTCTTAGCATGATCTGGAACTAAGAGGATGGCATATCTGTCCAATTTTGTTTATGGCAACCCAGAAAAAACATGGTTTCTTCTAAAAAGATAAAAACCAAAACATGATTAAGGTGGTTGCTAATGGGAGATAAGAAATGTATCCAACCTCTTAGGTGGAAGACACTAAATAGCTCAATGAAGCAGTTAGTGACTACTTCCATTAAATTAAATAATTAGTTGTGTTAGAAAAGTATATATACACCAACTTCACATACACATAGTTAAAGTGAAGGCATCTCTCTCTTTTCACATTCTAATTGAATTTGAGTGAAGGTTTCAGTCTTCCACTCAACAGCCCATACACATCCTCCTTCAGGCCACAATGCTATACCACCCCATCTCACTTCCAGTCGGTGTTTCTGTTGCCATCTCTCTTCTCTCCATATCTTTCTGAACTTTTCCTTGGATCAATGCTGCCCCCTCACCACCACCACCACTCTAGCAAATGTTGTACGAAACTCAAAGTGAGTTCATCTCTAGACTTGAAGGGCCACTACGGGCTATAATCAAGTGACGGAATTTCTTGCATTAAACTAAAAACTAAACTCACTGTCTTCACATCCAGGTTGACTCCTGGCAACCCTGACAGACTGAGAAGACCCGCTCCTGTGGGTTTCTGAGCCTGCAACTCTTTACTGGAGCAGAAAGCCTCCTCTTTCTTTCAAGGAGAAGCTGGTGATTTCTAACGTCTGATTTTGAGGTTAGCAGCCAGCGCATTATCCATGTTGCCCTGGGAGCTCCTTTATATTATACAATCCTCTTCAACATGGACCACCTTTCTCAGAATTCCAGGAACACTAGTTTAAAACCCAAAAGAAGGCAGAACATGATAGTGGGACAAGAGGAAAGTACAAAGAAACAGAGGAAAGAACTAGGAGGCAAAGGTATTCATAGAGATTTAAACACAGGTATATAAAATGTAAATATATTTATATACGACAAGGGGGAAATAGATTTATGTACATATATTTATAGGTTTAGTATTAAGGAAACAGATGGACAGTGGGCCCCTGCTTAAGAACTCCCTCAACCCAAGAACACTTAGTTCTAACAATTCGTCAGTCGGAGATGCTTACCTGCCTGGCACGATTGCTGATGACAAGGTGTGTACAAGCAAATGTGGTGAAGAAAGTTGATGGTGCCTGGCTATCAAAAGATATAGCACCTGAAGTCTTAAAGACCTGAAGATAAACAAGCAGCCATCTAGCTGAGAGACAACAAAACCCACATGGAAGAAGCACACACTGGCCTGTTCCAACTCAACCGCTGAGGACCAAATGGACACATAAGCAAAAGTTGTGAAGAAAGCTGATGGTGCCTGGCTATCAAATGATATAGCATCTGGGGTCTTAAAGGCTTGAATATAATCAAGTAGCCATCTAGTTGAGAGACAACAAAACCCACACGGAAGAAGCACACCAGCCTACCCTGACACAAATGCTGGAGACAAAATGGGTGCATAGGCAAATGTGGTGAAGAAAGCTGATGGTGCCCAATTGTCAAAATATATAGCATCTGCTTCCTCCCCCCAACTACCATGATCCGAATGCTATCTTACAGGGCTGGATAGGGCAGAGGTTGTGTACTGGTGCATAAGGGGGCTGGAGGCACAGGGAATCCAGGGTGGATGATACCTTCAGGACCAGGGGTGTGAGGGGCGATGCTGGGAGAGCAGAGGGCGAGTGGGTTGGAAAGGGGGAACTGATTACAGGGGTCCATGTGTGACCTCCTCACTGGGAGAGGGACGGCAGAGAAGGGGGGGAGGGAGACTCCAGATAGGGCAAGATATGACAAAATAACGATGTATAAATTACCAAGAGCACATTGGGAGGGGGGAGCAGGGAGGGAGGGGGGAAAAAAGAGGACCTGATGCAAAGGGCTTAGGTGGAGAGCGAATTCTTTGAGAATGATTGGGGCGGGAATGTATGGATGTGCTTTATACAATTGATGTATGTATATGTATGGATTGTGATAAAAGTTTTGTGAGTCCCTAATAAAATGTAAAAAAAAGAAAAAATATATATATATAGCATCTGGCTCCCATAGGCTGGAAGATAAACAAGGGGCCATCTAACAGAAACAACAAAGCCCGCATGGAAAATGCACACCAGCCTGTGAGTTGACAAGGTGTCGAAGGGCTCTGGTATCAGGCATCAAAGACCAATAAAAAACCATACCATTGTGAATGAGGGGGAGTACAGAGAGGGGACCCAGGGCCCATCTGGGGAAATCCCCTTGCAGAAGGACTGTGGGAAGGTGATGAGCCAGTCAGAATGCAGTGTAGCAACGATGAAACATGAAATTTTCCTCTAGTGTTTAAATGCTTCCTCCCCCCAGTATCATGATCCCAGTTCTACCTTACATCTCTGGGTGGACCGGGGATGCACACTGGCACAGATAGGAACTGGAAATACAGGGAATCCAGGACAGATGAACCCCTCAGGATTAGTGGTGAGTGAGGTGATATCGGGAGGGTGGAGGGAGGGTGAGGGAGAAAGGGATAACAGATGACAAGGTCGACATATAACCTCCTCCCTGGAGGACGGACAGCAGAGAACTGGGTGAGGGAGATGTAAGATGGTGTATGATATGACTAAAATAATCATTATTTATAATTATCAAGGGTTCAGTGGGAGGGGGAGGGGGGAGCGGGAAGGGAGGGGGAAAATAAGGAGCTGATATCAAGGGCTCAAGTAGAAAGCAGGTTTTTTGAGAATGATGATGGCAACATACGTACGAATAAGCTGGACACAAATGATGTATGTATGGATTGTGAAAAGAGTTGTATGAGCCCCTTAATAAAATGATTTTAAAAATTTAAAAATAAAAATGATGTATGTCTAAAAAAAAAAAGGACATTCCCAATCTCTTAAATCATGAATTTCTAAATCCTTAAATCAAAATTCCTGGGGTCCTGGCCAGAGAATAGAGGAGCCATGGTGATAAAGAAAATTAGAAAAGAGCCTTGGGGATATAACAGGTTAAAACAACCAGGCTATTACCCACATGGTTGGTGGGTCAAAACTACCAGCCAAGCCACAGGAGAAAAATGAGACAGTTGGATTTCATGATGTTTTATAACCTGGAAAGCCCTATAAAGTAGTACTACCCTGTCCTATAAGGTCAGAATAAGTTAGAATTGGCTTGATGACTGTGAGTTTGGAATTTGGTATTAAAGAAGAATAGCCACAATGCTCTAAAAGACTACTAAAAAGTTTCCTCTTTCCATCTGTATGCCTGTATTAGAAATGGTTTTCTTCATATACTCAAACTTTAAGGCAAAAAAGCGTATTGCAACAGAGTGAATACAGAATTTATGTTGATACAGCTGCCTTTTATCATGTAAAATATTTTTAAATATGTATTTGCAAAAAATAATTCATTTTACTAATTTTGTTTTGTTTAATTTTGGAAATACAGTTAATTTTCAAAAATTGCTATTTAGGTTACTATATGAACATTTTATTCTCATTACATTTAATTGAACCAGTAAATGCATATTCTAAAATTTCTCATTTTAATTACTAATATAGTTAAAACCACAGATATAACCCAAATTTTAGAAATGTTTTGATTCTTCATAGCGTTTAAGAGTACAAAAGGATTTTAACCCCACACTTGAGAATTGCTACTCTAGGTAATTCTGCTCCCTCAATGAAGTTTGAGAATTACTTGCTGCAATGTAAAGGGGTGGGCACCTACAAAAAAGGTGATAAAAAGAAGAATGATATAATCCCTTTCCAACTAGTCTCAACCATCATGCCATTCCTCAATTTCAATAGTGTAGACATAGAGCTATTAAAATCTTAGAATGGCTGAATTCCATGTGAACTCTCAAGATTCCTTCCAGTTGTCTTAATCTAAATCACTTCCATTAAAATTAATCTAAATTTAGCTTCATGATTCACCCTATATTCCCTAAGCCTTTATCAACCACAGTGTTTTTTCCCCAAAGCAAATTATCTTTCTTGGTCATGCTTCACAATTGATTAAATATAATTCTTCTTGTGTACAGAAACTTCCAAGAATTGCTGGGTAGACACAAACACGACATTTGAATCTCATTTTATGCTGGTTTCTGCAGGGCTGCTTAATTATCCAGCTAGCCACAGTCTACAGGGGTCCAGGCTAGATAAAAGCTCTGCCGAGAAATAGAGAGAAGGACTCTGTCCAAGTCAGCAAATACTCATTGGATACCAATGATCTGCCAGTCTTCTCTGCCAGGCATATATTCATTGCCTCCCAGGACTTTAAAGGCTAGTGAGGGAAAGTTGCACAAACGCTTTCTCTCTGAGTATCTGTTTTGGAACTTGCTAAATATGTCCCTATAGTTGACATAGCCTTCATGTAACAAGATCATTTCTAAATTTTGGGAAACTATCACCCAGCCTAAGATCTTCCCATTTTCTCCTGAACAATTAACAAACAACAACAACAAAAACTGGAAACTCAGTGAAATGGGAATGTTCTGTGGCAATATAGTTTCAGAATAAATAATGGCCAGGCTCTGTTTCTCTGATTATCTAGATAAATTCGTAAGCGTGTAAAATCATCTCTAAAATCCACTAATCACTGTGTCTAACAATATTGTGGTCATCATATGAGCTAACTTCTGTGAAGCAGAGAGAACAATGTCTGGCTTGTAGTAAACTAAGAACATCCCTTGCTATTGGGTTGATTCTGACTCCTGGTGATGCTACAGAACAGTATGAAACTGTCCATTGGGTTTCCAAGGCCATTATCTTTATAGAAGCTGATTGCCACAGCTGAGCACATAATCACTGCAACACCAGGACTCCTTCTTTATGAGTCTGTACATCTTTACATTAGTAAATAGTCTCAAGTTTTCCGTAGGAGGAGCTGGTGGTTTGCACCACCAACCTTACAGTTAGCAGCCCATTGTTTGCCCCAGAGCACTACCCAGGTGCCTTATCTCAGACCTCAAATTAAACTCAGTGCCATTAAGCTTACTCTGAGTCACAGCGACCCTGCACAACAGGGTACAACTTCCCCTGCGAGTTTCCTAGACAGTGACTCCTTGTTGTTTTCAGGTGTCATCAAGTCAGTTCTGACTCATAGCAATCCTGTGTACAAGAGTCTGAAGCACTGCCCGGTCCTGCACCCGCCCCCCCCACAGTTGTTCTTATGTTTCAGCCCATAGTTGCATCCAGGTGTCAAGCCATCTCTTCGAGGGTCTTACTGTTTGTTAACTGCTCTTCTACTTTACCTAAAATTTTGTCCTTCTCCAGTGTCTAGTCTCCCCTATCAACATAACCAAAGTAGATGAGATGAAGTCTCCCCAACCATGCCCCCTAAAGAGTATTCTGGCTGTATTTCTTCCTAGACAGATTTGTTTTTCTTTTTGGAAGCCCACGAAACTTTTATTTCTAATTCAAACACATCACTTTTTCACTGGACTTCCTTATTCAGCATCGAAATTTTATATCCGTTTGAAACCAAAAACCATACTCACAACCATTGAGTCCACGCTGACATATTGTGACCCTAAATATAGGACAGGGCAGGGCTTCCCATTTGAGTTTCCAAGACTGCAATATTTTACAGGAGTAGAAAGCCTCATTTTTCTTGTGAAGAGCAGCTGGTAGTTTTGAAATGTCGATCTTTTGGATTGAAACCCAACTTGTAACCACTACACCACATGCATATGAGACAGCTTAAAATACCATGGCTTAAATCAGGCACTCTATTAAAACACTTTGAAGAGATCTTGTGGAACAGATTTACCCAATGCAACTTGTCCTTCGATCTGACTGCTTTTTCCTGAGTATTGATTATGGGTTCAAATAAGATGGAATCCTTGACAACTTCAATCTGTTCTCTATTTATCATCATGTTAAACAGGCCCACCTCTGAGAATTTGAGTTTTCCCTACCTTGAGACATAATCCATACTGATCTTCATCAGCAAGTGCTTCAAGTCCTCCTCGCTTTCACCAAGCAAGATTATGTCATCTGCAGATCCAAGGTTGTTAATAAGCATTCCTTCAATCCTAATACCAATTTTTATTCATTTAATCCAGCTTTCCTAAACATTTTCGCAGCATACAGATCGAATAAATATGGTGAGAGGATGTAACCCTGACACATACCTTTCCTGACTATAAGCGATGCAGTCTTCCCTTTTTCTATTCACACCGCTGCCTCCTGATCCATGTACAGGTTCCACATTGAGCATCATTAAGGGTTTCAGAATTCCCATTCTTCTCAATGATATCCATAATTTGTTCTGATCCACACAGTAAACTGTCTTCATATAGCCAATAAAGCCCAAGTAAACATCTTTCTAGTATTCTCTGCTTTCAGGCAAATCCAGCCGATGTCAGCAATGATATCCTTGTTCCACGTCCTCCTCTGAATCCAGCCTGAACCTCAGACAGCACCCTGTCAAATGCACTACTGCAATCATTGGACAATCTTCAGGGGAAACAAATTCCTTGCATGTATTATTAATGATACTGTTCTAAGAGCACAATTATGGGTTTCTTTCATACAGCCAAGTTGCTATCTTCCAAATGTCTTGGCCTAGATGAGGAAGTATTTTAATATGTGCTCATCAACTTATTGAATCGGTGTTCCATCATTTTCTGGATCCTTTCCTTTGGATAATGCCTACAATGCAGTTGGACTTCTGTCAGTACCACTGGCTCTTACTTATATGCTGCCTCAGGAAATGGTTGCATTCTTGCTTATTTGCTACCTCCTGAAATGGTTGGATGTCGACGGGTTCTTATTGGTCCAGTGACTGTCTATTATTTCCATCCACTTTTGAGGCCTCCCACATAATTCACTATATTGCCAAGAGAATGTTTCAGTATTGGAACGAGCCTGGAATCATTTCTTTATTTCTTTTACTTTAAGATAAGCTGATTGGGTTTTCTCCCTTTGGGTTTGCAGACTTTTAGGGTGTGCATATTTCATTATAATAATTTACCTTATGTTCTCAAGCTGCCCTTTGACATCTTTTTCAGCTCTTTGACTTCATCATTTCTTCCATTTGCTTTAGCAAATTATGATTAAGAGAGCAAGTGTCAGAGGTTCTTCTGACTTCCACTTTGATCTTTTCTTTCTTTCCTATTAAAAAGGTCTTTTTAATGACCTTTTGCTTTCTTCATGAGTGATGTTCTTGATGACCTCCCACAGTTCATCAGGTCTAAGGTCATTCATGTTCAATGTGTCAAACCTGTTCATGAGATGTTCTCAAAATTCAGGTATAATAGACTTAGGGTCATATTTTGATTCTCATGGACTTGTTTTAACTTTCTGGAGCTTAAGCCGGAACTTACATAGGAGCAATTGATGGTCTGTTCTACAGTTGGTTCCTGGCCTCATTTTATCTGCAGATATTGAGCTTCTCTGTTGTTTCTTCCAACATATGTAACAATTTGATTTCTGGGTATTCCATCTGGAGAAATCTACACGTACAACTGTCTTTTGTATTGAAAAACAGTGTTCCCTCTGAACAAGTCATTGGTCTTGCAAAATTGTTCTATAGCCAGGACCATGTTTTCCAAATACTGTTCCTTCTTCTTTGTTCCCAAGTTTTGCATTCCAATAGCCAATAATTAGGAAAGCATCTGGATTGCATATTTAATCAATTTCAGACTGAAGACACTGGTAAAATTCTTTAGTTTCTACACAACTAGCTTTAGTGTTGGTTCATATATATGACTAATAGTCGTCCTGACTATATTTCTGTGGATGTAGGTAGATAATACTCTATTATACAAAGCATTGTATTTGAAGATATATCTTGAAATGTCCTTTTTGATACAGGTGTTTAGTTATATCATTTCCTGCATTGTAGGCCTTATGATTTCTGATTAAAATTGGCCAACACTAGTCCATTTCAGCTCATTACTGCCTAGGATAATGACCTTCATGTAGTCTGTTTCCTTTATTTTTGTTTTTACAACTTGCAGTTTTCCTAGATTCATCCTTTCTACATCCAAAGTTCCCACTATTAATAGATGTTTTGAGCCATTAACTCTCATTTTGAGTCATGTCCTATCAGCAAATGAAGGTCGTCAAGAATGTACTCCAGAAGGTTTTACTCCATCCAGTCATTATGGTAACTCTTCTTTGAGAAAGCAGTTCTTCCTCAGTCATATTTTGAGTGCCGTCGAGCCTGAGGGACTTATCTTGTGACAAAATCTCTGGCAATGTTCTACTGCTATTCTGAAGGCATTCAGTATCTGACAAAATTCCACTGCTATCTACAAGATTGTCATTGGCTAATTCCCGGGATGTGGACAGCGTGTACCTTTGTAGCATGCTCTTAATCTGGAAGGTCTGCTGAAATGTGCTCACTTTGGGCAACCCTACTGGTATTTGAAATACCAGTGACATCACAGTGCATAGCAACACACTAGCCACCACAATAGGATAAAATGACAGACAAGTGATGCTGTCAAACACCCCTTCTTTCTCCCACAGAGCAGTTGTTGATTTTAAAACGACCATGTGGTTAGAAGCCTAATGAGTAATACAGTACCAAGACAAACAAACAAAACAATATACTGCTATTGAGTCAGTTCTGACTCATAGCAACCTCACCACAAAACAAAAACAAAACCTACGAAAATACAAACCTCCTGTCATTGAGTCAATCCCAACTCAAAGCAACCCTCTTTAGGGTTTCTGAGGCTAGAAATCTTGTTGGGGGCAGATAGCTTCAGCTTTCTCCTGGGGACCATTATCAGTCCAATGCTTATTAGACATCACCAGAAGGGCTCTTCCCATTCAATGGTGGTTTTCTTGGTTCTGTTCTAGTCTGGGTACTTTAAAGAAACAAGTCCATAGAAGCTCATGTATAAGAGAGAGTTTTATATAAAAGTTAAGTGTACATCAAGAAAACATCCTAACCCAATGCTGCCCAAGCACACAAGTCCAACATTAACCCATATGCCCAACACCAATCCACAAAGTCCTCCTCCACCTCACAAAACAGACACAATGACGCCGACTGCAGGAGGAGAGCTGAGTCAGTGAATGTGTAAACATCTCAGCGCTGGCAGGGGTCTCCACAGTGCTGCTCCAGCACCCAGGGCTGCATCGGGGTAGGTTCATGTGGCTTCTCATCAGCGATGTCTCGCAGGAAGTGAGCCTTGCCATATAAAGCTAGGAACTGCTAAGGCAGCAGCACCCTGGTCCGACCATCACAAAAAGAGATCCGAGAACTCGAAAGGTGAGGTTCACTGAGCCATTTATCCCTCTGTCCTTCAATTAACCCCACGTGTGTTTATTGGTCAGGTTGGCACAATAAACTAACCCATGTTCTAAACACTAAAACTAAATTTCACTGAATGTCTGACTTAATACACAACTGTTCCTGCTCACAATAGATATTCATTAAATCATTTGGAGAATAGCAGAAAAATCTTACACTCCCTCCTTCCCACTTTACCCCAACCTATTGCCTTGAAATCAATTCTGACTCACGCAGCCACATATGTTATGAGAGTAGAATTGCTCCACAGGGATTTATTAGCTATAATCCTTTCTGAAGCAGATTGAAAAACCTTAATCTATAGGTTAGTAATTAAGCATAAACCATTTCTACCACCCAAGAATTTCCACCCCTTTTAAAAATGTGTAAATCATAACAAATGATACGTATGGAGTGCTTTGGATTTAGTAAGGTACTTTTCTGATTTAAAATTCACAACCACAAGAAATAAAGCAGGTATGGTTATATATATGTATATATATAAATGTTATATATATGTATATATATATATATATATATATGTATAACAGGTGAGGAAACAAGGAGTTCATAAAATGGAAGTGACTTAGCTAAGGTCCCACAGCTAATAAGTGATGGACTTATGAGTAAAGCCCCTCTTTGTTTGGCCCTGCTGCCATGTTCTTTTCCTCTTTAACTGACAATACGCAATAAAGGTCAGAATAATGGCATCAGTCCGGAAAAGACCATTCATCAAAGGGAACATCAAAGGTCAGTTCAATTGGATTCCCTAGCACAGACACACTACAGCAACAACGTGGACGCAGATACGCCGAAAGAGATTTGGAGTAAAAAGAAGAGAAACAAATAAGTCTACACTTGTTCTAGACAGAGAACTAGCCAACCCCACCAACTGAATTCCCATTTCCTCAGCAATTTATTTACTTTAGGCTGTGCCTCACCAGGTTACTTCTTGGGCTGTGAAAAGAAGCGCTAAGAAAAGAACCAGGAAGTAGAGAGCTGGATGCAGAACAACAATCAGAGAGACCCTTTAATCAGGCAGCACTTTAAAATTTTATCATGAAAAGCTGAGGGGAAAAAATGTTGAGTTGTGTGATTGGGGTAAATAACCCTTGATTTTCTAGGACTCTAAGAAGCCATTTGCGATCCTCTCATAGAAGAAGTAAGAAGTAGGCAGTAATTGCTTTGGCATCCTTCAGGAAAAATCAATAATGAATATGAGTGAAGGGTCAAGGCAAAAAATAACTGATCCACTCTGGGGGTTAGAGAGAATGTGAAAATCCTACCACGGAGAACTGGATCAATTGCAAAGTGGAGAGTTGCTCCTGGTCTCCGTAGCACTGATTAGTGAAACGTGATGCATTTTAAAAATAAGGCAAGGGGCAAAGCAGCACTGATATCATACATGATTTGACTCCGAGATAGATTTTTCTTCTGACCAGTACAAGAAAGCCCTAATAAGATGGGTGCTCAGGGAATGATGGGCTTGGGCTAATTAAATTGCTGTGCAACTGAAACTTAATCTGAGCCTTTCTATCATCAATCTGCTGTCGTGAACATCCTTGAATCTGTCTTTGCTAAGTGAAGATAGTATGAGGCCAAAGTCCAAGCCCAGAGAAAAAACGATTTTCACTTCCAAGTAATTTTGACAGTTCCCAAAGTAAAGTGATCATCTTCTCCCCATCTTGTGCGGCTAGCTGTCTTATTTTTTACATTTAAGTTCATGTCTCTATACCTCCCTTTACCTAGATTCCTGAATTTAGACATGCTTTGTTCACTCAACCTCATAAATCTTTCTCACTATCTAAATATATGCTCCCTTCCACTACCACCTTTTCAGTTCTCACTGGGTGTATTACAGCAGCCTTATAATTGTCATTTTTGCCTCCTGTTTTAATGTCTCCACACTGTACCAAAGTTGATCTCACTAAACTGCAGCTACCAAGAAAATTGGTGAACAAATGAATGGTAAAGTTGAAGGAATGTGTCCGCAAACTTTATGGAGCCTTCTCATATAGCCATCATCCTTTGTACCTGAAAAGGCTTTAAATATTTCCATTGTCTTCAAAACTTAAAAGGAAAACAAAATAAAAATTCCAACCAATAAAAACCTCACTGTCACCCAGTGATGCGATAAAACAGGGTAGAACTTCCCGTAAGGGTTTCTGAGACTGTTAACTCTATGTGGGAGTAGAAAGCCTGCTTGTTCTTCCATGGCGCTAGCAGCTGGTAGTTAGCAGCCCAACCTGTAGCCACTAGGCCATCTGGGTCCTCATTGCCTTCCAGGAACAGTCTTTATGTACATAAAGGAAAAAGCCAAGCCCTTTGCCACCCGGCCCATTCGAACTCACAGTGACTGCTTGTGTATCAGACCACAACGGCGACCCGTGGGAGTTTCTTGCGGGTGTTCTTTACAGACGCAGATCACCAGGCCTTCTTCCACAGTCGGTGGCTCAGAGTGATCCCCCGATCTAAGCGAACAAAAGACAAACAAGCCCACCAGCATTAGTGGATTCCAAATCATAGTGACCAAAGTGGGCAGAGTAGAACTGCTTCCTGGGGTTTCTGAGGCTGTACATCGTATGGGAGCAGAAAGCCTGATGTTTCTCTCACAATATCTAGCGATGCTCACACCACTAGGGGTCCTGGGTCAATCAAAAACCCAAACAAAAAACAACCCGCCCCCCCAATACTGTCAAGTCGATGCCAATTCACAGCAACCCTGTATGTCAGAGTAGAACTGCCCCTGTGACGTTCCAAAATGTAACTCCTTACGGAAGTAGACAGTCGGCCTTCCTCCCTCACAGCAGGGGGTAGTTTCCAACTGCTGACCGTATGGTCAGCAGTCCAATGCATAACCGCGACTCCACCAGGGCTCCTTCCTTAGGCTACTAGTGGAGTTGGAATCCTTGCAGTTCCCTTGCTGTGACTTTAACCCTCATGTGTTCTTTGTCCCTTTCTCCCAATTTACTTGTCCCACTTCTTTTTATCATTCAGAATTAACTTCACAGGCCATCTTCCCAGGAAGCTTTTCTTGTTGTTCCTGTCCCTCTTGTCCCAATGGTTATCAGTCTTATGGCCTCCTTAACTACCTGTGCTTAGCACCACTTGGTTGTAATACTACATTTGATCATTTATCAGTCTCTAGTTGAATGCAGGAACTTTGTCTTTATTACTGTAGCCTAGTGCTGAATAAATGAATGAATGCATCATTGACTTGATCCTTGATGTGGAATTGTCGTCTGGTGATATATACTTTTAGCTTAAACCAGAAGCACCATTAAAATATCTTAAATATCTCAGAAGTACATTTAGTTACATGATATTCGAATGCCATGTCCCATGTAAATATATTAATCTAGCCATGACTCGTATGTGTATAAGGAACAGCTTTATATATAAGAGCAATTGAATATGAGAAAATATCCCAGCCCAGTCCAGATTAAGTCCATATGCCCAATATTAGCCCATCTATCCAATATCAATCTATAAATTCCTCTTTATACTAATGCAGCACAAGCAATACCACCAAATACAGGAATATCAAAGGCTAGTGGTGGGATGTCTTGTGGATTCAGTTGCAGTGTAAGCATCTCAGTGCTGGCAGAGGTCTCTGTGTGGTTCCTCCAGCTTAGGACACGAGTAGTTCCGCAGGTCTTGTCAGCTGCACTGTCTCCCAGAGAGTGAGGAGAGTGAGAGAGAGAGAGAAAGAGAGAGTCTTCCGCCTCCAGGATGAATATCAGAGTTCCCAGAATCCTCAGGAGGCCATGCCCACACAGGGGCCACATGGGCTATGACTTGATTGACAGGCTAGACTCCACCCCTTCACTCTTAACCCTCAAATTGACAACAGATTATGTAACTACCACGCTCTTTCCCCAGGCAGTGACTATTGTGACCATTATACCAAACAAAGCTTTAGAAATATATTCATTGCAGTTTCAACTAGGAATACACCACAATTCAGAATATCTAAGTAGAACACTTCTTTCCCAAAAGGAAGTCTGTCTATCAACCTAAGGTTATGGTTCAAGAGAACAGAAGCCATGTCTGATTTTATGTGTCACTGAGATGAAGTTGAGTCCACATCACAGTAGGTGTAACACAATAGTATTCTAAAGTGCTATCGCCCAGGGCAATGTTTAACAATATTTAACAGAAAATGCTATGGCACCCAGCTTTAGCCATTGCAGCTTAGAGTCAATCTGCAAGTTTGTTTCTCTACAAAGGTAAATTGAACTTAAAACACTGATTCCATTTCCCCATTGTGGATAGAGGCAGCTTCACAGAAAACAAAGACCAGTCACAAGAGACAGAAATAGAAAGTTAAAGAGCCAAAGAACATGTGAGAAGTCATTCCCTGATGTAATAAGTAACACACAGCAGGCATGTCAGAGAGAAACCAGAGTTCTTTCAGAATGAAATTGATTAAATACTCTGAACTGCAAATGATTTTTTGAGCAAGTGTATAATCATCAGCTGAAATGAAGGGCCCTGATATAGAACACCCTCAGGGCAGAGCAGCACAGGGCAAGAACAGCTCAGAGGAGCCCTAACAAGGATCAGAAGAGGTTGGACAACATCAAAATGAAAGAAATATGAACCACATAAGAGCATAGACTTGTTCTTAACTCCAAGTGATTAAAACGTTAAAAATAACAATGATTTAGGGCCTACGGTAATTAGATTATTAATATTAGAGCACTACCTCTTATACTGTACTGAAAACTCACTGCCATCGAATTGATTCTGACTTATAATATACTGAAAACTGACTTATAGGGGCCCTGTCGGACAGAGTAGAGCTGTTCTTTATAATTTCTGAGATGGTGGATCTTTACAGGAGAGGAAAGCCTCATCCTTCACAGCTTCATATTTCTCCTGTACCTTGAACTGCTGCGCTGTGGTTCACAGATCAATGCTTAACCTGCTACACCACTAGGGCTCCTTTTTATAATGTGCAGTTTGTTATGTATAAATGCAGGTTTAATTAAAAACTGTCACCCCATAATATTTGTTTAGTAATTCCCAGGTAAATATTTTGTTGTCTCCAGCAATATATGTGTTAAGGAAGCTCCAGTGGGAATTTTTTGTGTACTACCTTGTACAGGTCAATCCCACTTATAGTTCCAGTCAAGGTTCAGGGCTGAGTGGCAGGATAGTTAAACAACATCTCTTACAAAACAAGGCCTTAACAATAGCTTTTCTAGGCTTGTGTATGTTACACCTCTCACAAGTGTGTTACTGACAGCAAGCCAGCATGCAAGTACATAACTAGACAACTTTTATCAGAGAAGGAAACTAATGATTTGTAATACTAGGACTAGATCACATTTGTTTGTATTTCCTTTCCCTATAATTATTTGGGGGAGATTTGAAGAAGCCTCCAGTATAATGACGAAGAGAATGAAAAGCAAATGTCTTGGGAGTCAGCTGATAAAAGAAATAAGTTGTCATCTCTGTGCTAGTAATATGCACTTCTGAGGGAAGACATTTGTTTTTAATTCCAAACCATTCAAGTGACTGCAGGCCTTTATACAAAACCATAATAATCATCTTATGTAATCATGTTTTCCTTTCATAACCTATTAGCACCATCTGAGGGAAGGAAATAGGATTCATCTAAAGGTGTTATACAATCTGTACACAATTGTGAGTTCCTTTCAATATGTTGCGACAGATGAGACATAGCACATCTCAGCTCTATCCAACCTCATTTTCAAGAAAATGATTGTGAAACTAAACATGACAGAGGGAAAGAAAAAAAGGGGAGGTAGATAATTACCAAGCAGCTCTTAGAATTCTGTGTTCATAGAAAAAATTGAGAGAAGTAGAAAGCAGAGCATCTCACTGACCGTAGAAGAGGATCTATTTTGAACTGAAGGATGTCCAGGTGATAATCCTGAGAGATTGTAGAAAGTCCTTCCTTTTGCACTTTGTTTTAGAGATTTGACCTTTAATGTGTCAACAACCTCTTAGTTTATCCCCTATCCACAGTTTCCTAACCAGTGGATGTGAGCAATGGGAAGTAGCCCAAAGATCATGATATATCCTATCCCTTCTTTGTTGCAATGTGTCTAGAGATGATGCTGTGTATAATCGAGGAGAAAATGTCTAGGACACACAATTGTCCTGACCACCCATCTTTTTGCAGTAGATAGCCTCACCTTCTATATTCCAAAATATATTTTCTCAGTACTTCTCTGTTTGGAGTCATCTTGACATGGTTTCCCACTCTCTTCTAAAAATTTCCCCTACCCAACAGAGATTGCATCACCCGAACTCTCCGTTTGCTGTGCAGGCAACTCGTTTCACTAACAGAGCTTCCTGCGTTTCTACATCTCTGTTGCTGTCAACTCAATTTACCTGGTCACGCAGAGCTGCCATTTTTAAGACAGCGTTGCCTCCTGCCTCTAATCCATCTTCCACACCTAGTCACTTATTGAAACCTAACAATAATTTCTACAAGATGCATCTCTCCTCTGTCTGGTTCTGTCATCGTGTGTCTGCTCTTCACATCTTTGTCAAATTCTTGCAATAACATTCTACTTGCATTTCTTATTTCAAAGAAAAGCTTATTAATTCCAACCTCTACTTGCTCCATGTTTAAAATACAAAATCCGAACTCCAGAGTTCAGTGTCTCAAAGCTAGTAATACTTGGAGTCTGGAACAGACATAGATCAGATCTCTTCTCAATTAGAATCTTTATCCTGTCGCCAAGTTTCTTTGGTGTTCCTCCTACTGGAGATCATCCAACATGACACAAACTCAGATTTAGACTTCCATTTTCAGTAGATAACCCAATTTTCAAAATCTTTGTTTGCTATCTTATTTCTCATATACCTAGTTTGAAACCAGATCTCAAAACCATTTCATTCAAGTGTAATCTGGAAACCCTTAGTCCAAATACCTTGACTCTAATCAGTGACTACTAAAAGAAAATGGCAAAGAAAAGGATTGTGATCTTTTAGGGTAGAAGCAAATGTTATTGCGTGGTCACATACACCTGATCATATTCAGGTTGATCTCCATTAGAATGAATAGAAACTGAGAAAATAGATATGGGACAAACTACCCCACTGAAAGAATAGCATTGACACATTCTTGCTAAGTCATCATTATTTACTGAGCTAATAGAATAAATTAATTAAGAAAAGAGATGAGAGTTGTGTGAACGAGCTACTTATGGAGCATTACAGTGAGTAGTACAGCAAATAATACCGAATGAGCCATAAGGTAGTAGGGGGGGCATTTATAGGACAATTCATGGAGAATAAAGGAAAGTGTGGAAAGGTGATCACATATAGGAAGGAAGGGACAAGAATGTCTGAATAAAAATGTTCTCAACAGCTGCACCTGTCTACCAACTGTTCAAAGGGATACATATAAAGAACAACATTAGCAGCATGGATAATGTGACATTTTATAGGACACTTCAAAAAATAATTGATTTTATTTTTGTGCTTGCTGAGAATATACACAGAACATAGACTAACTGCACATTTTCAAAACGTCAACTACACTGGCACTGCTTGCATTCTTCAAGTTGTACAACCAGTTTCATCCTCTTTTTCTGAATTATTCCTCTTCCATTACTGTAAACTCGCTGCCCCCAACGTTTTAGCTAATTTCTCTTGTTGTAGTTGTCAAATTGGTCTTGTATAACCCACTGCCATCGAGTATATTCTGACTCATAGTGACTCACAGAGCAGAGAAGAATGGCCTCTTTGGGTTTACAAGACTTTAAATCTTGATAGGAGCAGACAGTCCTGTCTTTCACCCTGGTGTTTTCCTTTTTAACACTTTTTATTTCATTTTATTGCTTGATGTTTTACTCTCTTTTAAAGCAGCTTTATTGGCACTTCATCCACATGCCATACAACTTAATAATTCAATCATGTCAACAAGAGTTGCAAAATCCTTACCACAATCCATTCTAGAATATTTTCTTCTTCCTTGTACTCATTGTTCTTCCTCTTCCTTTTTAATCATTTTATTGGGGATCATACAACTCTTATCAGAAACCATACATACCCCAATTGTGTAAAGCACACTTATACATTCGTGGCCCTCATCATTCTCAAAATTTGCCTTCCACTTGGGTTCCTGGAATCAGCTCATTTTCCTTTTTCCTTTCCCCTCCATCCCTGTTCCCCCCTCCCTCATGAACCCTTAAGAACTTATAAATTTTTATTTTATTTTACACTGCCCAGCATCTCCCTTCACCCATTTTTCTATTGCCTATCCCCCAGAGAGGAGGTTATATGTAGATCCCCGTGATTGGTTCCCCCTCTCTAACCCCCCTTCCCTCCCGGTATCACCACTCTCACCACTGGTCCTGAGGGGTTCATCTGTCCTAGATTCCCTGCGTTTCCAGATACCATTTGTACCATTGTGCATCCTCTGGTCTAACAAGATTTGCAAGGTAGAAGTGGGATCATGAGAGTTGGGGGGAGGAAACGTTTAAGAACTAGAGGAAGGTTGTGAGTTTCATTATTGTTCCACTGAACCCTGAGTGACTCATCTCCCCACGACCCCTATGCAAGGGATGTCCAGTTGTCTACAGATGGACATAGGGTCCCCATCATGCACTCCCCTCATTCACGATGATGTGATTCTCCCGCCCCTTGTTTTGGTGCTTGAAACCTGGTCTCCTTGGCCCTTCATGATCACACATGTTGGTGTGCTGCTTCCATGTGGGCTTTGTTGCTTCTGGGCTAGATGGCTGCTTGTTTACTTTCAAGCTGTTAAGTCCCCAGATGCTACATCTCTCGATAGCCAGACACTATCAGCCATCTTCACCACACTTACTTATGCACACATTTGTCTTCGGCATTTATGTGGGGAAGGTGATCACACAATGATGGTTTTAGTTCTTTGGTGTCTGCTACCTGATCCCTTCAACACCTCGTGTTCACATAGGCTTGTACGCTTCTTCTCTGTGGGCTTTGTTGCTTCCGAACCAGATGGCCGCTTGTTTGCCTTCAAGCCTTTAAGACCCCAGATGCTATATCTTTTGATAGCCAGGCACCATCAGCTTTCTTCACCACATTTGCTTATGCACACCTCTGTCTTCAGCGATCATGTCGGGAAGGTGGGTATCATGAAATGATCATTTAGCTGAGCAAGCTGCTCTTGTACTGAGGGAATGCACATGAGGAGACCCAATGTCCACCTGCTACCCTACTACTAAACCTATAAACATATGCACATAGGTCTATTTCCCCCATAATCATAAATATATTTACATATGCACATGTCTGTATTTAGGCTTCTCTGTATGCCCTTTGCCTCCTACTCCTTTCCTCTATTTCCTTATGCTTTCCTCCTGTCCCACTACCATATTCAGCTTTCATTCTGGTTTCAGTAATTCCACTGTTACCTTGCCCTTGGTCACTCCCTACCAGTCCTCCCATCCCTTCCCTGCCACTGGTTTTGAACCACTCTCATGTCCCTCTGGAACCGTTGGTCCCATTATTTTCTTCTCCCATTGTTTGTCCAGCCTATCGTATCTAGGTGGACCTGCTGATATAGTAATATGTGCACAAAAATATGGATGGCTTTGACAGCACCAAAATAGCACATAAAAACATGGCATCGATAGCAGCAACACTGACAAGCTAACAAACAAAAAAGCCACTGTCATACAAAATTTAAAAGAAGAGGAAAAAAGAAAAAAAAGCCAGCAAAAAAAAAAAAGCCTGTTAGTAGTTCAAGGTCTGTTTGTCACTTTAGGAGTTTTTTCCAGATGAGTCTGATGGGGTGCCACATCCTGGCCCCATAGTCCATCCTTTATACTCCCTCGGGACCTCCTTGGTCTGCTTTCCTCCAGGCTCCATTGCACGCCCCCAGTGTTTTGCCTCAGTGTCGTGGGGTAAGTAAGCTCAGTCACACATCCCCTACTGCATCTCCAATGCTGTCCTGTGTAGGGCCATGGGTCAGTTTAGGATGTCGCATCTTGCTCTGTACATTTGGGCCTTCAAGCCGGGCTATTGTCCTCTGAGCTTGGTGGGCCCAGGTGTGCTCTGCTCCATTCTTCCTGCTTCCTTTGCTTCAGCTGCCTTCTGGGTGTGGTGTGGGACATCAGTTCCTTTCCCACACCAGATGATCTATTTTCATTTTCTGTGGTACTCCCTTCGATGATGGGGTTGGGCTAATTCTGGTTGGGGCTAGCATATGGTCCAGTCTCTTTGTGGATTCCTCTGCACACTACGTAGCCCTCCTGGTTTGGCATGTCCTGGTGGGGTTTATATGCATGTTCCAGTTCTGTGGGGACACAACCAATACGCTCCCCCTGTGTGGGTTAGTGCCCTGTTCCCTACTTGCCATCCACTCGGTTCTCCCTGGTGTTTTCAAATTGCTGACTTTGCAGTTATCAGCTCATGATGTTTTGAACCCATCTAGTTAGATACTAGAGGACAATGTTTAAAGTAGATAGTCTTTACTAGCTAAGCTAAACCATTGTTTGGCTTTAAAGAAGACTTCAAGGAATATATTTGTCTTATAAGGGCAAAAGTTTCAGATTTTATACACCTTCTATGGCTCCAGAGAATCTGGATTCCATGAGAATTTGAACTTCTGTTCCACATTTTAGGTGTCCTGCTGACATAGTGTCCACAGGAGAAAAAAGACAGGGCTTTTAACTTCTGTAAAGAGTTAGTCTTGCAGTTCCGGGGGAATTTGGGGTGGGGGTGGGTTAAGGGGTTAAGGAAGTGGTGTCTACAAACACAGGGACAAGGGAACAACATGGAACCCAAAATGGTAGCGAGGGGGGAGTTGCAGGCCTGGTGGGGAATGATCAAGGGTAAGGTTGCGTAGAAAAGAGGTATAGCTGTAGCCCAGGTGGTGATGGAGCATGGTAGTAGGGCAGGAGGAAAGTCAAGGGAGATGGAGGAAAGAGCTAGGAGTCAAGGGGCAGTTATGGAGGTCTGGACAAAGACATGTACATGCAAACATATATACGAGGATGGGGAAATAGATCTATGTGTCTATATTTATAGGTTAAGTATTAAGGGGGCAGAAGGACCTTGGGCCTCTACTCAAACACTCCCTCAATGCATGAATACCTTCTTTTATTAAATTGGAACTCTATGATGCTTACTCTCCTGACACAACTGCTGAAGCCAAAGCGGGTGAACAAGTAAATGTGGTGAAGAAAGCTGATGGTGCCCGGCTATCAAAAGAGATAGAGACTGGGGTCTTAAAGGCTTGAAGATAAACAAGCGGCCATCTAGCTCAGAAGCAACAAAGCCCACATGGAAGAACACACCAGCCTGTGTGATCAAGTGGTCCCGAAGGGATCAGTTATTAGGCATCAAAGAACAAAAAATCATATCATTGACTGCACACCTCCATGATAGGATCGCTGAAAACAAACGGGTGCATAAGCAAATGTGGCAAAGAAAGCTGATGGTGCCTGACTATCAAAAGAGATAGTGTCTGGGGTCTTAAAGGCTTGAAGGTGAACAAGCGGCCATCTAGCTCAGAAGCAAAAAAGCCCACATGGAAGAAGCACACCAGCCAGTGTGATCACGAGGTGCCAAAGGGACCAGGTATAAGGCATCATGCAAAAAATAGATATATATGTGTATATGTATATATATGTGTGTGTGTATGTATGTGTATATATATACCATATTGAATGAAGGGGGAAGTGCAGAGTGGAGACCCAAGGCCCAAGTGTCGACCACTGGAGGTCCCCTCATAAAGGGGTTTAGGAGAGGAGATGGGTTAATTAGGGTGTGAGGTAGTACCGATGAAGAACACAGCTTTCCCCCAGATCCTGGATGCTTCCTCCCCCCAACTACCATGATCCGAATTCTACCTTGCAGGACTGGATAGGGCAGAGGCTATACACTGGTACATATGAGGGCTGGAGGTACAGGGAATCCAGGGTGGATGATACCTTCAGGACCAAGGGTGTGAGGGGCAATGCTGGGAGAGTGGAGGGTGAGTGGGTTGGAAAGGGGGAACTGATTACAAGGATCTACATGTGACCTCCTCCCTGGGAGATGGACTGCAGAGAAGGGGGGGGGAGGGAGACTCCGGATAGGGCAGGATATGACAAAATAACGATGGATAAATTACCAAAGGCACATCAGGGAGGAGTGGAGAGGGAGGGGGAAAAAAAGAGGACCTGATGCAAAGGGCTTAAGTGGAGAGCAAATGCTTTGAGAATGATTGGGGCAGGGAATGTGTGGATGTGCTTTATACAATTGATGTATGTATAAGTATGGATTGTGGTAAGAGTTGTATGAGCCCCTAATAAAATGTAAAAAAAGAAAAGAGGAAAAAAAGAAAATGATTAGGGCAAAGAATGTACAGATGTGCTTTATACAATTGATGTATGTATATGTATGGACTGTGATAAGAGTTGTATGAGCCCCTAATAAAATGTTTTAAAAACAAAAGAATTAGTCTTGGAAAATCACAGGAGCAGTTCTAACCTGTCTTAGGGGATCACTGTGAGGCAGCATGGACTAAATGGTAGTGAGTTTGGTTGGGTAGCATAGTATGGAGACTTGGTGGCACTGTCGGGTAAGCATTGGGGTGCTAACCCCAAGGTCAGACATTTGATCTCACCAGCTGTTCATCAGAAGACAGATGAGATTTTCTTCTCCCTTAAAGATGGGACGGGATTAGTTTGGAATTTCTCTTTCTTGATCAGGATTCTTCTATAATGCCTTTGATCAAAATATATAAAGGTTTAGGAAAAAAAAGGGCACACTTGCTTCCACCGAGTTCATTCTGACTCTAGAAATGAGGAGAACTGCTCCTGTGCATGCCTTTCAGGGAGCAGAAAGCTTCATCCTTCTCTCTTAGAGAAGCTGGTGGTTTTAAACTATTGACCTTGTGGTTAGAAGCCCAACTTGTAATCCACTCTGCCACCCGACCTCTTTATTTAAAGGATTTAAAAAATGTATGGATTGTATGAGCCCCAATAAGATGATTAGATAAATAAATAATAAATAAATAAAAAGTATTAAAATTAAAACAACCAAACTTATAGTCATTGAGTCAATGATGCTAACTCAAAGCGCCACAATAGGACAGGGTAGAACTGCCCTTGTGGGCTTCTGAGACTGTAATTGTTGATGGGAGTAGAAAGCCCTGTCTTTCTCCAGAGGAGCTGCTGCTGGTTTTGAATTGTCAACTTGGTGGATTGCAGCTCAGCTGGTAACCATTTTGCCACCAGGGCTCCTTGTTTAAAGAAACAGTTCCTATCAAAGATATGATTTCATTAGCACAATACTAGGAGGCTGTTTTGTTAATCCTGTATTAGAAATGAAAGCAAGCAATAAAACCTGAGGCTCTGAGAATGTAGCTTTTCAAGGACAGACAGTTGGTAGGGTGACTGAACATAGGCTGATTCTCCTCCAGAACTTAGCTTTAGTAATGCTAACTATAGTTGTAATCCCTTGTTTTGTAACTCTCATATTACTAAACTTACATACCATGAGGCCAAATATCACATCTGTCTGGTTCACCATCATATCTAGGTGCTTAGTACAGTGTCTATCCTAAGGAAAATGGCTTAAAATATTTGCTGAATAAATGAAAGAATAGCCAGAGGTTGTCAGTTTCTTCATAAAATATAGATTACATTTCCAGTTACAAAAAGAAACACACTTAGCATTTTAGGTAGCTTTACTTTCGCTATAGAAATCTATTTGTAGATCCATTAATTCAGAGTTATTCATGGTCCTGCCTTACTAAAATCTGAAAGAAAATTTAATTTAAAATAATTCAATTCAAAAATTGCATATCATCTTCTGACTCCAAACAAATATCATTTGGTTTGTAAAACAATACTGGCATAAGATTCAGAGTTATTTCCTGTTCCTGAAATAAGTGATGTTGAGCAGATGATTATTATTCCCTTAATTAATATTTACTGTAGGCAAGTTCCATTTTCTTGGATTATGAATACACTTTACTCCATATTATCTTCCACCACGGTGATTTAGGTTCACTCTTTCATGTTATATAATACCATTATTATTTCTTTTGCGAGGATCACAAAAATTTATTAGGTAATTAAGCATCATAACAAATATGTAGGTCTGAGAACTGCAAGTGATCAGACAACATTGAAAATAAATTCAATTAATTTTTATTAAAGATTGGAGGAGTCCATTTTCAATTCAGAGAGAAAATACTCCATGGATTATAAATGCAAGTGATTTAAGAAAGAATGGAAGACAGGGCCTAGATTTATTTTGCCTTTCCCCACAACTCTTCACTTACAATTCTGGTGTTCAAATTAGCCTGGGAGTTAGTGTCACCAAGGAACAGGGCAGATGGGACCCAGTTCCAAATACACTAGCCTCACTTCACAGCCCCATGATATTTGAAAGCATGAGTTCTAAAGAAAATGGAATTAAAACGTCAGTGGAACTCATTACCTGGAAAGCCAACATATAAATCAATTCCAAAAAGGCTTAGATAAATTTATGAATGAAAGGCCTAGGGAGAGAGAAGGAAAGCCAAAGAGGAAAGATTATAATCTTAGACCTTAAATTGGGAAAGGGTCTCAAGAGATCATTTGCTCTAGTTGCGTGCCTTTAGGCAGATTAAAAAAAAAAAAAAAGCAGTCCCCACTTTGCTGATGAGGCAAGCAGAAGCTCAAAGAATCACTTGCGGGAACTACACAGCTCGTCAAAATGGATCAAGCCCAAACTCAGCAGCTGTTGAGTCCATGACAATTCATAGGAGATTGTAATCTTTGGGGAAACATCTGTCACATCTTTCTCTTGCAGAGTGCTGGTGGATTTACATCACTCTTCTGGTTAACAGTGGAAAACATAGCCAGCGCATGACAAGGGCCTTGCCATACTCTTTCCATGCACTGTGCCTGGAACATGTCCTGATCCTGGACTGGAGGTATCAAGTGTTCTCACTCCTGGGGGAGTTTAATTTGCATGATATATTTTCCTACTGTTCTTTGTATCGTGGTACATAAAACATAAAACCATAAAACACAGAAGTTTTCCTTTTGCTTTTTTCCCTCACAAGGATCTTTCTTATTTAAATGACATCCATTTGGTCTACAGTTTAAATCTTCTTTTTGTCTAACAGGAATCCATCCATAAAAAATAAAAGGGATTCTTCTTATAAGTAAAAGTCTTATGAGATCTATACAATGCTTCAATTCTTTTGAATTTGTGACCCTAAAATAAACCTGGAAAATCTTTTGGCACTTGTTATAATGCTACATTAAAAGCATTTGCATTTCAAGTAGAGGGGGTGAAAGAGCAGTAGCAGTGTGGACACACAGAATAATGCAGTCAGTCCCCTGACTATGTAGATCCTAACAAACTATAGATAGCATTGAGAAGAATGTGAATTACAGAATCTTTTAGTGTGCTCATATATAATTTGTACATGGACCAAGAGGCAAGTATATAAAAAGAAAAGGGGGGAAGCAGATGGTTTAAAATCAGGCAAACTATGTCTGGCTTATATCCTTTCACCAGATTCATTCAACCTGTGGACTGGGCACATCATCCCAGATGCTGGACTCCATGAAGTAGAACTCAGCTTCAGGATGGCAGACAAACATCTGCCATATGTAGATGACACAGCCTAGTTTGCTGGAAGCAAGAAGGACTCGAAGCACTTGCTGATGAAGGTCAAGGACTACAACCTGAGCATGGATGACAACTCAGTGTGAAGAAAGCAAAGACACTCACAACTGGACCAATACATGCCGTCATGATAAACAGAGAAAAGATGGACGTTTTCAAGCATTGCATTTTACTTTGATCCACAACCAACACCCATGAAAGCAGTAGCAAAGAATTGAAAAGTTATAGCATTGGGTAAATCTGCTTCAGAACACTTCTTTAGAGGTAAAAAAGCAAAGATGACATTTCAAAGATGAAAGTGCACTTGGGCATTTTCAATTTCTTCATACACCTGTTAAAGTTGGACATTCAGTAAGGAAGAGAGTTGGAGAATTGACGCATTTGAATGATGGTTCCGGCAAAGAACATTAAAAGTGGCATGGATTTGCCAGAAGGACAACCCAGCCTTGAAAGAAGTACAGCCAGAACACTGCTTAGATTGTCAAGGGTGAGGGCGGGAGTGGAGGGAAGGGGAAAAGAAGGATATGCTACCAAGGGCTCAAGTGGAAAGAAAATGTTTTGATAATGATGATGGTAACAAATGTCCAAATGTGCTTGACACAATGGATGGATGGATGATTTGTGCTAAGACCAAAAAAAATAAGAAGAGAGGATGGTGAGACTTTATCTTATGTACTGTAGACATGTCATGAGGAGGGACCAATCCCTTAAGATATCATGCTTAGAAAAAGAGGAAGACCCTCAATGAGATGGACTAACACAGTGGTTCTAGCAACAGGCTCAAACATGGCAACCATTGTGAAGATGGTACAAGATGGGGCAGTGTTTTATTTTGTTGTGCTAACAACTCCGCAGCCATACAAAAACAATACACGATCATATTTTTGCTTTCTCTGTATTCTATATGAATGTACATCGACAGACAGAAACAACAGTGGCGGCATTGTAGAAATAGTGGAGTTGGAGCTTGAGGATAATCTTTCCAATGTAAGCATGTGACTTTTAGGCATGTCATTTCACTTTTAAGAGATCTGTTCTCTCATCCTAAAACATGACAGAACTCACCTTACTCCTTTCATTGCACCTAAATATATGATATAAATGTTACTATTAAACACAAACTTGCTAAGCAACAGATCAATCGACCAATTGGAAGCTGCCATGGAATAATTTACATAGGCCTTGCCTTTCGAACATGAGAGATGAATTCATCTTTTCTTTTGCATACCTACCCTTGGGAACTCAGCATCCTCACGGGAGTCTCAAACTGAGCATCCTGGTGCCACAGAGGTTTCAACATTGGGCTCCTCACCAAAAGGGTGAGGATTGGATAGTTGGTTTGAGCAGCTTTGTAGGCAAAAGCAGTTCACTTCTGAAGAGATTTGTTAGGTGTGGTCAACTTGATTCCAACGCATAGTGACCCTCCTGCAAGCCACAATGAAACATGGCTTGATTCTGTGTCATCTTCACAATGGTTGTTATGTTTGAGTGCATTGTTGTAGTCATTGGGTCAGTCCATCTCCTTGACGCTCTTCCTCTTTTCTGTTGCCCTTCCATTGTATTGAGCATGATGCCCCTCTCCAGGGACTAGTCTCTCTTGAAAACATTTCTGAAGTACTTGAGACAAAGTCTCAACATCCTTGCTTCAGGAACATTTTAGTTGTACTTCTTTCAAGACAGATCTGTTCTTCTAGCAGCCCATGATATTTGCAAGATTCTTCCTCACCACCAGAATTCAAATGCATCCACTTTTCTTCCATCTTCCTTATTCATTATCTAGCTTTCATGTGTATATGAGGTGATTGAAAAGACCTAGGTTGGGGAAGACACACCTTAGTCCTCAAAGTGACATCCTTGCTCTTCAATGCTTTAAAAGAAGTCTTGTGCAGCATATTGGCTGAATGCAATGCATCTTTTGATTTCTTGACTGTGCTTTACATGAGCATTGATTGTAGATCCAAGCAACATAAAATCCTTGACAATTTCAATATATTTTGTTTGTCATGATGTTATCTACTGGTCTAGTTGTGAGGTTTTGTGCTTTTCTATATTAAGTTTTAACCCATATGTAAGTTCCAGTCTTTGATTTTCATCTGCAAGTCCTCCTTACTCTCATCAAGCAAGATTGTGTCATCTGCATATCACACATTGCTAATTAGTCTTCCTCTAATCCCAATGCCTGAATCTTCTTCATACAGCCCGGCTTCTCAACTTACAAATTGAATAAGTACCGTGAAAAAATAAAGTCTGACAAATGTTGCTTGATTTTAAATTACACCACATTCCATCGTTTTATTGGAATAGCTCTTTTTTGGTGAATGTATAGGGCCTTGATGAGCACGGTGAAGTGTTCTGGAATTCCCATTCTTCTCACTGCTAGCTGTAGTTTGTTATGATGCACGCAGTTGAATGCCTTTTCATAGTCAATAAAACACAAGTAACTTTTTCTGATATTCTTTATTTGTGTCAAGATGCATCTGACATCAGCAATGGTATTTATTATTCCACACCCTCTTCTGAATCTGGCTCGTATTTCTGTCAGTTCCTTGCTGATGTACTGCTGCAATCATTATTGAATGATCTTCAGGAAAAAAAACGTTACTTGCATGTTGTAGTAGTCATATTTTTTCAATAGTTTCCCATTCTGATTGTGGTAGTTACATAGCTTCATGTCAACATGATAAATAAATGTGTAGGCATAGAGTCTAGACTAGCAATCAGGTAAAAGCCTGATTGTGCCTTCTTGAAGGTATGGCTTTCTCATGAGTCCTGGGAACCTCCCTAACCCTCTCAGCTTTTAACTTCCTGCTGCAGAGTCCTTCTGAGACCTGAGAACCCGGTGATGCAGCCACCACCCTTGGATCCACACAGGTCTGCACTCACTGGCATGTGATCTTCCTGAATTCTACGCCATTGCATGTGACTGACTGCATGAGTCTCAAGAGGGATTTATGAACTTACGGACCTGAGTTGGACTGGACTGTGGTGTTTTCCTGTTATACAATTAGCTCTTGATATAAAGCTCTTGCTTACACACATGTGAGTCACTCATTTGTTTCTCTAGTCAACCTAGCCTAACACCTTTCTTTGGAGTGTGCACAAATATGGATTTCCTCTCATCAGTCGTCCAGGCCTTCTAAATTTCTTGACATTTGTGAGTGAATGCTTCCAGTGCCTCAGCCATGTGCTGAAGCATTTCATTTGATATTCTGCCAGTTCCTGGAGAGTTATTTTTTTGTGAATACCTTTAGTGCAGCTTAAGCTTCTACCTTTAGTCCCATTGGTCATAGATCATAAGCTACCTTTTGAAATGTCTGAATACCGACTAGTTCTTTTTGGTATAGTGATTGTGAATTCCTTCTTTTGATGTTTCTTGCATCGTTCAATATTTCACCCACAGAATTCTTCAGTCTTGAAACTTGAGACTTGAAATTTTCCTTCACTTCTATCAACTTGATATATACCAAGTATGGTTTTCCTTTTTGATTTTCTAACCCCCGGTCTTTGGGCATTTCATTATAGTATTTTACTTTCTCTTTGAGCTCTCCTTAAAAATTATGTTCAGATATTTTGCTTCATCATTTATTTCATTTGCTTTAAATGCTCTATACTCAAGAGCATGTTTCAGAGTCTCTTCTGACCACCACTTTGGTTTTCTTTCTTTCTGTTTGTTGTCTTAATATATAGTGTTCTTGATGTCCTACCACATATTGTCAGATCTTCTGTCATTACTTTTTAATGAGTCAAATATAATCTTGAGATGTTCTCAAATTTCAGGTGGGATATATTAAAAGTCATGAACTCTCTCGTGAACTAGTTTTCTTCAGTTTCAACCTGAGCAATTGATGGTCTGTTCTACAATCTGCCCCTGCCCTCATTTTGCCTGCTCATTTGGCTTCTACATAATCTGTTAAAACCAAACCAAAACCCCAACTCACTGCCCTTGAGTCAATTCTGACTCCTAGTAGTCCTATAAGACATAAGTAAAACTTCAGAAACCTGTGAGTTTCCGAGACTATAAATCCTTATGGAAGTAGAAAGCCTTATCTTTCTCTGGGAGAGTGACTGGTGGTTTTAAACTGAAAGTCAACCCCTAACAGATTACATCATGAAGGCACTTGTTTCTTATCACAGATATAGTCCAAATGATTTTCTGTGTATTCTATCTGTCAATATCCACCTGTATAGCTGTGTCTATGTTGTTGAGGAAAGGGTATATTCGTGAAGGAGTCATTTGCCGTGCAAAACAATCTGAAGATTTCTTGGTATTTTCTAGCGCACGTTTTTCAACTTCTGTGTTCATTCCTCTGACTCCAAGTTTCACATTCAATCTCCAATAATTATCAATGCAGTTCGATTGGCTGATCAATTTCAGACGGAAGAAATTGGTTGACTCCTTCAAGTTCTTCATCATTAACTTTACTGGGTGATGCATAACTGTGAATAATAATTGTTGTAACTGGATTTCCTTGAGTCTGTCTAGATATTACCCAGTCACAGACAACACTGAAATTCAAGATAGATCTTGAAATATCCTTTTTGATGGATAACATGATGCCATTCCCCTTTAATTTGTCTTTCTTGGCTTAGTAAACTACATGGTGTATTCTAGATCGCTAATATCAGTCCATTTTGTCTCATTAATGCCTGTAAGATTGATCTTCATACATTACATATAATTTTTCACTATGCCCAGCCTTCCAAGATTCATAGTGCATACATTCTACATTCTCATTATTATTGGATATATTCAGCTGTTCCTTCTCATTCTGAGTTGTGCCCATTAGCAAATGAAAGTCTTGAAAGATTTGCTCATTCGCTGCTTTGAGAAGTAACATCTTCCACAGTCATGTTTTGAATGCCTCCTGACCCGAGGGGTTACTTTCTGGCACTAAATCTGACAATGTTCTGCTGATATTCATCGAGTTTTTGTATATCTGACATTGTCCTATTCATAAAGCTATTCATAACGTTGTCAGTGTCTAATCCCTCAGAAGCGGACATCCTTTTCCTTTTGCAGAGCCTGTCCTTAGCCTGGAAGCTCTGCTGAAACACGTTTCCTTTAAGTGATTCTGCTGGCATTTGAAATACTTTAGGCACACCTTCCAGCATCATGGCAACACGCAGGTCACCATAGTGCACCAAACTGACAGACAAAAATGTATAGCCTGAGAAATTCTATGGAACAGTTCTACTCCAATATTATGGGTTTGCTATGAGTTGGACTTAACTGGTTGGCAATGGGTATGCTAATTGAAGTCACCTCCCTTTCATGCTTCAACGGTCAATAATTTTACCCCATTCTTTTGCAAACCAGTCCAGGAAACGTACATTAGGCTTGGTAAAGTAGAGGGTCAGTGAACAAGGGAAGGTCCTTGATGAGATGGATTCACTGAACATTTTGCTCTCTCCCACTCAGCAGATCCAGCATCCAGCGGTAGAGCTGGGCTAGCACAGCAACAGCAGATGCTTGCATTCAAAGCGTGTGAAGGAAGCCCATAGAAGTCCTGGATCCATGACAATTCGGAAATCCAGACAGAGATAGGACCCACAGTTTCTTCATCAAAACCCACTTTTATCACTTGTCTCTGGACTCCACCCTCTGATCTCAGCCTTCTGAGTTGTCTTTCCATTTTCATAAAACGCAGTCCATGTTGACAATGGAGCAGATTACTCAGTGTAGTTTCTGCTCATAGAAATCTAGGATCCCAAATTAAAATATCATATACACTCATGTATAAGCCGAAATTTTCAGCACATTTTAATGCAGTTTTTATGGTAAAATTATATGCCTTGACTGATATTCATGTTGGCTTATACTCAAGTATATAAGGTAATTAAATTTTGGATTGTCTCTGTTCTTTCAATCCAAGATGATATAACTATTATAAATATTTTGTGAGCTTCTTGTCCATTAATTTATAATCCATCTCATTATACAAAAGCAGTACCCCCAAAACTGTTTAAAGATAAAATCTAATATCTAATGGGACCTCAAAACTTTAGTAGAAAAATTTCATTTATTTTTTAATCATTTTATTTGGGACTTTTAGAGTTCTTATCACAATCCATACATATATCCATTTTGTCAAACACATATGTACATGTGTTGTCATCATCTTTTTCAAAACATTTTCCTTTTACTTGAGCCCATATCATCAAATCCTCATTCCCCTCCCCCACACTACTATGACCACAATTCTATCTTACAAATCTGGCTGGACCAGAGCATGTATGCTAATACAGATAAGACCTTGCAACACGGGGAATCTAGAACAGATAAACCGCTCAGGACCAATAAGGGGAGCAGTGATACTAGGAGGGTAAGGGTTTGGGGGCATATGGGGGAACTGACCACAATGATTGACATATAGCCCCCATCCCACGGGGATGAGCAGCATAAAAGTGGGTGAAATGAGACAGCAGTCATTGAAAGACATGAAAAAATGTTTCATTTATTTTAATTCAATTTTCCATGTGCTATTTTGAAGGCCCCCTATCCTGTTATGTTGCTCATTGTGAAGCTGTTGTGAGCCAAGACCCTTAATATTCTTCAGTGTCATACTGTCTAACTCAAATTGCCTGTGAATCTTTGGTGGGGAGGGTGATGAGAATTTAGGATCAAACAATGAATGCATTGCGGGGAGCACGAGAGTTGACTGACTGGACGATGTATATATAACTGTTTTAAAAAGCGACTTAACTATAGATGTGTATGATATGTGAATTTTATATGAAGAAAAATACTAACAAAAAGTTCTCCAATGGTTACCATGAGTGAAGGAGGAAGAGTTTTTGCTTAGGGGGCATTGAGCTTATGCTAACTGTGGTGGAATAATTTGGGAAAGTATATCAATTAAGATTTCACAACACAGAGTCGCATCAATGGTATTGAATTATACATGTAGAATTGAATTGGAAAATAATTTTTGTGTGTATTATTTTTGGCAGCATTATTGTCATAGATTTCATATATCATATAATTTAATTACTCATTCATATTAAGACTTATGCAATCATCACTACACACAATTTTTCTTTATTCCCAACTGCTTTAATTGGCACATAGTGTATATTTTTGCTACAACTAAAACGTAATAATAATTACAGTAATAAGTACAAGAAAAATATTCTAAAATTGATTGCACAACTTTTCTTGATATGATTGAACTATTGTGTTGTATGATATGTGGAAGAAGTGCCTCCCAAATTTTAAGACCCTTAGAAGGACTTTTGCCCATTTGAAAGGGTCTATATTGTTGTTAGTTGCTGACCAGTCAACTCTACCTCATGATAACCTCTTGTACCATAGAATTAAAATACTTAGTATCCAACCATGCTCATTATAACTGAATCCATTGTTGTCTTCCAAGCTAGGGTGCTCATTTACCATGATATTAGACAATATCCTCTCAGATCTCTAGGGTTTTCACTGGCTAATTTTCTGAAGTAAATCATCAGGCCTCTCTTACTGGTCTGTTATAGTCTAGAACTCCTCTGAAACCTGTCTGCTATCTGGGGTCCTGCTGGTATCTGACATACTCATGACATTGCTTCAGGCATCACAGCTAAGTGCAGGCCACCAAAGTACAATAAAAAAATACAACAGAAGCATCTATGAGCCACCACCTTAATGAAGACTTTGCAAGTCACACTTGGTGGGGTTTTTTTGCAACCATATTTTTTCCTTACATTTCATCTTTGTCCTGATCAGGCCTTCCTTATTTTGAAAATCTTCTGAAATTGGTGGCGAGGCAAACTTTTATTTTGAATCCCAATAAGTCCTGGCTCTGTTAAGTGTCTATTAACCTCTTGAAAATGGAATAGCTCTTTGTCTAGCAGACCTCTCTCTCCCATCCTGTGAGATATGCAACGAAAAGAACCCAGTTGATAGTTTTAACAGTCCCTGTGGAAATATCCTTGGACAGATGTTTCACTTTGGGTACATTTTCTATTTTTTTTAACATATTCCTGTAGATGAGAGTTTTGTTAAACTTTCTGCCACTGCTGAAGTCTTTTCCTACTAGGTTCCAACATTTCCCTTGCTTTCTTTTAAGATTTCACTAACACATATATTCAGAGCCAAGAAGCCTTGTGTTTTAAGTATCCTCAAGGTTCTTCTAATTTTCTTATGCTTCCTGGTCCTAAAGCCGTGCCACATCTTTTCACTCATGTGGCAGTACCACGCTACTAGTAATGACAATTCCTAAGGAGATTTAAAATAAAAAAAATTATGATCTCATGGATTCTATAGGCCAGAATCTCAGAAAAGGGTTAAATGTGTGGTTTTCTTCTCTCAATATTGACTGGAGGTGATAAAGTATTTTATTTTTGAGAAGTCATTTTAAATTTTATTTAAAACTAATTTTCTTTTATTCACTAGTGTCATTGAGTGATACTCATCTAGTGGATGGAATACACTGGAGCATCCCACCAGATAATGTCACATATGTATCTGGTGCCTTTGTAGGTGTTTGAGATTGATTCACAATACCCCAAAAGATATGATGAAAACATTATCTGAATACAGTGTCTTTGCAGATGTTATTAGTTAAGATGAGGTCATTAGAGTAGGCCCTAATTCAATATGGCTGGTGACTGGTGTCTTTATATTAAAAAGCAAGAAAGAAGAGATAAAAATAGGCGTAACTGAAAGATAGCCATGTAAATATGAGGGCAGAGATTTGAGTGATGCTGCCACAAGGGGGAGATGTAGAAGGCCATAGGCTGGTCCAGGTGTTTCTTGGTGGGTGACTAATTAGTCCCCTGTGCCTCTGTTTACCTTGCAGCTAAAAGCAGTGTGAAATAACTCAGTTCTTGAAAACCTTTTTAAGATTCTTTTGAACCTTGCATGTCCTTGTGCTTATCTTAGAATTTAGTGCTGTTATTATTCAAGTGTTTAGAAAGCGTGCCTAGTTAAGTAACACCTGCATAGATAAGAGGTTCAGAATGTTTTTTAAAGCAACTTCTTTGATGTTTATTCTGTAACCATTCCCTTATGTAAGAAGAGTATAAAAACCAAGCTTTGAATATACTCTGTACTTCAGTCCATCAGACTGCTGTCCTCCCAATCCCATGCTTTGTACATGTCTCTTTCTTTTCCTTTCATCCGCACGCCTCATTTCAGATGCAGCTTGATGCGGGATAGCTGGTCTAATTACCCGCAGATGAACAACAGAAAAGTGGATTAAATGAGACAGTAGTTGATGTAAGACATGAGAAAATGTAACAATTTATAAATTATCAAGGGATCATGAGGGAGGGAGGGCGGTGAGCTGAGAGCAAGGACTCAAGTAAAAAGAAAATGTTCTGCAAATGATGGTGGCAACATATGTACAGTTTTGCTTGACAAAATGGATGCATGTATGGATTGTGATAAGAGCTGTAAGAGTCCCCAATAAAATGATTTAAAATAAAATAAATAAACCTAACAAAAAATAAGATACCAGACTTACTGGTTTGAAAGAGACTAGAGGAACTCACAGAGACCATAGCCCTAAGATAAACCACTAACTTGAAAGTCAAGACACAACCAGAGGCCACCTCTCCGTCAAATTAAAGACATATCTACAAAATAAATAAAGCTCTCAAAAGAATGTGCTCTTCAGAACAATCAGCTATACAGGACAAAGGGCAACATGGGCCACAGACCAAAGATGGGAAGGTAGAGAGGGCCCGGGGCCCCGGATGGCTGGAAGGGGAATTCCCAGGCGGACTTGAGGAGAGCAGGAATTCAAACCAATGCACCGACCAGCATTGCCTGTTTACAGAATCACAGCGCTTTCCATGCAATCTTTGACCATAAAATGTTCCTTAAAAGCACAAGTCAAGCTTGTTAGTCTTTTACTTAACAGATGATGGCATTACCTGACAATCACACCTTCACCTTTCTTGCTTTCACTTATGAAAAATGATCTATGATGTGCTCCAAGCCATTTTCCCCTTAGTTTCTTCTCTGTCGACATTCAGCTGAGCCTGATCACATCACCTGCTTTGACCCAAGGAGGCTCTGAACACAGAAGTATTAGTCTTGACTTGCTGAGTACTGTCTCACAACTGCTAGTGGAAACTGCAATGGCTACTAGAAACTGCTCAGTGCTGCATACTCTCACTGCCCCCCACCCACAAAGTGGTGATCTGGGCACGCGCCATACCTGACATTATCTTAGATGCTCGTCATATCGCGAAGGATGCATACATGCACAATTATGTTCATTGATAATTTCTCATAACATATGTTTTGAAAATTTTACATCTGAAGCCTGAGGGGCACAGTGGATTCCTCTATGGAAAGCTAACTGCAAGGCCAGCAAGCTCAAACCACCAGCTGCACCCCCAGAGCGTGCCACACAGTTGAGGATTCATGGTCTGGGAAATCCACAGGAGCAGTGCTACCTGTCCTATAGGCTCCCTATGAGTTGGAATCAACTGAATGGCAATGAATATGGATTTGTGAGCTAACAGTGTCACAACATCTAGAGGAATTAACTTTAAATATTTTGATGTCTATTTATCCAATAATTGCATGCATATATGTACACAGAGAGACATGCAGGTACATGTGCTCACAATGCAAAATGAGTTTGTCATCTTTGCTTTTCCCTTCACAAAACCATGCATATATTTCTCCATTTTAACATTATTTTTAGTGACTTCATAATGATGGTTTCTTTTTCTATGAAATTCCCTATTGGTGGACATGTAGAATTTCACAAAAAATTTCTATGCTAAACAATGCTTGGATGAACACTCTCTGAATTGAATCTTGGTCCACACACACAATTATTTGCTTATGAGAAATTCTTCATTCAGTGACTCAAAATAGAATCACAAGGGTAAAGGTTATGCATTTCCAAGGCTTTTACATCACATTGAAGTAAACTATAAAACAACATTGAAGTGTGTATATATTAATGTGTAAATATGTGTGTCTGTGTGGTGTGTGTGCGGAGAGAGAGAGAGAGAGAGAGAGAGAGAGAGAGAGAGAGAGAGAGAGAGAGAGAGAGAGAGACAGAGAGAGAAAATAGCCTCCATAAAAAATGTCGAATTTGTCTTTTCTGTGACTTGAAATATTCACATGTCAGGTTACTTCAAGTTAGGTACCTGCAGTTATGGCCTCTGACTTTCCTGAAGAGCTACCTCATGAGAAAGGCGAGCCCGGAAGAAAGGAAACCTTCATAAAAGGAAACCCCCAGACTATAGAGCGAGGTGTCCAGATCCACCGACTTGTCCAAAAATAATTGGCTCATTAACTAGCCAGCCGGGCTTAGCCCCATTATCAAAGACAAATAGGAGAATAGGCTGTGGGCTTGCATACTGTCCCGACATACCAATTATTCTTTGGCTACAATACTATTGGGTATGGTGTACTTTGATATTAAGGATACATTAAGTGGGCTTTAGGCCTGATGCTATGATCTAGGCACACATAGACCAAGGGAAGGGACACATGAAATGATCAAGGGAAGCAGCACTGAGAGACACAGCATGGAAAAGGTGGAGCAGCAAGAGCTTACTAAGCGAAGGACAAAGGTCTGGCTCCTCTCTTGATAGCTAGGGAATTTTGTGATCCAGTTGAGTTTTTTTGTCTTTTTTGTTTTTTGTGAAAGGGCTACTGGACACAAGGTCTATGCTTTAGCAGGAGATGGTCACCAAGAAAACCAGGTCTGCTGTTGTGCAGGTTCGACAACCCATGCCCTAACCATGACCCCACCCAGCGAAATCTACTGGAAGAACATTGACAAGGAAACTGTCCCAACGTTTATTGGTCTTCTTAGCTGAAGATAACCTTCCAATTTTCCCCACAGAGTATAAAAGACAGTCCACAGGATAAGGTTAAGGGAAAGGTCAGCTGGGCAATTGTTCTGGCACTCACCTGTAAGAGAAGCTCAAATCCTAATGGGATTCATTGACCAAACGCAAATTGCTCTCACTCCCACCAAGTGAGAAGTTCTGGTGGCACAATGATTAAGCACTCTACTGCTAACCAAAAGGTCAGTGATTCAGGCCCATCAGCGATGCTGCTATAGGAAGAAGGAAAAAGCCCTGTCAATCTGCTCCCATTATGATTGTAGCAGAAAAGACTCTATGGGACAATTGTGCTCTGTTACATGGGGTCCTCGTGAGTCAGAATTGGCTAAAGGATACACAGCAACAACAACCCACTGAAGTAGACCATCACTTCAAGTGGAATTTAGAAAGCAAAGAACATAAGTCCAAACCTTCACCTCTTCTAGTTTACAGGCTTATGTCTCTTGTGCAAATATGTTCACAGAGCCACATGTTCAGCAACCAATTCAGGAAAAGAAGAATATTGGTCTCCCATCTTTTGTTTCAGTGCTCTTTTTATTAAATTATGTGGCTTCTTTAGAACAAAGTGTCTTAATAATCAAGTTAGCTTTCAATGTACCATATGGAGAACAAACGGAAAGGATTATTTTAGGCCTTTTCCCATTTACTTTTATAAATACTGCTTAAGATTTTTTAAGCATGTTATTGGGGGCTCGTACAAATTTTATCACAATCCATCCATCCATCCAGTGTGTCAAGCACATTTGTATATTTCCTGTCATCATGATTCTCAAAACATTTTCTTTCTATTTAAGCCCTTGGTATCAGCTCTTCATTTTCCCCCTTCCTCCCTCACTGCTTATGTTTTTAAATGAATACTTGGCCTAAAATTTAAAGTCACAGGGACCTTCATTTTACTGGAGGGAATGCAGCAGTCACTGTGAAAAAACATGTTTGATGGCTCCTCAAGGAGTTGAGCATAGAGTAACCCTATGACCCAGCAAAGTCATTCCTGAGCTCATTTGCCACCCAAAGGACAAAATAGAACTGCCCATAGGATTTTTTTTCTTTTTTTACATTTTATTAGGGACTCATACAACTCTTATCACAATCCATACATATACATACATCAATTGTATAAAGCACATCCATACATTCCCTGCCCCAATCATTCTCAAGGCATTTGCTCTCCACTTAAGCCCCTTGCATCAGGTCCTCTTTTTTTTCCCCTCCCTCCCCTTTCCCCCCTCCCTCATGTGCCCTTGGTAATTTATACATCGTTATTTTGTCATATCTTGCCCTATCCGGAGTCTCCCTTCCCCCCTTCTCTGCTGTCCCTCTCCCAGGGAAGAGGTCACATGTGGATCCTTGTAATCAGTTCCCCCTTTCCAACCCACTCACCCTCCACTCTCCCAGCATCGTCCCTCACACCCTTGGTCCTGAAGGTATCATCCACCCTGGATTCCCTGTACCTCCAGCCCTCATATGTACCAGTGTACAGGCTCTGTCCTATCCAGCCCTGCAAGGTAGAATTCGGATCATGGTAGTTGGGGGGAGGAAGCATCCAGGATCTGGGTGAAAGCTGTGTTCTTCATCGGTACTACCTCGCACCCTAATTAACCCATCTCCTCTCCTAAACCCCTCTATGAGGGGATATCCATTGGCCAACACTTGGGCCTTGGGTCTCCACTCTGCACTTCCCCCTTCATTTAATATGGTATATATACATATATATATACATATATACATATACACACATATACACATACATACACACACTTATATCTTTTTGTTTTTGCATGATGCCTTATACCTGGTATCTTGGCACCTCGTGATCGCACTGGCCGGTGTGCTTCTTCCATGTGGGCTTTTTTGCTTCTGAGCTAGATGGCCGCTTGTTCACCTTCAAGCCTCTAAGACCCCAGACACTATCTCTTTTGATAGCTGGGCACCATCAGCTTTCTTCACCACATTTGCTTATGCACCCATTTGTCTTCAGCGATACTATCATGGAGGTGTGCAGTCAATGATATGATTTTTTTGTTCTTTGATGCCTGGTAACTGATCCCTTCGGGACCACTCGATCACACAGGCTGGTGTGTTCTTCCATGTGGACTTTGTTGCTTCTGAGCTAGATGGCCGCTTATTTATCTTCAAGCCTTTAAGACCCCAGTCACTATCTCTTTTGATAGACGGGCACCATCAGCTTTCTTCACCACATTTACTTGTTCAACCACTTTGGCTCCAGCCGTTGTGTCGGGAGAGTGAGCATCATAGAGTTCCAATTTAATAAAAGAAGGTATTCATGCATTGAGGGAGTGTTTGAGTAGAGGCCCAAGGTCCTTCCGCCACCTTAATACTTGACCTATAAATATAGACAAATAGATCTATTTCCCCATCCTCCTATATATATTTGCATGTACATGTCTTTGTCTAGACCTCCATGAATGCCCTTTGACTTCTAGCTCTTTCCTCCATCTCCCTTGACTTTCCTCCTGCCCTACTACCATGCTTCGTCGCCACCTGGGCTAGAGGATACCTCTTCTCTAAGCAACCTTACCCTTGATCATTCCCCACCAGGCCTGCCACTCCCCCCTCTGTACCATTTGGGGTCCCATGTTTTTCCCTTGTCCCTGGGTTTGTTAACACCACTTCCTTATACCCCCTACCCCCCCCACCCCAAGTGCCCCCGGAACTGTCGGTCCCGTTGTTTTTCCTCCAGATAGTTCATCCAGCCTGTCCTATTCAGACAGACCTGTGGAGACACTAACACGCACGAAAACAAGACAGAGGAAAACAAAGCAACAGTATGCAACCAGACAACAAAACAACAAGAACAAACCACTGACAAAGAACAGAACAAAACAGTTCACAAGAGAAAAGCTTGTAGTTAGTTCAGGGATCGTTTGCTGGCCCTTAGGAGCGTTTTCCAGTCCAGTCTGTTGGGGCACCACGCCCTGGCCCCAAAGTCCACTTTCAGCATTCCCTGGGGACCTTGCCACTCCATTCCCTTGCTGTTCCGCTGCACTTCCCCAGTGATTTGCCTCGGTGTGGTGGGATCAGGTCAGGTGCAATTCCCACACTGTGTCTCCGGTGCAGTCCCCTGTATCGCCCTTAGTCACTGATTGGCATTTCTCATAGTGGGGCCAGCCATGTTGTTCTCTCTGTGGACTGGCTGCTCTACTCAGGAACATCATCATCATGGCCTGGTGGGCCAGGGTGTGCTCCACTCTCTCCTCCTGCCCCTTCATCTTCTCCCGTGTGCTCTGATCAGATATGTTCATCTCCCGGAGCTACAGAGATTTTTAATGATGAAATTATTACAGAAGTAAACTGCCACATCTTTTGTCCCATGGGGTGGCTGTTGGCTTTTGTCTGACCACCAAAGTTCAGGATAGCAAGCAAGTGTTTAAACGACTGTGTCACCAGAGGTCTTAATCTGAGGTTATAGTGGTGGTGTTAGTTGCCATCAAGTTGCTTCCAACACATAGCCAGCTTGTATACAACAGAATAAAGCACTGCCCAGTTCTGCACCTCCTCGCCATTGTTCCCATGCTTGAGCTCATTGTGTCAGCCACTGTTTCAATCCATCTTACTTCTTTACCAAGCATGATGTCCTTCTCCAGGGACTAGTCTCTCTTGAAATGTCCAAAGCACTTAAGAGGAGGACTTGCTATTCTCCCCTCTAAGGAGTATTCTGACTTTACTTCTTCCTAGACAGGTTTGTTGGTTCTTCTGGCAGTCCACTTGGTCAGAACCACAATTAAAAAGCATGGATTCTTCTCCAGTCTTCCTTATTCAATGTTCAACATTCACATGCATATCAGGCTACTGAAAATAACGAGTCGGGTATACTTTAGTCCTCAAAATGACATCTTTGCTCTTCAATACTGTAAAGAGGTCTTGTCCAACAGATTTCCACAGTGCCGTGAGCGTGATGAGGATGAGTTAGTTTTATAATTCAATGGGTTTTAAAATGTCCATATTGGTCATGTCATGCAAGAAATCTGACTTTTACTCGGAGAACTCTTATCAAGGCTCATCACCCTGAAGTCTTCTATCTGACATCTGGTTGACACCTCGGAAGAAAGACCTGGAATTCTGATTCTGAAAGACCAGTCATTGAAAACTCTAGCTCCACTCTGACACACACGGGATTGCCAAGAATCAATGGACAATTGGTATCCTTAACTGAAGGCAGTTGCCATCTACTTTCAAAGACAATTAAGGCCTGTCTAAATCCATTTGGGTCATTGGTCCCAATTTTTGGCAGTTGTCTAATTTGTCATTTTGGAAACTTTTTGCTAGGAAATTAGCTGCAGTGTACGTAGTATGTGTCTATCCAGGAATGCCACGCCTTTGCCACCACACATTAATTCAAGCCTAAATCGGAAACCTTTGAGCATCATCAGTCCATTATCTCTACATCCACCTCTCTATTTGGGTATAAAGAACACTTTCTTTCTCTGTGTGTTGGCAAGGTGATCTGGGAGGCTTTGTCCTGCCTCTGACCTTCCAGCTGGGGTCTTTGACCAATAGACTGATAGGGTGTGATTCTTAGTGTAGAACCATGGGCACTACATACTCTAGAGCTAAGAAACCCCCAGCCCCACCTCCATTATATACTTTCTAGGGAATGGATTTACCCACTGGCCCCTAGTAGCTCCCATGTCTCTCAGCAGAACAAGGACATGTTCCAGTGCACATTGTCCTCCTAGTTTCACAAGCAGTCCCCGTGGCAGGTTGTTTGTCTCACTCTGAACTCCAGGCAAAGCGGCCTTCTACAGGAACCCAGAGAATAATGGAGCTCTCCGTGGCCTGTCTCTTCCTGCTTGTGTTTTCTTCAATCTGTCTCGAACTCAATCTATCTCTCTTAGTTCGACTCTGGTTTTTAGTCTGTGGCTGTGCAAGTGTGTTTTTTCTCTTTGTTCCTGTCTCAGTTCTTTCTCTGAAGCACACATCTTTAGATGCCCAGAAGGTCAAGAGAGTTTCTGGGGAACAAATCTCTGAGAAATGGAGCTGCGATCATGTTCCAAACAAGCAGTTTATTTCCTTACTGCATCTTGGTGTCCACTGAGGCATCTGTTGCTCTTCCTAGAAGCCCTGTTTGCACACACCGGCTTAGCTAAGCCCCTGGTGGATGTACCACTGGGAACATGTGTCTTTAGCATTTTCATTACAGTAGCTGCCAGCATCCTCACAGACACCCTGTCTGGACCCAACATATGTGGCATTTCAAGGCCAACAATGCTTTATATCATCCAACTGGACACTCACAGATGAAAAATCATCTGCATGAACAGACATTATCTTCAGTCCAGCTGAAAGGTCTTTGATCTCTGAAAGGTCACAAAAGTCCATTTCTAAGAGCAGAAACATAACAGTGTCCTTTAAAGAGCTCCTCTGAACAAATGCCACCATATCTGTTTTCTACATGGAAGAAGCGGCTGCAGAAATCACTGTTGAGAACAATGTGGGCAAAATAGTATTGATGATGATGCATGGAATCAACAACAGAAAAGTTGACTTCTTGTGCATAAGCTAGCCATTGCATCTGCCGATAAATGCAAATAGCTCTGGAGCAAAGGGAGGGGATTGTTTATGACTGTAGGGCCCTGAGGGGCACTTTCTGACTACAGGTCCTTGAGGATGGCAGTTTGAACCTATGAAGAGGCTCCCAGAAGAAAGGTCTGGTGTATTATTTTCAAAAGCATGACAGTCCAGAAAATCTCACCAACCAGTTCCGCTATATAATATGTGGGGAATTGACTGGGTGGCAGTGTATTTAATTATTATCATTATTATCAATAACAAAAATATTGTCTGCCACACTGGATTCATGTGAGGAACAAATAAGAATGGACGTTAACATGTTGTGTATGCCACTGAAAAGGAACCCTGGTGATGCTGGAGTAAATGCTAGGTTGCTAACAGCAAGGTCAGTGGTTCAAACCCATCAATTGCTCTTTAGGAGAAAGATGAGGCTATCTACTCCCATAGTAAAGATTCACAGTCTCAAAAACCACATGTAGGGTCATCGTGAGTCAAAATCAACTCAATGGCAGTGGGTTTGCTTGTTGGAATTCAATTAAGTATAGTACAAAACCAAGTCTCCTTTCTCTAATCTAAGAATAACACGTAACTGAATGAATCATATGCTATGTGTCAGGCTCTGTATTAGCTACTTTACATGGATCACTTCATTTCCTTCTCATATGCATAAGCATTGCCTATTGTAGAGATAGATAGAGACACTCTGGTGAAGCAGCTGGCTCAAGGCCACACCTCCAATCGGTGGAAAATTTGTCTGGCATAGGGTTTGAAGATACAAATATTTTTATCTACTGCCCCACCTAGGTGTAAAGTAATATGTAAATGAGGATATCCATTCTGACTGTGGTAGGTACATGATTTCATGCCCACTTCAAAATATATAAAAGTGTAGGGTTGAAGTCTAGCCTATTGTTAACACCCACTTCCTTTCCCCTGCCTCCCCCTCAAACCGTTAGTCCTGGTGTTTTCTCTTCAGGATGGTCCATCCCTCCTATCTTATCTAGATAGACCTGCAGAGATAATATGTAAAAAAAAAGACAGAGCAAAACAAAACAACAAAAGAAAACAAAATGATAAGAATAACAAACAAACTAAAATACACCCCCCCCCCCAACACACACACAAAACAGAAAAGCCTGTAAATAGTTCCAGGTCTGTTTGTAGACATTTAGGAGTCCTTTCTGGTCGAGTCTGATGGGGTGACACTCCTTGGCCCCAACGTCTATTGTTGGTATTCTCTAGGGACTTGATTGTTCTATTCCCCTTTCTGTTTCATTGCACACCCTTAGTGTTTCTCCTCAGTGTGGTAGGATCAGATAGGGCGGAATTTCTGCACAGTGTCTCTAGTGTTGTCCCCTGGAGCGCTATGGGTCAGTGAGGGATGTCGTATCTCATAGCGGAGCTGGCTCTATGGTACTCTTTGTGCTTTGGCTGCTCTGAGTGAGAATATCATCCTCAGGGCTTGGTGGGCCAGGATGTGTTCTCTCTCTTCCTCTCCCTTCATTTGCTCCTGTGTGCTCTGATCAGACATGTCCCTCTCCCTGAGCTGTAGTTTCTGTGCTGTCCTCTGAAGTGAATTCTTCTGCAGGGAGGGGGTGCTATACACATAGTTGGGATTGGGGCTGACCCCTCAGACCTCTCTATTGGTTCCCTGTTTCATGCAGGTATGTTGCATTCACATCTTGGATCACCGGGTTGAGGTCTGGTCCCTCTTTCCCTGTGGAGATATAAACAATACCCTCCCCTTGGGTGGGTTAGTGCCCTGTTATTAGATGGAGATTGGTATTCAGAATATATAAAGACCTTGTACAACTCGACAACAAAAAAAGACAAATAGCCCAATCAAAAACTGAGCCCACGAACATTTCTGAGTGAACATTTCAACAAAGATGATAAACAAATGGCCAAGAAACTCATGAAAAGAAAATCAATACCATTAGTCATTATCTAAAAGAGCCACTGCTATAGCGTCATACTGATCCCATAAGTCAGAGTAGAACTGTCCCATTGGGTTTCTAATACTGGAAACAGACTGCTACATCTTTCCGTTATCCACTGAAGATATAGGACTCAAAACCACAACAATGTGGGATCACTTCATACTCATTAGGATAGCTATGATTTTTTTTTAAGACAATGGATACCAACAGGTGCTGGGCTGGTGGAGCTGTGGAGAATTCTGGACATATTTCCAAGCCAACAGGATTTATTGATGGATTGGGTTGTCAATTGGCGGAGTCATGCCCATGAACAGATCTGAAAAACCCAGAACAACAGGAATAAGAATCATAGCTAACATGTAGCAACTGTGACACACCAGGCACAATTCTAAGTACTCCATGTGCATTAAAGAAGTTAATACTCAGTAGAACACTAAAAATAGGTATTGTTCTAACCCCGTCTTACAGATGAAGGAACGGGGGAAATGAATAATTTGCTTAATTTCAAACAATTAGTACTAGCAGAACTGGAATTCAAATCCAAGCAATCTGACCTCATAGCCTGTGTGGTTCAACTCTTTTCTCTACTGTTGCTTATTGTCCACAGTGCAACACAGGTACACATAAGGTAGGTTATTCCCCACTTCACATTATTGTAGAAACTATTCAATTGGAAGCTCAACTTTTCATTGCCCTTGCCATAGATTGTAGTGGCTCGCTGGAATGTGTTTTTCAGGGTACAAGAGCAAGTGTTATTAATACACCCAGCCAGAGCAAGCCTAATGGCATGCTAAATAAATAATGTCCTTCGGAAACATCAGAATTGTTGCAGTGTATGTATTTAGAGAAAGCAATGAAGTGTAACTAAGCATTCCGGAAGAAACATTACTATTTCATGTAGCACATCTTCCTTTACACATGTAGGAAATCTCCAAGGACTTTGCAAATTGATTGACCCTTTGGACACCCTGCAATTTCACCCATTCTGCCATTGATAGGCTACAGTGCTCTGAAGTTAACTGACTCCTCCACAGCTAGGAAGTAAATAGAAGAAACCCATTTTCTCAATAGACTTAAGTATGTGTCAAAAATACACATCCACAAAGACGAGGAAGATAGAGAATATGTGACTTAACACCCTATGTGATGTTCCTCACAGTAACCTCAGTATGATTCAGCATTTTACACAAGCTTCCCCAAACGCAAATACAGTCTAATCTACAGTATTAAATATACAATATTGAAGAGAGACAATACTGCTGGTCCAATCACTCTTGCAGCATTGTGTCCACTTTTGGCCACATTGCTTATAGAAGACTGTGAATCTATTGAAGTGTGTTCAAGAAAGGGTGTTCAAAATAGAAGCTCCCAAGATCTTTCTAGATACTCATATTCATAATTATTGTATTCTGTCAAGTCTGTTCCAACTCACAGTGATCCTGTGTGACAGAATACTCATCAAACTGCCCCATCGGGTTTTCTGGACTATAACTTCTATGGAAGCAGATTGACACATCTTTCTGGCATGGAGCACCTCTGATGGGTTCAAACCACTGATCTTTTAGTTAAAAGCCAAGTCCTTGACCCTTGTGCCACCATGGCCCCTTATAGTAAAATTATAATGAAATAAAATAAATCCCACTGCATTGTGTTCATTCAAACCCATAGAGACCCAATAGAGAGAGTTGGTGAGACTGTAAATATTTACAGGAGAAGATAGCCTTGCTTTTCTCTCATGGCACAGCAGGTGGGTTTGGATTGTCAGTAGCTCAATGTCTAAACCATGCTACCATCAAGACTCCTTTGTAACCATGATAACCACCACATCTTAAGTATTCATCTCCATTGTGCCTCATACTTTACATGTTTGCCTTCATTCAATTCTGCAAACAATTCTCTAAACAAAGCTACTCTTTGAGGTTCAAGAATGTTAAGTAAAATGTCCAAGTGCTCATAGTCAACAAGAGGTAAAGCTAAAATCTGAGACAAAATTTGAATGATGCCACTATGCCATGTGGGATTGTTGAGCGAAAATTTAAAAAAAAAACTTGTAACACTCCAACACTTTGCTTGTATTTTCTCACAACAGTTCTATGAGCTCTCAGTGCCATTATTCTCATTTAAGAGTAGCTAGTAGCTCACCAAGAAAAGCCGTAATGGTTACTATTATGTGTCAACTTGGTGGCCAGTTGTTTGGTCACACAGTAGTTTAGAAGATATCATGAAGGGATTTCATAGACGTGATTAACATTTGTGAGCAGTTGACTTTAACTAAGAGAGAGGTTACTGGAACAATGTCCCCAATCATTCAGAGCCATTTTCAGTGAAATTTGAGATTTCCCACAGA